>NW_027556402.1:28098073-28698073 GCF_003287225.1 Phascolarctos cinereus
GGTTAAGTGATTTGCCCAGGGTCACACAGCTAGTTTGGTCTGAGGCCGGAATTGAACTCAGGTCCTCCTGACTTCAGGGCCGGTGCTCTATCCACTGTGCCACCTAGCTGCCCCTTGTATATTTTCTTATTAATAAAATTAATACCTCTCTCTTATTAATAAGTCGACTCAAATCTCCACCTCAATTTATTAAATGTTATTTATTAATTAACTGGAGAAGAGACCTTTCCCAATAGTAGTGGTTCATATCTCTACAAAATTCCTTATTCTTTTCAGATTTAAATAACAAATTAAATAAACAATAAAACAAAGACATAGATAATCTACATATCAACATTTTGGCTGCTTAAAGTAGTTGCTACAGCGCATTCACCCCAAATTCCCTTCTGAATATGGCATTGATACTGGATGAGTCATATACTTACTGCAGGTTCTGGTGCCTTAGCGGGACTGACCTGCTATCGAGCTAGGTCAAGCAGGGTGAACCTCAAGGCTACCCTAGTGATCTCTAGCTGTTCACTCTTCCTAGCTTCTGAAGTTCACTTGGACAAAGCCATCTCCGGTAAGCCCAGGAAAGAACAGAGCCAACAGAGATAAGAACAGCCAGACCATGCATTTACAAGCCACGCGTCAGCTCCATCCAAAGACTCACAGCACGTCTTCCCTCAAGGAAAGAGAGAAACCTCATTTGGCCAGTCAATACTTCTTGTACATTCTCGGTTCTGGTTCAGTTGCCAAGGAATAAGCAGACAGGAAACTGTTCCAGGATACCTGCACATGCTGTGAGGTGCAGAGTCTCCATCCCATTTCATCCGGAACTTCCAGAAGCAGATTTACCAAAGCACATGTTCCCAGAACTTGGCCCTCATTGGCCCATCTTTCTGTTACATGATCTTTTCTGTATCTGTATTCTCCTCAACGCACTCCAACACTACTCCCATCTTTAAGTCCTTGTGTTCATTTCCTCCCCTCTCACTCGAGCCTGGAATGTCCTGCCCCTTCGCTTCTGCCTCTTAGATTCAGTGACATTCTTCAAGACTCAGCTCAAATTATATCTTCTACAGAAGGTCTTTCCTAGTTCCCCATTGCCCCCCACTAACTAGTGCTTTTCCTCAGATTACTTTCCATCTCTACTCTATATCTACCTTACAGCACTTAGTTACTTACCTGTTATCTCCCCTGTTGGCATGCAAGCTCCTTGAGGGCACAGAGTAGTTTTGCCTTTCTTTGTCACTCCAGTGTTAAGCACAGTGCTTGACACATAGTAAGTGCCTAATTAATTAATTAATTAATGCATGCTGTATGACTAAAAACGTAGTTCCACACCATTTAATTTCTCTTAAGATACCAAGAAAAGTTTTTTTCAAAAATCTTTTTCACAAGATAAAGGTAAAAATTATTTCATTAGAAAAGAAGACATATGGAAGGAAAAGTCTCTTCAACCAGCCTCATTCCCCCTAGAATTCTTTTCATGCTTCCTCAAAACATAATAGTTAAATTAGCTCTAAAAAGAAAGAAGTCTGTCCTCCCTCAATTTCCCCCATCTTCTCCATAGTTTGTCTCACAGATCAGAGATAAAAACAAATAGTATCTTGATTCCAATAGAATCATTTCAATAAGCATTTATTAAGTGTCAGGTGGAGGTAGAATATAATGTTGGGAATAAAGTGAATGCCTGACCCCAAGAAGCTTACATTTTAATGAAAGTAGATGACAAAAAAGGAAAGTAAATGGGAACAGGGTGGGGTGGAGAAGAGAGATGGAGGTATCCCAAATGCAAGCTTTGTAGAGACAAAGTCCAACATATTCAGGAGTATAGCAAGGAGAGGAATGAAAACATCTAAGCATCTTCCTTAAAATGGAGGCTCTAGGAGGAACCAACCAATCAGAGGAAAAGGTTGAAGGAGCAGGCAGTCCTTCTAGCACGTGAAGCCCAGGACTAAAATGAAATTACAAGATTAAGAAGTTTCTGGGGCATTGTAGAAAAAATCTGGAACAGTCAGGAGTACAGCCTAGAAATGAATGAAGGCATGGAAGGACTAGGCATCCTCCTTAAAGTGGAGGGGGAATAAACTTAAAGCATGACTGTTACAAATGTAACTAAACTACCAGCCCAACATTTTCTTCAGTGCTCCACTTGGCTCTTAAAGATATGCTGACCTATTGTCTGTGGGAGAGCCTAATGAAACAGATGTTACATTATTACAAACTGAATAAAGATCAATAAACAGGAACTAATTTTAATATAAAAAGAACAAAAAACAATAAAAAACTATGAAATGCAGTTTGTTTTTTAAAGTGTATATTAAATTTAGTTGAAAAAAAGCTGCCCTATCTTGTGTGTTTCCTTTTGAACTCTCTTCTGCTCTTTTCTGTGTATTTTTTTTTTAAAATTCATTGATGTCTAGGTGGCGCAGTGGATAGAGCACTAGGCCTTCAGTTAAGAGGACCCAAGTTCAAAGCTGGCCTTAGACACTTCACACTCACTAGCTATGTGATTCTGGGCAAGTCACTTAACCCCAATTGCCGCGCCAAAAAAAAATCACTGACGCCTTTTTTTCTTTTTCTTAATCACCACCACTACATATTCACCTCCCCTAAACTGCCCCTCCCCCAGCAACGGAAGTTGTCCTCCCTTATAATTCACACATTGGCTGTGACTAAATACGTATGTCTCATTCTGCACCTCTAATCCTTCACTTCAAGATGTGGGAAGCATTTTCTGGAGTTGTGATTAGTTAATACAATGATCACAATTCTTAACTTCCAAGATCTTTTAAATATCACTAATAGCTACTTATAACCATATCTGCCAATTTTTTCAGAATCTAATGACTGAAGTTAAATGAAGACTGTCTCCTTGCTTATCTTGGACATCTATTTTTTCCTAATGATTTTTTTTCTATCCTTTCCAGTACAAAGATATTTTTTTCTTTTTTTAAATCATTTTTCTTAAAAGATAAGATAGATGTCAAATCAGAATTGAATATTTCAGTCTTTTCAAAATTATCATTACCCCATTTCTATTCCAGGCAGAAGTCCTATAATTTTTTTTTTATGTTTCTATTGCCTCCACATAGCTTAAAAATATAATATTCGTCCTTGGCTATCATCAAGTTCAACTCATTCTGAACATTAGTGCTTCTGACACAACCCTGTAAGGATTATGTAGGGGCGGGGTTTTGGGGTATTCATAATCAATTACTTGTCCTTTGCCTTCATACATGTGTAAAGTATATTCCAGTCATGGCGGTCAGTGAAGGAGAGTAGTCCCTGCCCTTATAAACATCCTCACTCACTGATAAGCTGAAAAGGGAGGCAAGTATAGGAGGGGGATCCAGGAATGTACTATTAAAAGATCTCAACAGGAACCTATGAACTCTGACTTGCTCTCTTGTCCCAGACCACTTATAAACAATCCAGACTGCTTGACTACTTATATGACTTGGATTAATAGGAGTCACCAACTTTTCCTTCAGGTAAAATAGACGGTGAAACAAATCTTGCCATTTGCCCTGACACTGCTTTCTAGGACTTCCTGGCTTTAACACTTGCCCTGCTTGTATTCCCTACAGTACCCCACTATTATTATGACCTAATGACAATCTAAAGATGCCTACCTGGGCCATGCAATCTGCCCCTCTGGTGCATTTTTACAACTTTTAGGACCTAGAACTTTTAAAAGTATTCATTTACCCAGCAGCTGAACTCTCTAATATGTTGTCTTCCCCACAAAGTGTGAACTTGACCATAGACTGTCTTTCTGTAGTTGTCATCCATCCCCAGTGCTTGGAACTTAGTAGGAATAGGAATTCAATAAATGCTCGAAGCCTACAGTCTGGAGTGATAAGTTGCCCCAAACACAAGTTCTTGTCCTTCATGTTTTTCCAAGCTGAGTTTTTATAAGAGTGTGACCACTAATCCCCCTAGCTATTGAGTATATTGGTGGGAGAGTGTAATCTAGGTTTGTATGTATATTGTGAAGTCTTTTTAATTGTTTGTATCTGATTTAATATATTAGTCTATGATATAATTTCTTATTAAGTAAATGGTAACATTTAAGATACAAAAGTGCATTACTGTGAGTGGTTGGGTTGCATAGAGTTAAAGTATATTAAAAGGGCTCAAGAACTAGAGTTGTGAGTAGCGGAAGTATATAAGTAATGCCATAAGAAAAATGAACTCATTTACTTCATGAAGCTGCCTGATTTTACCCACAGTGAAGAAAGCAAAAAAAAAAAAACGTCTTACTCATAACGACATATTACCACACCCTCAACCATTTTCTTATTGAAACTTACTCCTGATATAAAAGCTTTCATTTCCTTGCTTTTAGATCTAAAGGTACCTATAAGGATTAAGTCTGTGTTGTCTTAGGTGACCTTTTTTTTTTTTAGTGAGGCAATTGGGGTTAAGTGACTTGCCCAGAGTCACACAGCTAGGAAGTATTATGTGGCTGAGGTCGCATTTGAACTCAGGTCCTCCTGACTCCAGGGCCAGTATTCTATCTACTGCACCATCTAGCTGCCCCACTTAGGTGACCTTTTAAAATGTAATTGTCCACTGGACATAATCGATTTTATCCAGGCAAATAAAGACTAAAACTTCATAAGGCAGAACGTTTTTTTCTAGAAATTGATAAGTATATTTACAACTTTCTTATATTGAAATAAAATGATCAATTTGATTTTTCTTGTTTTTTTTATCTAAAATAGACCAATCTTATTTATTTTTATTTTTTAAATATAAATTTATTTATTTTTAGTTTTCAATTGGTTTTTAGAATTGCTTTCTAACATAGTTTTAAAAGTCACCATCCCAGGAGTTAGGTGGCCAGTATGCTAATCTCAGGTCCAAACTGGTGCTGTTTTTGGAGATTGAGTGAGATGAGGCTTAAGGTCCATTCTGCCTTGAAGATTCTATGTTAAACTTAAGCTATTTTATGTACTTCTACCATGTGCTTGAGCCATTATCTTGACAAGATCATGTATTGGTTTATTTTCACCTCTGAATATTTATTTCAGAATTCAGAAATGACTTCTCCTAGTAGGCTTTATTATCCGATGAAAAGCCTTCTAAACCAGAAGTGAGAAAGCCTAGATCCTATTCATTGTTCTACTATCAACTATGTAGCCAATTAACCAAGTATGCCTCAATTATTCTATTTGAAAAAATGATCTAAAAAGAAAAAGACCCCGAAAAGGTTTGAAAATCTCCCTAATTCACAGTATCACATAAGGGTATAACATAATGGACCTGGAGATCATTGTCCTACTTGGTGAGATGAAAGCTGGGGTAATTCCTATTCAAAAATCATTTTATAGACTTTTAAAAATAACATTTAGTGGCAATTTAAAAGTAAAGATGAATGTAATATATATTTGGGGGGGAGGGGAAGAGACAATAAAACATTTGTTTTCAGAGTCTAACCTAGACAAGGTTGTGCAACAAGTTTTTTTTTCAGTGCCCTCAGCCTTAATATTTGTGCCCTGTTCCCCTCATGGTACTATTCCCCCAACCTCCTTGAGCAACCACTACTTTCATGATATATATCTTTTCTTTATCCTAACAAAACCTATTTTCAGGAAAGGATCTAAAACTACTACAAGAGACTGCAAATCCTAACTGATGTCAATAATGTTAAAATGTTAGGGTCCCACAGAGAGAAGCAAAAACTTCACCAACCATTCTGGATTTGTGAAATCTGCTGCCATTTTCAAGGGCTGCACCTCCTGTATCGCTTATCTACACGAAGCCCTAAGTACACGACTTTGTAAAGAGGGGGTCAAGTAGAAGGCTTAGGCAGCACATTTCATAGCATGAGAAGGTTAATCTCAAAGACTCTCTATCAGTTTCTTGAGCAGCTCTCAAATAATGCTATTATGTTGTCCACCTATGAGCAATTTGTGTACTTATTAGAAAACCATTAATAAAGTACCTGGCCAGGAGGTATGCTTTACAAGAATGAAAATGAAAAATCACAGAACAGTTTCTCTATTGATGTTTACAATATTTGAGAGACTGATACAGGAATGGCTGAAACATCTCTGGCTCTTATCACCTGCTGGACATTTCCTTTAGGATTCATGCTTTCTGGAAGATTTTGACTCATTAACATTAATAATTACTTGTAATTTTTTTAGCTGAAGAATTCAGAATAAAATAGCTATAAATTAAATCACGTTATTTAAGTAAAAAAGAAAAAAAGAAATATTAGCACTCCAGAAGAATTATCATTTTAACAAAAATCAAATCAGTTGGCTAAAGTAATGAAGCTCTAAATGTGAAATTAGGACTTTCCTCTCCCACTCACACTTGACTTACATGAGATGAACACCAAATATCCCTGATCCCACTCACGTCACTCACATCACACACACATTTCATATAAAAATTAATGTAAGGTAATCTAGAGAGAGGCACTATCGGCATTTGAGCTGAGTCTTAAGGAAATAAAGGATTAAGAAATAGAGTTGAGAAAGGACTCCCATTCTAGGTATGAGAGCATTCTCTAACAAGAAATGTAGAGAGGCAACTCTATACCAAAATAAAGTCAAAATGGGTACATGATTTAGATATAAAGACTGGTACTATAAGCAAACTAGGAGAGCAAGGAATAGTTTACCTTTCAGAGCTATGGAGAAGGGAAGAATTTATGACCAAATAAGAAACAGAGAACACTATGAAATGCAAAATGGATAATTTTGATTACCTTAAATTGAAAAGTTTTTGCACAAACAAAGCTAATGCATCCAAGATTAAGAGGGAAGCAGAAAACTCGAAAGAATTTTTACAACCAGTGTCTCTGATAAAGGCCTCATTTCTAAAATATATAGAGAACTGACTCAAATTTATAAGAATGCAAGTCATTCCCCAACTAATAAATGGTTAAAGGATATGAACAGGCAGTTTCAGAGGAAGAAATTAAAGCTATCTATAGTCATATGAAAAAATGTTCTAAATCACTATTAATTTGAGAAATG
This sequence comes from Phascolarctos cinereus, assembly GCF_003287225.1. NCBI lineage: Eukaryota > Metazoa > Chordata > Mammalia > Diprotodontia > Phascolarctidae > Phascolarctos > Phascolarctos cinereus. Next base: position 28,105,057 of record NW_027556402.1, read on the forward strand.
CAAATCAAAACAACTCTGAGGTACCACATTACGGCTATCAGATTGGCTAACATGACAAAACAGGACAATGATAATGTTGGAGAAGATGTGGGAAAATTGGAACACTAATGCATTGTTGGTGGAGTTGTGAACTGATCCAACCATTCTGGAGAGCAATTTGGAACTATGCCCAAAGGGCTATAAAAATGTGCATACCCTTTGACCCAGCAATAGCACTTCTAAGGCTGTATCCCAAAGAGATCATACAAATGGGAAAAAGACCCACATGTACAAAAATATTCATTGCAGCTCTTATTGTGGTAGCAAAGAGTTGTAAATTGAGGGGATGCCCATCCATTGGGGAATGGCTGAACAAGTTATGGTATGTGAATGTAATGGGATACTATTGTGCTATAAGAAATGATGAGCAGGCTGACTTCAGAAAAACCTGGAAAGACTTATATGGACTGATGTTGAGTGAAGTGAGCAGAACCAGGAGAACACTGCACACAGTAACAGCCACACTACACTGTTTGATGAGTGCCTTTGATAGACTTGGCTCTTCTCAGCAATGCAAGGATCTAAGACATTTCCAAAAGACTCAAGGTAGAAAATGCTATCCACATCCAGAGAAAGAACTAGGGAGTCTGAATGCAGATGGAAGCGTACTATTTGCTCCCCTTTTCCTTTGTTGTTTTGTTTCATTGCTTCGCTCTCATGGTTCCTCCCATTAGTTCCAATTGTTCTTTACATCATGACTAATGTGATAATATGCTTAATATGAATGTATAAGTAGAGCCTATATCAGCTTGCACGCCATCTTGGGCAGGGGTAAAGGGGAGGAGAGGGAGCAGGAGAAAATTTAAAATTCAAAATCTTACGGAAATGAATGTTGAAAACTAAAAATAAATAAATAATTTTTTAAAAACAGAGAAAGAGAGAAAAAAGAAACACATAGAGGCAAAAGCCAGATGTTAGAATAGTAGGAACAAGGACAGCCCAGTTGCCTCACTACCCCTCCTTCATAAAGATCTAGAACCATAGCAGACCAGATCCTGATCAAGAAATCCAAGACAAAATCACAATGAGTCATATTTGTAGCCCAGGCAGGCTTAGGGAGACAGAGGTCTGTGGACTCGGACAGGGTCTGGCCAGGAGTGTGCCGCATGGAGCATTCCAGTGTCTACGGACTGAAAGAGAACTAAGCTGTGAACTTGGAGCAGGAAGAACTCCTAGGGAGTCCCTGAACTAGCAAACGGTACAGAAGTGGGTGCCACCTGGCAGCTTTGGTACTTAGCACTCAGTTCCAGGTCACAGATCCCAGGCAAGCTAAGAAGGGTACCTGTGCCTAGACATACCCTCTGCTGGAGAGGAACAGTCGTAGGTGGTGAGATCAGGAGCAGATCAGGAGCTCAGTTCTAGCTTCCAGCCCAAGCTGAACCCCACAATGAAATAACCAAGGGAAGAATCCGAGACCAAACAGAGACCTGTAGTTTGCTTGTTATGAACCTGTAGAGCTTCCCAGCAGGTAAATAGAGGCTAAGTCCAGCAACAGTCTACTGATTCTTCTAGTCAGGGAAGAAGGTGATAATTGGCTTTTTCAGGAAAAAACAAAAACCAAAACCTGGATTTAAAACTTGCAGATCTTAGCCTAGGAAGTCAGTGAGCAGACATCATTGCATATCAGATCACTTTGGGAGCACTGAGAACTTGCAGGATCTCAGCCTGAATGGTCCCTGAAATCCTAGAATAATATTCAATGTCCTGAGAAAGGAGCAGAAGAAGCCAAAAGGACAAAAACTCAACCCAGACATTCCCCCTTAGAAGTTTACAGAGCCTAACCCTAACATAACATCCAAGATCAAGAAGTAGGCTGAAAGAATAAGCAAACAAAAAAAGGAATCCTGCCATAAATAAGTATTATGATAACAAGGAAGCTCAAGACATATACCCAAAAGAAGAGAATGACTCTCAAATACTTAGAAGCAAAACCTCAAAGAAAACGACAGCTTAGACACAAGACCAAAAGGAATTCTGGGAAGAGATGAAGCAAAAGTTTTTTTTCTTTCAAGAACTGCAAATTATTTTAAGAATGAAATGAGTGGTATAGGAAAAGAAAGAGAACTATGGAAGTTATAGAAAGCAAATTAACATTTTGGAAAAAGAGGTATACCATAAATAAAAAAATAACACCCTGAAAATTAAAATTAATCAAATAGAATCTAATGATTCCATGAGACATCAAGAGACATCAAAACAAAATCAAAAGACTGAAAAAAATTGAAGAAAATGTGGGATAACTCATGGTAAAAACAGATCTAGGAAAGATCGTTTATGAATCATTGAACTATCTGAAAGTCATCACTAAAAAAAAAAAAGGTAGACATTATTTTTGAAGCACTCATAAAAGAACAATGCCCAGATATTTTAGAACAAGACTACAAAACAGAAATAGAAATAAGCTACTGAATGCCTCCTGGAAGAAACTCCAAAATGAAAACTTCCAAGGAATATTATAGCCAAAATCCAGAGCTCCCTGGGCAAAGGAAAAAAAAATACCACAAAGAACTAGAAAGAATTCAATTACAGAGAAGTCACAGTCAGGATCACATAAGATTTTGCAGCCACTTATAACAAATCATAGAGCTTGGAATATGCTATTCCAGGAGGCAAAAGATCTAGGCTTAGAGCCAAGAATAATTTACCCAGAAAAAACTGAGTATAATCCTAGAGAGGGAAAATGGATCTTTAATGAAAGAGAGAACTCACCATTCTTGATGAAATACCTAGAGGTGAATGGAAACTTTGACAAATGCTAAAGTTAAGAAAAGTATGAGAAGGTAAAGAGTGAGAGTGAAAAACAACATTCCAGTATGGGGAAGTGATAGCTATATATACTATCAGAACTCTGTCATCATCAGAGATCACAGAGTCTAATTAGAAGATCTTGGAGTGTTTCTGTAATTTTTTTATGATCTTGAAAAAAGAAAAACAGAAAAGGGGAAGGGGAAGAGGAATACACTGGAAATGAGGAAAGATGAAGGAAGAATGGGGAAATTTGTCTCACATTATCAGGGTACACAAGTAGCAGCTTATACAACTAGAATGAGGGGGCTGGGACAGTGGACAACACTTATACCTCAGTCTCATGTGCACTGGAAAAGGGAGGGAAGAATACACGTGCACACACACACACACACACACACACACACAGAGCACAGAAACAGCAATAGGGAAACAGGAGAGAAAGAGGTGAAAGTAAAAGGGGGGAAAGACATTAGGTTAAAAACTGTGTGATTTTTTTAGGACCTTCTGTCCCACTTTCTACCAGTCACCATAAAAGCAGAAATGGGCTATAAAGGATTGTGGGCTGCTTTATATTCTTCTTTGTTCATGACTTAACATAGCAAAACAATTAATCACCAAATGCCCAGCCTACTGGTGATAAGCTTCTCTGAACTTAGCTCTGGTCCTCAGAAAGCAGATTTGTTCTATTGCTGGGAGCCTTCCCAGCATGGCAGACCCTTCTGGAAATTATGCCCTCTGGCTTAGCTTTCAACAACCCAGTTGCTCTGCACCATGATGAAGCTTCAGAGTAATTCTTTGTGAAAAAGACCAATATCTACCAAGGTTTCCTTCTCTCCTCTCCTCATCCCTCCATAGATTAGAAAAATGTGACAAAGTCAGGGCTCAATTGGCCCAGAGTTGGGCCAAGGCTCAAATTATGCCTCTGTTAATACAGCTTCCTGGGGCCTCTGGCTTGTGCGGCTTCCAGGTTACCTAGGAGCATAAAAAGTTCATACCCACACAGGGTTGGGATTTGGTGTTCCTCTGATTTGGTGGATGACTGAATACTGGATGGGTTTCTATGCAGAGACAAGGGAGGGCACAGCTATAGAAACTAAGCACCACTGCATACGCGTTGCACATCTTTGCTACGTTTAGGGGTTAGTAAACACAATTTCGCTAATTGTTCGATGACCCATGAGTGCCTCATTTTATTCCAACATTAAATTTGGTATGCTGACATCCAGCCGGCTCCTAACAAGCCTCCATCATATTCAGCAAAATTCTCCTTTTAAAAAATGAATTTTAATAAACATTTATTAAGCAGCTGTGTATGAGGCAATGTGCTAAGCAGCAGCAGGAATTAAAAGTTTGGAGAAGTCATAGTCCCTGCCCTTAAGGAGCTTACAGTCTAGTAGAGAGTAAAATACAAGGTATTCATACCATGCAATATTATATAGTAAGAGCACAAGAAGAATTTGAAACAAAGTGTTATATGTAGAGGGAGGATGCTCTGACTCTCTCCTAGAGCCACGCTGTTCCATCTGTCCCTCACGGTTGCAGAGGAAAACTGAGGAGTTGGGGCATAGCTTCCTCCTGGCTTTCAGTTTGAGTCCCCACCTACTATGTGTCTTCCATATTGTTATGTGCCAGCAACTAGCATTCCAATTCCATTTAACCACAACATTAATTAACTCTTACAAAGGGAGATATATTTCAAATCCATAGCAAGAACAAACATTTACCCACCACCTTGGGGGCATACCGTCCCTTACATCACCTCAGACTCTGGGGGAGGAGGTTCAACTTATCTCTGTTAAAAGACAGCACTGGTCCTACCAAGTTCAAGTCCAGACGCAGCATGACTGTTGGATGAGTCCTCCTCTCAGTTTCCATTGGACAGGGTCCAGAAAGTCACTCCTGGATCCTTAGGGCATTGATGCTACATTAGCTCTGGAATGAAGACTGTGAAAGGTGGAGATGCTGGAGTGGCCTCTTGAACTCACAAGGTCAAAGGCTCTCATCTCCTTTACCTAAACAAGAAAAGAACAAACAATGAGGCTAAGGATCAAAGGCCATTTCTCTGGACCATCTGGCCTCATAAGAGAAAAGGCCCCATGGTCTTGTCTCTTGCCTTACTGAATAGTCTCTCCTCTGAGGCAACTAGGTAGCACAGTGGTTAGAGCACTGGACCTAGAGTCCAGAGGGTGTGGATTTAGGAAGACCTGAGTTCAAATTGGGCCTTAAACAATTACTAGCTGTGTGACCTTGGCCAAACCACTTAACGTATGTTTGCCTCCATTTTCTCATCTATAAAATGGGGATAATAATAGCACCTACCTCTTAGGGTTGCTGCAGGGATCAAATGAGATAATATTTGTAAAGTGCTCAGCATAGTGCCTGACACATAGTAGGTGCTATATAAACTATTACTGTCATTATTATTCCATGAGCAAAGGAATCATCAAAGAGACCAAGGAGATATGACTTAAGCTAAGAGGTCTTTGTGAATGCTTCCTCAGCCAATCAAAGAGCTTCATCTTCAATATATAGTTAGCCAACCAAACCCAGTCACAGAATGATCATGCATGCTCCAGTCTCCCCAAAGCACTTCCACTCCATGTCACTGCAACTCTCCCAGAAGTAAGCTCTTTAGCTTCCTTCCTATGGAGAGATGTTATCTGAGGCACTGCACAAGTGCCAGATTTCCCCTTCCCCCAATCTCCCAATCCAAGAGGGGAGGTTACTATTGACAGGGGGAATCAGCTGACCCTGAAATTTATTTGGAAGGCCAGAAGCAGCTATTGAAGATTTTTGAGCAAAGGAGTACCATATCTTCTTGGCCTCATATAAATAAAATGAATAGGTGGAAATGTATTATAAAGACATTATTTTAATAGGCAAATCAGGTGGTCATAAGAACTGCTCTAGGATTATAGTAGTGGGACTAGAGAAGAAAGGATGGATGTGAGAAATGCTGAGGAGGTAGAATCAGTGCAATTTGGTTGCTGATTAGACATAAATGAGGGAGAGGGAAAAAAACCACTTGTTGCATGATGTCATAGAGAGGATTTGTGGTCAGTGAGGGGTAAATGGCCTCTGGGGCCCCTTCCAACCCTCTTATTCTGTGGAGCAAAAGATAATCTCAAGATTCCAAACATGAGAAACTAGATGAATAATGGGGCCACTGACAGAAATAGTGAGGTCGGAAGAGGAAGCGGGTTTTGGGGAGAACACAGATATGTTCAGTTTGAGGTATGTGAAGTTTGAAAAGCTGGTGGGATATCCAGATGGAAACATCTTTTGGGGAGGATGGCAGTCAGACCTGGAGAAGTGAATTAGGTTGCAAATGGAGAGAGAGAAGTGAGAAGACAAGAAAAAGAAACCCTTGAGGAGCCTCTGCCTGCAGGGGCTGAGCCTAGAATTAGGACAAGGATGAGCCCATGGAGTAGATAACTTTTTTTGTCTTTACATCTCTGAGCCTTGGGCAGTTGTCTAAGACTGTCATTTTCACAGGCCCATGAACATTACTGACAGTTCAAGTTTAGCTGATAGCAGAGTTCATCAGGAGGCACTTTGTGCATGCTCTAACATGGCTGAAATTGAAACGACAAAAATATTGAGCTCATTCACTGTCCCCTTTAGTCCAAGTTAGAAGTAATTAGAGAATGTGCTCAGACAAGTAGTTGAAATGAGAAAAGGCTGACCTTAAAGTAAATTGTGGAGTAGGCAAAGGTTTTGTTTATTGTCATACACCCTCTGGCACCGAAGACCTTTCAGTGACCCCCCTCACCAGGGGCCACAGCATCATACTTGGCCCTAACTAGGCCTCCTTCTCCTGCCCTTCTAACCCTCTCCCCATTCTCAACTTTGCTATATCTGACCCTCTGGGGTCCAAAGTTACAAATGGCCAATCAGATCAAATAACTCATGTTAACATGACATAATGGATAAAAAACCAGCCTCAGAATCAGAAAGACCTTGTGTCAAGTCCAATTTCTGACACGCACCAGCTGTGGGACCCTGGATATGCCACAGCCTCCCAGTGTCCACAAGGGATTCTCTATGACTGTAATTTGAGTAAAGATTGATGATTGGTTGACAGAAGTAGACACTTACACTAGTTAAATCACAGGTCTTGACAAAAGGGGAAAAAAAGTGAGTAATCCAAGAGGAAATGTACATTTGTCTTCCAAATTTAATGGAGACATTTTATGTTTTAATTCATCAGTGACTCAAATGACAATTTCAGGACCTGGTAAGGTAGGGGAGAACAGGCCCAGGGCAGACTGCTGCCTCATTAACATGCTACATAAATTGACAAATCAATTAAGCTGCAAATTGCTTAATTCCTTTATTTGTGTGTGGGAATGATCTAGTCAACTCATTGATTCTATCAGTGCATCAACCAACGTTTTAATAAGCACTTGTGTGCCAGGCACCACGCTAGATGTTAGGCACATAAATACAAAAGTGAGACAATTCCAACTCTCAAGGAGCTAATATTCCCCTGCGGGTGGGAGGTTACAACACCTTCACAGATAACTACATCAACAAAAGAAATATACACTGATTCAGGATTGGGGGAGTGGAAGGGCATCAATAACCGGGAAAATGAGGAAAGCCCTCTTGAGACAGGTGGTAACAACTGAAATCTTGAAGGTACCTCTGTTTCTAGAAGTATCATGAGGAAGATCTGAATCAGGCAGTTAGTAATAAATACTTATCAAGCTGTTACCATGTGTCAGGCATTGAATTAAGCACAGGGTATCCAAAAAAGGGCAATGCCTTTAAGGAGCTCACATTCTGATGAGGAAGACAGCATGGGTGAATAAATAAATGAATGAGGATGAATTGGGGAGAGGAGAGGCTGGATACAGAGATACCAGTTACAAAGCTAATGCAATAGTCAAAACAAGAGATAATGAGGCCCTGGATTAGGGTGATATGATGATGGATAAATGAAGGGGACAAATTAAGAAATATTGAGGATATGCAATCACCAAGCCTTAGCAACTGGTTGAGTAGAGGAGGTGAAAGAGTTAGGAGTCAGGTATGACTCACAACCATGAGGATGGTGGTACCCTTAACAGAAATAGGAAAATTAGGAGTAAGGGTGGGTTTAAGGGAAAAGGTAATACATTTTGCTTTGGACATGCTGAGATTGAGATGCATATAAGATATTCAAGTGGAGATGTCAAGCAAGCAGTTGGAGATAAGGAAATGCAGTTCAAAAGAGAGGTAAAGGTTAGATATTTTGCCTTGGGAACTATTTGAATAGAGATGATAATTAAATCCAGCTAGAACCTTGGGGTACACCATAGAAAGATGGTTTCTTTTTTTCAGACTTTTTTCAAATTTATTTTTAGTTTTAAACATTCACTTTTTTTTTAAAATTGTGTTTTGTTTTTTGCTAGGCAGTGGTTAAGTGACTTGCCCAGGGTCATACAGCTAGTAAATGTCAAGTGTCTGAGGCCGCATTTGAACTCAGGTCCCCCTAAGTCCAGGGCCAGTGCTCTATCCACTGTGCCACCTAGCTGCCGCTCTCAACATTCACTTTTATAAGATTTTGAGTTCTAAATTGTTCCCTTTCCCCAAGACAGCATGCAATCTGATATGGGCTAAACATGTAAAATCATATTAAACATATTTCCACATTAGTCATTTTGTAAAAGAAGAATCAGAACAAAAGGGAAAAACCATGAGAAAGAAAAACAAAACAAAAAACAAAAAAAAAGAGAAATGGTATGCTTCAATCTGCATTTAGACTCCATAGTTCTTTCTCTGGAAGTGTATACCATTTTCCATCATGAGTCTTTTGGAATTGTCTCGGATCACTGCATTGCTGAGAAGAGGTAAGTCTATCAAAGGTGATCACCACACAATGTTGCCCTTACTGTATACAACATTCTCCTGATTCTGCTCACCTCACTCAGTATCAGTTCATGTAAGTTCATTCCATTTGTCAGATATTACATCTGAACTATGCTGCCATTCTAGGCATTCCCCTTTTGGTGTGTTGACTCTTACCTCCAGGGCACATATTGGTTACAACTACAGTACACCTGCTGTTGGAGGTGGGGATTGGGTAAGGAAACCATACAGATACATATTAGTTTTTCCCCCTGCTATCTTCCCAAACAGTCAGTGCACTGGTGGAGTCCACATATTGCCCACAGAAGAGCAAACACAGAATCACTGACACAGCTGTGTCCATGCGGTTCTCAATTTGCTGAAGCTCATCCAAGTTAGTTCCTGAAATCTAAATATCCTATGTCTACATTTTACCCTTATCTACCAGTCTAGTAGCCAAAAAGGAAATAAAATCTATTGGTCATGACCTGTTTTTGATGAAGGCATATTGGCTTGTTTCTGATCAGCTGAAGAAACTGAGGATGTTTAGAAGAGAAGACGCAGGGGAACATGATAACCGGCTTCAAGTATCTGCAAAATCGACATGTGAAGGACGGGCTAGACTTATTTGGAGTAAACTGGAACATTTAACATTCCAGTGTTGGGCCCCAGTGAGTGAAGGTTGCAAAGAGGCCAAGTTAGGCTTAATATGAGGAAAAACTTCCTAACAGAACTGTCCTAAAGTATAATGGGCTACCTAGAGAGGTGGAGAGGTCTGTCTCCTTTCCAGGTCTTCAATAAGAGGCTAGATAACCATTTTTCACGTATATTATAAGGTATATTATAAGTTTCCTGACTTTCCAAACTTCAAGGCCATGCCTCCAAAACAGGTACATAGTAAGCTTTTTTCTTCCTTCCTCCTTCTTTCTTTCTATTTCTCTCTTCTCTCCTTCCTTCTGACTTTCAGGACTTCAATACCATGCTTGCACTCTCACCTTGGAACCTCCCTTAGTACGTGGGGCCTTCTCATCCTGGAACATCCAGTCTCCCAAGTTTTCTGCCTTCTCACCTTCAAATATGCTTCCACTATGCCCTGGCTTCTTCTTCCACTGAGGAGTCCTTCCCAGTGCCTCCATTTTGGAAAGAAGCCCAGACTAGAAAAACTTCATTTGCCTCCTGGCTATGCCTCATCATTACCCATTATCTATTTCACATTTTATCTCTGCTTGGCACTGTCTAGATCAAACAGCCAAGCTATGGTCAATCTTCTTTGTAACGGCCACACTCCCCTTTGTGCAAGTTAAAATACTTGCTGAGGATTCTTCCTTGCCACCAGCCCTCTGATGCTTTTGCTGCCAAGTCCTTTCAGTAACAGATTATCACACTGCTGGAAGCAGCCCCCAAACTACCAAATGATTGACTAGAATAAGGCAAAGAATGTATGTGGTCAGTACAATTCTTGTTATAAGGTATAATGTCTGGAAAAGCTTCCTATCAGTCAACCTAGAGAGGTAAAAAGCTCCTCCTTGGAGATCCTCAAAGAGAGACTGGATGACCCACTACCTGTGGGAGACAGATAAAGCAGAGCAGACAGGAGAGAATGTTCTAATCAGGTCCCAGAAGATGTCTTGGGGTGTGAGCTATAGGATTCAGCAGCTAGGGCTTCTGCTCAATGGAACAAAGAACTCAAACCACACCTTTAAGAATTGAGGAAAAGCAGAAAATTGTTTTGATCCTCTCAACTTTCTTTATTCTTTGCCTGCTATCAGGAGGCATTTTCCAATTGTTTTTTTCTGACTATTAAATGACTTCTATTTTATCAGTTTCATATAAAATCTATGATTGGTAATAAACTCTTTGCCCTACATGTCTATCTATATATTTATTCCATGCCAGGAAAGGCAAGTTTAGGACACTAGTAGCTACCCATTTCCAAAGGAGAGATCTAAATCTCTACCCAAAATATTAAAAATTTTCCTCCCTATCTTGGGGCTCCATGGGTGTGAAAGGCTCTCACAGTGATTTTTAAAATGAATGACTTTTATCTATGACCTCCTAAAATAGCAGAAAGTCTCATGAGTATTGGCATAAATTCACAACCAGCATAAAGAGTGAGCCAGGGTCATTGGTATAACAAGTCTTAGAATACAGTTGATCTAGGCAAACCCTGCATCTGCACTTGAGGAATGGAGGCCAAATGCCACTTTGCGGCTAAACATCGGGAATAGAAAGGCATGGTCTAAAAAGAATCAAATTCTCCCCTTTCCTATGGGTAGGAAGATATATACAAAGTTAGCACTTAATCAAACTTGCCCCAAAGTGAAATGTGTAAGAGTATTCTATGCGTGCATTGAGGTACCCTGATTAAGGTATGAGAGGGAACGTGTAGGCTTTCATAAATGATGTTCTGTAGCAGATCACATCTTTACATTTACACAATTGACTGAAAAGTGTAGTAAACAAAAGATCTTGTCATGATTATCTTTTATTTTTCACTGGAAGAACTATTGGAGTTAATAGAGAAAAATGTTGCCTCAAAGGCTTTCTTCTAACACCCAGAGATGCCTACCAATGTATATGTTAAAATCATAAAACAGTCATTTAAAGATGTAACAAGGATAGTTTTTGATTTTATGATGATTAATTAATAACAAATGACTCCAGATGTGCCCACCATTTCCACAGTACTTTCAGGAATTCCTGCTCCATAATTAACAAATTGCTTTCATCTTAATTTTTTTTCCTTCCCACTTTGTCCATTTTTTGGCACTCATTGAGACCTGGCTCCTTCCTGTTGACATTACATCCTTGGCTATCCTTTCTAGTACTGGTTGTACTTTGACTCATACCCCTTCTTTCCCAACTTTTCCCATCACCACTTCTAGATTCTCCCTCTACCACCATCATTAAACAACATTCCTCATTTGAGGTTCACACTATTCAAATTTATCACCCTGTCCACTTCCTGGTGGCTGTTCTAATCCACTCCTAGGATATTCACTTTCCTCAGTGGTTTCATCCCCTCAGATTAGAGGACTTCAACATACATATGGATGTTCCTTCACGTGTCCTAGCTTCCCAGTTCTTCAATCTACTCGGTTCCCATGACCTAGTCCTTAACCCTTCCTCAGTTACATACAGAGCACCCTTTAGTAAATCAGTTCAACCCTCAGTACCCATTACACTTGAATTTCTTGTTCGACTGTGTCTGACTCTTTGTGACCCTGTGGACCACACTGTCCATGGGGTTTTCTTGGCAAAGATACTGGAGTGATTTGCCATTTCCTCCTCCAGCTCATTTTACAGATTAGGAAACTGAGGCAAACAGAGTTAAGTGATTTGCCCAGTGTCACACAGCTAGTGATTGTGTGAGGTTAGATCTGAAGGGAGGTCTTGCTGACTCCAGGCCTGGCACTCTATTCTCTGAGCTATCTAACTGCCCTTTGTTCTATCACTGATCTTGGCTTGTGAAACCCCAACCTCACCATTCTTCATTCCTATTCGTGTGCTGCTAAAATTAGAAAAAACTGCAGAACTGTGCTGAGTCCGCTACAAATTTATGACACATCATCTCAACCAGACCTTTAATGGATCAAAGCAATTATTTTACACATTTAGTTGTGAGCTAGCCCACTCATCACAGCATCTATTCACAGCTTTTTCATTGCCTCTTAGGCTTCTCACGGCATCCTGTTGCTGCACCCTCTCAGCTGAACACTGTCATTCCTCACTGAAAAAAAAAAAAGGCTATTTGCTGAAACCTCCCTCTTCTCCCCTCTTCATCATCTCACATCAACCCTCTGAGCAACAGTTTCTTCATCTAAAAATGGTGATAACAATAGCACCAACCTCATAAGGTTGGCATGAGACAAAAAATGATATATGTGAAATGATTTGTAAACCATAAAGGCCTTACATAAGTGTTAGCAGTTAATATAAAAATGCTCTTCTTTTCCATTAATTTGGGTGAGTTTTTAAAAATTTTTTTGTTTTTGCATTTTAAACAATAGCGAATGATTGAAATTTGTGATCCATGAAGGCTTTTGCTTTCATTAATTTGTCATTAAGCAGAAAATTGGCTAAACTTTGTTTTGGTGTGGGATGGATATGACAGGTAGCTGGGTGTGCTGCTGGATTCTGAACCTGTCTGATTCGATGGGCAACAGGTGACTGTTGCTCAGGATTGCTAGTGAGATAGGAGGGATGTTTTGGAAAGAATCCAACGCAGGAATTGAAATCTACCGTGGTCACTTAACTACATTTGTGACCCTGGGAAGTACTCTCAGTTTCAGTTACCTCATTTGTAAAAGAGTAACATGGACATTACTTACCTCACCAGATGGTGATTGGAACTGAGATGATGTATATCAAAGTAGCAAGTGTATTGAAGAGCACCATATAAAAGTCAACTATTATTATTCTTAGGAATCTCGGAAGGATAATTTTTTTTCCCACACCCCACATAATCTGGCCCCACCCTTCCCCATCTTCCCCTTTTCCTTTCCTCCCCCAGACACACCTTCTGATCTGGTCAATCTGGTGCTTTGATATGTATACTAATATCATATGCTTTGAAATTCTTTTTACACTGTTTCCTACAATCTGGAATCCACCCCTTCTTTCCATCTAAATACTGCCCAGTCTTCACCATCTCCAAGAAGCCTCCCTCCTACAAACCACATTATTAAACCACAGCTTTTCCTGAAACTGCTATTATACTTAATTGACACATATCTATTATGAGTCAGCTATGTTCTAGGCACTTTGCTAGTTTCTGGGGATGCAAAGACAAAAAAAAAGTTCCTGACCTCAAGGGCTTACATTCTATGAAAAGGAGACAACAAGTGTGTATATACATACATATGCATATATACAAGCACATATATATACATATATGCAAATATAAAGCACTTTTTTTCTGTGTGTGGGAGGACCCAACAGCTTTCCAGCAGAAAAGACCTGGGGTGGGGGGTGAGATCCCCTGCACTTGAGCCGAAGCTTGAAGGAAGCCAGGGATTCACGAGACTGAGTCGAGGTGGGGGTTCATTCCACACATGCAGGGTAGCCAGTGAAAAGGCACAGGGGAATGAAGGCGGAACCTCAGGTAGGGGAAAAGAAAGTAGGTCAGTTTGGCTATTAAAGTAGGCTGGACTCAGATGGTGGAGGACATGGAATGCCACACAGAGGAACTAGCCATTTACCCTAGGAACAAGAAGAAGCCTTGTGCACTTCTGGAGCAGAACCCAGGACTTCCAGATTCCACACTTCAGCACTTTATCCACTGTGCCAAGATGCCTCTCCTAGGAAGTGATAAATAAGCACTTGGGGCTTTCTTGACTGATTGTAGATGGCTTCCTAGATTTTGCTGACCTATATGGTACTGTTGTTTGTCCTTCGTTCTGGAAGAGCATCATGACATCAGGGAGGCGATGCCATGACATGGAAATGAGTTGGATTTAAGTGAGGGAGGGAAGATACATAAAAGGAAAAACAAACAGTCCCTGCCTTCAAGGAGCTCACATTCTAATGGTGAAGGCAACATGCAGATGACTACATTCAAGAGAAATAACGTGGTAAGATCATAGACGTACATGGAGGCAGACGACTAAAAAGGTAGGAAGGGGGCACGTTTTGAAAATCTTTAAAAGACAAACAGACCATTTTTTACTTGATGGGTAACTGAGTTTACTAAACAAGAGGTAAACTGGAGTTTATTAAGTGGGCAGCTAAAAGGAGGATATTGGAGCAGGGAGAGATTTGAGGTAAGCAGAGCCACCAGCAGGTTATTGCAATAGTCCAAGTGGGAGCTGATGAAGGACGCTGTGTGGTTGGAAAGAAAGGTCCATGTATGACAGATGTGGTGAAAGGAGAAATGACAAGATGTAGGGTGAGAATTCAGGGTGATAGCAAGGCCAGGAGCCGGAAGACTGGGAGGGTGGTGCATTTGACAAAAGGAGGCAGAGATAATGATTTGTTTTAGGCCGGTTGGGTTTGAGATGCCTACCAGATATCCACTTTGAGATTTCCAAAGGGCAACTGGTGATGGAAGACTATAGCTCAGGAGAAAGACTAAAATGAAGGTCTGACCATGTGTTACCACTGTACTGAATAAACCCAGTGGCTCTCTATTACCTCCTTGATCAAATACAAAAGCTGGCTTTTTAAAAGCCCTTGATAACATGGCCCCTTTCTACCTATTCAGTCTTCTGTGACAAGCAAAATGACGAGTAGGCAAACTGAGGAACGATTTTCTCCAGAGCAAGAAAACAGTATATTAACAGAGTGTTAATAAAATAACTCAGACTGCCCTCCCCAGCTAGGTCAGCAACACAGAAAAGACAGAAAAGATCATATTTATTGAGACCCCAAAGAGGGTGGGGGGTAGTTGAACAGCCTTCCTACGTGCTAGAGCAGGAGAAGTATGGCCTTCTGGTGTGGCTGATCACGCTCCTCTCTGACAAAGAATGTCAATTGCTTTTATGGGCCTCACCTGTCTCTAGTAATCTAGGCAAGAAAATCAGTACCGCCCCAATCTGGTTTCCCCAAGAGACCAAATCAGTGCCAACTTTGACAAGGAGAGGTAGGGACAGGAGAGCACTCCCCAGCAGAGAGGCCCAGCTCCAGCTGGTTCTTTGTTGATTGGGTAAAGGAATCGAGGGTCCCAGGTTAGACAGATTAGCAAGCATATGGGGGGGGCGGAGTGAGCACATTTTTCAACCATGCTCATTGTGAAAGTCTGTCTTTTGTGCTCGACTGGGAGATGGGGTTTGAAAAAATGGGTAACAGAATGGATACATAATAATGGTGATTATTAAATGATATATCGTAACAGCAATTTTTAAATATTTTATTTTTTCCACAACTACACATTAAAACGATTTTTAACATTTTTTAAAAAGTTTTGGGTTCCAAATTCTATCCTTCCCTCTCTGAGGAGGTAAACAATCTGATATAGGTTATACATGCGCAATTGTGTAAAACCTTAGCATAATATTAATTTTCCTCACTTCTTAAACTCTTCTCCCCTCCATGAACTCTATAACACAGCTAGAGTTGTCCCTCACCCAGGGTGTTTCCCATCCAGCCTTTTGGCTGACACTCCAATGCTCTCCTTCTCACCTGTGACTCCTGGACGCTACCAAGTCTCAGTTCAAAGTCCACTTGCTGTAAAAAAGTAAATCCCAGAGGGATTTACCTTCCATTTAGACTATACATCTCTTGCATTTACATAATTGCTTTCCTGTTGTCTTCTCCACTAGAATATGAGCTCTTTGAGGGCAGGGAGTAAGTTTTTGCTTTATTCCCAGTGTTTAGTATACCGTCTGGCACACAGTGTTTAATAAATGCTTTTTTGGTTGATTGTTTGATATATAGATCTGAGAATCATCTGTGTAGAAATGATAATTGAATCTAAGACAAGCTGATGAGATCACTCTTCGAGTTAGTATAGAAAGGAAGAGACGGCCCAGGACAGAGCACCCATGGCTAGGGGACATAAAAGAGAGAAAGAACTTTCCAGTGGTTGGAGAACTAGGAGAGGAAAGAGTATTGAGGAGAAAGGAATCCATTTATAAAGGAATATGCTTAGTAGTTTCAAGAGGGAGAGAAGGCTAACAGCCGGGGCTATCAGTAAAGGCGTTGCACAGGGGGTATTTTAAAGCAAGGCAGGGATTCTACAAGGTGGGAGTATGGGAAGAAGCTCATCCCACACACAGGCACTTTACTGTGCAAAAACATGATGGTGGCAGCTAGGTAGCTGTAGTGGATACAGCACTGGCCCTGCAGTCAGGAGGACCTGAGTGTTCAAATCCGTCCTCAGACATATAAAACTCACTAGCTGTGTGACTCTAGGCCTAATTGCCTCACCAAAAAAAAAAAAAGCATGGTGATCATACATTTAGACCTATAAAGGACCTTAGAAGCTACCAACTCTAACCCTTCCATTTTGCAGCCAGAGAAACTAAGAATCAACGACCTGCCCAGGGTCATACAGCTAGCTAGTGTCTGAGGTCAAATTTAAACTCGGTCTTGCTGACTTCAGGTTCAGCCTTCTGTACTTTGGCTACCTATGTGGAAAGTATTAAATGTCAGAAATAAGGAGTTTTAAATTTTGTCTTATAGGTAATAGGGAATCACTGAAAAGTTTTTAGTCAAATTTTAGGTAGTTTTTCAATACTTCAAATGTTCCTTGACCTCAATGATATGCATTTATCGTTCAGTTGTATCTGACTGTGACCACATTTGGAGTTTTCTTGGCAAAGATACTGGAGTGGTTTGCCATTTCCTTGTCCAGCTCATTTTACAGATGATGACACTGAGGCAAACAAGGTTAAGTGACTTACCTAGGGCCACATAGCTAATGTCTGAGGTTGGATTTGAAGTCAGGTCTTCCTAACCAGATACAGCCCAGTGCTCCATTTATTGTGCCACCTAGCTGCTCTCAATGATACATATATTCACCTTCCAATTCAGCATCTGGTGACCAACATTCTGGTGATGAGTCTGTCTGAATGTAGCCAGCCCGCCTCTTGGAAAACTGTCTGTAGCTGGGTTCATATTGGAATTTTTTCCAGCTTCATGAGATTTCTCAAAGCTTGCTCTCAGCCACATGAAGCATCTACTCAGCATAGGGAATGTGAATAGGATGAAGCCCCAATTCAATATATCTAGCCCTCAACTCTCTTCTGAACTCGTCTTAAATCTCAGCAGCCTTATAAAGATTTCCACTTGGTTGCCCCATGGGCACAACAAACTCATTTTATTTCCCCAAAAACCTACCTCTCTTCCAAACTTCTCTATTTCTTTCAAGGGCATCACCACCTTTCAAGTCACCTTAACTCCACCTAACTCATCCAATCAATGGCCATGTTTTGTCATTTCTGCTTCTACAACTTCTCTCATATCCATCCTTCTGTCTATATACTCAGGATCTGCAAGTTCCTGACCTGGATTTGGCTTTACAGATGCTGCTCGCCTTGGCCCCATCAGCCATCTGGAAACTCTGTTGGTTCAAAGGGACAGAACTGCAGGCTCCTCTTTAGTCTGAGATTCCTACCCTGGTGATTCCTCTGCAGGCTTCAGACTGGGCTGGCAGCTGAGACCTCACTGGGCTCCGGAAGTCTGAGCCACACATTGCTACTTGTTTCCTCTCCATACATAACCTAGGGTCTTTGACTGTTCCCTAGCCCGAAAGCCACTCCTAGGCAGAAGTCTCCTCAGTCCACCCTGGATCTGTGACCTGGAACTGGGTTCTGAGAGACAAAGTTGTCTCCATATCCTACATAGGATTAGGTTTCTCTGTGCTGAATCTCCCGTGCTGGAGTGCTAAGCATAAGGAGTTTACTGAATTTCTTCCAACTACTCCTCCATCTTGGCTCCACTTCCTCCTCACCCATTTTCATTTGTGAACCAGGTTTAGTCCTGAGGAAGCCTAACGAGGGGATCAAGGGCACCATTTTCAAACTCTTCGGCTCATTACGTACCTTACCTAGGTGAACCAGGGTTGATGCTAGTTTTAGTAACAGTTACATGGCTCACCAGTCTAAGGTTTCCCATAAAAAGGGGGAAGTAAAAGAAGTAATTCAATGTACTATATGAATCAGGTATGGGACAGGTAGTTTATTATTAAACAGAAAAGCTAAAAATGGAAGAATCTCATCAAACATTAACACAATTAACAGGACGCAAATGACTTATAATTATGGTTACATTTGGCATGGAGGCTAATATTTAAGCCTCATAAGACTATCAGACAGAAATTACCTGTCAGATCCATGGACAGGAGAAAATTTCCGTGAACAAGAAATAGAGGGTTACAGAAGATAAAAGGGTTAATTTTGGTTATATAAAATTTGAAAGTTTTTTGCACAAAAAAATCTAACAAGTAAGATTAAAAGGGAAACAATTCACTGGAGGAAATCTTCGTAGAAAATTTCTTTGCTTAGGGTCTCATTTGCAAGATATATAAAGAACTGATTTAAATTCGTAAGAAAAAGAGCCATTCCCTAATTGATATGGACAGTTCTCAAGGGAACAATCCCAGGCTATCTATAGCCATATTTTAAAAAAAGTTCCAATTTACTACTATGAGATTCTACTTTACACCCATCAGAATGGCAAAGATTACCAAAAAAATGAAAATCAAATTTTGGAGGTCTCTGGGAAAACTGGCATACTGATACACTATTGGTGGTATATCTGGACTATGATTTGGAATTATACACAAAATGTATCTTCAACCCAGTTATACCACTGTTAGGCCTGTACCCAAAAGAGCTTAAGGAATGAAGAAAAAGGTCCCTTATGCAAAAAAAAAAAATTACAGTAGCTCTTTTTGTAGTGGCAAAAAACTGGATATTAAGGAGATGTTCATCAATTAAGGAATGGCTGGGTAAGCCATGGTATATGAATGTGAGGAAGTGCTACTATGCTGTGAGAAATGAGGAAATAAATGATTTCAAAAAGGCAGAGAAAGTCACATGTTCTGATACATAGTACAGTAAGCCGAAGTAGATAAATGTATACTATAACATTTATGCTATACATACAAAAATGAACACTTTGGAGGACTTTTGTTAACTGCTGAAGTATGAAATAAGCAGAACCAGGAGAACAATTTATACAATAACACTGTAAATACAAACAACTTTGAAAGATAGAAGAACTATGATCAATACAATGACCATTCACCATTCTTGATGACCAATAATGAAACAGAGATGATAGATTTAGGATGCAGGATGAGACATTTATTTTTGCACACAACCATTTGGGATTTTGTTTTGCTTGACCATGCATATTTGTTACAAGAGAATTATTTTTTCCCTTTTTTTTCCAATGGGGTAGGGAGTGGGAAGGAGAGAAAATGGATTTCTGTTCATTTAAAAAATATATAGAGGGGTGTGTGTGTGTGTGTGTGAAAAGATATGAAATGTATACACTTTCAGATGAAGTCACTGCTTTTCCTTAACTTACAATTTGTTACAAGAGACCTCTCACGAAGTGGGAATAATATATAAATCTCTGTAATGTAAAAACATCAATAAAACTGTAAAAAAGAATATGTTTTACAATATTACGAATTAGGAAATTTACCTTTACCCTGTGCTGAGCTCAGTCCAATCAAATAACAAAGCTTGACCTTTCTTAACAGCAGCCCTCTCTGATACATAAGCTTCTGTAGTCTTCAGCCACTGTAGCAGCAGCAACTGAAGGCTTCCCAGGACTATCAGAAATTTCATAACCAAAAGGTGACTGTTAGTCTTGAACGCATCCACCATGGGATACTCATCTGCCTAAAATCAATAAAGAACACACACAAACACACAGATCAGAGGTGTGTTCTTACCCGCTGGGGTCCTGTTGGGAGACAGGGCAATTGCCCCTTCTTGCTTCACCCTCAGAAAGTAAGAGAATCAGAGGTCCTTTAGCTATTTTATTACCACTGAGTCATCAGCTCTTCCAGTTCAGCTGCCAGTTAGGGGGTTCTCTGTCTTCTCTCACCGAAGCCCCCCGTGTCAAACAAGGCCGGAAGCAGGCCCCCAGAGCTCACACTGGAAGCCGGCAGGGGATATCTGTTCTTACTTTTGTGTAACCCACCAGGAAGTGCCCATCTGAGCATGCTCCATGCCCCCTTTACACCTGTATTTACCTGCCTGGGAAGGTGCTGTATCCCTCCCATAGAATGCTAACTTCCTGGGGAGCGGGGACAGTCTCATTTTTGTCTTTGTGGGCACTTAGCAGGTGCTAAATAAACATCCTGTGATTGTTTTGGTCTCTCGAGTTTCTTGGTGGGGATTTACACTCCAGGTCACGGTACCTCTGGCTTGCCTCTTACCTCTTCCTTCGCGTCTTCTTCCCCTTGCTCCAGGCTAGTGCCCATGGCCGCCCGCCCCCGGGACGTGGCACGTGTCCCCCCCACACTCCCCTAGCTCGGCCTGGGGACCCGGGATCGCTGCTCCAGCGCCCCCATTTACAGGTGAGCCGGGGCAGAGGTGAGTTTAAGGGAACGTCCCGCCTGATGCTTGGGCCCCAGCTCCATGCAGAGGGGGCGGAAGGCATGGGCCAGGTCTGGCGGCTCCGCACAAGCGGAGCGGGGATGGGGTGTGCAGCGCGCCCCCCGCGGCCCCAGAACCCCCAAGAGGGAGGCCCGGGCCGGGGCCGGGAGGCGGGGCGGGGCTCCCCGGAGTCTGGGCGTGCTCGGCTGAGTGACAGCGGGTCGGGGCGGGGTCGAGGGCGGCGGCGGCAGCGGCGGCGGCGCCTGGGGCTGGCCCCGATGCGGGCACTGGGGGCCCCTGGACAGCCTGCTCGGGCTCCGCGCTGCACCGCGGGGCCGTAGCGGCGGCCGGCGGGACCCAGGGCAGCGCCCTCCGCGTGCACTCAGGGCACGAGAAGGAGATGCTGTGCCCCTGCTCCCCCTCCCCGGGCTCCTCTCCTGACCGCCTGCAGCCGCCCCCCGCGCCCCCGGCCGCCCGCCGCCCGCACCGCCCCCTCCCCGCTGGGGCTGCGGGGCCCTCCGTCCCCCAGCTGCGGGCCGCTGCAGAGCGTCCTCGGACCGGTCGGTAAGTGCGGGGCGCCGGGGTACAACCCCCCCGGAACTGGGGCGAGTTACCCAACTTCCTGGGCTCAGCTCCGCCTGGAAGAAGCCCCCCACTCTTTCCTTCTCCCCTCCCTCCTCCCGGGGCCGTCTCCGCGCCGAGGACTCGCCCCGCTGAAAGGAACTTTTCCTGGCCCTCCGAGCTGGGGGGATGCGGGGGGAGAGAAGGGGGAGAGTGGAGGGATGGAGGAGGGAGAAGCGAGGGGGGAGGGGAGAGTGGCTTTCGTGGGTGGGGGTGGGGCGAGGTGGTGGCGTGGGCTCCCGGCAAGTTGCTCATCCCGGGGGAGCAGACTGGGGCAGAGTTGGGGATTGTGCGGGGGAGGGCAGGGATGCTGCGGGGGAGCCCCCAGGATGCGGGGCGCCGGGTCTGCACCCCTGGGAGCCCCGCTGCTTCTGCCTCCCGTAACGATCGCTGGGGTGGCCGGCCAGCGGCCTCCGGAGGAGGTGGTCGCCGAGGAGGGGGCAGAGCCGCGGCCCCGGCGCGCCAGCGCCTTTCTTCTCTCTCTGTGGATCGGACCCTCGAAAGCGAGCGGGATCCTCCCTCCCCTCGTCCCCTTGTCCACACCCCCGGGGTTTGTGGCATGTTGCGGCGTTAGCTCTAAGTTCCCAAAGTCCCGTAGACATCCCCTGCTGGCTCCGGGATGCCGAAGGGGCCGGGTCGGGCCGGGGGGGGGGGCCTGGAAATCCTATCGCCGGCTGGGGGCTAGACTTGAAGGAATACCGCCCGCATGGGCGTTATCCCCGGGATCTACACCTCCACACTTCGCAGCTAATCTCCCGGATTGTCTGTGTTATTTTCTTTTAATTGCATGTTTGAAACAACAAACGCGGTGACTTCATACGGAGCTGCCGCGGGTTCGGAGGAGTCTCTGTTCTGTTTACGGGCGAAAAATGGGGCAACTGGGTTTGTTTTCAAGGCGGGGACCTAAACAAAATGTAGGACTTCAAAACCAGTGGGCTGAGGCTGGTTGGGAACCGCTTATCAGGATTTTTATTTTTATCTAGACTAGTTAGGGTGTGTTGTAAATGGTGGAGCAAAACCATCGTCCAGAAAAAAAGCATTCTGAAATAAGCAGTTCAGTGAGGCGTTTGTGATTGCCCAAATTCCTGATGATGTATTTCCAGAAGTTGGAGTGTACGTTCTTAGATTGCAGTGGTTATGTGATGGAAAATTATAACAACATCTGGTTTTATTTTCACAATGTACGTGTTTTTTCTGTAGATTCACTGAGCTGTCGGTGGTTATGGTTTAACTTTCCCTGCTTGAGTTTAGAATTTAGCTCTCTCCCATCCTGTACTCGTGCTCCCAATTTGCTGTTTCCAAATTTTCATAAGTAGCCTTTGATTTAAAAAAAAATGAAACGATATGGAAAAAAGGCCGTGCACAGTTTTTACTTTTTCTTAATTAGTTCCGGTTTTCCGTCAGGAAAGATGCCCAAAGTACAAAGACAACTGAAATAGTCCCAAGAGATTAGGAGATTTGTTATGGGAGATGGGTACCTAGTATGTACTGTTAGCTGGAAGGGACTTTTAAGATAATTTCATCCAACCCCTTCATTTTCCTCAATTGGTCCATTTGAACAGATTGCTAAATTCAGGTGTGTTTGGTAAATAATTTCTTTAGGCAAAATAGCCCATTTTTAGTAGCCAAAGGGGAAATTGTTAAGACTCTTGCTTGGTTCCTGGTACAAGTATGTGGTGGGAGGGGGAGGCTGCATCTCTCTACCCTGCCCTTCAGTGACCCTGAGTAATTCTTTTCAGCTCCTCCCATTGTTAAAAATGTAATGTATCTGAGATCCTTTTAGATGAGGGGCTCTTAGTTTTTTTGTGTGGCATGGACCCCTTTTGCAGTCTGGCAAATCCTGCGAACCATTTTTCACAATAATATTTTTAAAGGCATAAAATAAAGCATATAGAATTATAATGGAGGTTAATTATATTGAAATGAGGTTATCAAAATATTTTTAAAAATAAGTTGACAGACCCCAGTTCAGGACCTCTGCTGTAGATGCTCTGTCCTGGGGATAGTTTGTTTCTTTGGGTTGGTTTAGTGCTTTAACGTGATCCACAAGGTAAAAATTTTTAGATAATAGATTTATAGTGATCAAGTTTGGGTTTAAGTACCAGTTATACAATTTAAACCACAATAAAAACTCATGCATTTAGGATTGCTTCTCATTTAAAATTTTGTAATTACATTTTTTCAATTATGAAACATTTATTTTTTTCCCCTACCACATCTCCTCACTGGGGAAAAAAAAAGAAAGAAAAACCAAACTGTTAGAAATATGCATAGTCAAGCAAAACAAAGTTGCATATTGATGCTGTCCAAAATTGTATCCAAAAGTTTGTATACTAGGTCCATCTTTTTTTTCTATCTTCAAATTCTGTCAGTAGATGGGTTGCATTTTTCATCAGTCCTCTGGAATCATGGCTTATTGCGTTGATCAGAATTCTTAGGTCTTACAAAGTCTTCATTTTTACACTGATAAAGTATAAAATGTTCTCTTGGTTCTGTTCACTCTGCATCATTTCATAAATGTTTCCCCAGGCTTCCCAGAAACTGTCTCAATTCTCAATGAATCAATTCTTACAATATTCCTTGTATTCGTATACCATAACTTGTTCAGCCATTCCTCAGTTGATGGGCACACATTTAGTTTCCAGTTCTTTACCACTGTAAACAGTGCCCACTACTCTTTCTTTGATGTCGTTGGAGGATAGGCCTAGGAGTGGTGTTTCTGGGTCATAGGGTATACACAGTTCGGTAACTGCATCATAGTTCCAATTTTTTCCCCCCAGAATGATGGGACCAGTTTACAGCTTCACAATGTATTTGTGTTCCTGTAATCCTTCCAACACAGTCTCCTTTCTCTCGGTCACCTTTGCCAACCTGATGATTATAAGATAACCTCAGAGTTGCTTTAATTTGCAGTTTTCTAATTATTAGTGATTTGGACCAGATAGTATGTAGCTTGGATTTTTAAGAGAGAAGAAATGCTGCTTCTTCATTTCTATTGACCATTTGTCAACTGGGAAATCTTATTTTTAAACGAATACATTTTTTGAAATTGGCAAAAATCTAACCAACCACTTAAAGCTGTAGTGATTGGACCTTTTCTATTCATGAGACCTCTGGTGTCCTTGGACATACCCATTGTACTCTATTTGTGGCTGGCATGAACTCATAATATCTATTTATTTATTTTGCTGAGGCAATCCAGGTTAATTGACTTGCCCAGGGTCACACAGCTAGTAAGTGTCTGAGGCCGGATTTGAACTCAGGTCCTCCTGACTCCAAGGCAGGAGCCCTATCCATTGTGCCACCTGGCTGCCCCAAGCTCAAAATACTTATGTATGAGGCTGGGCAGGGAGAGAGAAAGGGAAGAGAGTTTTGGTCAGATTAGATAGGGTGTGAAGGAGAAGGAGATTAATGCTTTGAGATTCCCCATTCTCTCAACAGTAGTCCCACTGGGAACATACGGTAAATACTTTGTATTAATAAAAAAATTATTTTCCCTGTTCAGTAAGTAAGGGACCAGATAGAGGAGACATGCTTTTGTTAGTTCAGTATTAATAATACAGATGTCTGAGTGAAGTCAGTCAAACTTTGCTACCTCCTTGGTTACTGTCAAATCTACCATGTTGTAAGCCGTCGAAGGAAGGGGAGAAACGGGGGAGGGAGTAGCTGGTGGAGTGCTTCCAACATTCCAGGTCTGAGGGGAAAATGAAAACATCTGGGAGATTCCTATCTGTGCAGTGCCAGTTGTCTGCAAACTACATATCCTGTTCTATCCTGTCCTGCCCTGTTTGTTTCTGTCAGTGAATGAAGTCTATGCTAGGTAGACACCAAGTATTTGCAGAATTCAAGATGCTTCAATTGGGACTTTCCTGGAGTAGGAGAAGGAGCTTTGACTTTAGAACAAGAGGAAGTGAGGCCACATCATGCCTCTGAATTTTACCACCTTCTTGGTCATGGGCAAATGACTTAATCTCCATAAGCATGAGTTTTCTCAACTGTAAAAATGAGGTGGGAGGGCTAGATCAGGCGTTATTTACCAGGGCTCCTTGAACTTGTTCTTTTGTAAAAATAAATAAATAAATAATAACAATAATAATAATTATTATTATTATAATGTCAATATAATTGGTTTCCTTTATAATCCTAGGTGATAATGGTAGATAGAGCACTCAACTTGGAATTTAAATCCAGCCTTAGACACTTGTTGTGTGACCTCAGCCAGTTACTTAACCTCTTCTTAATTTTCTAAAATAGGGATGATAGTAGCAGGGTTGTTGTGAAGATAAAATAGGATAATATTTGTAGAAGGTGCTTTCTTTGCAAATTCTCTAAATAGATAACTTTTACATAAATATAAAGTAAATCCAAGAGGGATTCTACGGACTTCCCGGGACTTCCCAAGTCCACAAAAAAAGGTGAAGAACACCTGACTAAGATGGTCTCTAAGGGCCCTTCTAGTTCCAGAGCTGTGATACTGTCCTGTTCTTTCTGAGGTATGAGAAACCTCATTAGAATGGAAATTTTGTTTATTATGAACTCAGCAATTAAGAAACAAACATTTCAGTATTGTTAAGGGGTCCTTTGAACTTGTCTTTTTGAGTTGCCATGTCTTCTAGAAACAGTGGATCTAAAGCATGCAGGATGCCCAGAACATGTCAAAGATGAAGTCCCCCTGAGCTGACATAATTTGCCTTTGCACTTGCTCAGGCTTCTATCTGCATGTCCATTTCTCTAGTAATAAACCTAGTTTTTCATGGAAGTTTCGTGAAGTTGTGATTGCCTGTGGACGATATATAAAGAACAAGAAAGGGGATCATATATGAACCCATGAAATTCTGTCATGTTTTTTGAAGCGTGTATTAAATAAATTTGACAAAGTAATAACTAAATTGTCTTGTATATGGCCCCTTCTGAACTGCTTTTGTATTCTTCTGTGTATTTTTGAATGTTTTATTAATTGGCTTTCCTTTTACTTTTTTGTACCTCACCACACTTACCTCCTATCTCCCCTCAACAAATAAGTATAACCAAGTAAATAATTGGCCATGTCTGAATATTTCTCTGTGTGTATGTGTATATATAGAATATATGTATGTATGTATGTATGTATGTATGTATGTATATATGCACACACACACACACGCACATACACACACACACATATACACACACATATATATATGTTTGTATAGGTATGTATGTAACTAATTTTGCCACTCTAGTCCATTACCTGCTTCTCTGCCTCAAGAATAGAGGCCAACATTAGTGAGAGGCTACGTTGGTTTTTTCCCCATTAGACTGTGAGCTCCATAGGAGCAGGGATCGGTTTTAGCTTTTCTTTGTATCCCTAGCACTTAGCACAGTGCCTGGCACATAGTAAGTATGTAATAAATGCATATTGACTAGATGACTTTAACTGTAAAACTGCAAAAAAAAAAAGTCAGTCTTAGGTCCTTGGGCAATAAAATAGAAAAAGGGGCCATCAGCAGTGCCAGCACCACCACGGGCAAACAAGTTAGGATTGGTCGCTATGTACCTCATAGTGTTGAAGTCATACAAGTTTTACCAAGATTCTCTCAATAGCTTTCTTTTAGAGGAGGCCTGAAGCCTCTATCTTGTTAGTTAGATGATGGGATAAAATAAGGCAGTCACAAGTCATTGAAAAAAAAGGGTATTTGAATAACAAGGAGACTTAGTTTTTCTGGACCCCATGTCTCCATATGGAAACACATTTGGTCATCAGGGCAGATCTTCAGACATCCCCTAAGTTTGAAGGGTCCTGACTCCATGTGGTTGGGACTTTTTATATCCTTTGGTGACCAGGAAGCTGTATTAAGAAAGGTAGGGCCAGTCAAGTCCCAGGGACAGCTTTGTTGCTTTTTAGGGAAAATTTATTGTGTTGCAGAGAAATGTGGGAGCCCTCATCCTATCACAAGTTCGTGGTCATCATTTCTTAACACTGAAATAATATTTCATTCCATTTATTCCAATTTTGCTCAGCCATTTGACACTTACCGGGCACCTACTCTATTCCTAATTCTCTTTGCTTCAGTGCAGAGTGTTGCTATAAATATTTTTGCACTTCTTTCTTTAACTTCTTTGGGGTCTGTGCTTCGTAGTCATGTTGCATTGTCAAAGGGTATAGTTCCAAATAGTTTTCTGGACTGATTGGATCGTTCTGTAGTTCCACCAACAATGCAGTTGCACTGACTTCCCAAGGGTGTGTGTGTGTGTGTGTGTGTGTGTGGTGGTGTTTTTGTTGTTGTTTTTACCACAAACCCTTCAGGAATTGAAAGTGGTTCATTTTAAAGGTAGTAGTTGAACTGTTTTTCTTTTCCACTTCCCCCTCTAGAACCTTCATCTCATATTTATTTGTGAAATGGAATAATTCACCTTAAACTGTGTCCTTGGCTTTGTCATTCAGATAAACAATATTTATCAAGCGCTAGAAAAGATGCATATTTACATATGATGTGATTCTTACCTTCATGACACTAATAGTCTATAGGGAGATATAACACAAATACATTACAAAAAATACATGTTAAGTACAGAGTGCTATGTGAAATGGTGGAGGAGGCATGGCTAGAATCATGGAAAACTTCTTGGAGGAAGTGGCAATTGAGCTGCACATTAAATTATTAGTTAGAAATTCCAAAGGAGAGTGGGACATTCTGGGTATAGCAAAGGCCTAGAGGTAGGAAATCAGGGGGCATTTGCTGGGACAGTGTTTTACTTTAGTATAGAGAACATTGGGGATGGGAGTAGAATGAGATAAGGCTAGAAAAATATGGTGGTGGTAGATTGTGGGGTTATGAAAACCTTCATGTTTTCATTGACTCTTCGCTCTTCTTTACCGCACATATCCATGCAGTTGCCAAACCTTTTAATACCTGTCTGCCCTCTCTTGCAAATATCCCCTTCTCTGCACTCACACTGCTATTACCTGGAACCTGGATAGTTAGAATAGTCTTCATACCGGTCTCCCTGATTCAAGTCTCTAACCACAGAACTGCTAAAGTGATTTTTCGAAGTCACGCATCTGATAATATCACTGCCCTCCAGTGGTTCCCTGTTATTGCCTTTAGCACCACGTAGAAACTCTTCAAAAAGCCCTCTCCCAACCTACCTCACTTGCCCTTCCAGATTTGTTGTACTTTATTTTTTTTTCATTCTCTAAGGTCCAGCTAATCTTGCCATCTTGCTGTAACTCAGACAAGATACACCATTTCCCTTCTCTCCATGTCTTTGTGCCATGTGCCCCCTGTTCCTGGAATGCACTCCCTCTTCCCCTCCATCTCTTAGAATCCATTTCCTTGAAAACTTAGCCGCCTAAGTGCCACTTTCTGATTGCAGCCTCTCCTGGCTCCCCACCCACGTGCCAGTTTCCTGCTCTGAAAGTTCCCTTCTACAGTATTTATTTTGCGTCTACTGTACAGTAGTTAGATTTGTCTGTGTTGTCTTCTGGAGGGCAGAAACCATTTTATTTTTTTTTCTGCCTTGTCTCCCCCAAGTACTGAGCACAAGGATAGGTGCAGAGCTTATTTGATTGATCAAAACTGTAGGAGTGAATCAGCTTGCAAAGGGAAAGAATGCTAAATGAGAAGAGGGCCCTGCTACACTCTCCATAAGAGGTCTAGAGGAGAATGAGGAGGCAGCCAGGGAAGGAGGCAGGGTGAAGCAAAAGTGGCAGAAGGAAGGGCTTCAGTCCAGTGGGGGAAGATTGTGGAGAAGGAAAAGGAATAGGGGCAGACGACAGAGTCAAAAATGAGAGAAGAATTAAAGAGATTGAAGAATGAAGAGCTGCCTCTTCATTGGGTGATTGGGTGATCGGGAAGACAGGGCACTTTCGGTAGGAGGGAGGGATGACCAGTGTCCAGTTGCAGAGTTGGGGAGCCCTCAAAGGACAAACCTTCAATTTTGGCAATTTTTTTAAAAGAGGCTAAGCGGTGACGAAGACCACACAGCCTCATACATCTTCATCATCGTCACAACTTGCATGTCCATTGTGGCCGGCAGCTTTTACAGGGCTGCTTTCCCTCAGAACATCCTCCCTGTTTACTAGCAAAGGAAATGCTTCTTGCATCCTTCATGTATTTCTCTCGCTTGATTTCTTAAGTCTTTTTTTTCTAGAAAGCCAGTATAGATCACGTACTAACTGTCAAAAGGCTGTGGAGTTGCTATATCTGCTTCAGGGTCTTCATATTGGTGTTTTCTTTCTCCCTTCTTTCAAATACCTAAATTTTTATTATGCTTAGAGAGGTATACTCGGGTCCAAATGTCAGTGTGACATTTATTTTTAAGCCCCTTTTAATAGTTGATTTCAGCTTATAAGTGTTAACAGATACCTAGAGACCTTGAATCTGCAGTATTTACTCCTATTCTGAAATGATATATTTTTCCCCATTTTATCTTTTTGAAGCTTGTTGGGGAGAAGAGAGTGTAGATCTGCCTTTTTCTGAATTGGTGTATTCCTTAGTTTATAAAAAAGCAGAGGTCATTTTAGCAAAGGAATGCAGGTGTCTTAGAGCAAGTGCCATTAAGATTTTTCACAACAGAAAGGAATCTCTTCCAATAAAGAGGTTTCTGGAGGTAATGCTACAGATTTAGAACTGGAAGGGACGTCCAAGGCCATCTAGTCTGGCTTCTTTTATCATTCAGATGAAGAATCCGAGACCCAGATAGGGAGAAGGATTTGCCAGTTACCCAGGGAAGTGGCAGAGGCAGAAATCGATCCCAGATCCTGGACACCAAACCCAGCAATCTTTTCATTGTACCTCTCGGCTTTTCTCAAGTGAATGAATGAATGAATAAGAAAGAAATTATTAAATGGTTAGTATATGTCACACAGTCCTATTGGGGAGCAACATCTCTCTAGGGTCAAGGAAGATGGCAAGATGGCTGCATGTGGATGAACGGATGGGATGTGGAGCATGGTCTAGTCTGGGGTTACTTAGAGTGGGCTAGGTAAGTTTCCATTCATTCACTCACTCATCTAGACAGCCAAGCGTTGGGGTAGGAATTCGAATGTTTCGGATGGTTAATTCTGTGTCATAAATCCTAATGGTGTTTGTTACTTTTTAACCACAGTAGCTTAGCTCTGAAAGAACTTTTTAATAAAATTTACTCACCACCACATAATTAATAGAAAACAGACATCCTTTAATTAAAGTTATTCTTTTCTTTGGAGGGTTGTTGGGAGTAAATGGGGGAGAAAAAAAATACCAATTTTTCAAGTGGAACTGTTTTCTTGTGCTGCTTGAGCTAAGATATTTTTTTACTTAGGATCTTATAAAAGTATTCTTATCTATTACAGCCAAGCAAATGAGAGGGTAACAGATTGGAAGTTATTCCATGAAAGGAAGGGTTATGGAATGTTTAGTGTGCAGAAATCATCTCATATTGAAAGTGCTGTTTCAGTGAGCTTGAACAGCCCATTGTAATGCTCATTAAATGAAAATGAAAGCTTGTAGAATAAATAACTTTACTGGCAACTACATTTAACTCAAGTCTTGGACAGAGGTTGTATTTGAAGACTCAACAGGGAAGTATAATTTAATGGAAATTCTTTCTATGGAAACTTTATAAAAATGAGCATTTCTTAGAATTTGTTATTTTTATTTCTTTAAAATTTCTTTTTTTTCTGCCTCTAAAATAACAAATTATTATTCTTAAAAGTTATATTAGCTCCAAGAGCAGAGCAATAGCTCCTGGTGGAAGGAAAGAAATGTGACATGTGTGATTCAGTTATTTAAATGCAAAGGAACACATCAGATGATGTATTGAGAGATTTCTTGATCCTGTTTAATGACATTGGTCTCCTTTGGGTGGTTTTTATACATTCTTGATTTGTGTGAGAGAGTATGTTTTTTTAGTACCTTCTTATAGGTTCATGTAATTTAATTTGATTATGAAGTTTATTCTATACATTTTTCCAGAAATAGAAGCATAGGAGCATAGAAGAATAAATGGGTCTGTGGCCTGATCAGTGTAGATTTTTCTTCCACCAGTGCCTGTCATAGTCCATTGACTCCTCATCTCATGTGTTGCTTTGTTGTGACTTGTGCAGGAGTTGGGAGTGTGTGATGGTTTTTCTTTAGGTTTCTTGACATTATATGTATCCCAAGAGTTCTGCGTTTGGAGTCAGAGGATTCAGATCCTGGCTTTGCCATTCACTACCCATGGGACTTTGGGTCTCACTTTCCTTACCTGAAAAGGGCAGGGGTTGGACAATTCGGCCTCATCAGGCCCTTCCAGCATGAAGTCTGTTTCCCGCAATCCTTTTCCAGTCATGTCTCTCTGACGTCTTTGATGCTTTATGCTCTTAATTCAGCAGTCTCCATGTGTGGCAGCCTATCTGTGCCCGCCGTGCTTTTTTTCCATTGCCCTTTGAATGGCTTGCAATTTTGATTCTTCAAAGATCTTAGTTCTGTATGAGTTATAGCCACATAGCATCATAAGAAGAATATCGGTGTTAAAAATGTAATTTTTTTTTCTGTGAGAAATTTGGCTTTGTTGAAAGTATTGACAAGTTCCTAAATGTAATCTATCTTGCTTACTTCCTACTCTTCAGTTTGGGGCCCAGCTCATTATCCATTTGCAATGACTGTTTGAGATAGATGTACTATGGAACTATCTCTGTAATTGTGAGATCAAGTCATACTTAAATTTGCCAAATGTCATGCACTTTGACAGAAAGGAAATACTCTATGTAAACATACTGGATGAAAGAAGTAATGGGCCATTTGGAAAGTTTATTGAAAGAAATTGAGACACTAAGTTTAATAAGAAGTACCTGTCTTTGTTTGGGTGGCTAGGGGGCGCAGTGGATAGAATGCCGGACCTGGAGTCAGGAAGACTCATCTGACCTCAGACGCTTAATAGCTATGTGACCCTGAACAAATCATTCAACCATATTTGCCTCAATTTCCTCATCTGTAAAATGAACTGGAGAAAGAAATAGCAAACCACTCCAGTATTTTTGCCAAGAAAGCACCAAATGGGGTCACAAAGAAGTCAGACACAACTGAAAATACTGAACACCCCCACTACCTGTTTTTAGTTATCACTAATCATAAAATAAGAGGAATAGTACTTTATGTACATGAATGATGAGGTTCAGACTTTTTTAAAAATCACAAAAAATGAGTAGATTAATATTTAAAGCGTACGTATAATAAAAATAGAATTTCATAAAGAACATTGAGTAGGAAGAGTCCTGGATTTGGCATCAGGAGACCTGGGTTTGCATCCTGTCTCTGCTACATGGCAGTAGCTCATGTGAGACTGACCAGTTACTTCATATCTCTGGCCCTCAGTTTCCTCATTTGCAAAATTAGCCAGTTGAACTAGATGATCTCAGAGATTTTTTTACCGCTAGATCTGTCTGGGTCATCCTCTATCCTTCATGCATAATGACAACCTGTAGTGTGTTTCTCACCATGAGTTTTCCTGATTCCTCATTAGCAGCATGATAGGGTGTTTCCATTGTGATTTCAAAGGAAGCACATTTTATTGTGATCACATTTATCAATAATAACTCATGGACACAAGATATTTTTGTAATCTTGAGGTAGTATTTCATAAGACATTTCCTTGACATACATAATAATGTTGCAAAAATTTCCCAGCTCCACAGACATTTGAAGACTGAACAGTGGTATAAAATTCCTTGAAAACAAAAATGATAACATTATGGTCCTCCACGTATAAAGATAATACTACTTATTCACTGGCAGTAAGACGTGCCACATGAATTATTTTTCAGGTGACTGGTGGTTTTGCACATATTTATACATATCCTTTCCCCCATGTCCTTTGAAACAAATAGCACACATCTAGCACACATTAACAAGATGGTAGGCCAAAGTTCTAGGTGCAGTTTGAGAACATGTAATATAACAAACCAATTGACCTGCATAGGGATTAAACACCAGATCTTTATCTCTAACTAAAATGGAATTTATTCTGGGAAAGGACATTATAGTCTCTCTCATCTTGTTTTTCATGTGGGGAAACCAAGGCACAAAGATATTATCTTTGTTGCCCAGTAGAGTGTTATCTGCCTCCTAAATTTTCTTTTTTCTTTTTTATTCTGTTTTATGTTAAGACTTTAAACACAAAAATAGACAAAGGAGATTGTGTGTACAATTATAAACTCCTATTATGTACAATTTACTTTGTAAGTTTATATGAAATTTAACATAGTTATAACAAAATCACCTTATGTTCCTTTCTGAACTTTAGTTTTCTATATATTTCCAAATCTTTTATTTAGTTTTTTTTCTTTTTGGTATTTCTGTCATATCCATCCCCCTCCCCCAAGAAGTTTTTCCTTGTAATAAGTGTAGCCAAACAAAGGAATTCAGCCTGTTGGCTGCATCTGAAAATGTATGGGTCATTCTGCACTTTTAATTCATCATCTTTCTGTTAAAAGGTGGCTGGAATGTTTTCTTGGTCTTCTGAAGTGGTGATTGACTATTTATTACTATATGTCAGCTACTGTGAATGGATCAGGTCACTGCATTGATCAAAGTTCTATAGTGTTTCCACAGCTATTTTTCTTTAGTACATTATTTTATACTTCTCATAAATTATTTTTTTGGTTCTGCTTATTTCAGTCTGTATCAATTTATACAAGTCTTTACAAATTTCTCTGAATTCTCCATATTTTAAATTTCTTATAGCACATTATATTCCATTACATTGTATATCATAATTTGTCCAAACATTTCCTACTTAGTTTCTAATTCTTTGCTATGGCAAAAAGTACTGCTACAAATATTTTCGTAAGGATGTCTTTGGCCTTCCTCTGGCATGTACCTGGTACTGGTATCTCTGGGTCAAATGGTAAGCCCAGTTTAATGCTTTCTAGTTTTCCCAGACGTTTTTGCTGAATAGAGTCCTTCTCCCTGGGTTTGGGAGCCTTGTGCTTATTGAACATTCTGCCAGATGCTTTGGGGTCTTGTGTACCTAATCTCTTCAACTGAGCATCTTTTTTATTTTTTTTACTTATTTTTTTCATTTTGGTAACTTTCTTTTTTAAAAATTTATTTTATTCTCAACTTTAGAAACAAAATAAGCATTTCTATAACTTAGTAGAATAGAAAAAAAAGATAATTGCATATGAAACTGCACATCTATTATGTACAACTTGCTGTTCCTTTTAAATATATAATCAAGTTATCGTGTAACTTTTTCCCCCTTTTTTCCCCCTTGTTCTTCACCCACCCCCCGCCCTCACAGTACTGAAAATAGTTTTATGGTTAGATGACTTTGCAGGTTCAGGCTCAGTGTTGGGATGAAATGAGGTAACAAAGCACTTAGACTTAACAAAGAAGGAGGTTTACTTTGCTGTAACACACAGCAAGAATATGCAACAAAGATACAGTAACACTTAGCCTCTTGGGATATGGCTCTTCTCCCCCAGGTACCCGGGAAGTGTGAGAGACCTCCAGACATATGGGGCTGGGAGCTTTTATGCCCCCAGATCAGAAACTATGTCCAAAAAAATGCTGGTAGGCTTAGAATTAGGAAGAGCCCAAACAACTTATATTTTGCAGGAGAAACCAATTACATTGAAATACATAGTTAGAC
This sequence comes from Phascolarctos cinereus, assembly GCF_003287225.1. Taxonomy (NCBI): domain Eukaryota; kingdom Metazoa; phylum Chordata; class Mammalia; order Diprotodontia; family Phascolarctidae; genus Phascolarctos; species Phascolarctos cinereus. Next base: position 28,139,889 of record NW_027556402.1, read on the forward strand.
CAATAACATCAGTTTATAGTTCCCTCATACTGGATCTGGAGACATTAGGCATGCTTAACAATTTTTGTTATCTATCCATAACTAATAGAAATGACCTCCAGATACCTAAATATCCCAAGCCTCCCAAATTGCCTCATTTAAATCTTACCTCAGACACTAAGCAAGTCACTTAATGTCTTTTTCAGTTCTTCATCTATGAAATGGGGATAATGTATTATCTACTTTATAGAGTTCTTGTGAGGCTCAAATGAGGTAATGTGTGTAAAGCTAGCTATTATTATTTTTATCCTTCTATACTGAAATTACTGTTTCAGTTAATTTTCGGTTTTATTTCTGGGGTTCTCTTAACAAACCACCAGATCATCTACAGATAGTGATAACTGCTTTTCTTTTTTGCCCATGTGCATTTCTTTTTCTCTGGACAGCTACAATAGTGAGTACTGTCAAACAAAAATGGCGGCTGTGGGGCGATTACTGTTTAACCTCCAACCTTATTAAAACCAGCTGTAATATCTCTTCATGGCAGATAGTACTGGCTCTTGATTTTAGAATTTCTTATCCTGGGGTTTGTAAGCTTGTTTAAAAAAATTTCTAATAACTGTATCTCAATATAATTGGTTTCTCCTGTAATCCTGTGTATTTTATGCTTTTAAAAAATGTTATTCTGAGAAAGGAGTCTGTGAGCTTTGTTCTGAGTGCCACAGAGGTCTGGGGCACCAAATATTTAAGCAGTCCTTTTTTATACAGACACTTTTTATCGTATTAAGGAAACAAGTCTGGTTACTTCTGACTTGAACCCAGGTCTTCTGGCCTTTGAGCACAGCTCTGTATCTACTACATCACTCCACTGTATTGCTTTTTCTAATGTCAGTGAAACACCTTATAAATGAGAGCTTCTATGATTATTATTAGTAATAATAACAAAATAACATAAGAAGCGCAGTAGTTTAGTAGTACCATTTACTCCTTTAATTAGTGGTAATTATTTCTAGGATGGAAATTTGGCCTATTTCACTGTTTCAGGGAATCCTTGGATGAGAATACTGTCCCTAATAATGAGCATTGGCACCCTCTCTGCAGTTTACAGCCTTAGCATTAGCTAGAGCCCTGAGAGGTTAAGGGAGCTCGTTCAGGGTCATACATCTGTGTGTGTCTGAGGCAGGTTTCAAACTCAAGATTTCTTGGATCCGAGGCCAGCTCTGTTGATACACTAAGCTGCCTCTAATTATCCATGGCCTCATTTTTGGGGGGATGGCAGTGGAAGAGAAAAAGGGTAAGTCATGAGCTAATTATCTTTATTCACAAAGCGGTGTATGATCGAAAGTGCATTAGATTTGATGAGAGAACCTAGCTTCAAATTCAGGCCATTACCATTGTGGTAAGTGTGACCTGTGGACAAACAAAATAGCTCTAATAGCCCTTATCAGTCAGCCAGTCAGCTAGCTTTTATAAGTGCCTACTGTGCTCCAGGCACTGTGCTAGGGCTGGGAATACAGTGAAAGGCAAAAATAAAACCAAAACAAAACAAAAAATACTCCCTGCTGTCAAGAAGGAACCTACAGTCTAATGGCTCTTTTTTCTCACTTAATAGTATTTTATTTTTCCCCCCAATTACATGTAAAGATAGTTTTCAACATCCATTTTTGTAAGATTTTGAGTTCCAAATTTTTCTCCCTCTCTCCCTTCCCAAGATAGCAAGCAATCTGATTTAGGTTACACATGTACAGTAATGTTAAACATATTTCCACATTAGCCAGGGGGAAACCACAAGAAGGAAAAAAACAAAAAACACAGTGTGAAAATAGCATGCTTCCATCTGCATTCAGACTCCGTAGTTCTTTCTCTGGATGTGGGTAGCATTTTCCATCATGAGTCTTTTGGAATTGTCTTAGATTGTTGAATTGCTGAGAAGAGCTGAATCTATCAAGGTTGATCATTGCACAATTACTGTTGCTGCATACAGTGTTCTCTTGGTTCTGCTCACTTCACTCAGCATCAGTTCATGCAAATTTTTCCAGGTTTTTCTGAAATCCACCTGCTCATCATTTCTTACAGAACAGTAGTGTTCCATTACATTCATATACCACAACTTGTTCAGCCATTCCCCAGCTGATGGGCATCCCCTCAATTTCCAAATAGCTGTAAAGCAGACATTCTTCCCCTTCCTGTTCTCCTGGATTGTTTTGGCAGTCTGATGAAGCCCAGGAACCCCTTCTCACAATTATGCATTTAAATGCATAAGATCAAATACATAGGATTAGAGAGGAAACCAATTATATTGAAATACAGTTACCCTGGGTTAAGAACCTCTGGCTAAAGCTATGATTCTGTGTGTCCTCCAGCCCTAATCTCAGGCTTCTGTGACTACATTTAGCCATTGAGTTTCATTTAGTAAGCTGAAGCGCTGTGAGCACCATCAGTCCTCAGGAGAGCCTCCTTGTTTCTCTTAGTAATGGTATCCTTGCCATCGGAATCCTAGGGAGGATTCGCAATTCGTCTCTTCGCTGACAACTCTGCTAATATCTGACTGTGAAGGTGAAACGATGCTTGTGCTATGCTGTTGCTGCTTTTTTTTTTAACCTTATTGTAATTTTTGTTTAAAAATTAGTAGAAAGACTTGCTCTTTCATATTATTTTTATGGTACCTGTATACATTTCTTGTTATGTAGTTTCCTGTATAACTTGACCTTTTCTGTTTGAAAACGTCTTCCCAGGTTTTTCTGAAACCCCTTCATCATTTCCTACAGCACAGTAGTATTCCATTACATTAATATTCCCTAATTTATTTAGCTGTTACCCAGTTGATATGCACCCCTTGATTTTCTAGTTCTTTAACACCACAAAAAAGAGCTCCTATAAATATATTTTTTAGACATATAGGTCCTTTTCTTTTTTCTGAAAGGGGTAACTTTTGGGGATTACTTCCAAATTGCTTTCCAAACTGGCTGGATCAGTTTACAGCTTTACCAATGATGAATTAATTTACCTGTGTTTTCAAAGTCCCTCTAATATTTATTATTTTTTTTTTTAAATCAACTTTGCCAAACCGATGAGTGTGAGATAGAACCTCAGAGTTGCATTAATTTGCATTTTCCAATTATTAGGGATTTGGAACTTTTTTCATATGGTTATTGGTAATTTTGTATATATATATATGTAGTTACATATATAGTTATATATACATATATAATTAGGTAGTTTCATATATATTTAATATCAAAGTTTGAGTTTGGGGTAATTCCCTTTTTGATTTGTACATAGCCAAATAAGTGAGTTACCCTGAAGTCAGAGTTTTGCATTAAATTGTGATTTGTTTTAAGTTATGCCAAAATTTAAATTCATAATCATTCATCCAATTTTGTTGCTACAGTTATGTAATATAAAATAACATAAGTGAATTTTAATAATCGATTAAATATTCAGTGTAAATTAATCTTATGCAAATGTTACTCTAGATATAAAAGCAAAATAAAAGGAAATCAGGGCTAGCACAGTTTTGTTTTGTTTTATTTTTCCCTTCCCCCAGAATTGAGCAAATTGCAGCTTCAGTGAAGGGATGAATTATATCTTATTTAAATTTTGATTTTTTTCCTGATATCCAAATCTAGTGCCTTGTACATATGGTAGTAGTTCTAGAAAGGCTTGTTGAATTCTAGACAGAATTCAATAGTTAGTAGGTTTTTTCTTCTGAAAACTGCCTATTCTTATCTTTTGGCTATTTATTGATTAAGGAATGGCTCTTAAAAGTTTGTTAGTTCCCACTATATATCTGTATACTTGAAACTATATAGCTACATGTATAATTATATGTGCCATATATAAAATATATAAATGTATACATAAAATAAATGAAAAGATATAAATATGAATACATACGCGCACGCACACACAGTGTTTTTATTTTGGAGTTTGTTTCAGGAGGTGCCTGTTGGATTCTTTCCATTTTTACTCTGCCCTATGGTTCTAAGAGAGCTGGGAAGTTTTCATTTATAATTTCTTGAAATAAGATGTCTGAAAAGTCTCAGAAACATTGTAGCCAAAATCCAGTGCTTCAAGCCATCAGGAAGAAAGAATTTGGGTACCTAGGAGCCTCTGTCAGGATACCAAAAGATTTAGCAGCTGCCACTATAAAGGAGCAAAAAAGTTGGAATATGATTTTCCAGAAGACAAAAAATATTGACTTATAACCCTAAATAATCAGGCCTGGCTTGAGTGTGTTCTTGAAAAAGGATCCTTATTTTGTTGTCTGAGGACTAGCCCAATTAAATTGAGAGTGTAATCCCCGGTGGGCAGAACTGGAAATTGAAACTTTGTACCAGAAGTAGTTAAGTCTTTATATAGAGATCTTAGATAGAAAGGAAAATTTTGTATGGATAGATAACTTTTTTGCTATTATTTTGGCTGGTGTTTATGATGGTTACAGATTCAAGTCAGAATATGAATAAGTGAATTTCGGGTTTCAGGGTTGTATATTTACTCTAATTATTCTGATCTGAAATAGCTTCATTTATATTTTAACTGAAAAGACTAGGTATAATTCCTCATTTTCAGCTAGAATATGAAGTCTTAGAGGTAGGGCCTTGATCTTTGTCTTTTCTACGCTGTGCCTAGATGTGCCAAGCACTTAATAAACACTTTATGAATTATACTGAATCCCATTAACATGGAATGATACTCTTGCATATTAGTCACTTATTTTTGAAAGTTACCCAAGAGCCTTGCATAATTAAAATGAAAGTTGTGCGATCACTAATTCTTGAGAAACAAGTCTTCCCAAAAAAGGGAGTTGAGTTGCCTGCAAAAATAAGGGAGTTACCCTGAACTCAAAATTTGACATTAAACTGTGATTTATGAGCCATGCCATAATTTTAATTTTATAATCATTAACCTAATTTTGTTGCTATAATTATATAATATGAAATAGTGTGAGTGAATTTTAATAAACCATTATTCAGTGTGAATGAATCTTATGTAAGTGTTCCTCTAGGTATGAAAGCAAAGTAGATGGAAATCAGGACTAGCAAAGTTTTTATTTTGTTTTGTTTTTCCTTTCCCCCAGAATTTAGCAATTTACAACTTTAGCAGAGGGATAGACTGTTTCGTATTTAATTTCGTATTTTTCCCAGTACCTAAACCTAGTGCTCTGCTCATATTGTAGTAGCCATGTAAAGGCTTGTTGAATTAAATCCTAGATAGAATCAGAAAAAAAAGTTAATGATAAAATCAAAGGTGTCGTTACTGGAGGGAAAACTAGGTTCATTATGAATTTATTTATTTATTTTGTGAATAGTATTTTATTTCTTCTAATTACATGTAAAGTAGTTTTCAACATTTATTTTTTTTTAAATAAAATTTTAAGTTCTAAATTTTTCTCTCTCCCCTTCCCCCTCCCCAAGACAGCAGGTAATCTGATATAGGTCATACACATGCAATCATGTTAAACATATTTCTGTATTAGTCATGTTATAAAAAAAAAAAGAAAGAACAAAAGGGGAAAAACCATGGAAAAAACCCAAAAGAATAAAAAAAAGTGAAAATAGTATGCTTTAATCTGCAATGAGTAAATTAATTTAAAAGTATTAAAGTCCTTGTTTGTGCCAAGCAATGAGCTAGTCTCTGCTGTCAAGGAGCTCTCACTTTAATATGGGGCAACAATACATAAAAAAGAGTTCAGTTGTGGGGCAGATGGATAGCCCTGGAGGATCTCAGGGTGCTATAACAGGGTCAAGTCAAGACCCAAGATTCCTTAGGATTCATTGACAAGTTAGGTGGCATTAGCTGAATATATAGACATCACTGTAGCAGCAGTGCAAGTGATGGGGCTCAAGGAACCTTAGGACTCCAAGTCAGGGCAGATGGAAGGCCTGGTAGTCCCTCTTCTCATCTGAAGTGTTGTGGGTGATGGCTTTTGGCTCATTCATGGGATCAGAATAGCCACTGCATCCTGAAGGCTGGAGTGAGGGGAAGGGAGGGTGGAGGAGTGTTCTGGCTGGTATCTTTTCCTGCAAGGCCAAGATATGGGAGGGTATTATGGGAAAGGGGAGAAGGAATGCTTAACATGTGCATTTTCTAAACTTCCTTAAATCTACAACTTTTTTTTTTAACCAGACGCAGGTTTGTTTGGTGCCTCTATTAAAACAGTATTCAACCTAGCGCTGCCTAAGCTTCACATTTTCAGAAAACATTAAATGTTAGTTGGACTGTGTGAAAAGAGAGAAAGAGAAAAATGAATCACATCTTTCTCATATATTGGTATTCCCGAGGTTAACATGTTCTATCCACTTCATGTTAGACCCCTACTTACCTTTCCCTAAAAAAATGCCAGGAGACAAGCTGCTGCTGCTTCAGAGGTTGGAAAGAGATCTTTTCTTTCCTAGTGATTGAGACCAACATTTAGAAGTGACATAAATCACTTGGCATTCGAAATGAAAGAGATTGGAGAGAAGAAGTCTATATTCCTTGGTATCATTGCTTCGTTCGGTGGATCTGATTACTAGGACTCCTAGATTTGAGTTCTCTCACCCCCCAGCTCGCTATTTCCCTATTCTGTAGCACATTGTTTCAGTGGCGTCCAACTCAAACAGAAATGGAGACCGCTTGACATTTCAATATGCAGAACACAGAAAAGAAAATTTTATGTGAAAATGAACTTCATTGCACACTTTTTAAAGTGTATATGACACTTAAAATGATAATAAAAATCTGTATCTTCTTCTAAACTTCCCTCCGCTTTCTGCAGTATTTTCTTATTTTTGCTTCATTATCACTCCTCACCTACTCTATCCTCTTCCCTAGCTCCCAGAAACCCTGCTTTGTTAAGCAGAACAAATAAACGTGGTGGCTGTGTCTGCAGACTCTTATTCTGCACCTCTAGTCCATCACCTCTTTGCCAGGATGTAGGAGGTATCTTTCATTGACCAGAGTTCTGTCATTTTCCCACATTTTCTTTATATTCTTGTGTAAATTCTTCTTCTGGCTTGGCTAACTTTGGTCTCCATTTAAGGTAGCCAGCTGGCTCAAATTCTCAGACGTTAACTAGTTGTATGACCCTGGGCATGTCCCTAAACCCATTTGCCTTATTTGTAAAATGGGAGTGATAACACTTGTGATGAAAGGTGCTGTCCACTGTGTGACCCTGGGCAGGTCACTTAACCGCAAGTGCCTTAAAAAAAAAAGGCAGAAAGGTTCTGTCCATTTCCAGAGAAAGAACTGGTGGAACTTGAATGCAGATCAAAGATACTTTTTACTTACTTCCTTTACTTCTTTTTTGTCTGTATTTCTCTCACACCATGATTTACCTGTAAATGTGTTTTGCATGACTTTACATGTATAACCTGCATCAAATTGCTTGCCTTCTCAATGGGGGAGGGAAAGAGGGAGAGAGAAAATTTGACTCAAAATTTGAAAAAAAAAGAATGTTAAAATTATTTTTACATGTAATTGGAAAATAATAAAATACTGAAGTTTAAAAAAATAAAAAGAACAGCACCTGCTTTGCAGGGTTCTTGTGAGGCTCAGATAAAATATTTCTAAAATGGTTAGCACAATTCTTGGCAATAGTGATCAGTATATAAATGCTTATTCTCTTCCCCCATTAGCTCATACAATTAAAAATAGGTACCAAATTTAAAAAAAAATTTTTCTTGACCTCTAGAGCAAGAGTATGAGGTATTATGTGTAAAAGAAACTACCTCCCCCCACCAAATAATAAGACAGAAGGCACAAAAATGAAAACTCTTCTGGTGATGGGGCAGAATTTTAAATAAATCAGTGTATTTTCTAGAAAAAAAAGACAACTCAGAATTTTACTTTCAATTTTCAGTAACTAAGAGGGAGGTCTCAGAAACTATAAATTGGTATCCAAAGGTGGACTTTCCCTAAATATTTAATAAAAAAATGTGATAAAATACTGGCAGATATGTTTCTGCTGGCAGAAATGTTTTTGCTGAAATGCATACTCTACATGACAAAATTTAATGGATAAATAAATCACACTTTCCTGGGCATATTTTCACTTTTTCACTTAAAAATATTTTAACGTGTTTTAAAAATTAAATTAAAATTTTAAAATAAGCATCTATTTTTCCTCCCTCCCACCATCCTCTATTGGAAAAGAAAAAAAAGAAAAGTAATACCCTTTTAAGAAATATACTTAGTCAGGGTGAAATCACAACTGTTAGTGTACTTGGAGAAACCTGTTTCACTTGAAGAAGCTAGATGCCTAGCAAGAGGTTGAGAAATTAATGGAAACTGAGGAAATACAGTCATGTCCACAGCTTTTTCTAGAGAATTTGGCTTTTGTGAGAAAGAGGAGAAATATAAAAGAAGATGGTGGGGTCAAGATTTTCCAAGGACGGGATAGATCTGGACAAGATTGTAGGCGGCAAGGGAGGAGCTAGTTACTATAAAGGTATATTTGCCTTGGTATATTGCTTCTTCTAGTTCAGAAGTTAAAAGGCAATGATAATTGATATAGTATTTCACTATTTTATATCATTATCTTATTTATCTCTCACAACAATGAGATAAGCATTTTGTTATTGTTAAGTTTATATTATTCTGTTTATTTGGGCATTATTACACAGAAAACTCCTAGGAAAATACCATTTGTTGATAATGCTTAAACTATAAATTTAGAAATTAAACAGTTGGCTGATAAATAATTCAAGATTAGTCTATCTCTGGTATGGAGACATTGAATGATTTAATGTAATTGATTTCCTGATTTTAAGTGTAGCACTTAGATTGAGATGACCTGTTTTTTGGCTGGCAAAAGGCACAGTTATAGTTGCGGTTTCATATTTGGTCTGTTGGAGGAAGAACTACATATCAGGCAGATATGCATGTCCTCGTTAGATTAATGAAAAGCCTTAAAAGTTATTCCTTTTTTTTAGAAAAGTAAACAGTTTATTATTCATTAATAAAAAATGCAGTTCTGTCCTGTAGCTCTGAATCTTTAAGTAAATTCAACTACATAGATGCTCCTGGGCCAAAGTCACAATGGAAGAACTTTGACCATATTTTATCCAGTGCCCAACTTTGTCTTGAAAACCCTATTTGTTGAAGCTCAGCCTTTAATCCCCGATAAACAAAACCTTGGATTTTAAAAATGAGGCTGTTGACCTAACCCAAATCCTTAAATTATTGCTAGTTTGTGATCTTTAAAACTTTTTTTAACTTAAAAAAACTTAAGAGACCATATATAAATATTTATATAATGTTTGTCATTCTAAGATTGAGATCAGCTTTGTAAGCTCAAAAAATCATAGATTTAGAGCTGGAAGACACCTTGAAAATTATGTAGTCCAGTTCTTTTTTTTATTTTTAAAATTTTTAAATAAATTTTATTTCAAAGGAAGAATTCTTCCTCTCACTTCTCCCCACAACACCTCCATTGAGAAATCAAGAAAAACAAAATCCTACTGCAAACATGTATAGTCAAGCAAAACAAATGTTGTATATAAAGTATGTGTCTCAGTCTGTGTTTATCCTCACCTCTCTATCTCTGTAAGGTTTCTTCATGAGTCCTTGGGAATTATGGCTGGTTATTGTGTTGATCAGAATTCCTAAGACTTTCAAAGTTTATTGTGTTACAATATTTTTACTGTATAAATGGTTCTTCTGATTCTGCTCACTTTACTTCGTATTGATTCATATAAGTCTTCCCAGATTCTTCCCTTGAAACCATCTACTTCATCATTTCTTACAGCACCATAATATTCTTTCACATTCATATACTTTTTTTTGGGTATGTGTGAGGCAATTGTGGTTTAGTGACTTGCCCAGGGTCACACAGCTAGTAAGTATTATGTGTCTGAGGTCACTTAGCTGCCCCCCACATTTATATACTTTTATCTAGTTCAGGTATTCCCCTAATTGATGGGTACCCTTTCAATTTCCTATTCTTTGCCACTGTGAAACAGAGCTGCTATAAATATTTTTGCACATATAGGTCTTTTTCATTTTTTTTAATCTTTTGGTGGTATAAGTCTAGTAGTGGTATCTATGGATCAAATGGTATACACAGTTTAATAATTGTGAGCACAGTTCCAAATTATTTTCCAAAATGGTTGGACTGGTTCTCTACGAAAAGTGCATTAATTACAACTCCCTCCAACATTTGTCATTTTTTTCTGTCAGCTTTGCCAATCTGATGGGCGTAAGGTAGAGCCTCAGAATTGTTTTAATGTATATTTCTATAATAGTGTTATAGGACATTTTTCTCAAGGTTATTGAAAGCTGCATGTCTGCCTCTGACAACTGCCTGTTCATATCCTTTGCATATCTGTCAGTTGGGGAATGGCTTTTATTCTTAAAATTTTGAATCCATTCTCTGTTATCTTAGAAATGAGACCTTTATCAGACTTTTTGTTTTGTTTTGTTTTACCTGATTTACCTGCTTCTTATCTGATTTTGGTTGCATTGGTTTTGTTTGCGTGGAAACATATATATTTTATGTAATCAAAATTGTCTATTTTACTTTCTGTGACCCTCTCTATCTCTTGTTTGGTCATGAATTCTTCCCTTATCCATTGATGTGGTAGTTTCTTCTTTGTTCCTCTAATTTGTTTATACTATCACTGTTTATGCCTAAGTCATTTGGAGCTTATCTTGTTATAGGATTTGGGATATTTGTCTATAGCTAATTTCTTCTAGAGTGTTTTCTAATTTTCCCAGTAGTTTTGTCAGATATTGAGTTCTTGATGCAATAGCTAGGATATTTGAATTTCTCAAACACTAGGTCACTATGCTTATTTGCTTCCATATATTGCATACTTAATCAGTTCCACTAATAGATTTGACTTGTAAATCTGTCTGGTCCTGGGATTATTTTTCTTTGGAGGTTCATGTATAGATTGTTCAATTTCTTTTTCTTTTCAAATTTTCACATAGATTTTTCAGTTTCTTTTAAGATAAGGTTATTTCAGTCCTCTCCTGTCTATTCTGTTAATCTGGGGGGGGTGTATGTGTGTGTGTGTGTGCTCACGCCCAAGAGCACACCAGTTTTATTGGCCTATAATTGGGCAAAACATTTCCTTTTATTTCTTTTCATTGGTTGTGAATTCACTTTTTTCATTTTTGATAGTGGTAGTTTGGCTTTCTTTCTTCAAAATTAAATGAGATAATGGTTTATTTTTTTTTCAATAATAAAAAAGAAAAGAAAGCAACTTTTTGTTTTATTTATTCAGTTTTTTTGCTTTCAGTTTTATTCTTTTTTTTTTACTTTTAGGATTTCTGTTTTGGTGTTTAATTGTGGTTTGTTAGTTTGTTGCTTTTTCAGTCAGTTGCTCTTTCTCTCTTTTACTGATAAGGTGTTTAGAGACAAAAGTTTTTCTGTAAAGAAGTCTTTGGTTGAATCCCAAAAAATTTAGTATTTGTGTCAATGTTATTATCTTTAATGAAATTATTGATTATTTCTCTGATTTGATCTTTGATCCACTCATTCTTTAGAATTTTAGTCTCCAGTTAACTTTTAATTTTTTTCTAAAAGCACCCCTTTATTGAACATAGTTTTTATTGTATTATATTTGCAAATAATGTATAATATTACTGGCTTTCTGCATTTGTATTGAAGGTTTCATATCCTAATAGCCTTTTTTTTTTGTGACAGTGCCATATACAGCTGAAGAATATGCATACTCCTTTCTGTACCTATTTCATAATCTCCAAAGGTCTATCATATCTAAGTTTTCTAAAATTCTACTCATATTCTTGCCTTTTCTGTTTTTTTATTAGATCTGTCTAGGTCTGATAGGGTGAAATTGAGATCTTTTACTATTATAGTTTTATTGTCTATTTCTCCTTATAACTCATTTAAGTTTTCCTTTAATTACTTAGGTGCATTGTTATTTGGTGCATATATGTTAAGTATTGGTATTAATTCATTTTCTATAATACCATTCAGCAAAGTATAGTTTCTCTGTTCATCTCTTTTAATTCTTTTCTGTTGTTGCTTTGTCTGAGATCATGATTCCTACACCTGTCTTTTCTACTTTAGCTGAAACAACAGATTCTGCTCCAGCTTTGTGTGTCTTTCTTTCTATTTCAGATGTGTTTCCTGTAAGGATTCTGGTTTCTAATACATTCTGCTATCCCTTTCCATTTTGTGGATTAGTTCTTCCCATTCACATTCGACAGTTGTGACTGTTATTTGTATATATCCCTTCATCCTATTCTCTGACACTTTTCTTTCTTTGTTTCTTGTCCCTTCTTTATAAAGAAGAGGATTGTGAGAGAGGTGTGAGTGAGCTTAGTACCAATGGTCCAAGTTTTCTGTGATCTGCTTGTTTCCCTGTCTCTCTCTCTCCCCCTCACTCAGAGCCCAATAACAGGTTCTTACCCTTTTGAAATTTTCATTTATGCTTCTCTTTGAATTCCACTCTCCTAAGTTAGGTTTTATTTTACTTCACCCTGATCTCTCACTTAATCTACCCTCCCTCTTTAGTCCCTTCTTTCACTTATCTTCTTTCCTTGTTGATTAAAATGTATTTCTATAACCCAACTCCATGTGTATTTTTCCCTCGTTTTAGCAGTTCAGAAGAGAGTAAGATTGCTTACTCCTCCTACCCCTTCTTCCTTGTTTTTATAGACTTATACTTGTGCACCCCAATTATGTAAAGTAATTTCTCCATTCTTCCTTTTTCTTTTCTTCCTCCATTGCATTTTTCTTCTTCCATTCCATTTTTCTTTTAAGATCTAAACATAACCAAACCACTTTCTAGTCCTCTGCCTTTATAACCCCTGATAATGTTAGTTTGAGGCAACACATGTATCATCCCCCCGTATTAGAATGTAAACAGTTTATCCTTTCTTACTCCCTTATGATCATTCGTGCTTACCTTTTTATGTTTCCCTTGATGCCTGTGTTTATGTTTCAGAGTTTTTACTCAGCTCTGGTCTTTTCACAAGAATGCTGGGAAGGCCTGAATTTCATTGAAGGTTCATATTTTTCCCTATTGGATTATACTAAAATTTGCTGGGTGAGTTATTCTTGGCTGTAAGCCAGTGTCTTTTGCCTTCTAGAACATTGTATTCCAAATTATCCACTCTTTTATAATGGTGCCTGCAAAATTATGTGTAGTCCTGACTATGGCTTATTGGTGCTGGAATTCTTTCCTTCTTTCTACTTCTAGCCTTTTTCTTTTGACCTGGAAGCTCTGGATTTTAGCTATAATGTTGCTGTCAGTTTTCATTTTGGAGTTTCTTTCAGCAGGTGACTGGTAGTTTCTTTCTATTTCTACTTTGCTCTCTGATTTTAAGAGAATTGGGAAGTGAAGGGTTTATTTTGTTTCTTTTTAATAATTAGGATATCAAGGTTCTTTTTGTTGGACATGCATTTCAAGCAGTCTAGTGATTCTTAAATTATCTCTTTTTTATTTGTTTTTCAGGTCAGTTGTTTTTTCAGTGAGGCCATGGAATAATTAGCTTCTAATTGGTCCGTTCTAATTTTCAGGGAGTTTTTTTCTTGGGCAAGGTTTTGTACCTCTTGTTCCAAACTGTTACTTCTCTTTCTAGTTCTTTCTTTCATAGCTTTCCCATTTTTCTTCTTGTTCTCTTGTTGGTTTGTTTGTTTTGCTAGGCAGTGGGGTTAAGTGACTTGCCCAGGGTCAACACAGCTAGGAAGTGTTATGTGTCTGAGGCTGGATTTGAACTCAGGGCCTTCTGACTCCAAGGCCGGAGCTCTATCCACTGCACCACCTAGCTGTCCCTTTGTTTGCTCATTTTTATAGCCTACTTCCTGCGACATAAGAATTTATTTTGGGGTTTGGCTCTACACATTTATGGGGAGACTATCTGGACTGAGCTTCTGTCCTCTAGGATCCTTCTGTTCCTTCCTTAGGGTGTTGGGGACCTCTTTCAGTTTCTCTGGGTTGGAATGCTCCGCAGTGGCCAGACCCACACAGACCCCCATTTGCCTCCCTCTGATGGCCTGGCCTGGACATAAAACTCACTATGGCTTTTTCCCCTCTTGGTTTCCCTGATCAGGAGTCAGCCTGGGGCATTTTCTGGATCTTTGTGGAGAGGCTCTACTGGGGTACTGGGCTGTGCTACTACTGCTGCTGCTTCACTCTTACGGCTTTGCCAGTCCTCTTTTTGAGGAAACTGAGACCCAGAGAACTGACATGGCTTGTCCAGAATCACAGAGGCAGGAAGGGGCAGAACTGGCACCTGAACCCAGGGCCTCCAACCTAAAATCAAGCAATTTCCACTAAATAAGTAAGAGAACAACAGCACCCGTGGTAGTGGTGGTGTGTACAACATTGAGAGTGTATCTGGAGTCAGAGGATCTGGATTTGAACCCTGGTTTGGCTGTTTACTCCCTGTGTGATTGTGGGCAAGTCATTTGTCTTGGGATCAGTTCCAACCTGAAAACAGACTTGAGGATTTTGAAGGTCTCTTCTAAGCTCTCAATGATGCTCCGGGAACATGACAGTGAAGCAGGTTTCATGTTATTATTTCCATTTAGCTTCTACCTCTTGGTCCTTAGCAGAGGGCATGAGTTCTCTCTCTACGCTTTGAAAACCATGTGAAATGTTAACATCTGTAAACAAACTCTGTCCCCTGCTGCTTTAGGCCTTTCATGTCCTTTCCTACAAAATTATTCTTCCAGCTATTTTGGCATAGTGTGTTAACTTTTAAGGTTTTTTTTTTGAACAGTAAAGATAGACAGTCTTTGATAGTTTTTGAGGTCATAGCTTATAGAATGAACTTTTTAATTAATTCTGTTTTCTTCTGTGAATTGATAAACAACTGTCTAATGCCTGAATTGTTTTAAAATATTCACTTATATTTGACCAGAAAATAAATATTTGAGTTAAAAGAAGCACCTTAGAATTGGAAATTAAGAATCATGAATTCCACTTCTGCCCAGTGTCCTCAGGGTTTTTTTTTTGGGGGGGGCAAGATGGGGCATTTGTTTTGGGTCCAGGTAGCTTTTATTCCACCCCTCAGAAATTGAAAAATAACAGAAGATAGTTCTGAAGGAAGCACAGACAAGTAGAATTTTGAAAGTAATATGTAGAATGTATTATGCATTTAAAAAAAACCACCAAGTGGTGTGAAATAGAAATTCACAGTTACATATTCATTTCTCTATAAACTTGTATATAAGTTTAAGGATAGGGTTTCATTAATTATTTCATCCACTGTACATTTCTTGAACACTTCAATTGAAGCCAAGTGTGTACTCAGGGCCCTCTTTACTTACTGAATTAGTTAAAGATACTGAGTGAGAGACCTGGTCATTCCCTAAGATAGTTTCTCAAACTTTATGGTCCTAGGACCCCTTCATACTCTCAGAAATTACTGAGGACTCCTCAAAGAACTTTTGTATTTATATAAGCTGTATCTACTGATCTTTACTAACTTAGTATTATTGTGAAAAAGTTTTGACCCCTGTACCCCTGTGTAGACCACATTTTGAGAACCACTGCCCTCCTTTCCCTCTCTCTTTCAGTACTGATATATTGATACCCCCACATCATCCTCCCCTCCTGCCACACACACATAATAGGTCCTATTAATAGGAGAGAGTTGTCATGTTGATCCGGTCTTTAGTCTTTCAGAGTTGTTGTTCTTTATAGTGTTAGCCTTTAAATTTACTCCTGGTTCTGCTCATTTCACACAGCATCAGTTTATGCTACCTCAATTCACTGCAATCCTTTCCTCATTTCTTGTGGTGCAGTAATATTCCATTACATTCACATACCACAATTTGTTCAGCTATCATGTCTAATCCTTCTTGTCCACTTTACGTTGTTGCTTGTCCTTTGTTCTTAAAGAGGACTGCGACATCAGGAAGGTGATGCCATGACTTCCAAGAGAATTGAATTTAAGTGCAAAGGCACCAGCCGCACTTTCTCCTCTGGAGCCGTCTGAGGCCAGTAGTGAGATATAGGTGAGGACAACTGCAGCTTGCCCTTCCCAGTTCAGATAGGGCTCATCTGATGCCCTGTTGTCATCCCCACCCCCCCACTCCCATTCCTTCCTCCTTGTTTATGTACTTTTTTTAGCCCAATCTTTTTACAGAATTCACACATAGCAAGTTCTACCCCTTTTTTGTGCTTCCTACAATGATATATTCCTTTTTCTCTCTTTTCTCTTCTTCAAACTTTTGAAACAGGAACCTATCTATCCCGATGTCTTTTTTTTCTCTTTATTTAACTCTCTTAATACCCTTTAACATTATTAAGATTTTGAAAAGATACCTTTTTCTTCAACCCCTATGAGAATGTTAAAAAAAAAATACATAGCCACAGCCTCTTCTAGTTGCTAAAAAAACTTACCTTTCTATTTTTTAAATTATATTTGTATTTGTTACTATTAAGTGCTGGTCTTCTAATCAAGTTCCCCTATTCCACTGAAAACCTATTTCCCTCACTCTTCCTTGTAGCCTTGGATTTACAGGGTGTCACTTACTTTTGGCTGCAAGTCCAGCTCTTCTCTTTTGGAATATTGTGTTCCAAACTCTCTTGTTTTGTATAGAGACATTTATAGGTCTTGTATGATCCTGGTTGTGATTCTTTAATACTTGAATTGCTTCTTCCTTAATGCTTAATGTATTTTTTTCTTAAATACCTTGATACTCTGGATTTGGGTTATGATATTTCTTGGACTTCTGAAATCTTCTGAGGTTTCTCTCATGAGGTGATTAATGGATATTTCCCTATATTTTGCCTTCCAATTCTAATAGATGTGGACAGTTTTTATTTACACTTTCTTGAAATAGAGTGTCTTGTTTTATTGGTTTTTTAAAAAATCATTATTTTCAGATAGTCCAGTGATTGTTATCTCTTAAAATATCACTTCTACCTTTTCTCCAGGTCAGTTTTTTGTTTTTTTTTTATATCAGATCTCATACTTTTTCAGGTTTTTAAAAAAATCTTTTGATTGTGTTCTAATTTCTCATTAATCATAACTCAGTCCTAGTTTTTAGGGAGCCTGTCACTTGGCTTTTTATTTTCCTTCTACTTCTTTCCTCAAGAGCTTTTATTTCATTTTTTATATCTCATTTCTTTTTTTTATGTATTTATGTCATCGTTTTTGGAAAATAATGGATTTTTCCTTTGAGTCTTGGCTTTCAGTTGTTACAGAATTATTCTTTTTTTTTTTTGGAGGGATTCTTTAGATTTGCAGTAATTTTTTTTTATACCGGTTCTTTTCTTCTTTGATTTACTCATGTTTTCAAAAAGCCTTATTTCCTGAATTGTGTCTTTGTGTCAAGATCTGGGATCTGTACTCTGCTGTGCTCTTAGATAGGGTGGTTAGCCTTACTCTCAGAGTCCCTTAATTTCTTGTGCTTATCTCCCTCTCCTTGTGTTAGACGCTCCTAGATCATTGAGTTTCAGGGAACTGAATCGTCAGGGCCCCCACTCTAAGGCATCTCAGGATAAGATGCTGTTGACTGTTTTGTTGATCTGATTGCAGACTGGCCTGCACTGATATGATGCTGCTCTGCCATACTTCCATGGGCCTACGCTGTGACTTTCCTACTCTTTTACACATACATGTCTATGGTCCTTTTCTGGTCCTACTGGGAAACTAAGGGCTTGTTTACCTTTGTTGTCACTGTCTTTGTTGGGATCCTATTTTCAAATCGTCTGTAAGATGGATGATTTTTTTCTTTTTTTTGGTAGTTCTAGGGATAGAAGAAGTCATTATTGTTTCTTTTTTGGATTTCTTGATCACTACTCTCTCTAATATGGATTTTGGGGTTTCATTGGAATAGGTGTGTAGGAGTTGGCAGCTTGTTCAGGCAGCCAACTTGGCTAGAAGTAGATAAATATACTTTGAAGAGGTTATGTCTGAATTCTTCATATATAAAATGCCCAGAATTTTCCTCCTCCATTGGACCAATCTTTTGGCTTTGTTGAGCTTTGGCTTCCTCATCTGTAAGATTAGGAAGCTTCTGAAGTCTCCCTCTATTTCTAGATCTGTGATCCCATAGTCCTCTTGTTTGTCACACTGTAGTTTAAAAATACATGTATATTTATGTGTGTGTGTGTGTGTGTGTGTGTGGAAAGAGAGAGCTTGTTTCACCAAAAATAAGCAAAGAAAAAAACCATTCCCCTACTACTATAGCCATTTACTCATGACAGTTTACCTGTTAAAAGCACCTTAAGAAGCCAATAGCTAGGGGCAGCTAGGTGGCTCAGTGGAGAAAGCACTGGACCTGAAGTCAGGAGGAGCTGAGTTCAAATGCGGCCTCAGACACATGACACTCACTAGTTGTGTGACTCTAGGCAAGTCATTTAACCCCAGTTGCCTCACCAAAAACAAAAAAAAAAGCGCCAGTAGCTTACTGTGTTCTCTTTTTGATCTGCTTGACCTGTTTCTGTGTGTATACACATGTTTTTTTTTTGTTTTAAAAATATTTGTTGTCAGTATCTATGTTCTTTTAGTTCTGTTTGCTTTACATTATTTCAGGGTTTTCATGTTTTGTGTGTGTGGTTGTGTGTGTGTGTGTATGTGTTTATAATTTTAATGGTACAGGTTATCTTGATAGCTCATTTATATAGTCATTCTCTAACCTTTGAAAAGACATAATCCTGTTTTTCCCTGGTTTAATGAGAATATTTCTTTTTTTAAAAAATTTTAACCTTTGTAACTTAATACCACATAAAAGAGTATTTCCATATACAAAGTAGATTAGAAAAAGGGTTATATATGAAAATGTGACTTATGTAATTTGCTTTTCCTTTTAAGTATGTAGTAAGTTCAGTACATAACTTTCAAAACTGTCCTTCCTGACTGTGTCTTTTCTTCTTTCTGCTCTTTTCATTGCAGTAAAAAAAATACTTGAATGTTTCTCTTTTCTTTTTCTGTCTTTTTTTTTGGGGGGGGTAACCCTAAAGCCAATTCATTTTTCCTGTTACTCCCACCCTAAAATTAAAAAAAAGAAAAGAAAAGAAAAAACCAAAACCTTAGTAACAAATATGCATAGCCAAGCAAAACAGATTCAGTGGGAATGGTAATGTGTTGGTCTAGATTTTGAGTAGATGCATTTTACCATCTGTGTAACATTTGTTTTGTAAGCCCATTACAGAGACTATATAGTTATTGCTACTGTAGCTTTAAGAGCCAAATGAAATAGTATAGAAATGGCAGTTTTTAGTTGGAGGGAGAATGGTAAGAATGATGGTTTGAGGGAAGCTAAAGATACCTTTTTTCTGGTATAATTGGAGAGAACCTTGAAGAACAAGGGAAAGGTGTTGGGGAGGCCTTTTATTTTAGTTTAGTTTATTTAATTTTTTTTTTGATGGTCTTTCTGGGGCAAGTTTCAAATAGTTGCTAGGCTTTTTGTGGAAGGCCCATAAGTCATATAATTATACTTTCCATTATGTTTTTATGTTGGTTTTGATGTTTAATTAGATTTGAAATTTTGGTGATTCAGTAGCTTACTTTATAGAGCTTTGACTTATAAAAAGGCAATGCTATTGAATGGCAGTTGTGAAAATTCTCAAGTTATTTTTCTTTTCTAGGTAATATGCATGTGTCATTAGCTGAGGCCTTGGAGGTTCGGGGAGGACCACTGCAGGAGGAAGAGATATGGGCCGTATTAAGTCAAAGTGCAGAAAGTCTTCAGGAATTATTCAGAAAAGGTATTCTTTATTTATCCAAGTATCAAATGTCAATGTTTTCTTGCTGACTTGTGTTTTTTTTACTCCACTGTCATTTCTTCCCTTCTTATCCAACTGAACACTGACTGTTAACAAATAAAAATGGTGAAGCAAAGCCATCTAACAAAATAAGTGGGTTGGATAACTTAGACAACAACAGTTCCGTACCTTTAGCCTTCACTGTCCTACTTAAAAGAGGCAAATGAGTTTAATCATTTGTCAAATATTATTTCTCTTTCTATTGATAATATTTTTTGGTGTTTTTTTTTCTATCATATTCATTTCCAAATATATGCCTCCTCTTCTACCCAGCAAGTCATTCCTTCTAAAAGAGATTAGAAAAGAAAATACCAGCGGTTTAGCAAAACTGACACACTTCATGTGTGATAATATATATACATGAATAATGATATACAATTTTCCACATCAATTATCTTTTATCTCTGCAAAGATCAGGAGAAACTATATTTTCTCTGTTCTCTTCTGGGGCTAATCTTAGCTATTACTAAGAATTCCATTTTGTTTTCTTTTGTCTTTTTTTGTTTGTTTACGTTGTTATATTCATTGTGAATATTGCTTTTTTGGTTCTTCTTATTTTAACTTTGCATTAGTTCATAAAAGTTTTCCCTGTCAGGCGTATTTTTTTTTTGTAAATAATTTAAAGAACAGTTATGAGACCAAGGATTAATCATTTTTCTTTCTGTTACTCTAAAAGTATACAACCTAGCCTCTATAGCTTTGCATTGGAAAAGTCTTGCATCACGGAAAAATCTGGCTTTTATCTAGCCCTTTAAGATTTTTGAAGTGCTTTATAATAACCTTGGGAAGGAGATATTATTATTATTATTATTATCTCTATTTTTACAGATGAGAAAACTGGTTTTGTTTGTTCATTTGTTTTGTTTTTCTGGTCTTTTTGTCTCCAGAACATAGCACAGTACCCGGCATGTAAGAGATGCTTAATAAATGCTAATTGACTAATTGATTGAGGCTGAGAGAGAGTAAATGATTTGCTCAGGGTCACGTAGCCTAGTAAGTGTCAGAGGCTGGATTTGAAATCGTCTTTCTGACTCTAGATCCAGCATTCTACCTACTGTGCCACCTAGCTGCCTCCCTGGAAGGCTTTTTATGCTTAATGTTCCTGTATATACATCAGTGTGATGGAAAAGCTCTCTAGGAAGTATAACCTTGGAAGCAGAAGACAGCTTCCTAGGATGCTAAAGGCTATGTAAGTTTGTCATGTAAGGCAACTCACTTAGTTTAGATGCTAGCATAGAATAGATCCTTTTTTTAAATGCCAAGATTCATCAGGACTAGAACTAACTTGTGAATATGGTACAAATTGAACAGATGAGCAAGCAGTAAGTTAGTCCAGGACTTCCTGGCATTCAGAGCAGTGGTAATCATCAGGATGGTAGATCCTAGACCATGAGGTCTAGGAGATTAGTCTTTCAGGCCAAATAGAATGCAGTCTTCTTTAACCAGTGTAGGATACTCAGGACCCAAAAGTGGCAGCAGAGTGGAAATACAGTGTGACTTGGGGTCATAGTGGATATACATAAGGGCCTATACCCAGAGATGGTAATGCTAAATTGCATATTATATAGTGCTTTATTGTTTACCAGGGGTTTTCACAAACATCATAAATTTTGGTTCTCAAAATTTATGAAATAGGAAACAGGTTCTGGGAAGGATTGAGAGGCTTCCCTCAAACTTGGAAGAAGAGCCAGAAAATATTCCTCATTTCATTTAGCCAATTATTTATTTTAGAGTATCTATACTAGATGTAAGACACTAGCCTACACACTGGTGTTGTGAAAAGAAAACAACTGCATTCAGATTAGAGTTAAAAAATAATTGGACTTGGGAATCATCTGCATAAAGATGATCATTTGAACCCATAAGATCACTGAGAAAGAGTATAGACAGAGAAGAGAAGAGGGGCCAGAATAAAGCCGTGATGGATACTTGTGCTTGACGGGTGAAACTGAAGATGACCTTGCAATGGTGACTGTCAAGTGGTCAGACATAGAGGAGGGAAACGAAGCCAGAGCTGGTGGGCAGAGAAGTCAAAGCAAGCAAGATAGTCAAGTAGAGTGAGAACTGTGAAAATACCATTGTATTTAGTAGTTAAGAAATCATTGGTAACAATGATATCTAGAAAATTCCCATTTTAATGTGTGCTAAATTCAGAATACAAAAAAGGAAAAGAAAGAGTCCCTTGGACAACAAGGAGATCAAATCAAATCAGTCAGTACTTTAATTCAGGCTGTTCATTGGAAGGACAAATACTGAGGCTGAAGCTCAATACTTTGGCCACAGAATGAGAAGACAGGACTCGTTGAAAAAGACCACAATGTTGTGAAAGATTGAAGGCAAAAGGAAAAGGGGATGGCAGAAGAGGAGATGGATAGATAGCGTCACAGAAGCGATGTACATGAGCTTGGATAGACATCAGGAGATAGTGGAGGATAGAAGGACCTAGCTGCTAGGGTCTATGAGGTCACAAACAGTGGAATGTGACTGAATGAACAACAGCAACAAAGAATTTTAGACCAGATTCCTACTTATCTTCCCTCCTAAACTTGTGAAAACCACGTGCCAAGAATCTAGAGTTCTTACCCTACTAGCTCTGCTTTCTCTATCATAAATTCAGAGAGAGAATGGTCTTTACCAGCCAAAGTTTCTATCATTTCTATCCCAACAACCAATTTTTCCCATTTAGTGAGAATCAGATCCAAAATAGAATTTCCTGCTTTTGATTTTTCTGCTTTTTGAAAGAGGAAATTTTAATTAAGACGTGTCAAGAAATCATAAGATGCTCTACTGTTGACAGGTACATAGCTACAGCAGAGGACTGGATCATCACAGTTCCCCATCACTCCTATATCTGGCCTTTTTGATAGGCTTGTGGGCTGTTTTCTGAATTAATCACCTGTATAATCACCTATAATCACGTCAGTGATAAAATCATTTCTGTTTCCTCCTCCCCTCATCTTCACCTCAATGAATTCCACTATCCTTTTTGCCCTCAGATTCTTAGATTTCCTCACATGATCATATTTTTAAAAAAATGCTACATCCTTCTCCCTTATCTGTTTGTTTTGGTGAAAGTATATACATGCAGAGCCATATTCCTGTTATGGGTCTTATCCTACTGCATTTCAGTGATGCCTGTGAAGTGAGAGTTGCATAGTTCCATCAGGGTCTCCGGTTTGTGGAGCTTGTTAGGTGCTGACTTAATGATGGCACTCTTAATTAGATCGGATGTTGGAAGGAAGTGAGGTGTGCTCACAAGTCATTGGGCATTTAACGAAAAGAAGTCAACTTTGCAGGAACTAAGCAAGAATATGCTACTAGGAAACAATGGCTTTTCCACCCATCTCCATATGGAAACAGGTCTGATCAGCAGAGCAGATAATGGAGATGTGCATGGTTTTTAGAAGTCCACCAAGTTAAGGGGGCTCCCCGCTAGATGTGGGTGAGACTTTTTACGCTCTGTAGGTGAACAGGAAACTTTGTTAAGGAAGGCAAGGGTCAGTCAAGGCCCAAAGACAGCTTTGTTGTCTTTCAAGGAAAACTAATCCCTGTTAGTGAAAGTAGGGAAATAGGTCAGTTCTGTGGTCTGGTCCTGAGGACTTTACAGAGGACCTTCTATCATTTAATTGCTTGCAGGGCTTTTACTACACCATCTTGTTAACATAAGTAATACTAAGGGGAAATACCCCTTCCCCCGAAATCTTGGCCTTTTTCTTCCCACTTTGGAAAACCTGAGTCTCATATCTTTTTTTTTTAAGTTTTTAACATTGTTTGTTTTTTTTTTAAAGACTTTGAGTTCCACATTTTTCTCCTTCCCTCTCATCACCCCCTCCCCAAGACAGTAAGCAGTCTGATATAGGTTATACATATGCAGTCATGTTAAACATAATTCCACATTAACCATGTTGTCAGGAAACAGAACAAAAAGGGAAAACCCATGAAAAACAAAAAAACCAAAAAAATTGAAAATAATACGCTTTGATCTGCGTTCAGACTCCATAGTTCTTTGGATGTGGATAGCGTTTTCTATCACGAGTCTTTTGGAATTGTCTCAGATCATTGTATTGCTGAGAAGAGCTAAGTCATTCATAGTCAATCATCACACAGTGTTGCTGTTATTATGTACAGTGTTTTCCTGGTTCTGTTCATTTCACTCAGCATGAGTTCATGTAAGTCTTTCCAGGTTTTTCTGAAATCTGCCTGCTGAGTCTCCTGTCTTAACAATCAAGTCCACGTGTGGGGTGATGCCATATTTCTGAAATTCACAGTGGGTTTCTTAATGAAAAGTAGTGACAGTAAGTCAGAGAAGCACCAGAAATATCAGGGACACAGCATAGATGACATGTCCAGCACAGTCAGGTTCTTCTACCGGTGATGAGGAACAAGTCAGCAGTTTTTCAAATATGCATCAGGGTGTCCTGTAGGACATTGAGTAAGTGGTCATAAGACTCTTGCTTGCAACCTGTCCCCCATCAAGAAAGATGCTTTCACTTGGGTGTCCCTCAGCATCAGTAGCTTCCCCTACACTGTCATTGCATGGTCCTGAAAGTAAATATCTCTCTCTAGCTGCTAAGTGAACCAAGGCTATTCCCTTGCAGTCTTATTATGTTAGCTGTCCAACTTCTGCAGGATAGCTAACAATAACTAAGAGATACTGGAGTTGGGGCTTCCTTTGACCTCCCAGGCATTGTCCTCTAAGGCCCTCTGGGATAGCCACTCCATGTGGGCAGGAGTGTGCTCACTGTCCTGTGGAGAAAACTCCTCATATATGACCAGGTGCCAGCATGCAGTATCTGGCCATCCAGTTGCCTCCACCTCTATATTTACAGTGTCCTTCCTCCATTCTATCCATGATGTCTACCATGAGGCAGTGCTGATTAAACCAGATGTTAAGGTAGAGTGTGGTGCTTGTACCCTCTTAGATCAGATTCAATTTCTATTTTAATGAGGTGCTCTTAAGTGATTGAACTGTTAATTAACAAAGTTTTCTTTAGCCCTAACATAACA
The DNA here is from genome assembly GCF_003287225.1 of Phascolarctos cinereus. Classification (NCBI taxonomy): domain Eukaryota; kingdom Metazoa; phylum Chordata; class Mammalia; order Diprotodontia; family Phascolarctidae; genus Phascolarctos; species Phascolarctos cinereus. The sequence continues at coordinate 28,164,554 of NW_027556402.1, forward strand.
GGGTTCTGCAGCAAGACTACAGTGGTACTTGGCTTTCATACACGTGGCCTTCTTCATAATATATGATCAGGGCAGGTCTTCAGACATCTACCAAATCAGAGGAGCCTGGACTCCACATAGGTGTGACTTTTTATTCCCTTGGGTGACCAGGAAGCATCCTCCTTAGAACCAGAAGCTATGTAGAAGCTGAATCAAGGAAGGAAGGGCCCATTCAGTTTCAGGGGAAAGCTTTGTTGTCTTTGAGGTAGAAGGAATTTGTGTTGGTGGGGAGTGTGATGAAGCATAGGCCAAAGGAAGCATAGAAATAGAGGTGTGGGATTTTCATAAAGGCCTCGAATGCCCAAACACAGAAGTTTGGATTTGATCCTGGAGGTAATGGGGAACTGTTGGAGTTTGAATAGGGCATGGACATAGCACCTGTACTTTAGGCAGAACATTTTGGCAGCCATATGGAAGATGGATTGGGATAAGGAGAGACTTATATCATGGAGAACAATTAGGGAGCTATCCAGTGATGGGAGATAGAATGGAAATTGCATGGCAACAGATTGGGCATGTGGCATATGGATATGTGATAAGGGAGAGGGACTCTGAGGTTATGAAACTGGATGACTGGAAGACTAATGGAAACATTAACAGAAATAGAGAAGTTTGGAGATGGGATGGGTTCTGTTTTAAATATGATAGATTTGCCAATTGGAAATGTCTAGAAGCCAGTTTTCCCAGCTTGATTTGTCCTGTGAATAGGGCCTGGAGTCAGAAGGACCTGGATTCCAACTTGGTCTCCAATCCTTACTGTGTCTTGAGTTGTGTGACCCCCCAGGACAAGTCACTTAACTGGCTCAGTTTCCTTATCTGCAAAATGGGAGGAATAATTGTAGCTACCTCCCAAGTTGTTGTGGGGATCAGATATAATAATGTATGTCTGATGTTTTGCCTAACTTAAAGAGCTATATAAATGCTAACTAGAACTGGGAGGGAGACTGGGGTCAGATATACAGATAGGCAGTCATCTGCAAACCCGTGGGAATTGATGAGATCTGCAAAGGCTGGTGGGAAGGGGAGGTGCAGTTAAGTAGAGGAAGCTTTCTTAATGTAATAGATGTTGGAACAAATTTCATTATATATGTCCTCTAGGAAAATGTAGACTCACAATAACATTTTGGTTCATTCTGTTTTTGGATTTTCTTTGTAGAAACTAGATAGAAAGGATGATTAAAAGAGCTTCTTCCCACCTCTCAAAAACAAAAACAAAAAACCAACAAACTAAACCTTTTAGGAGTAGTCTGAAGCCTTGATATATCAAAGGAATCAGTATGTGTGCACATCTGAAGAGTTCTGTAAGAACTCTAAGAAGGGACCTAAGATGAGTAGGGAAAAAAACAAAAGTTCATTTAAAATTTTTTTTAAATTTTCATTCCATTGAAAATGCTGTTGTTATTCCCCTGATGCCAGCTGCCAGGGTCCATTGGCTTATGAGAGATTAGTTACAAGAGAAATACTCAAAGGTCATCAAATTGTCTCTGTCCACAAAGCTCTACATTCCTTCTTGCTGTCCTTTCCCCTTAAGAATCAGTTTTTCTGAAGCACATTGTTTGTTTGCATTGTCAGCATTGTTTGCAAACAAAACAAGGGTTTTGTTCTAAGCTGCACAGTCTGGAATTTCTTCAGGAGTCTGGTAGTTAACACAGTAAAATAAAAACTACTGGATGCCTCACTGATCTGAAGCCATTACAGAATTCCAGTGGTTTTGAAGTATTGTTTGGATATGTGCAGATGTCAAGATTGTTCTCTTTTTTTAGACGGAGTAAAATAAGATTTAAGTCGCATTTTACTCATTGCTATGAAAAATGCTTTAGAATTGAGCAAGTGAAAAACTTGAAAACAAATTGGAAATGGTGTTAAAATTAAAAAAAAATTATATGTGGTGGTTTTACCTCACACCAAATTGTGTTTTACTATATTTCATGTTATAAGAGTAAGATTTCTAACATAACCAAATATCCCACAGAAAAAAATGTTATATACAGTTGTCATGTGAACACTTAACCTAGAAATCTGAGAAATAGTTTCCTTTAATACTTAACCTTCAGTATCTTTAGATAATGCTTACGTATGTCGGGGGTGGGTGTGGGTGTGTGTGTGTGCACGCGCGCTTCTAGGGATAGATTTGTCAGTCAACCAGCACTTTGTTAAGCACCTAGATGCACTAGGAACTGTGCATACATGTGTGTATAGTCCTAAGTACATAGCAGGCACTCAATAAAACTGGTTTATTAGATTGTATAGTTGGGACCGACTCTTTGTGACTCTTTTTGGTGTTTTCTTGGCAGAGACACTGGCATGGTTTGCTATTTCCTTCTCCAGATCATTTTACAGTGGACAAAACTGAAGCAAACAGGGTTAAATGACTTACCCAGGGTCACACAGCTAGTAAGTGTCTCAGACTGTGTTTGGGTCTAGGAGTGCTGGGAATCCCAAAATTCAAGGGCAAAAGGTGTGGGTCTGCCTTAAAAAGAATTCAGCCACTCCAGCATTCTTTCAGTCAGAGACAAGATTTATTGTTTTGCCAATAGAAGCAGGCAAGATTTTAAGAATCTGTATAGTATTTGTGACACTAAATCAAGGAAATGCTGCGAAACATAGTATATATTTTTCTCTTCGTTCATGCTGAATTGAATCTGAATTTATACTTTCTTCCCTTTAACCCTGGGCGGTTTCCCCGGGGGCCCGTGGAACTGTATCTTTTGAGATCCGCCTGACCCTAGCAGTCCCTAGTCACATTGCAGCTCAGTGACTTGGCTGGAATTTTCCAGGTCACAGAGGCAGTTGTGATGAAACAAAGACAGCACTGGACTGGGAGTCTGTGACTGACTGAGGTCCCTCCTGGCTTCACAAGTAGGACGGCTAGTGAAAGGACTGCAGAGGCCATCTAGCCTGGCCCCATTTTGTAGATGAAGAGATTGAGGCCCAAGGAGGTTGTGATTTTTCCAAGCTCAGAAAAGCTTTGAATACAGTAGCTGTCTCCCTTTACGATGTAGTCATCCTTATACAAATTGTTCTTCATCTCACTGCATCAGTTCCTACAATTAAATCCTCCTTGGCCCCTCTGAATCCACCCCTTTTGTCATCAATAAGATTCTGTTACATACACATACATTAATTTATTCAGCAGTTCCCCAGTTGACAGGCATCCAATTTGTTTCCAGTTCTTTGCTACAACAACAAAAAAGGGGGCTATAAATATGTTTCCCCATTTGGGTTCTTTACTTTTCTCTTTGACATCTCTGAGGTGTATGTCAGTACAAACTCTAGTGGTACCACTAGTTGAAGGATATGCTAATTTAGTGATTTTTGGATTACAATTCCAATCTGCTTCAGCGCTTTCCCAAAAGTCCATCATTCAGTCGAGATAAATTTATTAAGCACTGTACTGAGATCTGGAGAGGTACAGAGAAAAGCAAAAGACAGTCCCTGTCCTCAAGGTTCTTACATTCTAACATAGGGAGGATGAAGAAGCTAAGGAAGCTGACAGATAAAGAGAGGGAGAGTGTTCCAGGCATGCGGGTGGGGGAACAGCCTGAGAAAAGGCTTGTAGTGGGGAGATGGATGGAGGTAATTGTTTCTTGCTTGAGGAACTTCATGAAGACCAATGTAATTGGTTCACAGAGTATGTGAAGGGGAATAATGTGTAACAACATTGGAAAGGTAGGAAGGGGCCAGGTAAGGCAGAACTATTTCTGTTTGATCCTACTAGAGTCAATAAAGAGCCCCTGAGTAAGACTTGTGATGGAGGGGGCTGTAACATTGCACTTCAGGAAAATCACTTTGGCAGGTGTGGGGAGAGTTGCGAATGATTCCAGGAGAGCAGGAGAAAAACTTTGAGGGTGGTACCTGGGGTTAAGAAAGGAATAGAACTTAAGAATTCAAATGAGCACTTCAGAAAACCTTCTCTGAACAGAAGTCCCAGGGAGAAATCTGTATTCCAGGCAGATAGTTGCCATGAAGGTGAGTGGATATGGGTGCAAGGGCAGGAGACATTAATCTCTGGGTGGTCAGGTGATGAATTGAAAGGACTAGAAGTCTAACTGAATCTTTTCAGTTTAAAAGAGTAAAGGAATTTGAGCTGAGGCAGGATTACAGAAGGGAAAGGAATCAGATCAGTATGAACATAAACCTCAGGATTTATTGATCATTTGAAAGTGGAAAGTAAAAAACAAATAATAGAATTTAATTGAAGAATATTGAAAGAATTCCCCTTTCCCTTGTCTTCCTCCTCTTGTCCCTCTCCTGTCTCCTCCTCCTCTTCATCTTCCTCCTTCTCTATGTCCCCACCCCCACTAGGAAGTGGTGTAATGATGGTGGTAGACTTGAAACCTAGCAGAGCAGCTGGTGGCAGATGAAGAGGTGGCTGGGCTTTTGAGCCTTCTGTAAAGGGAAGCTTTGAGAGGAGTTTTTGCTCTGCCCTCTAGCCCTTCATGGGGGCAGAAATGACCAAGGGTAGTGATGAGGTGTGCACACCAATGCTAAGAGCAGTCTCCAGGATGATGCATTTCCTGGTGATGAGCTTATCCTAGAGAAGTTTGGCAGTTTCCTCCTATGCTTTTTAATAAGGCAACATTCTCATTGGCATTCTTTGAATTTGCCTTCCACTCTTGTTAGCATGAGCTACGACAAATCTTGCAAGAGATTTGGATCATCAGGGATTATTTTTTCATAATAAAGATAGTATAGAATTGATGTTAATGCTATGTTTCTAAATCTAGCTCTTTAGGGAAAAAAATAAGACCTCTTCATTTTACAGATGAAGAAACTGAAGCCAAGAGGGGTTAAATAACCTGCCCACAGTCACCCAGTTCATAGTGGTACATCTAGAAGTGCATGTGGGTCCTGTGCCCTGCCACTTTATAGATAGAGATCATTTCAGATCACCTTGACTTCTTATTGTTTATGTGACCTATGATCTTCCAGGGAGGAAACTATGAAAGCAGGTCTGCATCTGCTTGGCTACTTAGAGAGTTGCCCTGGGCATTAAGAGGTTAAATGTCTTGCCCAGGGACACACTGACATATCTGGCAGGATTTGAACCCAAGTCTTCCTGACAGTGAGACAGGATCTCTGTATAAGATACCTTGACTTGTGCAGAAGTTAAAAAGAGAATGTTCGTTTTACTTCAGTTAATAGGGGACGCTCTAATGTTCTGTACAGATTAGACACTGTAGTGCTCCCCTGGTCTCTGACCTGGATAGATGTCAGGAAAGCCTATTGAGGATGAATTAGTGATCCTGGCATTGGCCTCCAATGGGCCTTTGTCTACCCAGGGCTGACCAGATGAGTGTAATAAACCTTCCATTAATCCCACAAGTCCACTGTCTAGCTCTTTGGCAGTCACTATGAAACATATTAGCAAACTTTGGACAGGTGAAAAACTAAAATTACATTTATGACAAAGACTTTCTAAGTCATTCCTCTGAGTAGAACTTCGCAATTTTAAAAAATTAATTTATTTTGATTTATCAGCAATCACTTTCATAAGCTTTTGAGTTTTAAATTTTTCTCTCCCTCCCTCCACCTCCTTCCCCAAGACGGCGCCTAATCTGATAGAAGCTATATATATACATTCTTATTAGACATATTTTCACATTAGTGATGTAAATAAGAATTAGAACCAATAGGTGGAACCACCAGAAAGAGGAAACAAAACACAACAGGAAAAAAAAATAGCAAATAGTATGCTTCCATTGCATTCAAACTCCATAGTTCTTTCTTTGGATGTGGATAGCATTTTCTATCATGAGGCTTTTGGAGATGTTTTAGATCCTTGTTTTGCTGAGAAGGGTTAAGTCTATCAATATTAGTCATCACACAACATGGCTGTTACTGTGTACAATGTTCTCCTGGTTCTGCTCGCTTCACTCATCATCAGACCATACAAATCTTTCCAGGTTTTTCTGAAGTCTGCCTGCTCATCATTTCTTATAGTGCAGTAGTATTCCATTACATTCATATACCACAACTTGTTCAGCCATTCCCCAATTGATGGGTGTCCTCTCAATTTCCAATTCTTTGCCACCACAAAAAGAGCTGCTATGAATATTTTTGTACATGTGGGTCCTTTTCCCATTTGTATGATCTCTTTGGGATACAGCCCTAGAAGTGCTATTGCTGGGTCAAGGGGTATGCACATTTTCATAGCCCTTTGGGCATAAGAACTTTACAATTTAAGGAGTTTATTCTAAAGTGATCTGGAATGTCACCATAAAAGCTACAAAAAAAAAGCATTTTTCATTTTTGGAAGTAGAAAGTTATCCCTAGAGGTACCTAAAATTATTATATTTTATGGCAAGAGAATTAGCAAGTGCCCAAAAAACCTCATTCCAATTTCAAAGTCTGTAATTAATGAAAATAAAAATTATGCCCCAAACACTGACAGGTTTTGATTATGGTGGATCAGAAAGGAACTAAATTCCATCAACTCTGTAGGCTAGTTGCTAACGTTGTCTCATGAATATTTTGGGACATTTTATAATAGCCAGCATTTATATAGCACCTACTGTATGCCAGGCAGTGTGCTGCTAAGTGCTTTCTCAATTTTACCTCATTTGATCCTCATAGTGATTCTTTGAGATAGGGACTGCTTTTATCTCCATTTTACAGATGAGGAAACTGAGGTATACAGAGATTAAATGTCACACTGACAGGAAGTTTTTGAGGCTGAATTTCAACTAAAGCTTTCTGACTCCAGATCTAGCACTTTATCCACTGTCCCACCTACTTATCATTTCTCTAACTCACAAGGAAAATCTCCCCCAAATGTTACCTTTTATGATGGGTTATTAGTTAAAAGTCTCTGTTTCCTAGCATCTAGGATTTCTGTGCTTCTACAGCTTTCAAAAATTAAGGTCTTGTTGACACATGGTGCTACTTCAGTCTTAGAGTTGGATATGGGGTACCCCCTCCTGTACTGAAGTGAAGGTTGACTTATTCTTTATTCTGTCCTTAATCTCATGTAGGGAGACAGCAGGGAAGAAATGCTTCGTCTTATATCCTGTTGTGTGTATCTGAGGAAATATTTAACTGTGTTGTCATCTTGTGTTGAGAATGATCAAAGTGATATGAAGAAAGTTCTGCTAATTGAGATTTGCATTTTAATTGTTTCTTTTCCTCTCTTCCATCGAACTAGTGAACACAGCAGATCCTACCGCCCTTGGCTTTATCATTTCTCCGTGGTCACTGTTGCTGTTACCGTCTGGCAGTATATCATTTACAGATGAGAGTGTTTCCCATCAAGACCTTCGAGCCTTCACTGCGCCTGAGATTCTTCAGAACCAATCACTGAACTCTCTCTCAGATGTTGAAAAGGTAACTGCAACTCTTTTATTTAAAGATGAGAATAGAAATAGTAGACTTTCCCCTCACCTCCCCCACTATCCATTTTGTATTGCACTTCCAGAAACTCAGATTTAAAGTTGTCATTTATTGAGGAGACACAGTTAAAATTTTATCTAAGCTAAAACTAATCTGAGATACTAGAATGTGCTCTAAGGAAGCAAATTTCTTTACAATAAAAATCCTTTATGTGCTACTTCATTTCCTTCATTGGATGTTATAGAGACATTTGAGTGCCATTTAGGGATTTTTTTTGCAGCTTTTGTTCCCAAAGATTGAAAAATTTCTGTACTAGACCTCTAATTAACTGATTTCTGGATCTCTCAAGTAGCTTGATTGAGTTTACTTGCAATAGACATTTTGAAAAATTTTATTTTATTTATATATTTTGGTTTTATGTTACTTTCACTTCTGAAGTATATGCCTGCCTGTGAACCATTCCCTACAGCAAAGATTTTTAAAGAATGAGAAAATAAAAGCTGTGTATCAAAACTAACGTGAACATTAATCATATCTGGCAGTATAAGTAATATGCATCCCCTCTTTTTTTTTTAAAGAATGTGAATTTTTTTTCGGTTCTGAAGTTAAAATTGGTCATTATAATTACACAGAATTGTTTTGTGTGTGTGTGTATATATATATATTCTCATAGTTGTGAATATTGCATCATTGGTCTGTCTTATTTCACCCTATATCAGTTAAATCTTCCAGGGATTCTCCAAATTCTTCATATTTTTTGTTTCTTATAGCACAGAAGTAGTCTAAATGAGTATTTTTTTCATGAATATAACTATAAAAGATGTGATTATACTCAAATTTTCCCAAATTCTATCAAATCACTGGACTTAGATTTTTTAAGTCACTTGGATTACTTCTAAGTGACTACAATTGACATGCATTCAAGCTAGGTATTTTCCCCTCAGTGGAATTTTTTTGTCATCAGCAAAAGCCACAACTCAACTAATTTCAATTTCATACATTTTTTCCTTTTTCTTTTGAAATTTTCATGCCTTTGATACATTTTCCTTTAAAAGATTACTCCATTCATTTAAGAAATATTTAAATACCTACCAAATAGTACTAGATTGTGCTAATAATAAGACACAGCAGTTTCCTTTATGTTGTGGCAACTTCAGAGTTGCCAAGTAATAAAAGCCAAATTTTCCTACACATCTCCTTTTAAACTCAGCTGTCAGGTTTGTCATCACATGGTTCACACACCTGGCAGCCAGTTAAACAGGAATAGTGCCCTACATCAGCAGTTTCATTTTCTATGCCCTGTTGTGACTGTACATGCCCTTAACCAAATGTTTTATGAAATGTGAAGCAAGTTCTTATCATTTGACCTGAATTCTAGGTTAAAGTGATTAATGAGAATAGGCAAAGCTGTCATATAGGAAGAAAAGGAGATTTTCCCATCAATTTGCCACACTAGCCTTTTCTAGATCAAGATTATCTCTTGAAGCTTTGTTGGAAAATCATTTTTTTATTGAAGAATTCAAAATATTTTTGAAATATATTGTTTCTATGCCAAGAAATTATGATTGAATGTTATTAGTAAGTTGGCGAGGAGAATATTCAGAGAAGCAGAATGTAATACCAAATTTCAATTGATTCTAAGAGAAGCAACTAAAATTTTTTTTTAATTTTATTTTACTTTCAGTTTTGAATTCTCTTCCTTCCCTCTCCCCCCACATTTAGAAGGCAAGAAAAGCAAAGTGCATTACAAGTATGTATAGTTATATAAAGTAAATCCCCATATTTGTCATGTCCAAGTATGTGTGGTCATATAAAGCAAATTCCCGTGTCAGCCCTTATACAAGAAAAAAAAATATGTTTTAGTCTACTCTGAGTCCATTACCTTTTATCTGGAAGTGAAGGGTATCTTTCATTATGAGTTCCCTGAAATAGTTTGTCATTTTGATATTATTAGCAATATGAATTATCTCTTGGTTCTGCTCACTTCATTTTGCATCAGTTCATACAAGTCTTCCCAGTTTTCTCTGAAACTGTCCCCTTTGTGATTTCTTACTGCACAATGGTATTCCGTCACATTCATATACCATAACTTGTTCAGCCATTCCTCAGTTGATGGGTACGTCCTCAATTTTTATTTCTTTGCCACCACAGCTGCTATAAATATTTTTGTATATATGAGTCCTTTTTCTTTCTTTGATCTCTTTGGAGTATAAACCTAGTAGTGGTATTACTAGGTCAAAGGATATGCACAGTTTAATAACTTTTGAGCATAGTTTCACATTGCTTTCCAGGATACTTGGACCAGGAACTGTGAATTGTTCATTAATGGACCTCTTTTCTCACAGGCTCTCCTTTTGTCAACCTAATCAATAAAATAAACAAGTTTTTAAAAAAAGAATATTAAATAAAGTCGGTTATTTCATTGCCTTGTAAATAAAAGCTTAGAAGTTGAGTCAACTGGCTAACTCCTTTCTTTTCTCTTCTCCTCTAACACAGAAGGGAATAGGATAAAACATCTGGGTTGAAGGGTCCTTTCCTCCTCTTTAAAAAAAAATCCTCTTCTCCCTTTGTTTGTACAAATGGAATCTTGGATACAAAGGAGACAGTACAGAAATATTCCAATTTCACAAAAATTTACCATGTAACTAAAAGCTGAAAAATAACAGCCCCTACCCTCCAGGCTATTACAGTGTAATAGAAATAATAATTGCCTCAAAGCTCTCAAAAGCAGTTTTCTATGATAGCATAGTTGATTTGGGGGGAGAATTCTTAATGATCCAGATTAACAAATCCATTTTCCTTTGAGAACATTCAGATCTTAAAAACTTTGGGAGTTGAGATTCCTACCCTTTTCTCTGATGTGGCTGTTAGTTCTTTGGGGAGGTAGTACTTTTGAAGATTCCTACATGTGTCAAAAGAGGCAATTGATCCCATGATACATGAAGATAGCTTCATGAAAGGTGATGAAGATTACTATCAGGCCACCCAGATGAGATAAGTGACAGGGAGCATTCACGCTTTGTACGTTCTCCATGCCACCAAACTATGGCCAGTTGAGTGGAGCTTCATTTCTCCCAGTATCTTTCTATATACATTGATTCTTCATAATTACCACAGTGTCTCTGTGTAGTCTCCCTGAGTATGAATCTATGGTATGGCCTGGTCAGGTAGAAGGTATAAGTCACATTCTAGGGACAACTAATAGAGAATTTACCTAACTTAATCTTAGAAGATTGATGAAGCCAAAGGTGAAGTCCCCAAAGAAAATAATCCCCAGGATCAGATGAATTTAAAAATATTCTCAAAGCATTTAAAAAAACCCAACTAATTCTAACATTATATAAATTGTTTGTTAAATAGAACTCATCAGTATCCTCAGTACCTTCTGCCCTGCTTATTGGAGGGCTGATTGAAGAAATCTCCCTAAGCCTCTATTTTAAGGACAGTGGCCTGGCCAGCTATCGATCTCTTCATTTCTCACCTGCCTGTCCTCCACTGGACTTTTCTGTTACGCCCCCGTACCGGTTACTTCTCTTCCCTCTATGCTTTTAAGCTTCTTTTTGTGTGTTGTAGATTGTAAGCTCCTTAAAGGCAGGAACTGTTTTTCATTTTTCTTTTTGTATCCTCAATACTTTGCACAGAGCCTGGCATTTAGAAGTTGCTTAATATACATTTAATGACTGACTGAAATAGGGAAAGAAGAGAGACTACTAAACTCCTTTCTATGAAATAAATATGGCCTGTTACTTAAACCAAAGAGAAATAAAGCAGAGAAAGAAAAGCATAGCTTTTGTGAATTTAAATTCAAGTGATGTTAGCTCTAAAGTTAATAACATTACATGTCAGATATAGTGTTATTAACATTACAGTTTGTTAGAATATTTTTTGTTTTGCATATTATTGGGCCATTTTCAGTAATATATCCATGTGCATATACATATATTTGTGTGTGCGTGTGTATGAAATGAAAGAGCAGTCAGATGATTATTATTGCTTTTTAAAAAATTAAAATCTGGTAATCTGTTTCATGCAGCTACTCTTTCATAAAAATAAAGATTTTAACCTTTATTTACTTGGTGAACCCCACTTGGATATTAACTTGTCAATTAGAATATATAAAGTTCCTTATTGAAAAGAACAGCTTTGAACTGCATTAACATTTATTTGGAAAATGTTTTAGTAACTCTTCTTAGAGAATTTTTTGTAATAGTCTGACATGGACAATATTTTATTTTAATTAATAAAATAAATGCCTTCTCTACTACCAGGTTTTTTTAAAAAATAAACCCTAAATATTTTTATTCAAACTGGAAAATGATTATCCCTGATCTCCTACATATTCTTGGGAGATCGGGGGCACCTTTTTTGTTTGCAGATGTTAGCTATCTTTCCATTTAGTAAACATTTATTTAATGCTTATTTTGTGTAGGACAGTGTGGTTGGCATTGGAGGAGATAGATAATAGGTTAAGTCCCTGCCTCTATGGACCTTATGTTCCAATATGCTATGACATTGTTTGCCCATGAGTTTTTCTTATACTGCGATTAAGTTGCCACAACTAAGGACTTGCATTTTGTTCCTAGATACATATTTATTCTCTTGGAATGACATTGTACTGGGGAGCTGACCATGAAGTACCTCAAACTCAGGTAAGTCAGACTTTTACTTTGTTTTCATTTTTAGTTTTTACATCTTAAAAAAAATTCTTCTACATTTTAAAATTTGTTCAGAAGCAGCATAGCATATAGGTTAGCATCTCTTTGAATGTCTATTTAAAAGTATTCTTTGAACAAAATGACCCTCAATGAAACACTAGACAAATTTGTTTTGGTATTTGAAGTAGAGTAAAGGGTAAGTCAGGTAATAGGGTCTCAGATTTATTCAGGGAAGTGTAGTAATATTCCTATATAAGAACTGAAAAACTGGTAGGTTGGTTTTTCTTGTTACTGTTCCAGTGGAATGGCTGATGGTAGGAATTATAAAAATCTTTGCTACTATGTTATGTAAGTGGGTATTGTTTTATTCATTATAATTGTATCCCAACACCTACCACAATGCCTGGCATGTAGTGGGTTCTTAAATGCTTGATTGATATTACATTTTGATTCTGACAATCCCTGGAACTCAATTAAAATGGAAAAAAATGCCACAAGGTTATGATCACTTATTTAGTTTAAGTTTGCCTTTCCATGCTCTCTGTATCAGTCTTGTTATGTTTCTTATGGTAATTTTTTTTATCTAAGAGAGAAGTTAGTGTAGAATCTAGATAACATTATTAACATTTTTTTTTAATTGCAAGGTGTGTGTAAAATTCTTTAAATTTAAAGTTTTACTTCTTAGGATCAGTGAAAGCTGTTTTCTCATTTTAGTTTGATACATATATGTATATGTATATGTATGTGTGTGTGTGTATGTACATGTATATAATTGAATATAACTGATTCTTAAAAATGATAAAAAAAAAAGTTAAATCACCACAGAAAATATTTCTCAGAAGTATACCATGCAATTTAACTACATATGAAGTATGACAAAAATCTATAATGGATACATTTCAAAGAATTGTGGAATGTTGCATATGCAGGATTGTGTAAATTGATGGAAAAAAATTACTTCTGATGTTGATTCTTATATTTTAATAGAAACAGTATGTCATAATAGGAATGATAACTACAGTTAGATTATTTAAGAGTACTTACCGCCAGTATTTATGAAGTGTTATTTTCTGAAGCCAATACCAATCTTTAGACTGTTATTCTATTCAGAAGAGTTTAAAGCAAAATCTTTCCTTTGCAAGGGATATCAACTAGAATTTCAGTAAACTTGTCTTTCTTTGCTTCTCTAGTATAGTTTGGTATTAGTCATAATGATGGCATTCAGCACTATTAAACAAGAATTAATTAAGCAGGGGCATCTGGGTGGTGCAGTGGACAGAGCACTGGCTCTGAAGTCAAGGGGACCTGAGTTCAAATCCAGTCTCAGACCAGACACATAACACACACTAGCTGTGTGACCCTGGGCAAGTCACTTAAATCTAATTGCCTCACCAAAAAAAATTATTAAGCATCTATTTTTTAAAATATATATTTCCCCACCCCCCATTTACATTAACACAAAATTCTTAATATTTTGTGTTTTTTTTTTAAGTTTTGAGTTCCAAATTCTATCATTCTCCCCCACCCCCAAGACAGTAAGCAATCAGATATAGGTTATACATGTGCAGTCATGTAAAACATTTCCATATTAGTCATTTTGTACAAGAAGATTTGAATAAAAGAAAAAGAATGAAAGAAAATGAAAAATAACATGCTTCAGTCCATATTAAAACTATATCGGTTCTTTCTCTGGAGGCAAATAGTATGCTTTATCATGAGTCCTTTGGGATTTTCTTGGATGGTTGTATTGCTGAGAATAGCTAAGTCATTCATTCACAGTCCTTCATTGAGCAGTATTGCTGTTACTGTGTATAATGTTCTGGTTCTGTTCACTTTGCATCAGTTCATATAAGTCTTTACAGGTTTTTCTGAAATCATCCTGCTTGTCATTTCTTATAGCACAGTAGTATTCCATTACCACAGCTTGTTTAGCCATTTTCCAATTGATGGGCATCCCTTTGATACCCAATTCTTAGCCAACATGGAAAAGAGCTGCTATAAATAGTTTTGTACAAATAGGTCCTTTCCTTTTCTTTTCTTTTCTTTTTTTTTGGTCATCTTTGGGATACAGACCTAGTATTGTTATCGCTTGATTGAAAGTATATCCACAGTTTTATCTACCTATCTGCTCTCCAGAATGGTTGGATCAGTTCATAACTCCACCAACAGTGCATTTGTGTTCCAGTTTTCCTTCATCCCCTCCAACATTCCTCATTTTCCTTTTTTGTCACATTAGCCAATCTGATACATAAAGCACCTATTATTGCTAAATGTGGCGATAGGTGTTGGGAATACAAAAACAAAAACAAAACTGGCCTTGCCCTTAAGAAGCTTCCATTCTGTTGGGGGAGGACACAACATTTACAAAGAACATTTTCTGCCCTTGACTCGGGGGACAAATATAGTCATGGAAGACAAATTCCCGTATTAGCCATGTCTCCTTTTTGCACGTTAGTTCATTACCTCTCTGTGAGGAAGTGGGTAGGATGCTTCATCATTAGTCTTCTGGAACCATGATTGATCATTATGTTGATCAAAGTTAAGTCTTCCAAAATCATTCATTTCTGCCATGTCCTCTTGGTTCTTCTCACTTAATTCTACATTAGCCCACTGTTTCTCTGAAACTGTCTCTTTCTTCATTTCTTATACCACACTAGTATTCTGTTACATTTATAAGCCCAGTTGATGGCTATTGCTTTATTTTCTGGTTCTTTGCCACAAACAGAGCTATTATATAAAAACGTGTGTGTGTGTGTGTGTGTGTGTGTGTGTGTGTGTGTGTGTGTGTGTGTATAATCTTTTCCTCTTTCTTTGATCTCCTTGGAGATGTAGTCTTGTTAATAACTTTGATGGGTATGCATGGTTTAGTGACTTTTTTGGGCATAGATCCAAATTGCTTTCCAGAATGGCTAGATTGGTTCACAGCTCCACCAATTAGTACATTAATTTACCTGTTTTCCCACAGCTCCTCCAGCACTTATTATTTTTTTTTTGTCAAATTTGCCAATGTGATAGGTTAAGATTTTGCTTTAATTTACATTAGTACCTCAGCTGCTAACATTTTTTGGAGGAAGGATAAATATTTTTGGTATATTAAACATATAGGCTACTCACCTATTAACCAAAAGAGAAAAATCCCATTAAACCACACCCTCTTCCTTCATCCTCATTAACCTGATATTTATTATAGAGGGGTTTTTTGTTGGCAATTTTTTTTAATATTATCTTTGTGGTGATTTCACTGAAGTATATCTCATGTTTACAGAGTATGATGAAAATTATTATATTAACTATAAAGGTGAATTTAACATGACTTTTCCCTCCTTTGTACTCAGCCTATCAAGCTTGGAGACCATCTCAACAGCATATTGCTCGGCATGTGTGAGGATGTTATTTATGCTCGTGTTTCTATACGGACTGTCCTGGATGCTTGCAGTGCCCACATTAGGAATAGCAACTGTGCACCTTCTTTCTCCTATGTTAAACAGTTGGTAAAGCTGGTTCTTGGAAGCCTTTCTGGGGTAAGCCACTGTTCTGATCTGAGAAAATTACATTTAAATTGTTTGATTTTATGCGTGTCTATTTTTACTTTTAAAGTTTTATTGATACCTTTTTTTTTTTTAAAGAAAGTCACTATATTTTTCCAGTATTTCTGCCTTTTCCACTTTGCTTTTGGACTGTTTCTTAAAATAAAGAAGAAAACCTACAGGCATTTGTTTGATATCAGATACAGTGTTGTGTACCTATGGTTCCCTTTCCCCACTACTGACAGTAGGGAAATACTTTTTTTCACCTATTTCTACCAGGATCGGTCATGACATTGAATCCTAATTCATCTGCCCTATTGCTTTATTTTTGTAGGAATTGTGAATGCTTTAATTTTGGTTCTGCTTTCACTTCACATCAGTTTCATACAGGTCTTCTATGTTTATCTAAATTCTTCATATTCATAATATCTTATGGCTCAGAAGTAATCATTTACATTCATGTACTATAGTTTATTTAGCCATTGCTTGGTTCATTGCTGTAAGTGGCTTGCTATTACAAAAATTGCTTCTTCATGTGTTGGGACACATGGGACCATTCTTTTTGTGTTTGACTTCTTTGGTCACTAGATCAAAAGAACAAACTGTCTCATGATTTTTCATAATTAATTCCAACTGATTTAATTATTTAATTTAATTAATCATTTAAAATTTTTGAATGTTTGGCAATTAAAGGGTTTTTTTTGTTCAATTCACCAGTTCCATTCAGGAAATATTTATTAAGTACCTATTATGTATAAACTGTGTTAGGTTCTGGGGACACAAAGATAAAATCAGCATAGACCCAGTCCTCAAGGAGCTAACCATGAGGTGGGGATCAGGGATAAGAGGGAGAGATAAGGTATAGATACATATGTATACTATGTATACACACACACACACACACACACACACACACACACACACACACACACACACATATATAAAATATAGATGTAGATAAGAAAGAACTATATTGGTAAGTAGACATAGCTTCTAAAAGGGAGAAACAGGTGATATAACAATTTAATAATACAGTAGCATTTAACTATCCGTACAAACAGTTATTGTAATTCTGTAGTCAGTATCAGAGGTTGGCAAATTACTCCCCAGGGCCAAATTCAGCCTGCTGCCTACTTGATCTGCAAATCGACTGGTTTTTATATTTTAAAATATGTATTTAAAAATTTTTAAAATGCAAGAACCATTCTTGGCTCTTGGGCCGGGATTTGACTCTCAGGCCATAGTCTGCTGACCCCTGGTCTAGTATAAAAGAGATACCTAGGATATAGTAAATTTTCTTAATGTAACAATGCAGGTACTATTTTATTTTGAAAAACATCATGGAATCAAAGACTTCCAGGGCTAAAGATCATCTGCTTTATTCTGTAGGATAGTGGGAAGCAAAAAGAGAACCTGAATCCTGGGTCCCTGCCTCCTGTTCCATGATGCCTTAGCTTCATTTGCTTGAAAAACAAGACAAAAGATATTAGTATTTTTTTCTGAATGTTACCTCCATTTCCAAATACATCCATACTTTCTCTCTTACTGTGGGGCCATCCCTTTTTTAAAAAAAGAAGCCTCCTTTCCTTTTTGCATTTCATTCCTGTAGATATAATTAATAGTACAGTTGTGAGAAGTGATGCTTTCTCTATGTCTGTTACTGGAAATATTCATTCCTGATGCTGTGTAATTCAGAGAGATTTAAACAACAGGCAAGAGTAGAAGAGAAAGAGGATCCTTTTCCAATTGTGGCTAAATAAGCTCTGTTCCCTCGTTTTGGAAGGTTCTTAGGTATCACTGGTAGCAGTTTTGTAGCAGGCCCTGTTATCTCCAACTACTGAAAGATTTTAATTGTTAAAAAATTTAAAGTAATGTCATGAGAAAGGTATTTAAAATTTCTGCTCCTCAGGTTGGCTGTAATTAAAGTTGGAATAATCATTCCATTTCACTGAATAGGTGTGAAAATAATAGATAGCGCTTATGGAATGCTTTGAGGTCCTTGGTAAAAAGGGAATTAGAAGCTTGCGATTATTAATACATAATAGAATCTTTGATATCTTGTCCCTCAGACTCAGAAGCTCTGTTGATTCATTTTATTTCCCTTGCCTTTGTAGATTGACAATAAAATCAGTTATAATGTCCCTGTTTAGTTCGTTTAATAATGATATTCTCTTAGGAGCAGTCCCATTTAAGTCTTATTTTAGTAAAAGAGGGAACAGAATTGAGGTCATAAAGACAGGGTAGGTAATTTAAAGACTATGATAAGAAAGATATCTAATTTGGCCCATCATTGTTTTCTGTTATGAACTCTACTACATTTTAAGAAGCCCAAGAAGATTGAAAATAAGCATTATACAAAGATGTATTTAGGGGTTGTTTTCTGTTTGTGCATCAACCCTTTTGCTGGTGGTCTTCATCCATTAGCGTCTTCATCAGAAATGCATGAAGTTTATAGAATTTTAACGTGAATTTGGATGTTCTTAAGATAATGTTTTGATGAGGAAGAAGTAAAATTGATTATTATAATTAAATTGTTATATTTCAATTATTCACTATCCTAAGAATACAGATAAGATTTCACTATAGTTATGTTATGTCAGTCAATTGTTGATTAAGCACTTAATATGTACCAGACACTGTTAAATTCTAGGGACACAAAGAAAAGGCAAAAACATTCCCTGTCTTCAAGGAGCTTACATTCTACTGGGGAAAACAAAATGTATGTAAATTAGTACATACAAGATAACAGTGTGTAGAAATGGTGTCAGAGAAAAAGAAAAAAATTGAGAATATAAATAAAATTAAAGAACTAGAAGGAAAAAATGAAAACGAGTTTGGAACAATAAAATTGGGGAAAGAATTAACAGTTTGGAACAAGGGGTTTGTACCATACCTTACCCAGTGAGGCAAAAACCAGTCTAGAACACCATCTTGTACCATAACATTGTTCATGCCAGAATAAGCTCCCAGTGGATACATGACTTAGACATACAGGCGGACATCACAAACTAATTAGAGGAGCAAGGAAGAAATTACCAGTCAGGTGTGTTATTAGTGGAAGGGTTAATGACGAGTCAAGGGATAAAGAGGATCACAGAAAATAAAATGATCAATTTTGATATGTAAAACTCAGAGGAAACAAAACCAAAGCAGTTAAAATCAGAAGAGAAGCAGGTAAATAGGGAAAATATTTGTAGCATATTTATCTTCCAAAGGTGTCATTTTTTAAGTTACTAAATCTTTTTTTATTTATTTTGATTTATCAACAATCACTTCCATATATTTTTAAATTTAAAATTTTTCTCCCCCTTCCTCCCCATCACCCTCCCCAAGATGGCACACAATCTGATATAGGCTATACATATACATTCCTATTAAACATATTTTCACATTAGTGATGTTGTAAGGAAGAATTAGAACCAATTGGAGGAACCACCAGAAAGAGGAAACAGACAAAGGTGTCATTTTTGAGGTATATAAAAGGAACTAATTCAAACTTATAAGAATAAGAACCATTCTCTAATTGATGAAATGTTCAAAGCATGTGAATAGGCTATTTTCAGGGGAAGAAAACCAAGCTCTCAATAGCCATATGAAAAAAAAAATGCTGTAAATCACCAACAATTAGAGAAATGAAAATTAAAATAATTCTGTGGTTCCACTTTATCACATCTATAAGATTGACACAGTTGACAGAAAACAGCAAATGCTACAGAGACTGTCAACAGATCCTGTGGTTGTGGCAAGCAATTTGGAACTAAACCTCCAGAACCATTAAACTGAGCATACTTTTTGACCCAGAGGTACTGCTACTAGGTCTATACCCCAAAGAGAACAAGGAAAACGGGAAAGGACTCTTCTATAAAAACAGCAACTCTTTTTGTGATGGCAAAGAATTAGAAACTGAGAATGTCCATCAGTTGGGGAATGGCTGAACGAGTTGTGGTATATGATTGTGATGAAATACTATCGTGTTACAAGAAATAATGAACATGGTGGTTTCAGAGAAACCTGAGAAGACTTGTATGAATTGATGCAAAATGAAGTGAGCAGAACCAGAACAATGTACAAAGTAACAGCAACATTGTAATGGTAAGACTTAGTACTAATCAACATAGAGACCCGCCATGATTACAATGAATGAAACATGCTGTCAACCTCCAGATAGAAAGTGTATATACTCAGAATGCAGATTAAAGCATATTTTCTGCTTTGTCTTTCTTTTGCTTTTTAGACATGGCTAATGTGGTCATTTGTTTTTCATGACCACATATATTTTTAATGTCAGTGAGAGGGAGAGTGGGGAGGGGGAGAATTTGAAGCTAAATATAAAAATAAATTAATTAAAAACAAACTGATTCACCAGCCCTTGAAGTCAGGAGGACCTGAGTTCAAATCTGGCTCCAGACCAAACACTTGACTAGCTGTGTGACCCTGGGCAAGTCACTTAACCCCAATTGCCTAAAAAAAAGAAAAGAAAAAAAACTAATTTTACTCCTTCCCTGTACTCCAACAAGACTTAGCTAAAATGCCACTTTCTATAACAAGCTTTTCCCTGATCCTCCTTAAAGCTTTAACGCCTTTCCTCCAAAGATTATCACTAATTTATTCAGACTGTATCTTGTTTGCATGTAATTATTTGGATATTATCTACCTCGTTAGACTGAGAACTCATTGAGGGCAGAGACTGTCTGTTTCTGCCATTAATATGATGCTTGGCACACAGTAGGCACTTAAAAAATGCTAGCTGATTTGACTTCATTAACTTATGTGCACATTACTTTTTGACATCTGCATTTCATTTTCATTTTCTGAAGGCGAATGGGCCAGACCCGAGATGTTCATGTCTAACCAGAACAAAGTGAATTCAAGGCAGGAAGGAGGTTCTGGTTTCTTTGTGGATATTATAGAAAAACTCCTAAGTACCTTACTATTGTTGCTGTGCAGATTATTAAAAGAAAAGATGCAGGCTTGGAAGAGAGGAGCCCTTGTCAGTGCTGACTTATGATTATTTATACAGATGGATCAACCTCCATGTAACAATGAGCAGAAACTCCGTCCTGATAGAAGCCAAGCCCTTCGGGACCGATTGAGAGGAAAGGGACTACCCACTGGTAAGAAGACTGATCATGAACAGTCACATGCTGACTTTATCTATTCCTGCCATAAAACATTCTGATTATCAGGAGCAATTATAAATGTATGAGTAAATTAAATCAAAAGATGGAAGAAATCAATTAGCTATGAGCATGATTCTGGTTCTTCCCACAGAAATCAATAAATCAATTCTTTAATATTATTCACATGACTTGATCATAATGTTAATACACTGTAATTTTCCAGAGAAAATAATTTCCATTTTAACCCTCATTATTATTACATTAGTAACATTCATTTAGTTTATAATGGTTTTCCTGTTGTGCTAAGAAAATATTAAAAGTTGAGTAAGAAAAATGATAGAAAAAATCATTGATTCCTTGAACACTGTTGAAATTTAATCTAGAAGACAAACATAAATAACCTGAATGACTTTTTTCAGTTGAATTATTTCATGCCTATTTTTATGGTATAAGAAAAATATCTTTCTCTTCCGTGTGCCAGTATATTTTTATGAGGTGAATCTGTAAGTTCTTGCTTCTTTATTTTTTTCAGGAACAATTCCGAACTGTGATTTCATCAGTGTAGAAAACTCCCAATGAAGAAATTTTCTTTTAGGATGTAAATTAATACATGGTATACAACCTATAGTTTTAGAGAAATGCATGGGCCGCTGAAAAGTTGAATGACTTCCCTACTGTCACAGAGCCACCCACATCACAGGCAGGACCTGAAACCAGTTCTTTCTGATTCTGAAGTCACTTCTTTGTCCACTCTGCCTTGCTGCTTCCACAGTTTCTACTCAGATATGAGAAGAGCAAAGGCTTTTAAAATAGTGAAAAGCTGGGACTGAGACCCCACTTCACTCCTGAGGGTCAGAACCACACAGCTGCTGCTTGCTTTTAATTTACTCCTCCCTCAGTGCATATCACCCTCAGTCACCACCACCAAGAGCCAGGTTCCCTCCTCAGTGCTCCTTCAGTCTATGCCTAGGAACTGTCTAGTGGTGTCAGTACTGCCAGTTAGCATCTGTTCCTGTACCCTACACAAGGGCAAAGCCCCTCTGGGCTGCATGTGGGACCTCTCCATTACCTTAATTTCTAAATATATTCCTTTTCCTCCACCCCATTTCCCATCCAGCGTACCACCAAACAAAGAGGGAAAGAAGTATTGTTGAACTCACTTTTGGTAATTGAGAAATAGTCTCATTCCTGGAAAGGAAAATAGAATCCCTACCGCTAATACAGTATATGTATGAATTGTGGAATGTAAAGTTATCCAGAATCAATAATCTATCAGAGTTTTGACCTTTCAAAAAAATCCCACCTTTGCTTTTCTTAATCCCTACAATATTAGTCCCTCCCCTCAAATTGTATTGTATTATCTGTATTTAAGTGTTCCTCTGCTCGAATATTAGCACATTGAGGGCAGGGACCATTTTTCATTTTTGTCTGTAGAGCCCTAGCACTCCATATAGTGTCTTGAATACAGTAGGCACTTAATAAATACTTGTTGAATTGAATCGTAATGACATTGTTTTAGCAAACTTAAAAAACCAAAAGTGTGAAAAGTATATTAAAGATATAATTTAATTGTTTCTTGGTAATTCAGATGACACTTTGGGATTGTGAGTGTCTCATGGTCATGATTGTGAGCGTCAGTTCTCATTGGACAATACTGCAGGTGTAAATTTTGGAGAAGAGTGGCCTGAATATTTAATGACCCTATGACATACTCTGGAAGTTGCTTTAAGATAAATAACATTTCCAGGTTGCAGCTTGTTTGTTTGTCATTTATATCATTGTTACGTGTAGATGACGTGCAAGGTCTTTTCTTTTCTCTTTTTTTTTTGGCGAGGCAGTGAGGTTAAGTGACTTGCCCAGGGTCACACAGCTAGTGAGTGTTATGTGTCTGAGGCCGCATTTGAACTCAGGTCTTCTTGACTCCAAGGCCAGTGATCTATCCACTGCACCACCTAGCTGCCCCCAAGCAAGATTTTTTCAAAAAAAAGTTTATTTGAGTCTTCTAGATTCTAGGTAAATGGTATTTAATTAAAACATAACCTTATTATTTGGGTTGTTCATAAAACTGTATACCTTTTTATTTAATTGTATGAACAAATCCAGCAGAAGTAAAGACAGATATCATGACCAGGTTGGCCCTAGGAGGTGGATTCTTTAACTGTGGAAGTTGATGATCTTAAAATAAAATTTAAAATGACCCTCACTCTATATGGCCAGCAATGGTAGAATATATTGAAAGTTAAGTAGAGATTGATGTTAAATGGATGACCTAATGAGATAAGTAGAAATCTATGACAAAAGTTTGCTATATAATGGTTCATTGGCATGGAGGAGTGAGCTTTTACAAATTAATTTTTAGCTCTGAGTGGAAAACCTGAAAAAGGTTATTTCTCCTTGTTTGATTTTTGTGATCCTTCCCATGGCTAAGGCATGAATCTCCAGCTTCTCATGTAACTTCCTTACTTCTTATGAAATGGCCTATGCTGAGCAGAGAGAAGTCAGGCCTTTCTTGCCCAGTTAAAAGTTGTGGATTATTCCACAATCACTATGGCTTGAGAGGGTCTCTTCTGACTCCATTGGCACAGGATCAAGGTGGGATGCATTTTGGTGAGAACAGCTAAGTTAATGCTGCTTTGTAAAAACTATAGACAACATTTTTAAGTGAGATTTTTTAAAGACATGCTGAGGAGTAGAACTTGTGCAGAAAAAGTAAATGTAGTAGATGGATAACAAAGTGGGAGTGTTGTTGGTTAAAGGGGATTTCTTTGGAGTCTTGCTATTTCAGTTTAGGGAAGCTGCATTTCGATTCACAGTCCTGAAGTTAGCATAAGCTAACTGTGTCCCTAGGATCAAGGGTTTTTGTGCTGTTGAACAGTTTTACATAGAGCATTTCAAAGGATTGTTTTCGCTATTTTTAGCTTGTGACTTTTTACACAGTACTCTCCATAAGGAAAGCTTTTATAGTTCAGTTTTAAGTTTTTAATTTATTGGATTTCTGAAAATAGGGCCATGACCTCCCACTCTTTCATGTCATGTTCAGCCCTATTTCCTTTGCAAGGCCGCCTCCATTGTTCTGGGCACAGTGATTTTACTGTTTATAATATGGGCAATACTGAAATTTAGACTGCAAGATTTTACTTCATCTAATTATTTCCTCTTAAGAGATTTTTTAAAACTCCTCTTTGATAGTTGCAGTTAAAAGAAAATGTTTAAGGGAATAGAATCAAAGCAGAATGCCTTGCCTTTGGCCAAAAGAGCAGAAAGAGCTTCACATTTGCCATCTGATTTATTCTCTGTTGTGAGCCTGTCAGTGGTTCAGTGCCAAAGGGGCATTGTGCTGATGAGTGGCCCAGTCCTCTGTCTGTTGGAGAACAACTTTATTTGGTTTTGAAAGGTCTCAAAGCTGTTTTAAGCGACAAAAAACTTCTCTTATTGAAACTCTGTAAGAAAAGTCCAGTGCTGCACATAGGAACACATCTGCCCGCCATCAGACTAACATTCCTCGCTGTCCGTCACCCTACATAACCAAGCAGTTGCCAGGCGTTTTCTCTACCTGTGCAACGTCTCACATCCATCCCTTTCTTTTCATTTACAGCCACCACCTTAATCACTTCTGTTACAGCCTAAAACCTCTTTGGTTTTCCTGTCTCAAATGTCTCCTCTCTTCAGCCCTTCCTCCACATAGCTCCCGGGGGGGGGGGGGCGGTTTGTTAAGCCCAGCTCTAACCATCATGTCACTCTTCTTCATTCCATTGCTTCCCTGTTGCCTCTAGGATAGCGTATAAACTACTGGGTTTTGATTTTAAAGCTTGTTGCAACCTGACCCCAATGTAGCTTTTCAGACCTCATTATTCATTACCTCTCTTCCTGTACTCTGTGATTCAGTCACATTGGCTTTCTTGCTATGCTTCAACCCTCATGCCTGCAAGGCACTCCCTTTGCACCTCTACCTTGTTTACCTCCTGATCCACGTCCACCCTCATGCTTCATTCAAAACACAGCTCAAGGACCACCTTTAAAATGAAGTTTTTCCTCTTCCACCAAAATCTGGGGCCCTCCCTCCCAAAACTATCTTGAATTTGTTTTGAATATGTTTTCTGTACACTTAAGCATGTACATGTTCTCTCTTCTGATAGAGTGTAAGCTGTCTGAGGCAAGACCTGTTGCATTTTCTTTTTTGTATCCCCAATACCTAGCACAGTGTCCAAAACGTAGTAGAACACTTAATAAATGCTTGCTTGCATATACTAATAGGATATAAATCATATTGAGTACACTTAGTAATTTTAGCCCTATATGACAGGTTTCTATATATAATTATTATTGAGCTATATTTACAAAGCCCTACATCTGGAAGACATTGGAAATGTCACATTTTGTTTTCATCAAACTCGGTATTTCTATAGCTCTCTGATCTTATCCAAGTGTGAAATTTCTCAAGATAGTACAGATCAGCCATCTCTCCATCCCTACTCTTCTGCACTACTCTTTTTCTCCTTAAATCCTTGAGATGAAATTTACCCAAGTTTCAAGGTGC
Source organism: Phascolarctos cinereus (assembly GCF_003287225.1). NCBI lineage: Eukaryota > Metazoa > Chordata > Mammalia > Diprotodontia > Phascolarctidae > Phascolarctos > Phascolarctos cinereus. The sequence goes on from NW_027556402.1 coordinate 28,189,761, forward strand.
CTTCCTTTGGCTCCTCTAACATATGGATACTGTTTATTGGTTATCTTTTCCTTTCACCGTATGAGCATCTCTCCTCCTTCTATGGTTATACAGTGTAATGACACTGTGAGAAGTGGTGCAAGATGTGCAGACTTAGAGAGTCCACCCCCAAATGTTCACCTGGACTATTTGTGCCCGACCTGTGGTAGAACGTTCTGAGCTCGTATTGGTCTGATGAGCCACAGTCGGACACACTGAAACTTGACTCTAGCATAGTGATGTCATTTTGGTACTCTTCGAGAACAAAGGACAATAACCAGCCAACCAACCAGCCAGGTGTAATGACATCCCTTTATGCTAATTGTCCTACCAGATTCTTTGTTGTTTAACATAGTGCAAGCTCTTCAGACCTACCTGGGCATTTCTGTTGCTCTTTGGATGACCTCAAACTTCTTTCGATACTGTGATATTCCATGACTCATCCCAAGAAGAGAATTGATACTAAAAAAGGTGTACCTTTGTTTGAGGGAGAAAGATGAAGTCATTAAGAAACTGTGCATTTTCCCAAAGGTTCTCTTCTTTTCAGTTCTGGGTCCCCTTTATTTTCCATGTATTGTTGAAAAAATATATACTGTTGGACTAGGTCTATGGGTTATTCTTCCAACTTTCTTTCACAGTAGAACATTACTTATTCTTCATACAGGTGGTTTTATATCTGTGGACGTTTAGGTTGCTGAACTCATTTGAGTGATTATGGATCACACCTTGTTGAAAAGAGCCCTCAAGGCTGTGTATTGTGCTGTCGAGTCATTTTTTTTCATAGTTAACAAGCAATGAGCATTGTAGGCTTTTGTATTTACTGTGCTTTTCAGATAGTTGTGTGACTGTAAAGACTGTAATCTTGTTAGATGTTATTTTTAAAGCCTACTTAATCCTTCCTCAAAGGCTTATCAAGTATCCTCTCAGTGTTTGTGTAGATTACCCCAGAAAAATTTTGTAGAGATGGGAAAGTAGATGCAGGTTTTTTAATTGATTTTTTTTTTGGTACAAAATCTGTACCTTCTCATCTTCTGCAATAGCTAGTGACATAAAAGCCGCCATTGTTTTCTTGGAAACTTTTTAGTACATACTTATCATTAATGATGATAAATATCCCATGTCCCAGAAGATTATGTTCTTTCTTGCCTCTCAGAATGATGAAACCACTTCCTTCGTATGCCTCTCCAAGAAGAAACTACGAACCATATTAAGCTGCTCCATCCTTTTTATCTTGGTGTCATTTATATCAGTAATACCAAGATTATAGTAATTTAGTTTCTTCAGTATCATTTTTATTCTTTTGTCATTTATTAAAGTACCAACAGCTCGGTACTAACAACTAAGTTATTGTTTGTAGATAACCTGAACTCTTATTCTTGGCGTCTTCTGCTAATACTCTGAAACTTTCACTTCATGAGATGAAGGTTGCATGGGACTGAAGACTTTTCTATTTCATTTCCTTTGTTTGATGGGTTGTCTTGGCTAAAAAAATCATCACCACATATCTGTAATCGACCTTCTTAGCCTTAGTCCTTGGAAAAAATCTGTTACTAACACTATTTGAATTACTCATTGTAATGGCAGGGTGTGGCAAGCTTCAGATCCCCTTTTCCCCCAGGTCATAGATTCTCTTAACTCTTTCTGTAGAAAGATGTCATTCAGGAATCTGCTTTTTCTAAATATAAGACTAATTTCTGGGAGTCCAGAGTAGACAGAAAAAGAATATGGTTAATGAAGAGAGTAGAATAGTGAAGAAACGAAGAAAAATCCTTCTTGGAAAGGGATGCAAAAAATTGAAATTTTAAAAACTAATAAACAGGACTAGTTGAAAGGGAGAGGAAGGAGGAACCTACTTGACTGAAAAGGAAAAAAAGAGGATAAGAATTATAAACAGATAAAAATAGGAGAAAAAAAGGATCTACTAAGAAAAAGTGTGGAAGGAAAGAGATAAAAAAAATGAGAGAAAGTTATCAGGTATAAGGGGAAGAGAGCCAGTGGGGAACAGAACCACCTTAAAAGGAATTAGGTAGGGGCAGCTGGGTGGCACAGTGGATAGAGCACTGGCCCTGAAGTCGGGAGGACCTGAGTTCAAATGTGGCCTCAGACAAAACACTTGACACTTACTAGCTGTGTGACCCTAGGCAAGTCACTTCACCCCAATTGCCTTTAAAAAAAAAAGGAATAAGGTGAAGTAACTGAAGGAACATAATATTGTGTTTACAGTAGAAGAGGGAAAGATAGAGAAAAATATAAACCTAAGGCTCATAACTTTAAATATGAATAGATTGAATAATCCAATAAAACAAAAAAGAATGACAAATTGAATAAGAAAACAAACCTTACAATATGTTGCTTACCACAAATACAATTAAAAAAAAATAGAAATGAGGGGATGGAAAAAATTTACTGTGTATCAAGTGAATCTAAAAAAATTAGGGGTTGTAATCATGGTATCTGATAAAGCAAATCAACCATTTAAAAATATGAAGGGATAAACTATATTGTGCTGTAATAAACTATAGATGGCAAACCAGTGTCAGACTACAGTTAGTTAACCCAAGAAAGTATTCATCAAGTCCAAATTTATGTCAGGTTTGCAGGGGTGATTCAATATTAAGAAAACAGTATAATTAATAATTTTGAAACCCCCAGCATCCAAAATCACATGATCATCTCAACAGATAAAGAAAAGGCCTTTGACAAGTACAACACTCCTGTATACAAAAAACCTTACAAAGTGTAGGCACAGAGGGACCTTTTTTTAACATTATAAAAGGCATCTCTCTAAAAACCAAAAACAAGCATTCTTATGCAATGAAGATAAATAAAATCTTTTCTAATAAATATAGGGATGAAGCAGGTAAACCTGCTCTCACCCTATTGTTGTTATAATTCTAAAAATGCTAGAACAGCAATAAGATAGAAACTAAAGGCATATAAATAGGCGGAGATAAAACTGTACATCCCTGTTTACTTGATTATATGATTTACTTGGAAAATCCTAAATAATCAACAGGGATACTAATTGAAATAATAGTTTCAGCAAAGTTGCAGGCTATAAAAGCCTCAAAAACCAATAACATTTCTATATAATAATAACAACAAAACACAAGAAGCAATAATAGGGAAATCCCATATAAAATAACTACAATATGATTATAATTTTTTGGGATCAACTCACGAAAGCACACAAAACACTTGTCTCAATTCAGTTACAAAGTGCCTCTTAAAGAAATCAAGAACAGCTTAAAAGTTAGAGGACTATTCAGTGCTCATGACTAGGCCATGTCAATATAATAAAAATGACAGTGCTACCAAAATTAATTTATACTTTTAATGCCATAGGGAATCAAATTGCCAAGGGAATACATTACATAAATTGATAAAATAATAATAAAATTCATTTGGAAAAATGAAATATCAAGGGAAATAATGAAAAGAAGTAGAGATGGAAGAATATACTTCCAGACCTCAGACTATATTATAAAACAGTGGTCACCAAAACCATTAGTTGAGAGAGAGAATCAGAAACAGTAGAATTCAAACCATTGTTTGATGAAGTAGAAAACAAATTCCCTAGGGAAAAAAAAAACTTACTTGATAAAAACTGGGAGTACTGGAAAGCGATATGGCAGCAAGCAGGCTTAAACCAGCATGTTACACTATAGTCTATAATACATTCTAAATGGATATATGATCTTAATATTAAAGAGTATACTATAAATATATTAAAAGAGAAACAGATCATATGTCTCTTACAGCTATGGATAGGATATGTATTCTTAACCAAAAAAGTGAGAGGGGCAATTAGAAAAGTTAAAATAGATTACTTTTCATTTCAGTGAAACTGAAAAGCTTCTGAACAGATAAAATTAAGGCACCTAATATAAGAAGGGAAATGATTAAATGGGGAAAATAATCTATGTACCAAATTTCTCTGATAATGGTTTTGTATGCAACATGTAGAAAATACTAATATGTGTGTAAGAGACTAGTCATTCCCCAATAAATAAGTTGACAAAAGATATGAACAAATGGTTCTCAAAAGAATGTCAGAGTGTTAACAATTACATACATGAGGGCTCCAAATCACTAATCATGAGAGAGAAAAATCAAAACAACCCTGAGATTTTTCGCCCTACACCACCCAAATTAGCAAAAATGACCCCCCCAAATTACAGATGGTCAGTGTTTGATGGTTTCTGGAATGATTGACACATTACTACATTGTTAGTGGAGGTGTGAAAAGGTGTGACCATTTTGGAAGACAATTTGGAATTATTTAAATAAAGTGATTGAAATGCACATTCTCTTTGAAATGGAGACTCCATTGCTGTGCCTTTACTCCAAGAAAGTCATCATTCAAAAGAAAATCCCCATATACTCCAACTATAGCATCACTTTTTGTGATAGCTAAGAATCAGAAACAAAGTAGATCCATCCACTGGGGAGTGATTAAACAAATTGTGGGACATGAATATAATGGAATATTACTGTGCTGTAAGAAATGTGTGTGGTGAATACAGAGATGCATGAGGAGATCTGTATGACTGCAGAGTAACGTAAGCCAAGAAAACAGTATACACAGTAATGACAACAGTGTAAATGGAAAGAACAATGACACACAAAAAACCAAAAGTAAATGTAACAAAATTATAAAGGTCCAGCAGGCCTGGAATGAAGAGATATGAGAAGATACCCGCTATCTACCCTTTCATGGAGTTGGGAGGTCTGTAAGTGTTGCACATTGTATATTATTTTGGACTTTTTCAACACATTGATCAGTTGTGCTGATTTTTCTTTTCTTTTCTAAAAAAATAGTTGTTACATTGGATGGTTCCCTGGTAGGGGGAGGAAAGGGATATCCACTTGGGATGACTATAGTGATGTAAGAAACGTTTTTCTAAAAATCTTGCATGGGGGCAGCTAGGTGGGACAGTGGATAGAGCACCGGCCCTGGAATAAGGAGGACCTGAGTTCAAATGCGACCTCAGACACATGATACTTACTAGCTTTGTGACTCTGGGCAAGTCACTTAACCCCAACTGCCTCACCAAAAAAAAAAAAATAGCTTGGTGTCAGAATTTGGAAGGCCTCCAATACTTTAGGGGCAGCAAGAAGGCTCAGTGGATAGAGCAGCGGCCCTGGAGTCAGGACCAGAGTTGAAATGTGTCCTCAGACCCATGATACTCACTAGCTGTGTGACCCTGGGCAAGTCACTTAATCCTGGTTGCCTTGCCAAAAAAAAAAAAGAAAGAAAGAAAGAAACAATCAATACAATTTTATGTGATGTGGTTTTTTTTTAAAGACTTAAGTGAACCAATGCTGAGTGAAGAACCAGAATAATTTATACTGTTACACCAGTATTATAAAAATGAACAATTATGAGTGCTTTTTTAAACTGATGAAGAGCAAAATGAGCAGAACCAAGAGAACATATTTGTTACCAAAAAATTCTTTTTCTGTTTTTGAGGAGGTGGTAGGGAGAGAAAATAAATTCCTGTAGCATCCCCTCTCTATGAAAAAAAAACCAAGCAGCCAGCCACAATGTAAAAAGAAATCATTTTAAAGATTATGAGTACTATGGGCAATTAAGTGATCATTCATGATTCTGGAGGACCAGTGATGAACTATGCTTATCCATGACAAGAGGGGTGATGGATTGAGAGTACATAATCACACACCACACACACACACGCACACACACAACCATTGAGTTTTTATTTTTCTTGACTATGCATATTTGTTGCCAAAAAATTCTTTTTCTTCCCCCTCCCCCCCCCCGGGTGGGAGAGGAGATGGGAGGGAGAGAAAATAAATTCCTGTAATTTTTTTTTCATAAAGAGGGGATATTACAGATGTGAAATGCTACATTCAGAATCAAATTAGGTTACTCTAGTATTAGTTTTCCGTAACTATTTTACTTTGTTGCAAGAGACCATTCAAAAAGTGCAAGCAATCTGTAAAATATTGTAATGTAAAAACAAAACAAATCAGTAAAACGTCTTTTTTAAAAGAATTAAATAGTGAGCAGAACCAGGAAAACAATATTTTAAAGATAGGTTTGAAGGAACTAGCAATCAGTACAGTTCCAGAGGACTCATTATGGAACATGCTGCCCACATCCTGAGCATGGAGTAAGGGACTCACAGTGCAAATTGAGATTTTTTTTTATGGCCTGTGGAGGAATTTGTTTTATTTAACTGTGCATCTTTGTACTAGGGGTTTTGTTTTTCTTTTTCAGTTAAGGTCGAAGAAAGAGATAGAAAGTGGATTTTTGTTGCTCAAATAAAATTAAAAACAAAAAGAGGATAGTGTAAGGTGAAAGAACATTTCATTGTCCAGTTTGTGTGGAACATAAAAATGCCTTAAGGGAAATAGGTTGAAAATCGTTTGGAAAAGTGCTTTGCAATTATTTTACAATTTACAATTTTTTTGTTGGCACAATGAGCCTGAATGAAATGTAAAAATGTAAATGTCAAAAATGTAAAAAAGCTAATATTGTATGTCATAGTGATACATTTTGTTCACCTAAAATGTACCCACATCCCATAACTCAAATGTTATTTGGAGGTACTTAGAAATAATTCCTTAGGGATGATTTAACATTTGGGGGAGGAGGCAAAGAGGAATCAAAAGTAATTTCCACTCCGGTTTGGAACTTGGTTTCTATTACATTTAGGTGTTAGAATAGTTTTTCGGTCATAACTTGTTACAGAAAGTGCTGTCAAATGGCTGGCTTCTCTCATCATATGGCTGCTTGGAATGAGTCAAGTTAATAAGCATTTATTAATCATTTCCTATATGCCAAGCACTGCGCTATGTACTGGGCATACAGAGAAAGGCAAAGACCCTCAAAGAGTTCTTGTGTTAATGTTAGATGCGACATACCAACAACATTGTACATGTAAGCTAAGTACAGGGTACATACATTGGACATTGAGTGCTCATGGGATTGTATTCGAGAGTGACAAACACCAGTGGTTGGATAGTTACGTTTGGCCACAGAGCCGGAGGCAAGCACTGCTTTAACCCCTCAGTTGGTGCCCATCATATGCTGGTTATTACATCTGAAACTACAATCACCTAAGTTCTCTAAGGACACCAGAACTATAATAACACAGAGCATCAACTTCCTTTCAGTGGGATTCATGGCAAGACCTTGAGGCTCTTAGATACTGCCCTTGCTTTCAGTCACTCACCCTTTTCTTTCCTTGGACTGCGTCTCATACCTTTGTGGGCTCCTGACAGAATTGTCTTGTCATTTCTGTTCCTTAGAAGGAGAGCTCCTGTAGCCTTAGAGCCTTTCTCATTAGAATAAATTGAGGTCCACATTGGTGTTTAAGATGTGGGATTCAGGTCCTCTGACTTTGAATAGTAATAATAGGAATGCAAGTATTGTGCTTCTGTTTTGCAGGTGAGGAGAGAAAGGCACAACAAGAATCAGTGAAAAAAAAAAAAAGAATCGGTGCCTTTCCCAGGTTCACTTGACCAGCAAAGGTTGGAACTTGAACTCTGGTCCTTCACCTCCAAGATTGTCTCTTTCTACTACGTTCTTCATAGTTGTATGCATGTAGGGAGCCCTCTACCACCAATATGTCTTCTTTCTTACCTCTTTCTCAAATTGATCATATGCCTACAATCTTCCCCCCTTTTCCTTTTTTTTAAAAAAATAATTCCATCTCAATCCCATTTCTTATATTTTTAAAATATATATATATATATAATTGTACATATAATTATATTTCTTTTATGTTTTTAAAAAAATATGTAGGACAGAAATAGGGCAAAACCAAGAAGTTTCTATCAAGGGTAGAAATTGCCAAATAGGAAATTAAAGCTTACTCTCAGGAAAGATTTCTTTTAAATTAAAGCTAACCAAATGTGAAATGGGCCACACTAGGATGTAGTGGGTTTTCACTCACTAGAGGTCTCCAAGAAAGGCAGAATGACCACGTTTTTCAGGTATGTCCTGAGGGGAGTCTGGCTCAGGTACAGTTTGGACAGGGCAGCTTCTGAGCTCCCTTCCAATTTTAATTCTCCGATATAGTGTTCTGTTAGAATTTTAAATGCCTAATACATTTAGAAGTGAAATTTGCCCACACAGACATCATAGATGTTTCTCTCTACCTCCTCTTCCTCCTCTTAGTTGGCTGTGTTTTTCCTTTAAACAAGTACGTTTTACATATATTTTTAACGTTATATTAACTAACCTCCTTTTCTCCAATTCGTTTAATTTTTAGTATTGCAAAAATATTTTTAATATATTTCACTGCACACATACTACTTTGAGCTACTTGACAGGCTCTTGTGCGCTATCCTGGAAACCAAAGTACCCTTTAGAACATTATTTCTATGAAGAAAAAAAAATTGCCAGTTTCAGTAATAAAAGCCAGGACCTCTTGTTTGTGTACTTTAGACAAGGTTTGAAAATTGCACTCCCAATATATTACAGTTTATAGAGCCTTTGACTATTCACTATAACATGTATTTTACTCATCACAAAGTAAACATCAGTAAATCATAGAAAGTACAATTTGTGCATCAATGAATCAAAATTTGGGCATTTATAAAAAGCGGGAATTTAAAAAACAATATCAATTTTACTTAATAGACTAAACTAGAGCTGCTTATGAGGTAGTAAACATTTGATTTGTATCTAGAAGATAGCAGAAAGTAAGACCTACATAATCTAATGTTCAATCAGTTTCTGGGAAATAACATTATAATAGTTTGGATAGTGGCAGAACTATTTCTGTCATCAAAATAAATGAGGTAATGCATATATATTTATTTTCAAATGCTCTAAGGTAACATTTCTTTGGTAATTTATTTGGATTCCACCTCTCAAGAATATTAGGAAAAATATCTAGTCACTTGCAATTTTAATGCCAGTGTGGATTCTAGAAAAAAAAATGTGTGCATACATGATCGATTCTTGTCATTGCAGGAAGAAGCTCCACTTCTGATGTACTAGCTGTACCCAAGGCTGCGTTCTCTCAGCAGAGTTTTCTTAACAAAGGGCTTAGTAAGTCTATGGGATTTCTCTCCATCAGAGACACACCAGATGAGGAAGATTATTTCAAGGATCTTTCTTCAAATTGCAACCCTGAATATGAAGATTCAGAAGGCCTTGTTCCCTTTATCACTATAAAACTAATGGCACAGAAAGAAAAGGTAACCTTGGCCCGAGTGTACTTCATAAGCAGAAGGTTTGGGCTTCATCACTGGACTTGGTCTGCTCCTCTGACAGCCCAGCCAATGAAGACATGCTCTCTGGAGAGACTGGCAGACTTCGTCACTGTTTCCCCGAGGCATAAAAGCTCAAGTCTCCACGGCTCCTAGAAAGAAGGAGGCAAGATACTCAGATGGGAGTCTAGCCTTGGATGTGTTTGGTCCTCAGAGACTGGTCCCAGTTCGACATATGCCAGAGTTACCCACCTCACCAGCGATATCAAGTGCCTTGGACAGGATACGGGGAAGGCAGAAGAAACTCCAAGTGCTGAGGGAAGCCATGAACATAGAAGGTGAGTAGTTGTGTGTGTGTGTGTGTGTGTGTGTGTGTGTGTGTGTGTGTGTGTGTGTGTGTGTTGGGAGAAGGCTGGGAATGGAATATTAATCCTTGACTGTCATAATGAAGAAGGTCTAAACCATTTGACAAATAAAACATTTATCTTGGAAGCTTGTGCCCACTTGGAAGTCTTCCCAAATGTCCTTTACTCCTCAAGGTCCCTTTCCCCTTCTCTGTCAATTCAAGACTTCATGTTCCCTGTTCAGTCAAACCTCATTACTTCTAGGCAGCCTTTCTATGTGAGCCTCCAGGTCTAGTCACTCAGCATTCTCTCAGTATTTATTCTAGAATTTACATCATGGTCATTTACATTTGTACAAAGAGTTGTTCATGTGTTTTCTCTTTTTGATATTTGTTCATTTCTATTCTGTTTTTATCGTGAAATCACAGAGGTCATTGGCCATGTCTAACATTTCCTTTCTCTGTCCTTCTGATCACTTCATGTGGCTCTCTGAACACTGTGAAAGTTCAGGAGGTATTGACTAACTTACTAGAGTCAGAATTGTTGCCCTACTCTTAGTGTCGTGTTTACTTTATACAACAAAGATTCTTATTTCAGGGGAAGGTGCTTCAAATGTATGAGATGTATATAGATTCACTCTGGTGGCAGGATGTTTTATACCAAAGGAGATGAATTGAGTCCAGTCACTCAGCCATTAGTGACTCATCTCTCTCTGGGCATAGGCAATGTCACGTAGCACAGAGAGCACTGGATCAATGTTAGAAGGGACCTGGTTTAAAAATTAGGATTTTGACACTTCCCTGGGTGTCCTTTCACTTAGGCTGAATTTCCTCATATGTAAGATGAGAAGAATAAATCTTATTTAACCTCACAAAGTTAAGAGGAAAGTGCTTTGTACACTTTAAAATGCTGTAGGTGAGTGGACTTTTGGCTTTCTTATTCAGTGGATTGGAGAAGGGAGATAAGGAATACATTTCAGAATGTTCCTTTACCTTTCAAAGGATTTGAGTTTTATGCCATTTCTTTTCTTGGCAGTCTATTTTCTGGCAGGAAAAGAAGAATAGAAAGAAGCCTCATCTGTGTAGTTCTTGGTGTTCAAGAGAGGGCAAGTCAGTCAGGCAGGGCTGGTGGCTAAGCCAGGATCAGATTTTCAAGTCCAGGGTGTTTTTTTTTATGTTATTTGGACTGATTTTGTATCACCTGGTGACCCACCATTCCTAAGCCTTTAAGAGTAAGTAGGCAAATCACTGTTCACCATACCAGATTTTCTGCAGGTTTTTTTTGCATTTTTAGTAAAAATAAAGTTTTGCAGATGATAGAGATGTTGTTGGTTGGTTTCTTTGGTGGTTTCTACCCTCTCCCCACTCAAATTTTTAAGTAACATGAGAAATTATTATGGCTGGAGGAGCTCGAATGAATACTTACTAATTTTTGGCTATCTGTATCCACAGAGAGCATCATGCAATTTATTATGTTTTGAAACCAAATTTAGATTTTCCCCTTTCATAATTAAAAGTTTTCTTGATTTTCTTTCTCTGTCACTGTCACTGTCTAGAAATCGCCCACACCCCCACATTTTACATTTCCATTTTAACAAAGAAGTACATAACGGGTAAGCACATGAAGGCAGTGTGTTCAACAGTGTCAAATGTTACAGGGAGGTCAAAGATTTTAGGACTGAGAAAATATCGTTAGATTTGACTAAGAGATCATTGGTGATTTTGGAAAGGGAGGTATAAGTTGAATGATGAAGTTGGAAGCTAGGTTACAGAAAGTTTAGGAGAATGAGAGAAGTAGAGACACTGATTGTGGATGCCATTCTCAAGAAATTTAGCCAAAAAGTGGAAGAGAGAACATAGAATTATTATCCACCAGATATCTGGATAATTCAAGTCCACCATCATTAATGTATCATCCCTCTCTTCCAAGCTTCTAATCTGTTTTCAGACTCCTGACCTATAGATAGTCTTCCCAAATCTCTGAGTATTCCTAACATATATGTACACTCTCTGGTTGTTAATAACTGCTATGTTTATTTTCTGAAAAAGATGAAAAGATTTTATAAAATTATGGGCTAATAAAGTACATATGCAGTTTCAAGGGATACCTGTATTTCCTTTTTTTTTTTTGTTTGGTTTTTTTGGTGAGGCAGTTGGGGTTAAGTGACTTGCCCAGAGTCACAGCTAGCAAGTGTTATGTGTCAGAGGCCAGATTTCAGCTCAGGTCCTCCTGACTCCAGGGCCAGTGCTCTATCTACTGGGTCACCTAGCTGCCTCTGTATTTCCTTTTTCTATCCAGATGGTCTGTGGTACATTCCAATGATAAAAATTACTTGGGATATATGTCTCTGTTGGTCTTCACCCAAATGCTTTCCACACAATGATTCATAGATTTCCTCTAACTAGTATAGGTTCTTAATATGCTAGGATTAGGAAATTGGTTGGTGCCCCAACACTCTTTTACCCATCCAGTTGTTTGTTTTTTTTTTCAAATGAAAGGTGTAGTGATCCAAAGCCATACCCTAGTCATGGGCCTTCCTTGCAAGTCTCAGCAATGACTCTTATGTCAGATTTGTCTCCTTGGACGTCTGGTTCACTTTGCTTGTTGCCTTTTCTCTGTGCATATTTATGTAAACGTTTGGAGTCATAGTTTTATAGCTTTCTCCTTTCTTGACTTTTGTGAATTTCAGAGTGCCTCAACTGCTATCCTTCTTCCTATTTTATAATGACTTTCTGTGGTATCTAGGTTTGGTGGCCATGCTTAGGCAGTATTCTCCTTCTCCCATCCTTTTCACTTTAAATTTCATGAGCTCCCATCAGCAGAATAGAGGAGGTAGATAATTTATTCAACACTTGAGTGAAGCAGAGTTGACCTAGATAAGGTTTGGAGGGTGAATACTTAAAACTTCCCTTTTCCATTCTACACCATAACTATCGAGACTCTGCTGCTCCCTGTCTTGACCAGTGACTCCATGTCTGCCACCATTCTCCCTTTACATAGACTAACAAACTAGAACCTGAAATTCTACCCTTCCCCTACCATTCTGTGGGAGAAAATTTGCTCAATGTTGGAATAAACCATGAGGAAGAATTGACCCAGGTTGAGGTTTGGAGTTTAGGCCCTAAGACTCCACCAGCCTCCCTCAACTTTGGCCACTGGGGATTTGGATTTATAGACCACAACTTAAAATGTAAGAATGACAAGCTCCTGTCTAGAGGTGTACCTAACAAAGGCTGATAACAGTGTATTTGCCTGGGGTCTTGCAAATTCAACTCAACTGAACAGGTATTTTTTAAAGGGTCTCATATGTACCGGGAACTAAAACAAAACCATCCCCTGCCTTCTGGGAGCTTATGTTTTGAAGTGAAAAAATATATAGAATTAAAATTAAATACAAAATATGCACCATGTATTCATGGAAGGAGAGCACAGCTTTACTAGTAAGGGCAGTTTGTTAACAATAGAACAGGATTTCCCAAGGTTGGACAGAAAAGTAAGTTGGAGTGGGATAGGGCAGAGAACAACAAACACCATGATTACACCTTTTTACATCCTCACTCTCTTTCCACCCTTTTGTCACCTCCTAAAGCTTGGCAGTCATGGACTCCCTTCTTTTCCTTTCTCAATAAGAAATTTGTCTTGTCAGTTTTTATTTCTTCACTTTTCTTACTCACCTTGCCCTACCAAATTCATTCTTCTCCTTCAGTCTTCCTTCTTCCCTGGCTCTTCTCAGTCCTTTTCCTCCTTCGTATCGAGTCTCTTTCCTCCTTCTGTTTGAGTAGTGCTCCAACTTTTTTTTTTTCCAAATTCTCCCATGTTTCTCTTGTTGACATTCAGTCTTGGGCTTTCTTTACAAACAAGCTCCAGGCTTCCTTCTCAAGCCCTTTCTGCCTCATACTTCTTTAGAAGCCACCATCCTGATGGGGACAGAAAGTGGTCCACTGCCATAGATCACATAGGAGAAATAATCTGTGTCATCTTCTTTGATGAGTTTTTTTAATTTATGCCAAATGGCGTATCTTGGAGGTTTGAGGCATGCGTGTTTAATATTACTGGTGACATAAAGCAGCCTCTTGTAATAGAACTAGTAGCATAGTGTGGCATAGTGATAAGAGGATTGGCCTTGGAATGAGGAAAATCTGAGTTTAAGTCCTGCCTCTAAAATGTACTGGCTGTATGACCAATTCTGTTAGTGTCCTAGGCTGTTCTTAAGACTAAGTTACAGACAAGCTGACAATCTGCACATTGAAGGGAGTTCCCCACATGATGATGTCCCCAAATTCCCCATGTCTCCATGCCAAAAAAAAAAGAGGAAGGGAGAAGTCGCCTTTCTTTTTGATTTGTAATTAATTTTGAACTTAATAAACACAATATAAATGTGCATTTCTTATACAGAATAGAATAGAAAGAGGTTTGTACATGAAACTGTGAATCTGTATTATATATAACTTGCCTTTCTTTAGAAACATTTTATAAATCCAACATGTAACTTAAAAGCTTACCTGCTTGCCAGGTTGATTTCTTTCTTGCTTTCCATCTCTTCTTTGTATTTAAAAAAAATGCTTAAATGAACTTTTCTTTTTTTTATGTTTTAAGCTGACAAGTTTATGGTCCTAGAAAATAATTTGCACAAAACTACTTCTATAAAACAAAAATCAGATCTATCTTTCTAGAATGTATTTTTATGTCCAAATTAAATATCCTTTAAAAAGTTGGCTTTGTAATGCAAATACTACCACCTGAATTATTCTACCACTGTTACAGGGAATTTTCACGTTTATTCAAATCACATATACTTTGTAGCGTGTTTGATGTTGGGATTTGATATGAATCACACTTTTTAGGTACATAGCTGAGTAATGTATTAGTTTTGTTCTATCTTGCTCTTTTCCATAGTAAGTTGTATTAATTTGTGTAATTTGTGCAAATAAAGGCTCGGATTGCTAAAGTCAAGATTTAAGCTAGGGTTCAAAATACAGAAAGGGGACATAAAATTGGTTCACTTGATTCTCATCAAAAGAAATTTTCGTAGATGCTTTTTATGTGTGTTAAAATCAAGCAGATGAATGAATGTTTACATAGTACTTCTTTGTTTATATTTTAAATACTACCATGTTAAAGCATCGTGAATTACTAAATAATATAATTATTATTTCCACCATTGGCATCCTTGGTTCTTAGGAGCTGCTGTGAAGTATTATGGGGCTTTCAAGCCAGAACAGAACTCTAAAAATCATTCATTCCAACCTCATTTTACTGACAAAGAAAGGCAAGAGAAACTATGACTTACTTTAATTTGAACTGCCTCTAAATTTTGAAAATAAAACTACAGCGATGTGTCAGGACATGTAAAGTATTTACTTCAGATAACTTATGTGATCTTTAAAAGGATTAGTCCTCTGAAAGACCAGCTTCTCAGTCATGTGGACCTGAATCGTTGGCATTCAGCCGAGGGATGGGCTTTAGGCGTGGGGGAGTAGGCTTTAAATTTCTGTATAGTTTCCTGTCCAGTCAGCTCTGGATTGTTAAGGGCTTAATGTGCCGGTTGGATACTCTCTTATTCCACTCTCTCCTGACCTTAGGCTGGTTTGCTTTTCATCGCCTACACAGAGGCGGAAGGAGATCAAGTTTAAGAAGAGAATGCATTTCTAGTAACACAGTGGACTTCAGAATTGAAAGGCATCTTAAAAGCTTTCTAAGCCCTGAGCATGAGTCTTAGGAACAGCGTAGCATTTCTGACAAAGGAACTTCAGTAGGGAGCTCATGATTCTCAACTGCCCAGTTCCCCTCCCCTCTGCCACTTCGTTATGTTTTATTTTACCTACCTGTAATTGTTGGAAAGTTTTTTTCCTTATGTTGTGGCAAAATTTTACTTTCTATACCTCCTCCCCCTGCCCTTTCCTAATTCAGTTCTTTGGGCCAAGGATAACAAATTTTCTGTGACAGTCCTTCAGATATTTGAAGGCAGCTCTAGTATTGTCAGAATATTTTGGAGATAACTTATTTCCCAGAGCTAAGGTCCAGCAACAATAGGAATGTGTGGTGGATTTTATAAGAAACCCTTTTAGCATCTGTTAGTATAATCATGGTTTTTTACTATTTATATAATTAACATGATTACATTTAGTCTTCTTTATGTTGAACCAAGCCTGCATTCCTGGTATAAATCTATCCCGGTCATAGTGTAGGATTTTTCTAATGTTATTTTGCTAATATATTATGATCCTTGCTTCTTCGTTCTCCTCTACCGCACATATGCAGTTCGCTAAGTCTCGTCATTTCTGTCTCCACAGCATCTCTCCATCCTTCCTACTCACAAAGTTAGCGCTTGAGTCCGGGGCTCCATCCCCTCTCCCTGAGATTATTGCAAAAGCCTTTTGATTGGTCACCTTGCCTCGGGGCTCTTCCCATCTTACAACCAGTCCTCCACACAGCTGCCAAAGGGATTTTCCTAAAGTGCAATTATCACCCGCTTAATAGCTTTCAGTGGCTCTGTTACATCAGAGATCACAGAACCTGAGGTTTGGAATGTATCATTACTGGAAAGGAACCCCCTTCCACCCCCACCCCCCATCACATACCTCGTTATTGCTAAAAGCCCTCGGTTGAAACCATTGCCTACCCAGCAACCTGTTCCATTCTGGTTCTTAGGAAGTGTTTTGGTTTTGTTTTGTTTTTAAACTGATATTGCAAATTCCAGCCATTCAGCCCTCTGAGAGCATACTAAATCCCTGCCAGATGCCAGCCCTTTGAATTCCTAAAGACAGACAACTATGATATTTTCCCCCGATCTCTTTTCTCCAGGCTAAACACCCTTACTTCCTTTAATCGATCCTAAGATGACATGGACTCAAAGTCCTTCACCATACTGATTGCATTTTTCTAAATACTGGCCAGCTTATCAGTAGACTTCTTAAACTGTACTCCAGTTGAGGTCTGACAGAGAGACAGTCACTTCCTCCTACCTAGAAACTGTGTCTCCAGTGCAAACCAAAATTGCAGTAACTTTTTTAGCTTTCATATCATTTTCAGAAAAGCTTCCATCTAATCATACCTCTCCATGAGAGACCTCCTGTGTTATTGACATTGAACTGTTGAACAGCTGTTTCTAGTTTGGAGATCCAAACCAGTTCTGAATCACAGTCTAGTTCAAATCTCTCTGTTTTCTCCATTATAATAGTATCATGTGTTTTATTATGGAAGTGTTGCAAAATCTAGGTTAAAAAAAATACAGAATTCCCTTCATCTACCCTGTCCTAAAAGGGAATGAGGTTTAATTAAGGGAGTATTCTTTTAAAATCTGTTCTAGAATGCTGGTGTGGTAGCCCACCACTATAATGCTGATTACTTGGGGAAGCCAAGGCTAGTGGATTGCATGAATGAGACTCTCCTTTGCAGTAGGCATAAGGGACAATTAAGTCAGATATCAATATGGTGACCCCTTGGGAGTGGAGGGCCACCAGGCTGCCTAAGGAGGAGCGAATCAGGTGGGGGAGAGGTGGGTGTAGAATCAGGCCCATGAGTGATGCCTGCACTTCCAGTCTATGAGACAAGGAGACTTATTTTTCAACCAATCAATAAAATTGAAATTTATTCCTGAATTTTCTCTGGAATCCAAGTCAGCCTCCTTGGCCTATAGTTTACAAACTTTGTTGTCTTACCTTATTTGAAAATGGAGACAGTCTTTACCTTTTTCCAGTCCTGGGACACGTTTCCTATTTTCCATGGTCTTTCAGATATTGCTGACAGTGGCTTAGCAATCATTTCTGATAGTTCTTTTGATACCCAGGGATGTAGTTCTTCTGGGCCAGGTGACTTGAATTCACTAATAGCAAGTAGGTGATTTCTTGCTTTCTCTTATGTCTTATCAAATACGGCATTTAAAGCCTTTATAACTTTCATGTAACTAACTTTCTAGTCTTATTACACATTATTTCCCTTAATGAACTCAATGGTACAGGCAAACTGGCCTTCATGTTGTGCTTCTTCTTTACACTGATTGCCTCTCATGCCTGGGATGTACTTCCTTCTTATCTTCGTCTCTTAGTATCCCTAATTTCTTCCAAACTCATCTCAGGACCATTTCTGCAGAGCCTTTCATTACCCTCCCAGCTACTAGTGTTTCTCCCATACAATTACATACTCTGTGTGTGTGTGTGTGTGTGTGTGTGTGTGTGTGTGATATTTTCTCTGATAGAATTATTCCTTAAGGGAAAGAACGTTTAGATTTTTTGTTTGTTTGTTTCCCAACACATGGCTGGCACATAGTAATTGCTTAATAAATGGTGTGGAGTGAGGAATGGAAGATGACTGAGCATATATATGTGGGTGAGTGGAAAGGTGGTGCTGTCCTCAATAGAAATATGAAAGGGAGGAAACTGGATGGCTTTGGGGAGGGAGAAGATGATGAGTTCTGTTTCACCCAGGGTGAGTTTGAGGTGTCAGGGTGACATGTAGTTAGAAATGTCCCCTAGGTAGTTAGTTATATGAGTCTAGAGCTTCATAATTGAACCCTTGGGAGCTAATGATGGTCCCAAGAGAAAGCATGGGAAGAAAAGAGAAGAAAGTGCAGGACAAAACTTGGGACACCCTAGTTCTGAAAGAGGAGAGAAATAGGACAATAGTTTGAGGATTGGTAAAAATCAAAAGGGGATTTTTTTCCCATGAGGGAAACCAGGGAATAAGCCAGTAAGATGTAAAGAGATTAAAAATTATTGAGAGAACAGGAAGTGATTATAGATTATGAGGGGAGGCAGAGTATGGCATTAAATAGTCTTAACTCTTCATGGGAGGCCAGAATGAAAGTTCTGCGGGAAGACATCAGGGGAGTTTGAGATATAGAGAAGGGTATGAAAGGATGTTCACAGAAAAAAGCCTCTTTTTTTTTTCAGTAAATTATAAAAAGCATTGCCCTCTGTGGAGAGAGTGGGAGTGGGAGGTGGCGGTGGGGAGGAGGTGGTGTGGGAAGATTGAGAAATAAAGTCAACAAGCATTTATTAAGCACCTATGCTGTGGTGCTCCATTAGACTGTGAATTCCTGGTAATATAAAGAAAGGGAAAAACCACTTCCTGTTCCCAGGAATTCCCAAGGAATTCCCAGTCTAATGGAGGAGAAGAAGTTCAGAATAGCTGCTAAAAAGAGTGAGATTGAGAGGATTACCTCAGAAAAATGAAATCTCATTTGAGATAAGCTAAGGCAAATTTCATTCATTCAGCATAGTTACATGGCTTCCTCCAACTCTGATTAGTAGCCCACTAAATAGGAGAGGAAGAGGGGGGGATTATGAGCACCGTTCATTGCTGTGGTTTGTCAAGGCCTGAAGGAGGCAAGGCAATGCAATATCGAACTAGTTTAGTTAAAACAGCAAAGCCAGAGCTGGGGCATTGGCTTGAGAGAGAATTATGTGGTGTAGGGGCTGCAGTTCTCAGTGAGAATAAGGAAGGGAGATGGGAGGACAGGATAGATGTTGTTGTTATTTATCATTCATTCTCTGTCCTGGATTGTTGTATTGCTGAGAATAGCTAAGTCATTCACAGTTGATCATCATACAATTTTGCTGTTACCGTATACAATGTTATCCTGGTTCTCTTTACTTCACTTTGCATCAGTTCATGTCTTTCCACATTTTTCTGAAAGCATCCTTCTCATCATTTCTTATAGCACAGTAGTATTCCATTACAATCATATAATACCATTTGTTCTGTCATACTCTAATGGGCATCCTCTTGATTTATAATTCTTTGCTACCACAAAAAGAGCTGCTATAAATATCTTTGTACCAATATGTCTTTTTTTTTCTTTAAATCTCTTTGGGATACAGATCTAGTAGTGATATTGTTGGGTCAAAGGGTATGCACAGTTTTATAGTCCTTTGGACATAGTTCCAGATTGCTCTCCAGAATGGTTGAATCAGTTCACAACTCCACCAACATTGCATCAGTGTCCCAATTTCCCCACATCCTCTCCAACATTTCTCTTTTTTTCTTTCATGTTAGCCAATCTGATGGGTCTGAGGTGGTACCTCAGAGTTGTTTTAATTTGCATTTCTTTAATCAAGAGTGACTTAGAGCATTTTTTCATATAACTGTAAATAGCTTTGATTTCTTCTTCTGAAAATTGCCTGTTCACATCCCTCTACCATTTATCAGTTGGTGCATGACTTGTATTCTTGTAAATTTGATGTAGTTCTCTATATATTTGGGAAATGAGACCTTTATCAGAGACATTTACTGTTAAATAAAAAACCCCAACTTTCTGCTTTCCTTCTAATCTTGCCTGCATTGATTTTTTGTGTGTAAAACCTTTTTAATTTAATATAATCAGAATTATCCATTTTGTGTCCCATCATGCTCTCTTTCTCCTGTTTGATTATAAATTCTTCCCTTATCCATATAATCTGACAGGTAAACTAGTCCATGCTCCTGTAAAGAGGGAGAATGTCTTTTCTCTTCACTCCTAAATCAGTGACTGAGAAATTAGTGACTTTCTTCCACATTCTCTCTTTTCTGTTTCTTATGATGTAGTTATAATATGTCTCCCTACTCATTGCTCTTTGTGTGGTTGAGAGATCTAAGAGTATATTCCTGATAATAGGGATTGACGTAGAGCAATGACTCTGGGGATCTTCATTGCCTCAGACTCTCAAGGCAGTTACACAATAAATACCAAGTGGACACAGGACAAAGACCTGTTAAAACTAAGCCCCAAAAGAGAGTTGAAGATGTATTCATTTTGAGAAAGAGGACTTTGTGGCAGCCTATTTTATGTGAAAATCAGGCTGTTCACTCTCTTCTGTTAATGTTGTGAGCTCCTCTTGTTGCACTCAGTTTGGTCTTTCCTATGAAAAGCTTAAAATCTGTATTATGCAACTGCATTATGTAGTCAGCCACTCCTTACCATTCATACACCCCCCTTTGCGTTTCATTCTCTTTAGTACATTCATCTCGAAAGTTACAGACTTCTGTCATTATACTAGCAAAGTATCAGATTATATGAATAAAGGGTAAAACTTAACATGTGCAGTATCTAAAAGAGAATCCTATGGATGAAATGGAATTTTATAAGCCTTATTTTCATCATTTTTTATTAAAAATTAATTTAAACTTCAATTCCTGTTTCTTTCTCAGTATGAAAAAGTGATGATTAATGTAATGTGGAATAATATTTCATTTATTTCACAAAAATTTTTTTGACAAAATAATTTTTACCTTTTTGTGTTTCCAGTTTGATCTTTCACTTTTTTAAAAAGTCATAAGCAGTGATTTGAGTTATCTAAATGAGGTCAAATGTGTACATACTAAGTACATTAAGAAAAATGCACATTTATTTTACGTGTGGTATTTTTGAATATCATTACTGTATGTATTGTTAAGATCCTAGCCAATAAATGAAAACATTTATTATTTGTCTGCTGTATGCTCATTAATAGTATTCAGATTGGTTTTGGTTAATGTGAATATGGAAAAAATCAGTTATTTTACCAGCTTGGGGAGCCTGCTAATATGGAAACTCCTTTCCACAACTTCAAATTACAGTCCATTTCTGATTTAGTTGATAAGTCTTAAAGTGTCTTAAGAAGATTCTTACACAGAGATTAACAGGGTCTCCTCGGGTGAGACAATTAGTGGCAAAAGTGGATTTGAAAGCAGATCTTTGAAACTGTAAGCCCAGGATTCTAACCATTATGTCCATCTGCCTCTGCATATTTTATTATTTGATTTATTTTAGAGAAATAGTACATACATACAGATTTTCTAACCTAGAAAGGACCTCAGTGACCATCTTGTCCAATCCATATCCAAAAAAGTATCTGCACTATGACATAGTCAACAATCTCTATTTGAAGACTTCCAAAGTACAGCCCATTGCACTTTTGGACAGATCCCGTTATTAGATCGTCTTTCCTACTTTGAAGCCAGAATTTGCCTCTTTGCCACGTCCGAGTTCTTTTTAAACTGTGTGGCCCAAAACTGAACACAATATCCCAGCTGAAGTCTGATAAGGGCCGAGTAAGGAATGATAGTCACTTCCTGTTCCTGGAAACTAAGCCTCTCCTAATGCAATCCAAGATTGCATTAGCCTATTCGGCTACCATTATCAAATTGCTGGCTTGTTGAGCTTGCGCTCAGCTTCAGTCCCCAAAACATTTTCAGACAAAATTCTTTCTAACCTTTCTTCTTTTATCCTGTCCTTTTGCAGTTGATTTTTTGAAGCCAAGTTCCAGAAATCGCACTTCTCTCTCCTGAATTTCATCTTTACCAATTAAACCCAGTGATGTAGTCAGGCAAGATTTTTTGGATCCACCTCTCTCAACATTGTGTCATTTGCAGATTTTAGTAAGAGTGGCATCTATTCCTTTTTTTCCCCCAAGTCATTCTTAAAATATTAAACAGCATGTTGCAGCAATTTAAAGGCATTTCTCTTATCTGACCTCTGTGAAAGTGGAATATGACAAATTCGCTTGCTTACGAAAACCCCCCTGATACTTGAACATAGTTAACATGTTTATCCATTAGATACATCTTGTATAGTTGACATTGAATCATTAATGATTTCCCTTCGATTATTGCCGTTTTACCATGTCCTGATTCATGTGATTTGTACTATAATTTAGTCTTTTCATCTTCTCCATAAGAATAGTATGAGATATTTTATCAAAGGTTTATCAAATCTGGATAAACTTTATGGAATTCCACTCATCTGCCAATTTGACAATCCTATCAAAAAATTGATCTTAATGTGTCATGGCCTATATTGTTCATAAAACCATACTGACTCTGTAGACACTGCCTCCTTTTCTAGATCTTCATCAGCCATCTCTTTAATCATCCGTTTTAGAATTTTCTCAACAGTCAAAGTCAAGCTCACTAACATGGTTCGTATACTCTCTTACCTTACTTGGAAATCACATCAACATTTGTCCTTCTCTAGTCCTTTGGTACATTTCCTATTCATACTCTTTCAGATATTACTAAGAGCAGCTCAACATTTATGTCTGCCAATTTTTTCCATGCCAAATGATGCAGTTCATTTGGGCTAAGTGACTCGACTGATTATGACAACTTGGTGTTCTCTTATATTGGCCATCAGCTCCTTATTAGCCATTTTTTCTTTTCTTTTTTTTCAAGTTACAGCCCATGATACTAGAATACAATACAACCATGTAGATACAGGTAGCTGAAATTTATTCAACTCAAAAAAAGAGGTAAGAGCATGGCATAAGAATCATACTGACAAATTGAACGATTAAATTTTACAGAAAGGTACTAACATTACTTTTCAACACAGAGATGTTATTTTTAAATATCAATAGAAGTGTGTTGTATAGAGACCATGAAGTAATTTTCATACTACCCACCCTATTTTGATTAAGCCCTTTTAAGAATATTGTGTCTAATAATAATTTTGTTCTCCATGTTAAAAAAAAATAGAAAAAAATGACATATGACCCAGATAATAGAAATTATAAAGAGAATACCAAATAGGTTCTTTTAGGAAATTCCAAAACATGTCAACTGTAATCAGGTATTGAGGGAGTTTCATGAGCAAGCAAACTTGTCATATTCCACTTCCACAGAGGTCAAAGAAGAGAAATGCCTTTAAATTGCAGCAAGAGAAGATATGGCTAAATAAAAAGAAGAATTTCTTGATTTGCAAAGGGATTAAGCACTGAAAATGGTAGAAAAACGTGATGGACTCCATTCTGTTTGTCTTGTCTAGTCGTTCACTTTGCTGGAAGTAGAACTTTGACTTGGATAACCTTTTAAATTGAAGTCAACAATCATTTGTTAATTATCATCTATGTTTAAGTCACTGTGGTAGGTGTTGTGGATAAAAAGTTGGATATGATATAGTCTCTCTCATTTTCAAGAAGTTAACATTTTAATAGGGAAGAAACAGCTATAATACAATGGATAATATAGTTAAGGTAAGGGAAAAAAATAAAAACGAATGGTCCAGGAAAAGTACTATGTGATAGTAGAGGAGGTGTGGTGTCCCTTGGGAGGAGATCTGAAGGGGCTTCATGGAAGAGATGCGCCTTAATTGGTTTTAAATGAAAGTAGAGCCACTTTTACAGGTAGACAAGGATTGGGGCAAGGGGGAGGAATGTGGAGAAACAGAGAGTCCATTTTAGTTGTCAGAGAAAGCAAGAGAAAGGAGAAAGGAAGAGACACAAGCACACAAGAGAGGGACTGTACCTGGTGTTCTGCTCTAACAGTTCTAAAAAGCATGTTACTGTCGTTTGAGTTTTGTGTTTTCAGCAATTTCCTAGGTATTCCATTTGCTTCTATAGCTAGGATTGGAAATTCACTTTGACCAGTTTATGGCAGTCTAGGCTTTAAAAAATAAAAGTATTTTCAAATACTAGGGAAGAGCAAAGTGGAGATAGGTAGAATAGGATTTCCCAGGCATGAACTGACAATGAAGAATCTTGGAGTACTCAGAGGTTATATGATTCTTTAACTCTTTTAGAGTTTTGTTCTGTTTATAGTTGTTATGCCGCTAAAGGAAGAGAATTTGGCTATTTATAAGGAGGAAGGAAGAGACAAGTTTCATTGATGCTTTCCATTTTATTTCTGAAAATACCCATCCCCAGAATTGAATTGAATCCAGCATCATAACAAAGAAAAAGCAAAAATAACTAATACAGTGACAGCCTTGAGAATGTGTGTAGCAATCTGGTTAATAGCGCTGCATTTCCATGCTACCCAGATGGACAATATGCTTCATCACCTACTCTCCAGAGCCATTATTGCATTTTCATGTATTTAGTAGTCATCTTCTCTTTCATGGGCATCTTATTTACATCATTATATATGATGCATATTGTTTTTCTAGCTCTGCTTATTTCACTCTGCATTCATCTGTACCATGTTTTCCATGTTTCTCTGAATTTCTCATGTTTGTTATGTCTCACTGCAGAGTTGTTACATTACCACTATGTGTTCAGTAATTTCTCAGCTCTGTTTCTAGCCCATGCTACCACAATAAGGGCTGCTCTGAAATATTCTTTCATATATGTGAAAGTGTGGGTTTAAGAGACTAAAACGGTGGGGGGGCTGATGATTGGGCTTCTACTTTTTAAAAAATTCTTTTCTACTGTAAAAAAGGGCTGTTATGAATATTTGGTATGCAATATAAGGAGCCTTTGTTTTTCTCATTAGCCTTCTTAGGAATATGTCTAGCATTAGATTCTCCTGATCATAGGCTGTGGACATTTTAGTCACCTTTCTTAGTGTAATTCTACATTCCTTTTGAGGATGGTTGAATAATTTCATAGCTCAACCAAAAGTGTATTTGTGTATCCGTTATGGTTAACAATATTAAAAAAATAAATTTAAAATGAGAATTACTTCTAGTTCATTTAATTTATGTTCTCGTGATGCCAGTACTGAATTATCCTCCTAACAGTGGCATACTAGGAATTCATCAGCCAGCAAGCATTTTTTTGAGCACCTGAGCAGCTCTATAGGCGTGTTTTACTTAATACCATAAATTAGTTCCCCTAAAGCAAAGTGTTAGGTGAATTGATGTTCTGAGAGGCAATTCTGTTAGTTCCACAAGAACAATATTATAAAAGGCTTAAGAGGTCAGTCAGCGTAATATCCATAGCAAGATTTTTTGACTTTATGGTTAGATTTGGTTACGGTGTGTTAATCATGTTTATAAGCAATCTTGATTTGGACAAGTTTGTATAGGATTTATCTTTATATTATGTGTTATATGGAACAGGTTATTTTATTTATTTATAATTTATTTATTTTTAGTTTTCAGCATTCACTTCCACAAGATTTTGAGTTCCAAATTTTCTCCCCATATCTCCCCTCCCCCCACCCCAAGACGGTGTGCATTCTGAATACCCCTTCCCCCAATTTGCCCTCCCCTCTATCACCCCCCTCCCTTCTCTTATCCCTTTCCCCTTCTATTTTCCTGTACGGCAGGATAGATTTCTATACCCCATTGCCTATATCTTATTTCCCAGTTGCATGTAAAAACAATTTTTAACATTTGTTTCTAAAACTTTGGGCTCCAAATTCTCTCCCTTCTCAACCACCCTTATTGGGAAGGAAAGCAACTCAATATAGGTTATCTACATATGTAGTCATGCAAAACACTTTATGGAAGAGATTCTTCAAGCAACATTGTGAATTATAAATAGGAAGTGTGTATATTTTGGTCTCCTATATGTCTGTCTACATGTATGTATGCATGTATTATATACATATATGTACATATGTTGTATATACACATGAATATACACATGTTATGTACACATTCATTTATTCAGCAAATACTGGTAAGCACCTATTATGTTCAAATTCAAAGCAATTAGAACAAAAAAATAAAACATTCCCTGCCCTTAAGAAGATTATAATCTACTGGGAGTGGGTGGCAGGAAGGTCCCTACCTGTTAGGGAGAAGAGGCAAGGCCTTCCACAGGAAATGGAACTTGAAGAAATTTTAAGATCAAAAATTAAACAGAGAAAACATTCTAAGCATGGGGGCCTGCCTGTGCGGAAGTACACAGACTAGAAGTGTTCTGCTGTGTACAGGGAGCAGCAAATAGGCATGTTTGTCTGAAAAATAAAATGCACAAGCATGTAGAGACTGGGAAGAGGGGTATGAGAAATCAGTCTGGAATATGGTTCTACCCAATTGTAAACAGTTTTATATGACAAATGGGGAAGTTTGTATTTTAACCTAGAAGCACTAGGTAACCATGGAAATGTCTTAAGAGTAGTGAAATTATGTGATCAGACCTGTGCTTAATGACTGTCAGCTTGGAAGCTTGCTATAGGCTGTAATACAAAAGGAAAAGTCTGGAGTTGGGGTGATCAATTAAGAGGCTCTTGTGAACATCCAAGGAGAAGTGATTAGGTGCTTGCTCCAGGGCACTGATGTCAGGGAAAGGAACAGTTTGTGAAGGTAGAACTTATATTTCGTGTGTGTGTGTGTGTGTGTGTGTGTGTGTGTGTGTGTGTGTGTGTATGCATATACATGTGAATATATGTATGCATATATACACAATACATTATGATATACATATTTATATACATATAACATTGCATGTTATTTTTTATGTTTTTATTTAACATTCATATGTTCATATATGTGAAACTGAGTTACTTGTAAGAGATGACAATATTAAGGTCATTAGTGGTTCCTTCTTCAGATCAATGAATCACCTTACTATGCTCCCTTCTTTTTTGTTTGATTAGTTTTTTAAGTGATATGCCATTGGTACCTTGTTGACTTGTTATCAGTGGAATTCTGCTGTTGGCCTGTTAGATAAATTGAGTCAGGTTATTGGGGTCCTGACTTTTCTTGTGGCTGAAGTATCTTGAGGACGTCACCCAAAATATTTACGAGGGACTTCCATATCTGTCATTTGTCTTTGTCATTCTCCTTATCTCTTGCTTCAGGCTCGCTCCTATTATGAACACTTTTGAAACAACTTACAGAGAAAATTGCCATTTAATTATATGAGTATTTAAGATACTGTTTTCTTTTTTAAAGTTATCCCCAGATTAAGGAAACCTTTATTTTGGATTCTGAAAGGCTGTTACTGAGCTATCATTCTGGGTGCCTGTAGACTAAGAGAGAGTAATTTGAGAATACATGCAGGGGTGAAGTAGAAAGGGATGTTTCACAAGATTGGAAACAATGGTAATTTAACTTAAAAGATTTAAATTTAACCATTTAAAGGAAAACAATATTGACGTCAGAATTCCGATCAATTCAGCTCTGACTTCAGAGATGGTGGAGGAGAGGTAGTGGCAGGTGATGAATGAGGTAGATAGTGATGGACAGGACCAATGAGTTGGTTTGCTTTGCTTCATTATATTTCTTTGTTACAGGGAGGATTCTCTTGGGGAGAGGAAGAATCAATAAGAAATGGGAGTGATATTAAAATCTCACTGAAATATAATAATAATTGTAAAAAAAGAAATTAGAAGGAAAATTGATTTTGTACCTTCACTGTCCAGGGAGAAGCAGGGTTGCCCAGTTGACATCATTTAGGCTTTCCCAGGAATCTCTGTGTCAACTCAGGATGCACTTATTTGCCTCTAGACCCCTGTCTTTAGCCCAGGGCTTTTCTCTACTGCTTGAGAGAGCATCTCCACATCAAATCCATCTACCAGCAGCAGTAGTCTCTCTGTCTTTCTCATGTGGTGTTCTCATTCTCCATGGCTACAATTATCACTTATACAGAAGATTCCCAGGTCTAATAATAATAAGAGCTAGTATGGACCTAGCACTTTTAGTTTTTGCAAAGTTTTTTTCAAATATTGTCTTATTTAATCCTCAAAATAACGGTAGAATGGAGGTGCTACTGTTGATGTATAGATGAAGAAACTCAGACAGACAGAGGTTAAATGGTTTGTTCAGGTCTATACTGCTAATAAGTCTCAGAAGCCAGATTGAAACTCAGGTCTTCTAGAATTCAGGTCTACGGCTTTATCACCTGAGCCTCCTTGCTGCCTCTGTATATCCAACCTGATCTCTCCCCCAACCTCTAGTGTCATACTGAATTTTATGTCCTACAGATGTTCATGTTGAAATGCAAATATCTCAAATTCAAACGTGCAAAACAGAGCTCATCTTTTCCCTCCGGCCTTTCCTCCCTTCCCAATTTCCCCATTACTCTTAATTCTGTACCATTTCCCCATTTACCAGGCTCATAACCTCCGTGTCATACTCAGCTTCTCACCGGCCCCCATCCTGCACGTCCTGTCTATCGTCTTCTTCTTCCTGCTTTCACATCTGTCCTGAGTCCTCTTCTCTCCATCCCTGCATCTGCCCTTGGTACAAGTCCTCATTGCTGCATGCCTGTCTCATAGTCGTCCCCATCTCTTTGGCTTCCCTGCCTCAAGGCTCTCCCTGTTCCTGCCCATCCTCCACTCAGATTCCAAAGCAGTTTTTGAAAGCTCATGTCTGACCAAATCACCTGCCTACTTAGGAAACTACCATGACTCCCTATTACCTTCGGGATCAACTATAAATGTGGCTTTTGAAGCCCTTCCTAACCTTCCTTCTTTTCCAGTCATCTTGCTCTTCATCTGTTTCCCCATTTTCTAAGATATAGCAATGCTTGACTCTGACTGTGGGCCTTTTTTCTGGCTGTCCCACCTTCTTACCTGATTCCTGGCTTCCCATAAGATTCCATTCTAATCCCAGGAAGCCCTTTTTCTGTAGCCACAGCCCCCTCCAGCCTCACTCCCTCACCCCTGTTCTCTCCTCAAGTTAAGGGCAGGAGAGCCTCAGGTAGGAAGGCCCATTTGGGTGCATCCACTATGAGATTGCCGTCTGTACACACCGTATATATCTCTGTCTTGTCTCTGTATTGCTTTTTGTGTGTTTTCTGCCCCTTAGAATGTAAGCTCCTTGAGGGCAGGGATTTTGTTTTATTTTTTATTCATTTTAAACTTAAATACAAAAGGAAAAAAGGGAGGGAAAGAATTTCCATGTATACAGGAGAATGTAAGAGAGGATTCATTATGAAACAATAAGTTTCCATTTCACAAAAACCTGTGTGATACATCCTATATGTTGTTTCAGAGAGGGATTGTGTCCTTTCCTCCCTTTGTAGCCTTGTTACTTAGCACAGAGTATTGTTGACTATCATTTTTAATTAGGTTCTGAGAACAATGTTATAAATGTCAAAGGGGGAAAGGAGCAGCCTGATAAAGTGGGGGACATGGTGGATAAGAAGTCAGATGATCTGAGTCATTAACTCACATCCTCTGAGTCTTCCTCACTACTCACCCACTTACTAGTGGTGTGATAGTCAAATTAACTACCCTCTCCAGGTGTCAATTTTCTTAATATTAAAACGGGCATGTTACTGTCTGGTTCTTCTGACTCACAAAGGTGGTGGTTAGGATCAAATGAGATGGTGTTTAAGTACCTTATAAACTATTAAGCTTTATAGAAATATGAAGTGATTATCATTATAGCAATGTGTGCTATTTTACCTGTGTCATATCTCATGACAGCACCACTCCTGAGTGGTTACCTTAATGAGAAAGAACAAAAATAAATAAATAACCTCACTATTTCTTTGTACCTCACACGTCATTTGAGAGAACTGTCTCCTTTTTAAGAAAAAAAAATAGTGAAAAAAGGGCATATGTTTCAATGCTTAAAAGATTTTTGGGCAAAATAGAAAACAACAGAATTTTTATTTTTGAGATTTCTTAGTGTTCTGATTTCTAAATAATTAGGTAGTATGTTCAATGCAATTATACATAATTTTTGACATTATATGGCTATCTTTTCTTTTTAAATCACTTTCTTATCTGGATATATCTATTATACCTCCATCCTCAACACAGCAAGCCATCTTTAAACCAGAGAATTTTTTAAAAGAGATGAAAATAGTAGTTCATCAAATCTAGTCAGCATTTCTACCAAATCTAGCAGTCTATGCGTGTCTTATAGTCTCTCTGCATACTTAATTAAAATGATGTTTATTAAAAAAAGTTTATCCAAGTTATGGTGTTTATTTAAAAAGTTTATCTAAGTTAGGTTAAGGGTACAGTGACTTCTTCAGGCAGGGTGGCTCAGTGGGTAGAACAAGTTGAAATTCTGTCCCAGATAATAACTAACTTGGTGACTTGACATTTCTCAGCCTCAATTTCCTTTTTTGTAAAGTGGCAGTAATAACACTTACCTTGTAAGACTTGTGAGGATCAGGTGAGATAATGTATTTAAAGTGATTTGTAAACCAAAATTGTGTTTGTGTGTGTGTATGTACACACATACATATATATACATATATAATATGTATATGTGTCCATTTGTGTATATGTGTGTATGTATACATATCTGTGTGTAATATATGCACACATGTGTATAAATGTTAGCTGTTATCATTAGAAGGGGGGGGGTACAATGGAGAGAGCAGAGGGCCTAGGTACAGAGCCTACCTCAGACGTTCAGCACCTGTATGACCTTGGACAGTTCCCTCATCTGTAAATTGAGGGGGTTGGATTCATTGGCCTCTGAATTCCCTATCCGTTGTTATTATCATGGTTCTTAACCGTTCTTACATTCTCCCTTGCTTATTCTGTAATTTTGAATTCATCTTTTACTGAATCTTAGCATGGCAATGTTAAGTCCCCGCTAATAATTTGCATTGTTTTGTTTGCTAATGGTTTGAATAGGGAGGTCAGGTCCCTGTTGGGATAAATTGATCTGTAGGCTCTTTTCAGATTCTCAACAAAAATAAAAGAGCGCTCATCTTAAATGTTAATTTGAGAGTTGTATGTTGATGGAAAAGTACTATGGCTGTAAGGATGGAGTAAGGGTTTGTCTTCTAAGAATTCTGAAACGTTTAAAAAGCTTTGTGGATTTTGGTTATTTTCACACTTGCTCTTCTATGGTTCTCTGTGAAATCTGGAGGAGACCTGTGGAGGTAGATTCTTCCTAAGCAGTAATCTGTGCTCAAAAGACACTGAGAATCTTCAGTATCTCTGTGGGCTGCTATCACTATTCCAAGAGAAATGGGCCAATTTTATCAATTCTGCAGGGAAAACAAATTATATAAACTTATATAATTATATAAAAATTATGTAAACAAATTATATAAAATATAATTCCAAGTGATTCCAAGAGAAGTTTAGATCTATACTCCCATAGAACCAATTTTGACAGATAAACCTAGCACCAATGAATAAATTCTCACCACCAGCCCTGATGATGACTGGGGAAATGAGGTCTGGCTTCTCAGGGTAATTGGAGATCCCAACAGAATCCTATGGCTGATGAGAGAAGACTTTGAGTCCTTGTGGAGATAGGAACTTTAAGGGGCCATACAAGGGTGGAGAACTTGTGGCCTTGAGGCCACATGTGGCCCTGTAGGTACTCAAGTGTGGCCCTTTGACTGAATCCAAACTTCACAAAACAAATCCCCTTAATAAAAGGATTTGCTCTGTAAAACTTAGACTCGGTCAGAAGGTTGCACCAGAGGACCTAGAAGGCCACATGTGGCCCCGAGGCCCCAGGTTCCTCACCCCTAGATAGGATCATAGGCTTAGGTTTTTTTTCTTTAAATTTTTTCCTGTTTCAAATTATTATAGATATCCTTAATACATGGGTTGGCCATCCTTATACATTTAAAAAATTTTTTACATTTTTGTGGAACTAAAAAAGCATTTTCATAGCATAGTACAATAAAAAGGTGATTGTACGTGATACTGCAAACCTACTATACACAACTTGCTATTCCTTTCAAATATACAAAAAATGTATCATATAAATTTCTTTTTTTTCTTTCCTTCTTCCCACCCTCTACCCTAGAGATGGCTACTTATACTGTGTGTGTGTGTGTGTGTGTGTGTGTGTGTGTGTGTGTGTGTAAAATTATTCTATACATCCTTCTATTTACCAGTTCTTTTTCTGGATGCAGATGGTGTCTGTCTTCATATGTCCTTTATAGTTCATTTATAATAGTCAAAATAACTTAATCGCTCAAAGTTGTTCTTAAAACAGTATTGCTGTTATTGTATACAATGTTCTTTTGGTTCTGCTAATTTCATTTTTCATTATTTCGTGCAAGTTTTTCTTTGTTTTTCTAAAATCATATGAACTCATCATTTCTTATAGCATGGTAGTATTTCATCACGATCATATGCCACAATTCATTCAGCCATTCCCCAGTTAATGGGGATCCCTGCAATCTCCAGTTCTTTGACAGAGCAAAGAGAGCTGCTATAAACATTTTAGAACATATAGGTTTTTTTCCATTTTCCCTAATTATCTTTGGAAATAGACCAAGTAGTAGTATTGCTGGGTCAGAGGGTATATAGGTAGTTTAATAGTTCTTTGGGCATAATTCCAGATTGCTCTCTAAAAAGGTTCAATCAGTTCACAATTTCACCAACAATGAATTAGTGTCCCAATTTTTCCACATCCCTTCCAACATTAGTCACTTTCCTCTTCCGTGATCATAGATTTGGTAATCCAGCCCATTCATTTGACACTTCTGATGGTAGCTGGGTAACCCAGTGGAGAGAGACCTGAGTTTGAATCATGCCCTAGACACTAAGCTCTTTGACCCTGGACAAGCCATTGTTTACCTCAGTTTCATCATCTGTGAAATTCCCCAGGGTTGTCCTGAGAATCAAATAAGATAATATTTGTAAAGTGCTTTGTAAACCTTAAAGTACTATATAAATGCAAGCTGTTATTATTGGTATTGATGAGTAGACTGAGACCCAGATAGGTTAAGTGACTTGTCCAGGGCCACACTGTGAGTATCTTAAGGATTTGAGCCCAGGTCTCTCTAACTGCAAGAACTGATCTTTATCTACTGCACTGTGAATTAGTAGCAGAATCCTTTATATGAAACTAGACAACCATTTGAAGACAAAGGAAATGTAGCTATGTGATCACGACGTACTGATTGACATTTTAACAATTGCCACAACAAATTCCTAACTCCATTTAGCCAACACGCAGAAGGGAAAAAAAGAATTGACAGCAGGCTTGTCAAGAATTCTCTTTTGCTGATGCCCTCTGAAGCCAGAGCTTTTTCAGCTTTGTTAGCAAAAAAAAAATACTCTCGCCCTACTTTACTCACAAACCATTCTCTCTTAAATAGCTTATTCAATTGCCTCTATTATATTGTGTTGATGATATTTATAGAGATATTAAAGGAAACTAATTTTTGAAAGTTTTTTTCAACTATTCTGATAAACTCAATTACTCAAAAAATACTAATGTAAGCCAAAGAAAGGGAAAATATTCATTGTAGTATTTTAGTAAGTGTAATTTTCCTTGGGAGATAGTGACTGCTTTTGTTTTTGTCTCTTTGGTGGGATTTAAAACTTTTTTGTATTATTGTTTTTTCACTTTTTTCAAAATTTTCTTTTGCTATAAACAT
This sequence comes from Phascolarctos cinereus, assembly GCF_003287225.1. Classification (NCBI taxonomy): domain Eukaryota; kingdom Metazoa; phylum Chordata; class Mammalia; order Diprotodontia; family Phascolarctidae; genus Phascolarctos; species Phascolarctos cinereus. The sequence goes on from NW_027556402.1 coordinate 28,223,200, forward strand.
AAACATTTGTTTTCAATTAATCTTAACTATTTACTTTTATTGCAATGATGGAGTCTGCAAATTTTAAAGATTGCTTAAAATATTTTTATTTCATGATAAAATCAATAATTTTTTTTTTGGCAAATCAGTTAATGAATTCCAATGCTATCATGCTTTGTTTCGTATCTTTTAGAACCAATTCGAAGATACAAACCTTACCACAGTGATATCTATAGTTCTCCCAGTGAAAGTCCATCTATTATTTCTTCTGAGCCAGATTTCCGACAAGGTAAGAAGCATTAAATATATTATCACAGATCCTAAAGATCTGATGACTAATCACTCACTTTATGTAGCTCATTAAAGATTTACAAAGAACATTCTTTGCAACAACCCAGTAAGATTGTGTAAATATTATTTTTATTCCCATTTTACAGATGAGAAAACTGGGACTCTGACAAGTTAAATGACATGTTGGGGTCACACATTAAGTGTCTGAATTTTGATGAGAACCTAGATCTCTGCTGATTTCATGTCCCCTCCACCATTAGGACATCTGCACACCACATGCACACATAGTGTATTAGTTTGAGATGATATTATGTAGTATTTGTCAAAAATAGAAATGGTGCTAAACATTGAAATACAAAATGGTACAGTAGAAACCTCATTGGCTCTGGAGTCAAGAAACCCGGGCTCAAATCCTGCCTGCGATGCCCATTGCCTATTTGATGTTGGGTTAGACTTTCATGGGCGTCATGTTTCCTATCTGCAAAATGAGTGTGTTGAACTAGTTGGCATCTGGGAGTGCCTTCCAGCTAGCTCTAGAATGATGCTATGATACTGGAGGAAATACAGAAATTTAAGAAAACTCCTGTAAAGTTTCTATTAAAAAAAAATTCTCAGACCCTACTACCATATTTCCTTAAAGGACTACTTGGTTATTTTCATTTTGGAAGAAATAGTACATTTTTAAAAAAAAATTCATTTCCTTTAAGGTGTTTCTTAATGCTGTAATGGCTTTGTATGGTGCATGTAAATCTGAATCTTTTAAAATAATTTTGCTTTTTAAATTCTTGCTGTTAAATAGAGTTATCTTTATGTTTTTAATCATTCTGATAACTATTGATTTTGTTTATACATTAGTGAAGAGGAGTGAAGCTTCCAAAGTGTTTGACTCCAGTGGTGGACTCCAAGGGGTAGATGAAATCTCTTCAAGCCATGGACAATCACAGAGACCAAGGTAGGTAAAATATTAACTAATGATAATAATTTTTCTGCATTCACATTTAGTAGTTATTCCACTGAGCAAGGAATTTTTTTTCCTTCCTCTCTTCACTTCCGTCCTGCTTTCTTTCTTTCATCTTTTTGATCTGCTTTTATGCGTATGTTAAGATTATGTAAAATTTAACTAGTCATTACCTTTTCAGTTTTTTAATCTATTAATCAAATTGATTTGCCTTTGGTTATTTTGTCTATCTGTGCCTCACTTTCCTGTTTTGAAAATGGAAACAATTATATGTTCACTTTGTACTACGTAGACGTGCTGTGAGAAAAGTGCTTTGTGAATTGTAAAGGATTATATAAACATAAACTAATATTATTATTAATTTGAAATCCTAGTATTGCTTTGCTTTATATGGACTGTGCTTTGGACTGGCTATCTCCCATTCTGGAATGCTTTCCCTGTTACCTACAATCTCTTAGCTTCCTCAAGGCTCAGCTCAGATTTCACCTTCCATAGGAGGCCCTTCTCCACTCTCTAACCCCACTTCCACTCCCTGCTTTGGGTACCTTCTAACTGAGACTGCATTCCATATATTATGTACAAATCTTATTTATACGATTTTTTAATACGTTGTCTCCTCTGTTAGAATATTGGCCCCTCAAGGTCAGGGACAGTGTTTTTGCTTTTCTTTACATCCCCATTACTTAGCACAATGTCTGACACATAATAATTACTCCCTAAATGTTTGTTGATTGATTGACAGATCCTTACCCCAACTCACGTGGGGCTGAAGTGAGCTGGAGGAAATTGGACAACTATGCTTTTTGGGGACATTCTAAATGTATATCGTCCATTTTCAACTGGCCCCTCACTCCAGCAAGGCAGTCCTCTTATTCCGCCCAATTGATTCCTCTCTCACTCTGCACAAAAGCTATTACAGACCTTCTCTCTGAAGGCCACATCTCCTCCCTCTCTCTCCTCTCTCTCTCTCTCTCTCTCTCTCTCTCTCTCTCTCTCTCTCTCTCTCTCTCTCTCTCTCTCTCTCTGTCTCTTCTCTCTTTCTTTCTCTCTCTCTCTCTCTCCCTTTCTCTTTTGCTCTCACTGCCTTGTTCTCTGTCTCTCTGGAAAAAAAACTGGCTATATGTGGTTGGCTCTTTAGATGTTTGAGAATTTTAATCCATAGATTTGGAGAGTTTGTTGAAGATTTGCTCTTAAAAAATCAGTTGAACCAGTTTGAGGGTACACACACACACACACACACAACAACACACACACACACACACACACACGAATTGCCCTTTATCCCTTTTCAGTTGGTTAAAGTTGGCATTTCTGCGTACTTGGCCAAGAACAACGAATTCCCTTTATTGCTGGTTCCTTGATAGGGGGCAGCAATGAAGGAGCTAACATTTTTATGAGCTATTTGTATTGTGGCCTCCCCTCTGTTATCTCTTATGTCTCTATGACCACATTCTCAGGTGCGGTTAAATCTTACTTTTGCCTATGGACCTTCCCGTCAGGTGACCATACTTGCCTGGGGAAATCAATTGGTAAAGTTTGAACAGGTAATTGAGGTGGCCCCAGCAGTTGTCTGGAGAAAAAGAGCTGTCCATATAGATGTGCACTCTTATTTTATCCTCATCACAACCTTATGAGGTGGGTGATATCACTGCCACCATTTTACAGATTTGCATTTTTAAAAAAGAATGTAAGTGTAGACTTTTAGATCATGAGACCTACAAGATAAAGGAGTAGACTTTTTTTTTCATCCTCACAACCTCTCAAACATCTCCAAAATAAGAATTATGTACAAGAGGGAAAGGAATTTCATCTTTCTCTGTGATCTAAGGCACCAAGAACCCCAACAAGCTAACAACCAGATGAACCTTCATTCCTTATGAGCTCCCCCAACACTCTTTCCCCGACCAGCTCTGGCAGAGTTGGACCCATGGGGTCCATCTAGCCATTCCCTTGCTGTTGCAGGCTCTGCTGGCTAGCCCCACCCTTCTCCTGCCATTCTAAGGCAGTAAGCAGCAGAACATAGTTCTCCTCTAGTCCTGTGAAAAGGAGGCGGATCTATAGGAAGCTTGTTCTACCTGGGGCAGTAGTTTAGCAGCCAATTGCACTACAGCGGGACCATCCACAAAACTAAGGGGGTGAGGACTCCCTCTTGAAAAAGGCAGCCTGAAATGATGGAGGTAGGGGATGGTGAAAGGTGAATGCCCAGTGTGGGAGGAAACTGAAACAACTTTGAGGAACAGTCCTTGGGGGATCCATCATCAAAGGGGAAGGAGTCACAGTACGAGCAAAAAAAGGCTGAAATTACTAAAGATCTCAGGAGGAACAAGATTTAATTAAAAATCCGGAGCACAAGCAGATAAACCAATAGAGAAGATAACAATAACAGAAGGGAATGTGTCTTCACAGACAAATAAGTTCAAAAATCTCAGACTAAATACTGTGAGACAAAGGAAAGCCAATCAATACCTGATAAGGACTTTCAACGAGATGTTCCCAGATTGTTCAAAAGGAAAATAAGAATAATGAAAGCAGAATTTTTGGTTTACGTAGCAGAAAAGGAAAGCTTAAATCCATGATGGCAGATCTCAACAGAATAACTGATTATGAATGCAGATACAGGGAGTGAAGGACAATCTGGAAGAAGAATAGCAAAAAGCAGTAACTTGAAACAGGATCTCCAAACAAACAAAATATTGATCTCAAAGACAAGTTGCAAAATACATGTTAAAAGAAAAAACCTGAATATTGTGATGCAAGAAATAATACAAGAAAGCTACCCAGAACTTCTGAACCCAGTAAACAAAGTATCGATCAAAAGCATCTTTAGAATACATCCAGAAAAAAATAAAGAGCCAAAAAAGCTATGCAACAAGCTCTAACTCATAGACATAAACTCCTAGAAGAAAGGACAAGTTCTGTTAACATCTAAGAAAAAAAGCCATAACAGAGAGGGGAAAGGAAATTTGAACATCACAAAACTATTCTGTGCCCACCAGAAACTACAGAGTAGAATGGATTGTGCAAAGCAGCTCAAGGGTGACATACCCTGCAAGCCTGAGCCCTAATTCCATCAATGAAGAAAGTAGATTCTTAATAAAAGAGACACGGGAAGAATTCCTGTAAAGAAAACCAGGTGTGAACAGATTATTTGCTTTGCAAACATGCCAGACGAGTTAGTATAAGAAAGGAAAAAAAAAAGGGAGCAGCCTAAGAAAGCACAAAGCAACAGTATAAATTACCAGAGGAGAAAAAAAATGAATTTAAAAGAGAAAGGGAAAGACATCTCTGTGGTTAACAACAACAGAATAATAAGGGTGACCATTAAGAGTTTCTTTCTAAAAATACACACAGAAAAGGGTGAAATTGGTATTTAAATAAAAGTACTAATGGTGGAGGAACCACCATGAAACATCATGGATTGAACTTCACACTACCATGCCTACAAGTAAATCAGTTTTTGTTTGTGGGGTTTTGTTTTCTTTTTTGTAACTAAACTACAGAATGGGAGGGTTCCTGAAGAGGAAGAAGATGGAGGAGAATGTGTGATGGACCCTAATCAAGTCAGTGCTAAATAATGAAAAGGAAATAATTCCTATAGTTTTTGGAAGGAGAAGAAGACCAACAGAATCGGTGAAGTGGTAAATAAAGAGATGGAAACAGGGAGAAATAAAGAGAGAAATCTCAATTTAGTGGTGGAAATGAGTCCCACTGAAACGCTTTCCTGTTGGGGAAGAGAAATATTTTATAATGGGAGAGATTGGGGGGGGGGCTTAGGATGGGTATAATTGACAGGGATTTATTGTTTTGGTTGAGAATTGGCAAACTACAGCCCAGGGGCCAAATAAAAATGTAAAAGTCATTTTAACTGACCAGCCATACAAAAACAGGCAAAGGGCTACATTTTGCCAGTGATTCATAGTTTGCTGCCCCCTGGCTTAGAGAGACCACCACTCCTGAAAGAGTATTGTGCCTCCGTGCCAGCATACTGACTCAAGAGGAGAATAAAAACTCTAGAAGGTAAATGACATCCAAAAGAAAGGGCTATGGACCCAGAGAGGAGATTTCATGGTAAATGGGGGAAAAGTGGGATGGAGAAAGGGCATGGAGAAAAAAGGGTAGTAATGAACTGGATAATTAGGGCCCCAGGAAAATTTTTTCCATGGGGCAATATGTTTATCCTATCTCCTCCAGGAATGAACATTTCTAAAAGTAAGACACAATAGAAAAAAAAAGGTGAAGAGAGTACAAACTTACTAAGAGATAATGTGGAAATTGTTTAAGAGAGGAAATTTAAAATAGATACTTTAGATTAGAAGGTTAAATTTCATAAGGAATACAGAGATTAAAGAAAAAAATGAGTGTAAGGAACATGAGTCAAATAAATAGAATAATAGGAAATAGAAGAGAATTAATGAAGAGAACAAGTGAAAAATCTTTTTAGAAAGGATGCTGAAAATGAAAGAAAAAAGTAATAAAACAAGTCAAAAAGGGAGAAGGGGGATTTTACTTAACTAACTGAGATGGAAGAAACAAGTAATAAAACGAGTCAAAAAGGAGAAGGGGGATTTTACTTGACCTGAGATGGAAATGTGGAAGAATTGGGTAACTAGATAAGAGAAAAAAGAAAAAGAAATTAATAAGTTAAGCAAAACTAGGAAAAGAATGTTAATGAAAATAGGGACTTGAGAGTGAGGGGGTGAGAATCTGTGGCAATAGGGATGGCTTAAAGTAAAGTGACCAAAACTAACTGAGAAGATAAAATTTTATTTTTTACAAAGAAAGAGCAACAATAAAATCTGAATTCAGAAAAAATTAGAGAAAATGGAGAAAATTATAAACCTAATTGAACTTTAAATGTAAATGAGTAAAACCTAATAAAATGAAACAGTGAGATTGGATAAGAAACCAAAACCTCACAGTCTATTGCTTGTAAAGAAACACACCTAAAAAGCAAAGATGTACTCAAAATAACAAGAGGCTAGAATAAAACTTACTGTCTGTGAGGCGAATCCAAAAAAGCAGGAGTTAAAAGCATGCCACTAGACAAAGCAAAAACAGAATTTGACAGCATAAAAAAAGATAAACAAGGAAACTACATTATGTTAAAAGGAACCGTAGACAATAAATCAACATTCATATTAAACTTACACACTGCAAACACCTTAGCATCCAAATTTATAAAGAAAAAATTAACCAAATTACAAAAGGATACAGGATAATGACAAGAGACTTTAATGACCCTTTCTCGGTTTTGGACAAATCTAGCAGAAAGAATGGAAAATGGATAGAATTAAACAAATTGCTGGAGAAACTAGAACTAAAGGACGCCTTTACTAAGTGGTACTGCTTATCAATATATATGCTTCTTAGTACCATATGGAACAATTAAAAAAAACTGACAATGCCCAGAAATAATGCAAATAAATGTGAAAACGTAGAAATAGTAAACATATTCTTTCCAGACATGATAAAAATAGTAACTGATTGGGGCAGCACAAATCAAAGACATTGACCCAGCACAGAACAACCATAACACCAAAAAATAGAAATGAAAAGCACCCCTACCTCACTCCTCTGCTGAGGTGTGAGATGTTCATAGGTATAATATATATTCAGACTTTTTTTTAATTATTAGTCATGTGTCCTTAGATAACTCCTCATTTCCCACCTTATTGCACTTCTTTTGGACTTCTTTCACCTCTCTACCTTGCCTCCAAGCCGCATGCCTCCTATCCTGCATCCTCTGATTTTTGGCTTTTTTTGTATGTGTCCTCTTTCCCCATTAGACTATAAACTCATTAAGGATAGAGACTGTTTTTCTTTTCCATATTTGTATCTTTAGTGCCTAACACAGTGCCTGATATATAGTAGGCACTTAATAAATATTTATTGTCTATTGACTATTATGGAGTTTTGCTTATTTTTTCTTTTCATTTCTTTTAAAATATTGTTGGTTTTATAGGATGACTCAGAAATATTATTTATTATAAAGGATGGTTTTCTGGTAGGGAAGAGGGAAGGAGACTGGAAGAAATTTTTATGATTTTTAAAAAAAGTTTATCTAGTATTTTGGATCAGTCTGTTTCTGCAAAGTGTGTTTTATTTAGATTCATATACTTCATGGTTCTTGGTACCTCTTGGTAGATATTCTCCCAAATATTTTGTAGTTTCTATAGTTATTTTAAATGGAATTTTTCTTTGTAGTTCTTTCTGCTGTTTTGTTACTAAAATACAGGAATGTTGATGATGTATTTGGATTTATTTCATATCCTGCAACTTTGAATTTATTGTTTCTTTTAAATTTTTATTGATTTTTAGGGTTTTCTAGGGAAATCATCAAATCATCTCCCCCCCAAAATGATAATTTTGTTTTCTCTTTGCCTATGCATATTCTTAAAATTTCTTTCTTGTCTTAATGCTCTAGGTAGCATTCCTAGCACTGTTTTAAATAGTATTGGTGGTAAATAGGCATTTTTGCTTTTCCCTGATCTTAGTAAACGAAGTGCCAATCAAAAGAATCCTTAGGATATATCCAGAAAAAAAAAAAAACCAAAAAAACTATGCAATAAACTCTAAGTCACAGACATAAATGCTTATAAGAAAGGACAAATTCTGTAAGAATCCAAGAGAAAGGCCATAAAATCGAAGGGAAAGGAAATTCGAAAATCACAAGATTATTCTGTGCCTACCAGAAACTGCAGATTAGAATGGACTGTGTTTTGAAGAGCATGCACACACCCACACATGGATGGAGAAAAATTAGAGACTTTTTACTATCTGTGTTTGCCCCTGGATTCAGATAGATATTATTTACTCTGTTAAGGAAAACTCTATTTATAAATATGTTTTCTACATTTTTAAATAGAAACAGATGTTGGATTTTATCAAGCCTTTTCAGCATCTATTGATACAATCATATGGTTTTTATTATTTATGTCATTAACATGATTTATTACATTTATAATCTTATATTGAGTCAATCCTCTATTACTGGTATAAACCCAACCAAATAATATGCTGTTTTGGGCCACTTGCTAATATTTGATTTAAAATTTTACATCAGTGTTGATTAGGGATACTAGTAGTTTTGTTTCTCTTCTTTGTCTCTCTTTGATTTAAGTGTCAAGACCATGTCTGTATTATAGAAGGAATTGGAAAGGTGCCTTCTTTCTTTTTATTGCAAATAGTTTATGCATTGAAAGGAATTGTTCTTTGAGTGCTCAATATAATTCACTTGCAAATGTCTCTAGTCCTGGAGTTCCTCCCCTCCCCTTTTAGGAATTCATATGTGGCTTATTCATTTTATTTTTCTGATATTAGTTTATTTAAATTGTCTGTTAGTTGTTGTTTTATATTTTTCTATGTAAGTATTCATCCATTTTCTATAAATTATCAGGTTTATTCCCCCCATAGATTTGGGCAAAATAATTTCTGCTAATTTGAGTTCTTTTTCACTTTTGATATGAATAATTTGCTTTTCCTTTCTTTTAGAAACTCATATTAGCTAGCTGTTTATTCATTTTATTTGTCCTCTGCTCTCCCCACCAAAAAAAAAATCTTCCTACTTTTATTTATCCATTTAATGGTCACTTTGCTTTCAATTCCATGAATCTCTTCAATTTTTAGGATTTCTGCTTAATTAGGAATTTTTTTGTTTGTTTAAAATTTTTTTAGTTGTGAGCCCAATTCGTTAATTTATTTTCTCTGTCTTATTAATGAAAGTGTTTAGAGATAAAGATTTTCCCCCAACAAGTACTTTAGCCAAATCTTAAAAGTGTTTGGCATGCCAAGTCATTATTGTCATTTTCTTTGAATAAGCTTTCTGTTGTTTCCATAATTTGTTTTTTGAACCATAGTTTGTTTCGAATTATGTTATTTAGGCTCTTAAAGGCCTTTTCTTCAATATAACATTATAATTAGTAAAAAATATCTTTAGCACTTCTTTCTGTCTTTTGGGGAGATGTCTTTATATACCAATACATGTTAAATTTTTAAAGGTGCTTTGTACAGCTCCTTTCTTATTGCCATTCAGAAATAGCCAGAAATCTATCATCTATAATTTTTTTCCAAGTTCTGCTTGGGTCCATAGCTTCTTTCTTGTTTGTTTTTTGGGTAGATTTGTCTGGATCTGAAAGGACTGCATTAAGGTTTTTCACTAGTATAGTTTTACTATTTTTCCTTTTAATTTGATTATCATTTTTGTTAAATATTTATGTACAATGCTACCTATACATTAAGTATTGATATTGATTTATTATATATTATGCTTTTAAGCGTATGTTAACATAATTTCCCTGCTTATTTCTTTATTATATCCATATTTACTATAGCCTTATCTGAAATAATGATTGCTATTATGTTTCTTTTAGTTTGGCTCAAATATAATTGACTTTCTTTTAGTTCCTCATTTTAGCTATATATTTGTTTATTTATACCTGGCAGTATGGATGTCAGCATTAGGGGGAGGGCAGTGAATTTGAAGCTGTTTTTATATTTTATTAGTCTATGTATGTGATAGTACTTTTCTGGATTTGTCTTAATGCTTTTATTTAAAAACACTTTCCTTTCTCTTCAAAGCAGCAGACAGTATGAAAAATCGTTTGAAGGCAGCCTGATTAGTCAAGAGATCATGCTGAAACGCCAGGAAGAAGAATTGATGCAGCTCCAGACTAGGATGGCTCTTAGACAGTCTCGGTTGAGCCTTTATCCAGGAGACACCATCAAAGCCTCCATGCTTGATGTCACCAGAGATCCCCTGAGAGAAATGGCGTTAGAAACAGCTATGACCCAAAGAAAACTGAGGGTAAATTGCTTCCAAATATGGAATTGCTTACTCTTAAAGCTGATGCTCAGGTAAAATAAGGCCTTTTTAGAGCTTCTACAAGTAACTGTAAACTATTGTTTGGCCAAGTGAAAGTTCCATTTTGGTTCCAAAAAAGGAGAGCCCTGTTCCCACTGATTACTGCTAAAATGTAGGTTCTGAATTAGATTCTTTTAAAATAACAAAGTAGTTAAATTCTAAGAGCCTTTGAGTGCTTTTTACTTCTAACATGAGAAACCTCCCTGTACTTTTTTAGTATTTTAAGGGTAAAAATGTAGCATCTTAGCTGCTGCCATAACTAGTCACTGACCCCACCCAGTCATATATATTTGTTTGTTTTTCCCACCACTTCTGAAGTGCAAGCTATCATTGGCAGTAAGCTGTAGTCTTACCCCATCATTCATCCTTCCATTTTCCTCTGTTTTAATTGTTCATTTTGACTCTTACAATAGTAACTGTTGTGTTCTTAATCTGCATGTGTAGAATATAGAGCCATTTAAGATCACTTGTAGAATTCTGGAATTTTATCCTCTTTGAAATATCTTGAAAATCCATCCCCAGGTACTCGTGAAATTATCCCAACTCTATTACAGATTCCTAATGTATGTATTTAATCCAGTTAAGATGAATGTGGAGATTTAACTATTGTAACTGATGAAAAAAGATCCAGTAATGAGGCTGAAAGCTTTGTTCTGTTCTCTTCTATTTGTGTTCTCTTGGGATTTACTGGATTTCTCACTAGGCTAGAAAAGGTGGGAAAAGAAGGGGAAAAGTGTTTATTAAGTGCATACAGTGTGCTAAGTGCTTTACAATTATCATCTCATTTGTATCCTCAAACTATCCTCTGGGGTAAGTGCTAATATGAACCCCATTTTACAGTTTAGGAAACTGACACAGGCCGCAGTTAAGTGACTTGTCCAGCGTCACACCACTAGAGTTTGAGGCTAGGGTTGAGCTCAGGTCTTCTTGACCCCAGGCTCAGCACTTCTGAATTTGTTTGATTGATTCTTGATATCTTATAGTGTCATTAGCTTCCACTTGCACAATTCTAACTTTTAAGGAGTTGTTTTCCTCAATCAGCTTTTTGTCTTTTCCATTTGACCAATTCTACTTTTTAAACAGTTTTCTTTTTCCAAGCTGTGGACTCTTTTTTCAAAATTCTCTTGTGTCACTCTCATTTCTTTTCCCAATTTTTTTTCTATCTCTCTTGTATGATTTTTAAGCTCTTCCATGAGTTCTCTCTGGGCTTGAGACCACTTCACATTTTTCTTTGGGGTTTTTCCCATAGGTGTTTTGACATTGTTGTCCCCTTTGGAGTTTGTGTCTTGGTCTTTCCAGTCACCATAATAACTTTCTATGGTCAGATTCTTTGTTGTTATTGTTGTTGTTGTTGTTTGTTTGCCCATCTTTTTTGGCCTTTTTTCTTTCTTTTAAATTTGAGCTCTGCTTCTGGGGTGGAAGAGCCACTGTTTCAGGCTTCTTGTATTAGGAGCTGTAGGCCCTGACTGTTTACCTGTGCTGCACTGATATTGCGTTGAGGCCCACAGGGGACCCTTGTGTTTGGTGCTTTGCTGAGAGGGTGGTGTAGGGGATGGTTGGCGCTGCTGGAGGCTGGTGCCAAGCCGGGGTCCTGGTGCTGGTGGGGTATTTCTGTGTTTCTCTGGGATTACATCGAAGCACGTGGTGGGGATCCAGAGCTGGAGGCTGCCTGTTGACTGGTAGAGTTGGTATCGACCTGTTTGCCCAGAGCTGTGCTAAAGCATGAGATGGTTCTGGTAGCTGGAGTTTGCCCATTCCCCTGGCTATCCTGAGGCACACTGGGAGTCCAGGTGTTGGTGTTTGCCTGCTCCACTACATCAGGGCTCAGGATTTCCCACTGGTTTGCTGAGGTGGCTCGCAGCTAGCTTGCTGGCACGTTTCCTTTGCTAGACGGTGTTCACCTTTTACTTGCCAATCTTTCAAGTTTCTTGGGCTAAAAGATTATTTCACCCCATCTTTCTGTTGGTTCTGCTGTTTCAGGATTTGTTTTGGGGCACTATTTTACTGCTTACTTTGCCATCTTGTAAGTCGGTATTTTTTTTAAACAAACGCTTTTCTACTCCTTTGATCGAAATACATAAAAAGAACTGGTTCTGTAATTGGCTACATTTTAACAAGTTTTGTGTCCTTTCCTTTCCATTAAGCTTGAGTCAGTTCAGTTTTAGTTATGTTTGGTTTCATTAAATCAAGGAACTACTAATTCTTCTTGAAGAAAATATTTATAATGTATTAGCAAATGGTTTCTGAGGAGTCCACGAGCCTCTGGTGTTTTCCATTTCTTGATCCCAAACCATATTTTCCAATAGTTTTCACCGTCTCCTCCTAAGTTACTTTTGCTCTTAAGCTGTGTTGTCTCCAAATATGTTTACTTAGCTTGGAAGACCTTTTGAATTGCTCAGAAATTCTTCTGTACTTAATCTGCTATAGTGGATGGTACATAAACTGCAATTATTTTCACGGCGGTTTGTTTGCTTACATTTCTTATGACCACACTCAGGCAAAATAACAGCGTGACTATCACATGAAGCCAGTTTTGCCAAATCCTTTATTTGCCTTTCCATGGAAAGCTTGTGAGCAGTCCATATTTAACTGAACCGTTTTTTGTGTCAGTATGTGATTCAGTCCTTCCACATCAGCTCATTATTCATTTTCTTTTTTTAAATTAAATTTTTTTAATTAGCAAAAGTCTTTTTTCTCTCTTTTTAACACCCCCATCAAAGAGTAAAGAAAAGCAAAACCGTTATAACAGATATGCATAATCAAGCGAAAGATATTCCTACACTCACCATGTCCAGAAATCATCTATGTTTCATTGTGTATCCACTCTATCATCTCTCTATCAGGAGGTGAATAGCATACTCATGGATGAAGAACTAAAACCCAGTGAAGGGAAGCGACTTCCTTAGGGTCACATAGGTCCTCCAGAGTGGAGGTTGGCTGTTGCATTGATCAGACTTCTTCAGTTTTTCCAAATTGTTTGTCTTTACAGTGTTGTTATTGTATAAACTGTTATGATTCTGCTCATTTCCCTCTTCATCAGTTTATATAAGTCTTCCCAGGTTTCTCTGAAACTGTCCCTTTGATCATGAAGACTCAGTAGAATTATATTCACATACTATAATTTGTTCGGCTGTTCCCCAATTGATGGACACCCTATTTGTTTCTACTTCTTTGCCATCAGTTTGTTGCTTTTTGAACAAAGATCATAGGTTAATACCAAAAATAGAATCAATTTTTATAGACTGTGAACCATATGATCCTTAACATCCTTTGGCCTTTTTCCCTCATATTGCTGCAGAAATGAATGGTCATTTTGAGTTCATGGATCACCATGGTCAAGGAAAATTACTTATCTCGTGACCACCAGCCCCCCTTTTTGGATACCTTTCCAAATTGATCTAGGCTAATAATCCTTAGACAGTAAATACACATAGCTATCTAGCTTAGCATAAGAGGTGCTGGCGCTTGACTGGAACAATCAGAGTAGACCTCTTATGTGAAGGAAGTGTTTCTTTTTTCAAAGGTATATTAAGGTACTTTCAGTTGTAACTGACCTTAGGTATAATAATTTTAAAGTCAGTAAACAACATTTTTAAATGGGCCGTTAGGTGATGCAGTAGATAAAAGTGCTGCCACCCACTTGGCAGGGTTGTTGTGGGGATCTAATGAGATGGTATTTGTACAACGTTAAGCATAGTGCTTGGCACGTTGTTGGAGTTATATAAATGTTTAACTCCCTTCCCCTCCAAATGTACTTTGTAAACGGTGTTCAACAAAATTCATTGTGTTTTTCACTGCTATACTCAATCTATATATAGTTATCTATATCTGTCTCTCTATCTAAAACATCTTTTTTCGTCCTTCTCTCTAAGAGCACCCTTCATAAGACAGATAATTCTCTTTCTACTACTCCCCACCATGTTAACTAAAGTTGATGATGATACAGTCAAGCTAAATGGAATACAAAACTGTGATTGTTGAAATATTTTCTTATTGATAGGAATCATCAATTTGTGGCTTATTCATCTTCCTTGAAAAACTTAAATCTCCGTAAGGACAGTGGTCAAGATATTTTAACCTTTGCCCCATTTACATAATGTCAGAAGCAGTCCATGGAAGACATATAGCTATTCCCTATTCTTTGTGCTGTTCTCTTCTACAACTGATCATATCCAGAATGGCTAATGATCAACTTTGGCCTTTCTGTCTGTTCCTTCCCTGGCCCTATTTGCCTGGGATACTGAGAGATTAAATGCCCATAGTCTGCAGCTGGTGAGAGTCAGACACATAACAGGAATGCAAATCTTCCAGATTCCAAATCCTGCCATGTCTGACTCCAGGAATGCCATACTGCGTCTTGAGGGATATATCTTCACAGTCTTATTAAAAGCCTGTAAGTTTCCCAGTCTACTTAGATACAAAAACATTCCTTGACTAGATAATTTATCATGTTGATCTATTCACAAACCTCAATTATTTTAAATATGGCTTATGTAGAACTTGTTATATTTTTTAGTGTATTTTTTTGCTAAGTGTGTGTCATTTTAGACATGCACTCTATATTTAAATCAATACGATATATGAATGGCTTTTTGAGAAGTAAATGAGCTTTGGAGACACACCATCCAAAAGCGTAAAAAGAAGAAAACATATATTTCTATATCTTTTTAATGAGCAAATCAAGCCAAAGGATTCTTAGGAAGAATGAAACTGATTACTTTTATTCTACTCCTGCTTTTTGGAAGAAATGACATTAAGAGGAAAAAAAGTTGTGAATATTATGAAGATATTTTGCATATAAAATTTTCCCTAATAACCTTTCCACAAATAATAACTAAAATTTTTTCTTCTCTTTTTCTTTTTGGTTCAGATTTGTTTTTCCTTAACCCTACCTTGTTGCCTTTGACCTCTGTTCAGTTTTATTTATCCATTGGGAAACCATCCTAATTTGTTCTTCTGGTTTTCAAAAGACATGATATTAGTTTACTGATAAACTTAAAACATAAAGTAAGAGCTTTGTGTCATGCTTTAATTCAAGTGATGTCTTCTGTCACATTCCTGTCTGGTTGAATATAAATTCCCAGATCATACCATTGAATAAGCTATATAGTAAATAGGACAGAAGAAATAAAAATGATAAAATCCTAATAATCCCTAATTCTTCGGGGAGGTGAGCAATATTAACCCTTCTTTCAGTCTACAGTTAGCCTGTCTGTGCTGTTCCTTTCACATTCAGACCTATTTCTTTTGTCATCGTGGCTCCCAACTAGAATCAATCTTTCCTTGGACCAAGCCCTCCTTGGCCTATACCACTTTATTGGCTTTGGATATTAAAGGAATAAGTAGGTTTAAAGAGGAGAAGATTATAGCTCCTGTTTCATTGTTTCTAGGCTATCTTTTTCCTCTTCCCCCACTCCCACCATGTTTGCTACAATCTAGCTATCTCAGTGAAGCCTTCCTTTTTTCAGGGCAAAGAGAACAATGCTAATACTTTTTTTTTCCTCCTAAAGTCCTACTCTAAAAATTTATCTTGGCATTAAAGTGACCCTGAGTTGTCAAAAGCTATGCCGGTAGGCTATGGTCCAATATGAGGTTGTACATCAGTTACCCAAAGTCTAACCAAGCCAGATATGGAGAAACACATTCCCAAGTTGGCTGTAGGGGCAAACATAGCAACTCTCAAAGTTTTGAACCACAGCCATCTTAAAAGTATCGAAGTAGATGTTCATTGTTGAAAATAGATATTCCCTCCCCTCACATAGTAAAGAATGTTGAATATATAAGTCCAAAAAAACAAATCCAGATAATATAGTTAAATATTTTACCCTTATTAGGATAAAAATGTTTATTATTCTCTAGTAAGATTTGGTTTGATCATCTCACAAAAGAATAATACTTTAAAAAGAAAAAAAACAAAGAAACAAACCTTTAATCACAGAATTGTAAGGGATTTCCGAGGCTATCTGGTCTAATATGCCTGAATTTGATCTCCTCTATAATATTCACATTTTTTTTCCTGGCTTTTTTTGGTTTTGGGGGGGGTTAAGTGACTTGCCAAGGGTCACACAGTATAATATTCTCAATAAATGGGTGTTTCCAGCCTTGTCTTGAAGACCCCTAGAAGTAAACCATTAGATGTGGTCACCCATTACTTTTTTTTTTAATAAATCTAGATATGGAGAATTACCTCCTGACATCAAAGTTAAATGTGCTTCTGTGTTTGTAGTCTTCGTTGCTCCATTACCAAAGGTTAATAAAAATTAAGAACAGATTATTTTATGATCATAACATATTTTAAATGTTTCTGAAAAAGCTGAACTTGCTAGCTAGAGAACAATGGTTTTTGTAGAACATCTTTGAAAATAACATAAAGCAGAACATTATTTCATGTAGAAATGTAAGTATCAAAATTCTGAGGATACATAATGTTAAGGAAGATATTTTTGCTTGCACTAAACAAGTGTCCTAGTCAGTTCCCCTCATTCACAAGTTTAGATCATTTCACCAAACTTGAGTGCCTAACAGTCACAAGACATTTTGAGCATTAACTGCAATTCCCAACCCCACTCTTTTGTCCATCAGCACACCCACATCTCTTTTACTAGTCTCCATTCAGGTTTCTACCTGTATCCACTCTCCTTTTGACTGAGTTATACAGTGACCTTTTTCCACCCTCAGCCTCAGAAATATCGGGAATATCACATTATAAATTCACCAAACTATTCTGTAAGGCAATTTAGAATTATACAAAGAAGGTAGCTAAAGTGTCCATACCCTGTGGCCAAGAGATCCCACCATTAGGGATAAGAATAAATGAATGCATGAATCTTTGAAAAAGCATTTATTAGTTGCTTATGATATACCAGGCATTCTGGGGATATAAATACAAGCAAATAAATCAGCGAGGTATTAACATGCTGTGGCATGGTTCAGAACTCTCTGGGAAGTGGTTTGGTGGCCTGGTTCTGGGCAGGATAAGATAAAAGCTCATCTATTTAACTCCATGGGAATTCAAGTTCAGGTGGGAGGAGGAGGAGTGCCAGAGTGGCTACCACATTGTTTTGAACTGGTCTACCCCAAAAAGGTCAGTGACAAAAAGGAAGACCTTATATTCGCCAAAATATTTAAAGCTTCGCTTTTTGTGGAAGAAACAAACTAGTATCAAAGTAAATGTCCATCAGTTGGGGAATGGCTAAACAAGTTGTGATATGTTTAAAGAGATTTTACTTTCTCGTAACTGTAGCAATCAAAATGGAAAGGATAATGGAAAGCGAATGTGAAGGTGTAATAATCAATTTTGACCCCAAAGAAAATACAATTTGCCTCCTTGCTTCTTTACAGAGATGGAAGACTGGGGGCATGGAATACTTCATATAGTATCAGACTGGGATATGTTAGTTTTTTCTATCTTTGTATGCTTTGATATAAGAGCTTGCTTTCAGGGAGAGAGGAAGCTCGTAAGGGATGTTACAAATGCATCAAAACTTTATTTTACAAAGGAAAGTAATAGATCGTTAGTTTCTTCCTCTGTGTGTGTGTGTGTGTGTGTGTGTGTGTGTGTGGTTTTGTGTTTTTTTTGTTTGCTTTGTTTTTTAGGTTTTACTGCTATGCAGCGACAGTACACATACTCATTAATAAAATAATTCAAGAAATGGATCAGGAAATCCCAATCCTGCATCCAAAGAACCTAAAAACTATCTTTCCTCCTTTCTTTTTTTTCTTCCTTTCTTTGCTTTCTTCTTTCTTTTTTTGACTAATATCTTTTACTTTACTGTTACTCTTATTTTCAAGTACATCCCTCTATGAGTACCGTTTTTCTGGCCCTCCTGCCTTGAGCCATTCCTTACAACAAAGAATAAAGAGAAGGATGAAAAATCAGTTCAGCAAAACTAAACACATGAGTTTGACAGTATGCTTATACTGTCATTATTGCACATGTGCAAAAAGTAAGACAAAGAAGTCTACTTTCTTGACTCCTCTTCAGGATAAACTGTGTTCATTATAACTACATGGTGTTCAGGTTCATGGAATTTTTGCTGTTATTTCTATTATTATTGCTATAGTCATTATATGTATTATTTTCCTGATTTTTCATGATTTACTCTGTAAATTAAGATCATTTAAGTCTTCCCAATGTTTCTTTGTTCATCATAGTCATTTCTTATTGCATAGTATTAGTCTATGATTTTTTCAACTCTTCTGTAGTTGATAAACTTCTATTTTATTTCTAATTCTTTGTTGCTACCAAAAAAAGCTGATTTCAATATTTTCATATATATGAGATCTCTTTTTCTATGTTTGATGTCTTTGGGTCATTTGCATATCAGTGGGACTTCTGGTTCAAAGTGTATGGACACTTTAGCAGTTTTTAAAATGTAATTCCAAATTGCTTTTAAAAATGGTTGAATTTTACAACAGTGTGCTTATCGTTCTGCAGCCTCTGAAATGTTTACCACTTTCCTAATTCTTCTACTCCTCTATGTATATATATTTTTTCAGATTGTGCCTAATTTAAGGCTTATAGTTATAGTTATATGTAATTATAGTCTTTTTCATCACAGAGGTTGGATTCTGGAATTATCTCTCTCCTTCTGCTATCAGTAGTTGGCATCAGAATCCAAAAACATACTCCTTGTCTCATTCCTTTCCATTCTCTTAGCCTCAAGTGTAGTCTCGTTGCCACATGGGACAATACATTTAATTTGGACACATTTAGACACAGGCAGAATCAAACTATATCTCCAAAAATCTTGGCAATATCAACCACCACCATGACTTGAGGAAAGAGTTCATCTTAGACCACTTCTACACAGTTTTATACAGTGTACTGTTTCATCAAACGTTTGTGTCTTTGTCTGAACATACTAGTGTCTAACACAGGAAGCTTTTATGTGATCCTTTTCTGAGGGAAATAGTCACTAGGGAATTCTTTGTGCTTTCTTTGCAGGTAGATATCAGTTTAAATCCTGATGACTATAGAAATCAATTGTTACTTCTCTTATATCTTCATTTATTGTTTTCGGGTAATTACCCCACAACAACTTCAGTTGTTAATTGCAGAATGTTGTAATGTCAAACTTCAAGTGAAGAGATAGGTTCCCATCTCAGGTCTACCACTCACCAGCCTGGCCCTGGACAAGCCACTTCGACCGCTAGGGCATCAGTCTCTTCATCTGTAAATTGAAGGGGATAAACGAGATAATCTCTAACATCCTTTACAACTTTAGGAGTCTGTGACTATGGTATACCTATTTATATTAGAACTATTGAAATGGACCAAACACATGTACATTTACACAGCATCCACCTCATAGGATTATTGTGTGGAGAAAATAAGATTATGTCTGTAAAGTATTTCACAGACTTTAAAAACATGTCAGTTTAATTTTTCTTTTTAAAAATTGAAACTTTTTATTTCTACATCACCTTCATTTCAAAATATATAGAAAGAACTCCTCCCCAAAGCACTGTCTCTTGTAACAAAGAATAAAGAGGAGAAAATAAAACTTTTAACTCAGGAAAACTAGCCAACATATGCAACCAAGTCTCACTGTCCATGCAGTTGTCAGCACCAAGATCCCCCACCCCCATTTTATTTTTCAAAAAAGGGAGAAAAATGTATTTTCTCATCTGTTATTTGCGACTAGGCTTTGTTGCAATTATAATTGCATAGTGTTCTGTTTCATGGGGTTTTCATGGGGCATATTTACATTGTTGTAGCATTTGTAGATATTATTTCCCCCTCTTTTATAACCTAGCTTGTTGAGATTCACTTAAGTGAAGTTTTCATCTCTTAACTGTGAAAGTTCATAAAATTTATTTTTAGTGTATCCCTTAATAAAGTAGTAGATTATACAGAAATTTTTCCTCTTATAAACAATGACACTTGGCGCAGTGGATAGAGCACCAGCCCTGAAGTCAGGAGGACCTGAGTTCAAATCCGGCCTCAGACCAAACACTTGACAGTTACTAGCTGTGTGACTCTGGGCAAGTCACTTAACCCCAGTTGCCTTAAAAAAAAATGAATGAAACTGAGATGGGATAGAGGGAGGGAGAAAATTTGGAATTGAAAATAAAATTTAAAATAAAAAAAAAGAATGAAACTTCATTTGTGAATGTATTCCAAAGGAATTAGATTCTTTAACACTCAACATATTAAAAGGCTGACAACATTTCTTTTATGTGTCTTTAAGAGTTTTCATTTTTGCCAAATGGCAGAAGTTTGCCAAAACTTTCATGGGGTTGTTTTGTGAGCAAAATTCAGAAATTAGTTATGATTTATACCTTAATTTTTTTGTTTAGTTTGCAACTTAAAAATTGGCATGTAGAATGTAAGGAAAGGCTTGAGGATGATCTGTATCATCTATAGACCATTATAAATCTTTATCCAATTTGAATTTGATATTAAAAGGGTTTTTTAAGTAAATTTGTTTACTAGTGCCAGGAACCGTTATCAGAAATGTAACGGTGTACATCTTGGAAGAAAATGAACTCCACGTGACTACCAATATGCTTGAAGATAAATTATGGATATTATTTCTGTGCCTTTTGCAAGAGCCTCATTTCTTTCTATGTTGCTCACTACTGAATACATACTCGTTGACATGACTTGATCTGTATGATTTACAGAACTTCTTTGGACCTGAATTTGTAAAGATGACAGTTGAACCATTTATATCTTTGGATCTGCCAAGATCTATCCTTGTAAGTAATAAAAAACACAATTTGCATTATTCCAAGAAAATAACTTCAAAAATATGGCTGAATTGTTTTCCTTTAACAGTACTATATTCTTCCAATTGCAGACCAAGAAAGGGAAGAATGAAGATACCCGGAGAAAAATAAACATCATGCTTCTGAGTGGACAGCGATTGGAGCTGACCTGCGATATCAAAACCCTCTGTAAAGATGTATTTGACATGGTTGTGGCCCATATTGGCTTGGTGGAACATCACTTGTTTGCCTTAGCTAGCCTTAGAGGTACAAAGAAGTTTTGCATGTGTTCTGTGGACAGTGAAGAAAATAATTACATTTTCACGTTGTCCACATTGAGATTCCTTGACAATTTTGGGTGCCTGTAACTGCTGCCATGACTGACCCTTGCTCCAGTAGAGATTAGTTAAATAATAAGGACAACTTTACTTAAAATGAGTTTTCATAGTCATCTTCCAAGGAAAACATTGGGCTGTAAAAAAAGATTGGTCCTGTTCAATCCTGACTGCCATATCCAAAGTTACAAATGATCTCTTATGGAATCCCATGGCCTTTTCTCAATCCCCATCCTTCTTGGCCTTTGTCACTGTCAATCACACTTTTCTTCTTGATACTCTCTTCTTTCTAGGTTTTTGAGGCACTGTCCTCTCTTGGCTCTCCTGCCTGTCTGACTGCTCTTTTTAAGCCTCTTTTGATAGATCTTTATCAGGGTCATGCCCACTAATCCTGGCTATCCCACAGTGTTCTTTCCTGGGTCTTTCTGTCTGTCTCTCTCTCTCTACTACTTTAATTGGTGATCTCATCAGCTCCCATGGATTTAATTATCATCTCTATGCTGATGATTCTCAGGATCCATAACCTATCTGCTAATCCTATCTCCAGCTGCCTATCAGACATCTTAAAATAGATGGTCATGTCTTAAACTCAACATGTCAGAAACTGAACTTACTGTTTTTTCTCCAAACTTCCCTCCCTTCCAGACCTCATTACTACTGTTCAGGGAATGACCACCTCCCAGTTGCCCAGGCTCACAGTCTACTGTTATCCACAGTCCTCAGTCTCACCCTTACCCTCATATTCAATCTGTTGATTGCACATTTTCTATATCTCTCTAATATGCTCCCTTCTGTCCTCAACTGTCAGCTGTCACAGGCCCTCATCACTTCATGCCTGGACAATTGCAGTAGCCTGCTGGTTGGTCTGTCTGGCACAACTCTTCCCCCACTCCAGTCCATCTTTCATTCAGCTGCCAAAGTTATTTTTATAAAGTGCATGTCTGACCATATCATGCCCCTACTCAATAAACTCCTGTTGTTTTTCAGTCACATCCAACTCTTCGTGACCCCATTTGGAGTTTTCTTGGCAAAGATACTACGAGTGGTTTGCCATTTCCTTCTCCATCTCATTTTACAGATAAGGAAACTAAGGCAGACATGGCTCATTAAGTGACTCACCCAGCTAGTAGTATCTGAAGCCAGATTTGAATTCAGAAAAATGAGTCATCCTGACTCCATGCCTGGCACTTTAGCCATTTCACCATCTAGCTGCCCAGTAAACTGCAGTGGCTCCTTCTCACTTCCAGGATCAAATACAAATCCTCTGTTTGACATTCAGAGTCCTTTATACATTGACTCCTTCCCACGGACTTTTCTAGCCTTCTTACTGCTTCCACTCTTCCACTTATTCTTTGGCATTGGCATTTGGCAGCGATTGGAGCTGACCTGTGGGTATCAAAACCCTCTGTAAAGATGTATTTGACATGGTTGTGGCCCATATTGGCTTGGTGGAACATCACTTGTTTGCCTTAGCTAGCCTTAAAGGTACAAAGAAGTTTTGCATGTGTTCTGTGGACAGTGAAGAAAATAACTACATTTTTACATTGTCTACATTGGGATGCCTTGACAGTTTTGGCCAGTGGCATTAGCCTTGCTTTTCCTCAAACAAGACATTCCAGCTCTTGGCCCTTGGCATTTTCTCTGACTGCCTCACATTCCTAGAATACTCTGCTTCCTCATCTCCACCTCCTGACTTCCCTGGCTTCCTTCAAGACCCAGCTAAAATCTTCCCTTCTACAATCTGTTGTATTTCTAGCTCTTCCCCCGTTAGATTCTGAGTTCCCTTGAGGACAGGGACTAACTTTTGCCTTTCTTTCCATCCTCTTGCTTTAGTGCAAAACCTGGCACATAGTAGGCACTTCAATGCTTATTGATTGGCTGATATTAAATTCCAAGACCCAAAAGTGAGTTCTTGCCCACAGGTAAGAGAGCACAAATTAAGATTTGTGCCTGTGTTTCCTCAAAACTGGTAGGACCACATCGTTGAGTTTACCCAATCTCGGTAATAAATTCAGCTGTCCCAAGGCTAGAGAACATTTGTATATGCTTTAAGTTGACTTCAGTGATAGAAGGTAGACTAGCCAGGAACACCTGAGTTCACATCCTGTTTCTAACACTAGTTATGTGATCAAGGGCCTCTCACTTAAACTCTCAGTCACAAAGAAATTGCTGATATGTATTGGGGAAGGGAATTCCCACATTGGGAGTCCTCCATACAAATGAAATCAAAGATCTGGTGTGTACCTAGTATTTTAGGACTCATAAGCTGTTCTTTCCAAAATTCCTTGAAGGGATAAAGGAAGGTCAGTTGGAGATAGATATAAGCAGGACAGCTTCAGTAATAATATTGATTTTTTTTGGAAGGAGAAGTGAGCTGTGTGTGCTCAGGTCTAGAACTGTCAGGGGCCACTCTCTTTCATAGATCAGATTGCCCATCTCATTTGCTCTTTATTAGGTTCAGAATAAATCTGTTATAATTTTAAAAACCAAACTGCTGTGTGATAATGAGATGAAGAAATATCAAGTTGTATTAAATATAATTTTAGTATATTCATTGATTTCTAATTCTTTAAATATTAGCAGTCTGTATATTTAAACAGAATAGTATTAGAATTGGCCAAAACTCTCGAGCGTTCTGGATCAATAAGAGTTTGCTGAATAATTCATCAAACATTTATTAAGCACCAGCTGTGTGCTGGGCACTGGGCTGGAAATATAGGAGGTACAGAAGTGAAAATGAATTTGTTCCTTCCCTCCAAGAGTCTGGAGCCAACTAGGAAAGAAACAGCTTATTCATAGCCAAGTAAATCCAAGTTTATTTGGGGAAGGAGAAAGTTTTAACAATTGGGCTGACATGGGGGGGCATCAGGAGGGATGTAAAGAGTCAGTAGAACTGAGTTGAAGCTTGATGAAATCTAAAGAACTTGAGACCTTGAGCATAGTGAGTTTAATTAAGGTTCAGGGGGCATGCCTGTGGAAATGTAGAAAGACTTCGAGACTAGATGGAATGCTCAGGAGGCTAATTTGGCTAGATTACGGGATGAACAAAGACTTAACGTGAATTGTCTGGAGAGCTATCCAGATTGTGCAGAGTTTTCAGTGCCAGGCTCTGTGTTTGCACTTGTTCTAAGAGGAAATAAGTACCACTAAGGGCAGACCTGTGCCTTAGGTTAATTTGTTTCGCAATTTGGTGGAGGGATGGATTGGAGAAGGGAAAAATTGGATTTTGGAAGACCAAATAGGAGGCTGTTACACTAGTCTAGTTGAGAGATGATGAAGGCTTGAGTTAGGGTGTTGACACTGGGATTGTGATAGACTGTGGAGGGATGACCTTTGGCAAGGTAGACTCTACAGGACATGGCAGTTGATTAAATATGGGGAGCAAAGGAGAGTGGAGAACCAATATATCCCTGATGCAGTAAACACTGGGGACTGGGAAGATTGGAGTTCCATAAACAGAACTAGTCAACTTTTAAGGATCATAGGTTGGAGGATTGAGGGGGGAGGAAATCAGTTTTATTTTGAATGAGTTTAATTATACTACTTGTTCCCATGGGATACCGAATTATCAGTGATGACATGAATAAGAAGTAAATTGCTGATCTAGTTTCAGCTGGCAATGAGGCTTCATATTAACTTCCTTGTTAAAAATAAAAAGAAGAAAAAATTTTTAAAAGGTTCTGCGCCCTCCTAAGATATTATCAAGTATCAGTATTTAATCTGGATATTTTTCTTCATGCTTTTTAGATAATGAGTATTTCTTTGTTGATCCTGATCTGAAACTAACTAAAGTGGCCCCAGAGGGGTGGAAAGAAGAGCCAAAGAAAAAGAACAAAACAACTGTAGATTTTACTTTGTTCCTACGAATTAAATTTTTCCTGGATGATGTCAGTCTAATACAGTGAGTGCACAGAAGATTTCTGTTCTTTTTTTAGCTTGCTTATCCTTTCAACTCCATAACTTTCTAACATCATTTTTTTTGATTTGATCTCCAAATTTTCTCCCTCTGCCCTCCTTCTTCCTAAAATGGTAAGCAATTTGATAGAGGTTATGTATGTGTAATCATGTAAAACATATTTCCATATCAACTCTATAACCTTCTAACATTTATTTTTCTTGAATAGCTTAGTTTCGATCAAATTCTCAATATTACCTTCATAATAACCAATGGGCGGGGCGGCTAGGTGGCACAGTGGATAGAGCACCGGCCCTGAAGTCAGGAAGACCTGAGTTCAAATGTGGCCTCAGGTCAAACACTTGACACTTACTGGCTGTGTGACACTGGACAAGTCACTTAACTCCAAATGCCTTAAAAAAAAAGACTAACCAACGGGAAAAATTTCATTTTGTTATGTAAAGTGTTCCACCAAATTGTAGGATGATAAAAATCGTCCAAGGATTCAAGAATAAATGGCTGAACATAAAATTTCTGTCTTTTCTCAGACATACTTTGACCTGTCACCAATATTATCTCCAGCTGCGTAAAGATATCTTGGAGGAGAGGATGCACTGTGATGATGAAACTTCCTTACTGCTAGCCTCTTTGGCCCTTCAAGCCGAGTATGGTGATTACCAACCAGAGGTAGGATTTCCTTCTTTCATATACAAGCAGAGACCATTTCTGTGTTACTGTTACACCTGCCTTGGATAATCAGTAACTGTATAGCTTTCGAGAATTTCTAATTGAACGTTGTACCCAGTAACATCAGTATTGTGCGATGATCAAATGTGATAGACTAGCTCTTCTCAGCAGTACAGGGATCCAAGACAACTCCAGTAGACTCACGATGGAAAATGCTGTCCACATCCATGAGCTTTTTAGTATGAATGCAGATCAAAGCACACTATTTTCACTTTTTTTGTTGTGATTTTTTTTTCTTTCTTGTGTCTTTTTTTCCCTTTTGTTCTGATTCTTCTTTTATAACATGACTAATATCTGGAAATATGTTTAACATGATTACGCACGTATAACCTATATCAGATTGCTTGCTGTCTTGGGGAGGGGGGATGGAAGGGAGGGAGAAAAATTTGCAACCCAAAATCTGAACGTTGAAAGCTATCTTTACATGTAAAATACCATTAGGTGGGAAAAAATGAATGTTGATAACTGTCTTTACGCATAGTTGGAAAAAAGAAAATACTGTTTACAAAACAAAGTCAAAAAATAATTTCTCATTGAAGTCTGGTCATGGCTTTTTGATATTGACGTAGTATTGATTAAAGTTCAAGGAAACTGCTTCTGGTGTGTTTTGATGGTTTACAACAACATATTTCTCTCTCTGTCTCTGTCTGTCTGTCTGTCTGTCTGTCTCTCTCTCTCTCTCTCTCTCTGTCTCTCTCTCAGGTTCATGGTATGTCTTACTTTAGACTGGAACATTACTTGCCAGCTAGAGTGACAGAGAGATTGGATTTATCCTATGTGAAAGAAGAGTTACCTAAGCTACACAGTACTTACATAGGGGCTTCTGAAAAAGAAACAGAAATGGAGTTTTTAAAGGTAAGTCAAACTATACCAGGCCCCAGGGCTAGTGTGGATGGTAAGTTCCATGGGTTCCCATGTTCATCTTTCGATAGAAAGATTTTACATTGAGTTCAGATGTGAACATAACACAGTGTATCAGAGTATATTGCTTTCTGCACTTGGAGTCAGGAAGACTTGTACATGACATATTTATTAGCTGTGTGACCATTAGCAAGTCACTAGGAAAACCAAAAGATCTATTTATTCATTGTAAGAGTTTTATCACACTCTAGAGAGAGAGAGAGAGAGAGAGAGAGAGAGAGAGAGAGAGAGAGAGAGAGAGAGAGAAAGTATTCCCTGTTTTTGTTTTAACTAGCTCCTTAGGGCACAAAAGTATTCCTTCCTTCTCTTCTGCCTTTAGGGAGAGTCAAGTTTCCCCACCCTTTGTAAATAGTTAAAGAGGTTTTATTTCACCTCTATCTAGATAATAGAGATATAGGGTCATTATTTGTTATAATTTATGCCAGTAGTGATACATATTAAGACTGCTAACAGAGAAGCAGATTTCAGTTAAATAGAAGAAAGATTTCCTAACATTTCAGGTATAACAGTCTAGTAATCTTTAGTGGGCTTCTTGGGAGCACCGAGGGGCTTTAAGCCATTCTGCCTTCATTTGCAAAATGCAATCCATCTACCTTCCTTGAAGTCTTTCCAGACTCACCCTATCTGGCTCAGTTAACACCCCACCCCAGTTTTTGTTCACCTAGCTAGCCCTCCATTATCTATGATTACCATTAACACTGATCAAAAGCTGGATATCAAGTGCACATGAAATGGAGAATCTGGTGGTATTTTTAAGCCTCTCCCAAAAGGTTACTGATCCACAATTTTTATCTTTCTTCTGTCCCTTCCCCCAAAAGCACTATAGTACTAGCAGAGCAGACAATAAAAAACGTTATTTATTTTTGGCTTTAAAAAAGCCAAGGGGAACCATTGTCATTTGTAAATAAGAAGTCATTGGTAACTTTGCAAAGATTAATATTGTTAGATTCTCAGTAGCAAAGGGCTGATAAGTAAGAGGAGGAAATGAAATGGAGGCAGTTAATACAGATAGCTTTTTCTGGGAGTTTGGTTGAAAACAGGTGGAGAAATTGTATGAAAGTTTGAGGGAGTGGTAGGATCTAATGAAAGTTTTTTTTAAGGATGAGTGAGACTTGGACATATTTGTAGGCAGTAAGTAAGGAACCAGTTGATAGGGAGATTTGAATATTATAAGAAACAGAGATGATTGGAGGGGCAGTCTTTTGGAGAAATTAAAAAGGGATGGTATGAAGAGTTCATATGCAGAGAGGAAGGGCCACCATTAGAGACTAGATTAAAGGAAGAGAGAATGGAAGATTTTGACAAGGGTCTGTGATAATGAGAGAAAGGGAGAAAGGTGAGCTCATGGCAAATGTCCTAGATTTTTTTCTAAAGTATGAGTCTTGAGCTGAAAAGGAATAGGAAATTAGTGGTGTTAGAGGCAAGAATATTAAAGAACACTTGTGAATAATAGTAGGACCAAGATTGTGATGGTTCCTGTGGATGGAGGTGACATTCAAGAAGAGGTCAGTCATTATAGTAGAGTAGATTGGAGAACTGGAAAGTAATAATGTTTGAGGGACCTTGGGTGTAGAGTAATTAGTAGACTAATCCAGGCACTGGATTCTATGAAAATTGAGAATGAATTATCTGGGAGCTGATAGATAACAATTATCAAAGTCTAGATTGGTAATAAATTTGGATAGAGTAAATCTCAAAGCTGTTTGTTGGGTAATGAAGGCAGAGGTGACCTGAAGTAGCAGTGGGGAGTAAGAGGTATTCTGACTCCTCTTCTGGGACTTGTGAGTCAGGAGATAGAAGAGATGCAATGAGTACTGGAAAATGTGACTATGGAGGCAATGTCATTTGGGAGTACGAGGTCTTTTTGTCAGTGCCAACAAAAGGAAATCACACGAGGAAGAAGTGTAAAATAGAAGGAAGTTGATTAATTATGGAACTGAAGTCTTAGTGGCCATAATGATAAGAATAGGCAGATCTTAAGTCCAACATGAGAGGGATAGAGTTGAGTGGATGGGGGATGAGATGGGGAGTTGGAGAGGTGGGTTGTGGTTATATCTAATTAGCTCAGTATCTTTTCTAGGTTAGAACCTATTGTGCAGATTATATCTTTGTTTTTCTGGTTATTTCCTGTTTATGTGTATAGAATTAATTGCCTTTCTTTTATAGGTCTGCCAAAGACTGACAGAGTATGGCGTTCATTTTCATCGAGTGCACCCAGAAAAGAAGTCTCAGACAGGGATACTCCTTGGCATCTGTTCTAAAGGCGTCCTTGTGTTTGAGGTGCACAATGGAATCAGAACCCTGGTGCTTCGCTTCCCATGGAGAGAGACCAGGAAGATTTCTTTTTCTGTATGTCTCCTTAACTTCTAGTTTTATTTTCTTTTTTTGCCATGTGTATTGGAAACTTTTAGTGAAATATATTAATATAATTTATTGCACATAGTACATGTAATCATTGTTTGTTGAATTGAGTGGAGTTAGATGCTTACTGTTGAGGATGATAGTATGACCTCTAGGACTTTATTCATGCTTAAGGTCTGATGCCAAGGGTGTTTTTTTTTCCTACAAAAATATTTCAGGAGATCAATCATAGAAATTCTTACTTAATTGTCAGTTAGATTGTTTGTTAACTGACACCAACACTTTGTATAAATCAAAGTTTGCAGCCCAAAAACCTTTCTATTGGCAGAATTTCATGAAGATGGGAAAATTTTAAGACTAACCTCCTGATTATACATAGAATAGAAGTAAATTTGGGATTGGACAAAGATCAGAAAGTTTAGGTTTTTTTATTGCCAAAGGTGGACCTAGTTTTAGTTTGGTACAACTTATCAGTGGCAGTGAGGCCTATCAGTATGTAGTCTTCCATTTGCTTGTGGCTATCAGATTTTTAGACAGGCCCTGGAGAACTTTCCAGTCTATAAGAGTCTGTTGAAACTAATCATTGGGATCCACTGTAAAAGATTCAGTCTACTCTATGTACAGTGAGTGGGTTTTTTGAGGGGATGCGGGGGAAGGAAGGGAATTGATTTCCTCTAAAAATCATGGAATCACCACCACCCCTTCCAAGTATTATTAGAGCACTGATCTAAGTGTTCCAGCAATCAGTCAACAATTAAGTACCTACTATGTGTCAAACATTGTGATGTTGCTGTAGTGCCTGTCGACAATACAGAAACAAAAATGAAATAGTGTTTGCCTTCAAGGAGCTTTCCCAGAATCATTTTTCCAAAGTCTTTAGGACTGGAAATGATCTGATATGATTCAAGACTTTGGGCCCTGCCCACAGAAGATTGTAAGCCTTCTTCCTGTGTGGAGCTCATCAGAAACTGAACGTAACCCAGTCAGTGTGGCCGATTGTGTTACCGCCTCATGATTTAGGACCAGCCCAGAACCAGCCTTTCCTTTAAAAATTTACAGAATCAGAATCCGTAACTTCCCCCTAGGAATTTTGTCCTGAGTTTAAAGGGGTTCACTTATCACAAAGTTCTTTTGTCTCTTGCCTGAATCTCTTGACACACTTTAAACCAATTTTTACTCCAAATGAGGTAATGTACATAAAACTCTTTACAGCCTTTAAGACCCTATGTAAATGTCAGTGGGTTATTCTTTATGATTCCATCCCAGCCCATGAGGGAGATAGAAAAGTCACTGTTCATCTCTAACCTGAACAAGGGCTTGAATAACATGTTTAAAATACAATTTCCATTAACACTAGAGGTAACTGAAATGTTTCTCTCAAAATGGACAAATAAAGTGAAACAAATTTTAGATCACGTGAGGTCTCCTCCTTTATGGAAACAACTGTGATTTTACTTAGGAGAATGATTAGTTTCCAGTTTCTCCCTTACATGGAGCTACTTTGCAGCAAACGCCGTCCAGGCCTTCGGTGTGCTGCTATGCACCAGATGCATTAGGCTCCATTCCTGTTACCGAGGATATGAATACTTTGACAAATTTGGAATTCAGATTTCTTGATCTAATCAAGTCAAATCAGCAAACATTGATTTGGCACCTGTGGTATACCAATTAGTGCACTAAGTAAGCACAGTGTTCATAAACTGAACTAAATAAGAACCCAAGTACAAGTCACTTAGCACTGATGCACCTTCATTTCGGCATCTGTGAAAAACGGGAAGGCAGTAGAAAGTGGGACTTTGTAGTCAGAGGGCCTGGAGAGCTGTGCCACTTACTCTGTGGTGACCTTTGGGAAGTCACCTCTTCTTCACCCCTTTAATTCCTTGTCTATAAAATGAGGGCCATAGCAGACAGAAAAGGCCTGACCCAGACTGGTATGGGGCCTGTGTATGAACCTGGAAAAAAAAATGAGACCCTTGTAGAATAGCCAACAATTAGCAAATAGCAGTTTCTTTAACTCCAGCAGGGTAAAGACCCTGAGAGCAGAGTCAGCAAGGCACCACCTCAATTGTGTTGCTCAACTTCTCTGCCTCAGTTTCCCTGTGGTATTCTCTCATACCAGTCAGAGAGAACAGCTCCAGCTCCCTGTGCCCTGGCTTTTCTGTACTCATGTAGCCAGGAAGCTCTGTCAGGGAACTGATCTTTCAGTCCCTTGAGTTAATTAGGTCTGGTTTAAAGAAAAGACCTAGCTTAGCCATTGTGGCATGTGGTATTTACTATGTAAATAGTCCCACCTGTACAAGGGGATTGGAATAGAAGGCCTCTAAGACCCCTCTGATCTCTACTACCTGTCTCCCAGAGTAACTTGTAAGGTGCTTTAAAGGAGAGTGGAGGGAAAGGGAATGGAATTAAGGAAACTAAATTTGGAGTGATGTTCCATCAGAAAAAAACAGTGCTGCTAGCAGACTCAACTACCAGGCATGCTAAGTACTAGGCATTAGAAAAACGAAAATTCTCAGCAACTTCCCGCCATCTAGTTCTTTCTGATTTATTAGCTGGATAGCCTTTATATCTTCCCCTCATTCCTGATTTCTCTATCTGGAAAAGTCAGGAAAGGGGACCCACAAGTGCACCAGATAGCCAGCGGGGTAGCCATTGCAGGCCTTCTGATTGGGAGCCAGTGAGCTGTTCTCTTGTCCTCCTTGGGGAGGGAGCAAGAGCCATCCTGGCCAGGCCATTTCCCATGCAGCTCTTCTCCTGGACTCCATGGTCTCCACAAACTCATCATCTTGCAAGAGGAAATCGACTCTGTAACTCACACCTCCCCAGATCATTTCCTACCCTGGCAGCAGGACTCTGTATGTGTGATCTCCCCCAATCAGCGTGTGTCATCTTTAGAGACCAGACTGTCTCCCCAGCTTGGATCCCCAGCACTTAGCAAGGTGCCTGGCACACAGTAGGTACTTCATAAATGTTTACTGACTCCAATTCTGTTGACTTGTGGACCTCCCAGGCAGCTTCACCTCTCCTTCCCTGTACCCTCTGCAAGGCCAGGATGAAGAAAGCCCCAAAGAAAAGTCAGAAGAAGAAGTCCTGGCCGAAGTTCCTCTGGCCACCTGACAGCCATGGCTGCTGTGCGGGCATTTGTGATGCAGTGTCCTGCCTGGAGGAGTTTATCACAGCAAAAGAAGAATCAAAATAACTCCTGAAAAGTTACCCCAACTGCAGACTTAAACAAAAGGGAAGACGCAGACTGAAGGACATTTTAACCTGCCTTGACTTGTGTTTTACTTATCTCTCTGGGGTCCTGTGCCCAGCCCTGGGTGAAGAGCCATTTGGGAAGAAATTCAAGAAAAAAAAGGAAAAAGAAACAGCAGATGGGAAGCTCATCATCCCTGATCGACCTGGCTACCATAATGAGGGCACTAGTTACCTGCGGGCCTCAGCAGGACCTAAATGTGTGCCCAGACCAGAGATGTTTGTACACGTATAAAATCAAGAAAGGTGATATTCTGCTTCAGTTTGATATTGTGCCTGAAGATGGCCCAAAGGATGCCACTCTGGGCTCTTCTCCACGTCCCAGGCATGCTGAGTGACTCCAGACCATCAGTACAGCTTCATCCATGGGTGAAGTTTGATGTATGTAAGCCTAAGAAGAGTCAGGTCCCCCAGGGGATAGCTACTAGAGAATGAGGTAGCTAGGTGCTCAGAGGGCTGCCTTTCAGGAGAGATTCAGCCTTGAAAGACAATCAGAATGATCCCATTCTGCTGGGATGCCTGGATCTCCCAGGGCTACAGCGTCAGTGTGGTCCTCAGCCCATGTTCCTGACTCACGAACCCCTGCCAAGCACTCACCTGCAGCACATTACACATTGCCATTGCAGGGCAGCTTAGCCCAGTCCTCAGGCTGAACAAAACATCAGAGACCACACACCAGGCTCATCATGGTGAATTTTTAAACTTAAGATAAAATATAAAACATAGAAAACAAAGTAGCAGAACCTAGTCAATGACATAACGGCATTAATACCCTTGATTTTTATCATTGTAGATCTTTTGGTGATGATATTCTCTGGGAAAGACTTTGGCTGCTTTTCTCTTTTATAATAAATTTCTCTTGCAAATCCTAAAAAAGGAAAAGCATTGAAAAGTAAAGCAGGATATGAACTCAGAGCTGCCCTTTTTGTGAACTTGGTACAGAATGGATATATCCCATTGTCTCACTTGTCATCATGGCATCTTTTGGGCTTGTACTGGCCGAGCCCTGCCTGTTTGCCCCTCACCAGCCCTGTCCTCTGGCAGGTCCACTTTAATGTTGTCCTGATGGAACCAAGCTCCCCCAGTCGCCAATAATGAATTGGCTCTTGCCTGGAGTTTCACAAACAGGGCAACAAAGACCCCTTATCATTCCTTTGTCAACAAATTGTGTTGTTGGAGAAGCTCCTTCAGTAGACTTCAGGACACTGATCATGTGACCTCTTCCTGTCCTGATACCTGATTTAGATGATTGTATTTAAAAGTGGTAGTCAATATTGATTTAATTTGTTGCTTAAAACAATTCCTTATATAGAATCATAGTTTGTTGCATTAACTTAAGCAGTATTTTTAAAAACATGTGTTCTTTAAAATGTGAAATAAGAATAATTCATTTGGTTTTTTTGTTGTTGTTTTTGTTTTTTTGTTAGGCAGTGGGGTTGAGTTGACTTGCCCAGGGTCACACAGCTAGTAAGTGTCAAGTATCTGAGGCTGGATTTGAACTGAGATCCTCTTGACTTCAGGGCTGGTGCTCTATCTACTGAGCCACCTACCTGTCCCCCCCCCTTTTTTAACATTGTCTGTCATTTTTTTTTTTTTGGTGAGGCAATCAAGGTTAAGTGAATTGCCTAGGGTCACACAGCTAGTAAGTGTCAAGTATCTGAGGCTGGATTTGAACTGAGATCCTCTTGACTTCAGGGCTGGTGCTCTATCTACTGAGCCACCTACCTGTCCCCCCCCCTTTTTTAACATTGTCTGTCATTTTTTTTTTTTGGTGAGGCAATCAAGGTTAAGTGAATTGCCTAGGGTCACACAGCTAGTAAGTGTCAAGTATCTGAGGCTGGATTTGAACTGAGATCCTCTTGACTTCAGGGCTGGTGCTCTATCTACTGAGCCACCTACCTGTCCCCCCCCCTTTTTTAACATTGTCTGTCATTTTTTTTTTTTGGTGAGGCAATCAAGGTTAAGTGAATTGCCTAGGGTCACACAGCTAGTAAGTTACAATATTTCTGAGGCCAGATTTGAGCTCAGGTCCTCCTGACGGCAGGGCCAGCGCTCTATCCACTGGGCCACCTAGCTGCCCCAACAATAACTGGGGCTCTTAGATACAAACTTCGACCCCTCCCCCCAAAAAATGATAGGCCCCATCATCCATAACTGTTCACAACAGTCAAAAAACAGCTCTAAATAATAAAACATAAGAGGGGCAACATGTCATAGTAGATAAAAGGGGGACGTCGGAGTCAGGAAGGTCTTTGCTGCCATAGGAAAGTCGAACTTCTTTAATGACCCAAACAATTGAGGCTATCTGTACATTACAAAGGAGTTGTTGACTGTCACCAAATGGAAGGGGAGGGCTTCCACGCTGCATGTTAATGAACACCATTGGTCATTCTTTTTCCCGTTCCCCCCCAAAAATAACTATATTTTCATCTTTAAATGCCATGTTACAAGACTATGAGATTAATGTTCCTTTGAAATATCAAATTATCCTTATGATGAATCATTCTGTTTAATGTTGTAGAAAAAGAAAATCACCCTGCAGAATACATCTGATGAAATAAAGCACACATTCCAGACTAACAACAGTAAAGTCTGTCAATACCTCCTACATCTCTGTTCTTCCCAGCACAAATTCCAGTTGCAAATGAGAACAAGACAGAGTAACCAAGATGCCCTTGATATTGGTAAGCCCTAGAAGATTTTGGAAGATGTTAGTATCTTTGCATATATTTCTTTTAGGGGAAAGCTTTTTTTTTTTTTTCAAATGGCCACATTAGAAGTAGAGAAACTGACATACATAGATTCTTACCTAGTCAAGTTTATAAAGTCAATCATAAATGAAGCTGAGAATTTAACTTTATAGTCCAGCCTTGAACATTGGACCATATCTCAGATCAATCAAAAAGAATTTGTCTAGGGGGTGATGTGTCTTTCTCATGTGTCTCTTGTGTGGCATCATTATGATTCATTGTGTATGTGTATCTGAGAGGGAGTGGGGGCGGGGGGAGAGAGAGAGAGAGAGAGAGAAAGTACCTAATTTCAATGAATCTTGATAGTGTAGACAGAGATAAGACTAAAATATCTAGAATTCTATATGCATATATATGACAGTAGTATACAATTGAGACTTAAATTGTGCAGCCTTATACTATAAAAACTTTAAAATAAAGAAGAGAAAGGAAATCATTAAGTATTAGGATTAAGTCAAGGGAATCTTTGTGAAGCCTTGAAAAATGGATAGGATTTGGATATATTTTCAGGAAAAAGAAGGACATTCCAGATGAGGGGAGCATAAGCAAAATTCACGTGTTAGGAATGGAAGTGATATGTTGGTGGGACCAGAACTTAATATGCTGTATCAGTTTTGTAGGTGGACATTGACTGACCTGTGCTGGTAGACCTAGAATTTTACAAGTGACTGTTTCAGGAATGAGATGACATGAGACCCATCTACGTCTGTGTAAATGATTAAAACAGCTATTCGAGTTCCCAGGTAGTAAGCCAGGAAAATGGAAATGGCTCCAAAAATCTGAATATTGTTTCAGAATCAAAAATGATATTGTTCAGAAATAATAATAATTACTCAAATTTCTACAGTGATTTAAGATTTAGAAAGCCCTTCCTCACAACAACTCTGTGAAGTAAATAGAAGTATTATTATTTCTGTCTTAAAGATAAAGAAATAACAATTAAGTCCCTATTCTGTATTGCCCTTTACAGAAACAAAATTTAAAAGAAAATCATACAGTTCCTATATACTAGGTTATAATCTGAAATGAAACATTATAAAGTTGAGTTTCTTTTGAGTCAATCAAAACAAAGGCCTTAAAAGAGCAGCGAGAAATCTTTATCTCCTTTCTCTCCACATTCTGAATTCCCAAAGTCAAAATTTTGCCTCCAGGATCATATAGGTGGATTGATAGTAACCATACTAGAAATTTATCTTTTTCTTTTTCTTCCCACATGGAAATGTGTACTGTAATTATACTAGTATGTATTTGTCAAAGTGTAATGAAGTATCAGTCTTATTATATGTGTCCATTTTCCTGCTTGGACAGATATCCTATTGTAAATAATCCAAAATAAAATTCTTAAGGATAAGACATTATTTATAATGAAATCTTTGAAGGGGGAGCAGGGCAGTGTAGTACTATGCCTATCTCATCTCCGACAAACGTTATATACCCACAGAAAATGTAAAAAGTCAAAGTAAAGGTTGTCTAGTGTAGACAAAGTGCTAAAAGGTACTTAAAATGGAGCTGTGACTGTTAGAACAGGCATTAGTATCATCTCCATGAGATTGATGGCATGGTATATTTTTATTGCTTGTTTACAAGTAGTAAAACTTCTGACTTAGAGGGGTTACCATCCTCTTTGCTGCCTTATGAAATTTTGAAATCTGAAAAAATCATACCATATTCACTAAATTATTTCTCTATTCTCTTACACTTTTATTTTCTATTTATTGTTTTCTTCTTTCATTCTTTCCCCAAATTGAACCCTACCTTTTTAGCAAAGAAAACTTTATAGCAAAAACAACCCACCCATGATCTTTGTCTAACAATGTATGCTGTGTTCTATACCTGTAATCTGCCTTTTAAAAGAAAGCTGAGAGCTCTGTTCATTATCTGCTCTCTACTTTCTAACACTTTTCAAAGAAAATCATGGAAAAGTTTACACACACACTCGCACACACATACATACACACATACACACAAATAGGCATACACACTTTTTTTAACCTCCTCTGAAAAATAACTGTTGCTTTAAATTCTCCATTAGAGGAGGTGTTCTTGCTTCCCACTCATGCTAAAGATGGGCTTTAAAAATTGATAAAAGCAATAACTTAAGTGAATTTGTCCTCCTCTGCCTTGGTTTACTGTGTCTGACACTTTTTTTTTCAGGTTGGAGAAGTATATTGTTTTTTTAAGAGTCTATGCCTAATAATTAGGGCCAATTAGAGGCAGTGTGGGCCATAGTGGCGACAGTGCTGGTCTCATATTCCCACCTCTTTCTGATCCAGGGTCATGTTAAGTGCCAGTTTCCTGATCTGTAAAGTGGATATGGTAATATGACTATATAGAATACCAAAGTCAAAGGCTTGCTGTAAGGGTTACTGAGGTAACGTGCATATTGTAAGTATGAGGCTTTAGCTCAGTTGCTCTGTTTATGGTAAAAGAAAAACAAAGCCAGATGATATCTTTTCTTCTGGTCAGCATTATGTAATTGTGTAAGATAAAAATCGTTTCAGGATTTGAATTGTCTCCTTTTTACTCAAAGGAAAAAGTATTGAATGTAAAATTTTCATAGTGATGAAGGGAAGTTATTTTTAGCTTTTGGCTGTATGTATAGAAAAAGTTTGAAGGTTGTTAAGTAGAAAAGTTGGCTTTGAATTGAAAGCTCTAGCTCACAGACATCATGGCATGTTGGAAAGAACACTGGATTTGGCATTAGAAGAAATAGTCTCTAATCTCGGCTGTGCAACACACTGGTCCTATGACTTTAGGTAAGTCACTTACCTCAGTCTTCTGCATATTTAACATCATCTGCCTTACTTTCCTCACAAGGGTGTTGTAAGGGTCACGTGGTGAGTGAGAATGTTATGTGTCCATTGTAAAATGCTCAGTGAAGGTAGGGTTGGGAGTCATGGTACTCAATAATTTTCTTTTCCTTTATCAGTTACTTAGTGAGCTGATAGTGGTTCGTCACCAGAATTCATACTGACTAGACTATACTTCTTACAAAGTGTGGACAGGAGCACACTGTGGTTCAACAGTTCTCATTCTTCTGGCAATATTCTTGAAGATCAGAATGTAAATATAAGGAAAGTAGGAAAAAGGAATCTAACGCTCAAAGTAATTAATACAGAATAATGTGAAAGCTGTGTACTTCTCAGGCTATTATTAGAAGACTTCTGCACTGGCTAAAAAAAATTGATAAAGTTTAAAGGTGAATAAATAGATTGGTCCAAAAGAAAAATGCTTCTTTGTGTAAGTGGGTAAGTCACCTGACCTCCTTGGGCTTCAGTGTCCCCATTTTTAAAATGACGGGGTTAGAATAGGTGGCCTAATTCAAATGCCTTTCAGTTCTAGATGTACCATCTTGTAATCTTCTGATAGAGCAAAGCTTGATTGTGCCGAATTTCACAAATCAGATTCCAAGGATGTGCTGATTCTTGCAAGTAGGGCAAATAGATTTACCTGAAGAATTGATCAATCTGTTTCTGGGCTTTTGTAGTCGATAACAAATTTTGATCATACTTTGATCTGTTCTGATTCTTTTTTTTAAAGAGATGCCTAGAACTTTCAGAAAGGTGTTAGAATTTCAGGGATTTACCATAGTAGAAAGAGTATGGGGCTTGGGTTCAAATCTTGGCTCTGTCACATCTGACCTTATTCAAGTCAGTTAACCTCCTTTCATTTATAAAAGAATAGGTTTGGACTCCATTGCGTGTAAAGTCCCTTCACACTCTTAATCTATAATCATTCAGGAAACGTTTTTTAAGCACCTACTGTGGTTTAGACACTGTATAAGCATTGAGGATACAAAAAGAGGCAAAAACAGCCCCTTCACTTAAGAAGCTCCTCTAATAGAAGAGACAACATGCAAAAAAAACCCTCAAACATACAAAACAAGCTATATACAGGATAAATAGGAAATAATTAACAGAAGGAAGGCACTGGAATTAAGAGGGCTTGGGGAAGGCTTCTTGTATAATGTGGGATTTTACTTAGGACTTAAAGGAAGCCAGGGAGGTCAATAGTGTGGAGGAGAGAGAGCATTCCAGGCATGGGGGACAGAGCTGAGACATGGAATGTTTTGTTTGTGGAACAGCCAGGAAACCAGTGTCACTGCACTGAAAAGTACATGTTGGGGAGTAAGGTGTAAGAAAACTGGAAAGGTAAGACAGTGCTAGGTTATGAAGGGCTTTGAATGCCAGACACAGCCTTTGGAGCATGGAGGAAATAGGAGGCTCCTAAAAGTTGTTGGATAGTGGGGGTGACATGGTCGGACCTGAACTTTAAGAACATCATTTTTGTGGCTAAATAGAGGATGGATTGAAGTAGGGAAAAACTCAAGGTAGGCAAATCCACCAGCGAGCTGCTGTGAAAGAATCCAGGTGTGAGATGATGGGAACTTGTGCTAGAGTGGTAGCAGTGTCAGAGGGGGCATATTTGAGAGATATTTCTAAGATAGAATTTATAGTCTCTGGCCACAGATTGGATATGGGAGATAGTGAGGAATCCAGGATGACTTCTGGGTTGTGAGCCTGAAGAACTGGGAGGATGATGTTGCCCTCCTCAGTATCCAAGAGAAAAAGACAATGAGTTCCATTGTTGACATGTTGAGATTAAGCTATCTACTGAACATCAAATTTGAGAAGTATGAAAGACCATTGGAGATGTAAGTTTGGAGGTCTGTAAAGAGTTTGAGGTTGAATAGGTAGATTTGAGAGTCATTAGTATAGAGGTGGTAATTAAATCCATGGGAGCTGATTAGACAACCAAGTAAAGTGGTGTAGAGGGAGAAGGGAAGAGGGCCCACGACAGAATCCAGAAGGACACCTACAGTTAATTGGCATGATCTAGGGTTCTGTAGACAACAGCTTCCAGGATTTTGGTTGGGTGGTAGATGTAAATAGCATGAGCCTCAAAGGAAGAGAGGCTACTGAGTGATGTGGAAAGGGGGAGAACCTGGAAGTAGCAGTGGGGAACAAGGAGTACACTAAGTCCCCTCTCTTTGACCAGTGGACTGAGGGGAATGAGCAAAGGTGCAGCCAGTACTGGAAAGTGTGGCCAGAGAGGCTGTGTCATCGGGGCAAGCCGAGTTTTAGTAAAAGCTAGAAGATGGAAGGTGTGAGACAGGAAAAAATTTAAGATGAAGAGAAGTTTGTTGCCTATGGAAAAAACCATTCCAAGGCACATAGTAGAAGGACTGGGTGGAGTTAGGAATAAACTTTATCCTATGATTATATTGAAATAGATAAAAGTTCAACCTTGAGCCCATCATCTGAAATTATCTACATGTGGACAAGTTATCAGGCAAGATGACATATAATAAGAGCAACATATTTAAAACATATTTTGACATACAGAGATCACTAATCACAGAGATAAAATTGGAAACTCAAAAGGTTCTCTTTTTTCCTAAAATGTTACTAAATATATGCCAGCTCATTTTTATATCTTCCACTTCTTAGCCCCTCATTTGGAGAATAGAAAAAAAAACTATCCTGTAGAATAAATTTTGAATTTTTAAAAGTACTATTTAGTGGCTATGTTATTTTACTTTTATGATTTTAATGGGAGCAGAAAGGTTCTATCCATACATAATAAATGACATACTTCTTGCTTTCTTTTAGCGGGTGGAGATTGAAAAAATCTCCATCACCAACTTTCAGGCTTCCTATGTAACTTATGGCCCTTCCAATAGATCCACAAGATGAGGTTTTAGGGAAATATAATGTCTTGATGTCAAAATGGGTTCCAGAATACTATCTAATTTAGCAGATGTGGTATACTGCTTCCTACCTCATGCTGAACCCACATGAGGTTTGAGGGGGAGATAGAAGCCACTAATCTTTCTCCTGACCTTTTTCCTGCCTTTGAATAGAAATGAAGGTCATTAATGCTTCAGAAGGCAAAATCTGCTATGTTATGTTTTTCACTTACATGGGAGATTATTGATTACTCTTAATGGCCCCAAATTCTAATGGCAGTGACGCTGCTTTGTTCAGCAGGCTAGGGAATGCTTAGAAAAGATCCTAAAAGTTTCTCTCCACTCCACACCTTACAGGCATTGGATTAATGTGCTAAAATAAAAGGATCCTTTATGAAAGCTTGGACATAACGAGATTCCAAGATCATGTAGATAAATAAAAACACTGAGAGACTGTCTGACATTTCACTTTGCTGGAAGTGTCCCATCTGAATCCAGCCATGAAGTCATCAGTGTGGCAGGAGCTGTTAGCTTAAAGAAATGTAGACTGTAAGAAATACAGATTTGGTTTCTGTTGTTTAAAGAGAACATTGAAGATTTTTTTTGTGTGTAGAAGCAGACCTCAAAACATATCCTTTTCCAGCTATATATTTACTAGTGTGTCTTCCTCCAGAATTATTGCCTCCCTGTCTTACTTTGGAAGATACTATAATAGAAATCTTCACAAGACTGAAAACTTCGTAAATCATATACCATGCTATTCTCAGCCATGTCAGATTAAGGAAGTGTCCCATCTTTGGGAGATATCTGGGCTAAAGGATAATAACTCCTATAGCTGTTAGATCTGAAAGATACTCAATGAGGAGATGTAGGTGAGTTAAGGCAAATGGTCAAGATGGAATTAAAGCCAGGACCTTTGGCCCTAAGGTTAAAATCTTTTCTTACTGCACCATGTTTTAGGCTGGCAACCAAAAAGTTATCAATCACCTGCATGTGCGCATTTACTTCATCACAGATACGGTGTCTTCAAAAGTTATTTTCACAGTGCAGTTTGGTAAAGCCATCCTATTTCCTTGTAGAGAGAGCTTCGTTTAGGAGTCTGAACTTCCAAGGAGAGTCTGTTAGAGGATATACTATGGGGCGTGCAGTCAGCACCGGCAGCCTGGCCAGCAGCACCCTGAACAAACTGGCTGTCCGGCCTTTGTCCGTTCAAGCTGAGATTCTGAAGAGACTGTCCTGCTCCGAGTTGTCCCTGTACCAGCCACTGCAAGGCAGTTCAAAAGAAAGGAGTGAAAAAACATCTTGGGAGGAAAGGCCCAGCGGGATGAGTAAATCTTACCATGATCTCAGTCAGGTCTCTCTCTATCCTCATCAAAAAAGTGTCATTGACAACGTTGACTCCCCACCACAAACCAATGAAGAGCTGGTGGGAAAACCATCTCAGCAAATGGCACGGCCTGAGACAGAGTGTGTGGCAGGATTCAGGAAACTCAATAAGTAAGAATCATTGTTAAGTTACCCAAACTCCTTTTTGTGAAATTCATATATACATATATATGTGGATAGATACACATTACATGTATATATCTATACATTTTTGTTTGTTATTTTTTTTGACATTTTTGTTATTACTTTTGCCAGTTTTTTTAATTGACTCTTCCTCCTCCTACCTTCCTTCCCATACCACTTTAGTTCAAAGTCTGTTGCAAGTTTAAATAGAAGCCCTGAAAGGAGAAAGCATGAATCAGACTCCTCATCGGTTGAAGACACTGGTCACGCATATGTTGTAGGTCAGCATAATCAAGCTTCCCTTTTTTCTCCCCTATGTAAAAATTCATATTTAAAAGTAAGCAAGCTAATGTTGGTTACCTGTATTATTTGTGCTGATTTGTGTCACTGTTACCAATGATATTTGCTTCTAATCAAAATGTTTTCTTAAATTAAAATGCCCTTACTGGTTAAAATGCACCAGATCTGTGCAGTAACCTAACATCAAAATGATTTGCTTGATTGCTTCTTGACAGAC
Source organism: Phascolarctos cinereus (assembly GCF_003287225.1). NCBI lineage: Eukaryota > Metazoa > Chordata > Mammalia > Diprotodontia > Phascolarctidae > Phascolarctos > Phascolarctos cinereus. Next base: position 28,265,980 of record NW_027556402.1, read on the forward strand.
ATTTACTTCCCTTTTTCTCGGCTTCAGTCACCCTCAAGCTCACTAGCAGAGAAATCAGAGAGTTTTTTTCTGGTCTCTTTGGTGTACTGCTCTTTCCCTTTGGAATTTCCTCCATTATCCTTGTTGCTTTTGATGAAATGTGTTGATCACAGCTTTCTTTGAAGAAAGTTTATTTCAGATGCTTTCAATCTGACATGAGGGGAATTGTCTCCAATGAATTCTTAAATCATCCTTATGATATTTATAGCTTATCTTATCTAGTCTATTGATGCAAATCCTCAGTTATTAGTTTTCATCAAATAACTTTCTGGCTAAACTGTGGTCTTTTTTATTGAGTCCTCAGTTGACTAAGCACATGGAGCATTGCCTTTTTGGTTTACAATTAGGAAAAATCACATGTTTGAAAAATATCAAATTATTATTCTAGCTGTAATTTCAAACAAATATTGCTCAGTAATTCTTGCCTTCTGAAAGAAAATTATTGGTTTTCCTTGTTACTTCAAGCAAGAAAAACATGCAGAGGCAAGTTTCTTAACCACTGGGTAAGTGATAATAAAAAGGTCTTGACTATTACCCAGAAAGGAGAACATGTAAGACAGAAGAGAAGCAAAAGGCTCTTTTTTCCATTTCTTTTCCTTCCAGTCCTCACCCTTTACCCCTGCCATCTTTTCAAATGAGAATATATACAAAGTGTTTTGCAAACTTCAAAGCATTATATAAATATGAATTGTTAGTATCAATGTAATCATTAATCCCCTTCCTACCTCACAATCTTCCTCCCCCTCCTCAAAAAGAAAAAAGAAACCATTGACCCAATTTTTATGGATTTAAAAAAATAGATTGAGACTTTATATTTAGATTTGTTTGTTTGTTTGTTTTTAATTTGCAACATTTTTTAAAAAAATCTCCATATGCTATGTATGGGGCAGCTAGGTGGCACAGTGGATAGAGTGCTGGTCCTGGAGTTGGGAAGACTCATCTTCCTGAGTTCAAATCTGGCCTCTGACACTTACTAGCTGTGTGACCCTGGGCAAGTCACTTAACCCTTTTTGCCTCAGTTCCTCATCTGTAAAATAAGCTGGAGAAGGAAATGGCAAACCACTCCAGTATCTCTGCCAAGAAAACCCAAAATGGGATCACGAAGAGTCTGAAATGACTGAACAACAACAACAACAAAAGAATGCAGTGTATCTTATTTTTCAAAAATAAGTCTGAAGATTGTGTATGAACCTAAGGAAACCTATGCAGGATATAAAGAAAATTAACCCATAAAAAGATCTCATTTTTTGCATGTATTTCTTGATTTATTTTGTTCACATTGTATGACTTTTTACACATTTAATATAATTTTGATGGTTTAACATTTGTCTCAAAAATGGATTCTGATTAAACATTTTCTGCAAAGCGACCTTAATGAGTAAATAACTTGAAAGTTCAGTATGTCAATATGACAAGTTTGGGAAGGGTTTTAGTAAATTTTTCTTCATTTATAAGCTTAATATTTTATACATTAAAATTGAGGAAATAATGGATATTTAATCTTTTGACTAATGTCTAATCATCGATTTATGCCATAGGAATTAGCTCTGGAAATGGATTATCCCAAGCATCCTTGAAAGAAAATGGTGGGTTTGCAAAAATTACTGCTACCTTTTTTACTTCTCATATAATTTGTCAGCCATTATCTTCAACAAATGGTTGAATATTATTTTATTACTGTATATATTTAAAAATACACAGCCAGATGTGCATATTGTTGCCATGACCAAAGTCATTTTCCAATACCATTATTAATACAGTATAGCCAGTCTCTTCTATAAAATCATCACATTTATGAATTCAGCTCAACAAACATTTAAAGTATCAGTTGTATGCAGAGCCCTGTATTATTAGGGCACTGAGTAAAATGTGCCCTATAAAATTGTTTACCTTAATGTCGTGTTAGGTGGGTTATGAAAGTAATAATTTACCAAATTGACTTTCCTAAAACATCTTGTGGAAAGCATACTATCTTTAGAATCAGAGAACATGGGTTCAAATTCCACGTCTGATGATTATTATCTGTTTGACCTTGGGGATATAGCCTGGGCCTTACTTTTCTCATCTGTAAAATGGGCAGGTTGGACTATATGGTCTCTGAATTCCCTTCTAGCCTTAGGTCAGTGAACATATGATCCTGTCATCAGTATAGTTAATGGCCCTTTATTTAAAATCAATTTGTTAAAGAGGATGCTTTCCAAAAATAAAGTACATATTAAAGTGTTGAATACGAACACTTTCTAGTGAGAGTTGTTAATCTGAGGTGCATGAACTTGATTTTTTAAAATATATTTTGATAACTATTGCAACATAATTAGTTGCCTCTGTAATCCTATGAATTTTATTTTATACATTTAAAAAACACCATTATGAGAAAGAGCCATAGTCTTCACCAAAGTCCCAAAGAAGTCCATGACAGAAACAAAATATATATTATAGTACATAATATTACAGTATTGGGAGATAATAAAATAAAACACCTCAAGTAAAATGGTTTCAAAGTATTATTTCAAATACTTTTCCCAAACCAGAGTTCTTTAATTTTATTTATTTTTTAAAAACTAAAAATTTGCCCACCAAATTCAAGTTTTAATAATCATGGCGTGTATTTTCAAGTAAAAAAAAAGGATATTTTGAGTATTTGGTATGCCCTCCTCACATTTTACATTAAATTAATCTTTTTCATGCAACATTAAAATATTAATAGTTCTTGTATATTTTAGAGTATTTAGGTAGTCCATTATCAGTCAACTTTTAATCTTATTGACACATACCAAAATAAACTTTGAATTTTTCTATCATCACGTTTCCTCCAGTCCCATCTTTTTCACTCTTAAATCAATTTGTGCATAATTTAGTGCCTACTAGAGAGCATAGTGGATAACTGGCCATACTTGAAGATGGGAAGAATTTACAGGATCTCAAAATGTGCAGAGCTCTGAAAATCCACCTAGTCCAACCCATCCCTTCAGTGAATCCAGTCCTAATACAATATCCCCAAAGGATATTGAATCCTTTGAAATCCCCCCATAATGCTCTCCATACCTCCTAAGGCCGTCCGGTCTGTTGTAGTTAGCTCTTGAGAGTTAGAAATTATTATTTGTTTTTTACAGAAAGGGAGTTGGAAGGTATTTCAGCAGTCATTTATTCCAACCCATACATGAGAGGCATCCTCAAGAAGAGATAGTACAATATGTACTTGAAGACCTCCAAGGATGAGAGGCCAAGCCTGCTCCATTTGGGGACAGCTCTGACCATTAGGATGTTTTTCCTGACATCAGGCTTAAAGTGGCTTGCTTGAGAATTCCATTCATTGCTTCTGCTTATGTCCTCAGGGTCCAAATAGGACAAGTATAATCATGTCTCTCCCCACTGCCATGTTAATCATGCCTGATTCCTTCCTTTGGTCCTATTCTGACAAACTCAAGGCCTTTTACTATCCTTGTTGCCATTTTCTGGACACTCTTCAGCTTAATCAATGTCCTTTTTAATCCAGGGTGCTCAAAATTCAACATAATACGCTTGATGAGGTCTTACAAGGGAAGAGTCTAATGGTGCTATCGCCTGTTTCTAAAAGTTACAGCCCTCTTAATGTGACCCAGAATCACAGTAATGTTTTTGGCTCCTCCCACTCCTCAGCCCTTTGTGATCTGGCTTTCAACCCCAGCACTGCTTTCTTCAAAGTTACTAGTGATCTCCTAATTGCCCATTCTGATAAGTCGTTTTTCAGTCCTATTCCTCCCCATCCTATCTGCTGGATTTGACCTGCTAACCACCCTCTCTTCCTGTGTACTCTCTCCTGTCTGTGTTTCCCTGACCCTATCCTTCCTTGTTTACCTCCTATCTAACGCCTGCTTCTTGGTCATCATCTACATCATCCTTCCAAACTGTGGGTCTTCTCCAAGGTTCTTTCCTAGACCCTCTTTTCCCTATTTCCTTCTTTCTTGGTAACTTTATCAGCTGCCATGGGTTTTTCTATGCAGAGGACTCACACATCTTGTATGTCCAGCCCCAGCCTCTGCCCTGAGCATTAATCCCATTTCAACAATTGCCTATAATCTATTTCTAACGATGTTATAGACATATCTTAAAGTCAGCATGTCTAAAACTGAACTCATCATCTTTCCTCTGAAACCATCAGCTCTTCCAAACTTCGCCATTTCTATCAAGAAACCATAATCCTTCCAGATTCATAATCTCAGCATTACCCTGGACTCCTCACTCTCTTACCCACATATCCAGTGGTTGTCCAGTCTTATACTTGTGCCTTCACAGTCTCTCTCATATCTGGTCCTATCTCTCCACTCACACAGCTACCATCTTAGTTGAGGCCCTAATCACCCTTCGTCTAGATTATTGCTACAGCCTCCTAATTGTTCTTCCTAACTCAAATCTCTCAAAACCTTAGTCCATCTTACTATTACCAAAATAGGTTCCCTTAAGTGCATCTGACATGTGACTCCCTTATTCAGCCAATTCCAAGATTTTCCTATTGCCTTTAGGGTGAAATGTAAACTGTTCTCTTTGGCTTATAAAGCCCTATTCAGCCTGGTCCCAAATTATCTGTCTAGCCTTGTTCAACATTACTGCCTCTCCTACACTCCATCATCCAGCCAAACTGGTCTTCTTTCTTTTTCAAATAGCAGTTTAGCTCCCATTTCCATTCTTTTGTGATTGCTGTCCTCCATGCCCTCTTTAAAAAACAAACATACAAAAAGCAAACTCATTTTAAACCTGGGAGGCAATATAATGTCTTGTACAGTCCATTTATTTCCTACCTCTTCCACTTTAGGGAGTTTATTTTATATGAAAAGTTCTGAGTTCAGTAACAATTGTTCCAAGCCCCCAGTTAGGAAAATACCTAACACGGATCTCTTTATCCCTGGTCTCTTTATTTTTGGTGGGGTTTTTTTTGGGGTGGGGGTTAAGTGACTTGCCCAGGGTCACACAGCTAGTAAGTGTTATGTGTCTGAGGTCAGATTTGAGCTCAGGTCTTCCTGAATCCAGGGCCGGTGTTCTATCCACTGTGCCACCTAGCTGCCCCACTGGTCTCTTTATGATTAAGGATGAAATTACCACTAAGGCAAGGCAAGAACATATTCTGCCTTTGACAGAGAGAAAGCTTCCACAGATTTCTGGATAATTTTAATCTCCCCTGTCACTTTTATAACATGCCTCTTTGCCAGGTTGGGCTCTATTTCTCAAATTCCTTGTCTATTATCTCTTTCTGACCAAGTGGTCTATAGTGTACTCCAGTGGCAAAACCATTTCTATTTCTCCATCCTTCGACCTTCACCCAAACACTTTGTCATGCTTCCTCCTTCTGGTTCCTGGATTGCTCGTGCGAGGATGCCTTTTTAAGATATACTGCTACACCACTCCCTTTTACCTAACTTAACTTCTTTTGAATAAGGTGTACCCATCCAGAGCCACAGTCCTCCCATGGGCTTTATCTCACCAAGTCTTACTGATAGCTATAAGGCTAGATTTGTCTCCTTATGTTAGAACCTCTGATTCTCCTTGGTTGTTGCCTAAACTTTTGGACATCTATATATACATGTTTTAACCCATGGATTTTAATATAGCCATGGATATAGCCCATAGCATAGACTGTTTCCCATGAATTTCTGGGTGTTTCAGCCACTGTTCTTTTTCCTTATTTGTGGCTGTTCCCCAAAGTATTTAACTTGGGGGACACTGTCAGCAGTCTTCTTCCTCCCATAACCTTTTAAATTTAAAGCCCTTTTGATTGAATTAGCAAGACATCTGGCAAATCCACAGCCTTTGTTAGATTTCTTTCAGCTTTGGCCAGGAATCTGTCACCCTCACATTTTAAGCTGTGGTCTAGAAATCCAGCTTCCATTCACAGATACCATATTCTTAGTTAATGGTTCTCTTCCCGACTTAATTTTTCTCTTATATGTTCTTCTTCTTCAGTAACAAACAGGGTAAAAAAGAACTGAGTTCTCTTCACTTATATGACACTAAGGCTTAACCTATCTTAGCCTTGATAGTCTCATCAGCAAATTGGGATGATAATATTAAATAAGACGATCAAATGAGATAAAAGTATGTAAATCACATCGTAAACCTTGAACTGTTACACACACACACACACACATCATTATTACTATAGGCAAGGTTCTGTGGTAGAGAATTACAAGGGAAGGAAAGAAGCATTTATATAGTGCTTTCCATATCTCACACACATTACTAAGTGCTTTTTACAAATATTTTATTTGATCCTCACAACAACCCATTGAGGTAGGAAACAAACAGAAAGTGATTTACCCGAGGTCACATAGCTCTTAAGTGTCTGAGATTGGATTTGAACTCAGGTCTTCCTGATGCCTGACCCAGTGCTCTCTCTGCTGTGCCACTGGCTGGTAAGGCATTGTGGGAGATACAAGAAGATTCTCCTTCAGCTTTGGAGCCAAGTTAGGTTCCAGAAATCCATTTGAATAGATTGCATGATCAAGATAAAGAGGAAAGAATTGTGGGGGAGCCCAGGAGAGAAATATCATGTGTGGGCAAAAGAGGGTGACCTATACTGATAAATATCTTCTCTTACTCCATTTTTTTTTCCTCCTTACCTCTTTCCATCCTAACCATCAAAACTCATTTAGCAGGTCTCCACTAAGTGTTGATCTGATTAAAATGATATATAATAAATGTAAGTGACTCATTTCCTCTAGGAAATGCTTGGTTGCCCAGAGGGGAAATTCTTAATCCAAATGAATTTTGAGCTTATGCAATAGTTTAGAGAAACTGCTAGATTTTACTATTTGCCTCCTTCAGCTTCCTGTCCTCCTAGCCATCTATGGTAAAACACCACACGTTGGAAGAACATGTGTAGAATATGATTATTTAATAGTATGCAAGACAGTCCATCACCCTTCTCACCTTTGCACCTGTCTTTATACTTTTGGGGCTCAGTTTTTTTTTTAGAGTCATTACTGGAAGGGGGACGAATTGAAAGTTATTCATGCTCTGACTTCAGTCCACCTTTCAATTCAGTTCATTTATTAAGCAACAGGCACCGTGCTAGGCAATGGGGATACCAAAATACTAATGAAATTGGCCCTACTGTTAAGGAATTTAGATGGAGGGAGAGAATGGTAATATATACTCTAACAACTAGAGAGAATCAAACAGCCTTAAAGGAAGCTAGGGATTCCAAGAAGCTGATGCTTTGGGGAGAAAAGAGAGGGAAGAAGGGGACGGTCTGTGAAGGCAGGAAAGTGGGAGATGCTGGATGACCCCTTGTGGAGTTATATGATATATTAGAAGGTAAATTCCACCCATATTGAACTAGATGGCGACTGAGGTCCCTTTGAACTCTTAATGTCTGTGACTTTATGTGGTTCCACGAGATGAAATGCACTATACAAATAGATTAGTGTTTTTGCTAAAACTTTTCCCCCAAATGCTGTAGTTAAGGCATTATTTTAGAACCTGTACCAGGTGCTGCATCAGTGCTGCTACCATCAGCTAGTGTTTATTGCAGAAAAGACACATACTGCTTTAACATATTCCAGCATTAACTACCAGTATTCCCCTAAACTGGTTCTTTGATCTAGCCAAATCATTTCCAAAAAATAAATTCGGTAGTGTTTTAAGGTTAGCAGAGTGTTTTACATATGTTATTTCATTTGGAGCTCACAATGACCCCTGTGAATTTAGTGTCCCATTTGAGTCGCACAGCTGGCTAGTAAGTATCCCAGGCCAGTCTCAAACTCAAGTCTTCCCCACTCGAAGGCCACACTCTATCCACTCACCCGCTTAAATTTGCTGTGACCTTATCTGTTGCTGCCCTCACCCTTATCTCTGTTTATCAAAATCCAGCCCATTCCCCAACACTTAATTCAGATGCCTCATAAAGACCATCTTTTAGTCCCCACCCCTCTACTCTCACTGAAGATTATAGTCTCAGATTTATAGATGGAAAATCTTGTGTAATCATTTAAGTTTACAGATGAAGAAATTAAGGCCTAGTGGCAGAGCCAAGGGATTTTAAAGTTTTATTGATGTCTTTTGTAAGAGTGAAAACAAAATAAGCCAAAACAGCTGACAAAATGCCTGCAGCTTTTAGTATGTGAAACATTGTGCAGTCCTAGTCTCAAACATCTCTCTCAAGAACAAGAAAATGTGTTTCATTATCTCTTCCCTCATCCCAAGATCACTCATTGCAATAAGCCTGTATTTGGCTGCCTTTTAAAAAAGTTGTTTATCATCACATTATCCCTTGTGAATATTGTTTTTTCTTCTTCTTGCCTTAATCCGTGTCATTTAATTACTGTGCAAGCCTTTCCAGAGTTGGGATCCTAATTGAAATCCTTTTACTATAAATTTTTTTTAAACAACACTGCCTCCCTCAGTATCATACTCACTGACATTTTTACCTATTATCTGTGTTACAAAATATCTTTTTTCCTCTAAAGAAATTATCCTAGAGGCTCACATAGCCCTAACCTATCCCTCCTGTTACAATAAATGTCAAAGGAAAAGGATGAAATTATGCAAGTAAATATGATTATTTGTCCTTTTTTCCAGATTATTTAATAAAATTCAAGGAGAGTGAAAATTGATGTATCTTTTTAAGATATCCATTAATTGACATAGCAAAAATATCATAGTCTTTATCTGATCATAAGTAAGTTATTGCTGTCGTCTAAGGCACATCTTTTGGTCTTCACTAGGGAAAAGCTAGTAACTGTTTTTGTGTGCCATTATTTCAATCCAAAGATTTTTATAAAATGATAATTTGTCAGTCAACAAACATTTATTAAGTGTCAGGCACTGTGCTAAGTCCTGAGGATACAAAAAGAGACAAAGGCAGTCATTGGCCTCAAGGAGTTTACAGTCTAACGGGGAAGACAAGCAAATATATACAAAAAGGCTTTATACAGGATAAATAGGAAATGATTAAGAAAGGGAAGGCACTGGAATTAACAGGGGCTAGAAAGGCTTCATGTAGAAGGTGGGATTTCAGTTGAGACTTAAAGGCAGCAAGGGAGATCAGTAGTTGGAATGAAGGAGGGAAAACATTTCAGGCATAGGACAGCAAGAGAAAAAGCCCACAGCCAAGAGATGAGTGTCTTGTTCATAGAACCACCAAAGGGCCAATATCACTGGATTATGTTGGGGAATAAAGTATAAGCAGACTGGAAAGGTAAAAGGGGACTAGGTTAGGAAGGGCTTTGAATGCCAAACATAAAATTTTATATTTGTTCCTGGAGGCAATGAATAGCCAGTGGAGTTTACTGAGTATGGAGGTGGCATGGTTGGACCTGTACTTTTGGAAAATCACGTTGGTGGCTGAATGGGGGATGGATTGGAGTGGGAAGAGGCTTGAAGCAGGCAGACTCACCAGCAGGCTATTGCAGTAATCCAGGAATGAGATGATAAAGGCCTGCACTTAGAGTAGTGGCAGTATCAGAGAAGAGAAGGGGGCTTATCAAAGAGAAGTTGCAGAGCTGAAATCAATATGCCTTGGCAGCACATTGGATATGGGAGTTAAGAGATAGTGAAGAATCCAGGATGACTCCTAGGTTGTGAGCCTGAGAGACTGGGAGGATGATGTTACCTTCTACAGTAATAAAGGAAATGGGACGGAGTTAGGGGGAAATATAATGAATTCTGTTTTGGACGTGTTGAGTTTAAGATGTCTACTGGAATCCAATTTGAGATGTTTGAAAGGCAGTTGGAGGTCAGCAGAGAGGTGCGGGCAGGATAAGGAGATTTGAGCATCATCGGCATAGAGATGGTAGGTAATTGATTCTGCAACAGCTAATGAGATCTGTTGCCAGCAACCAGATTGTACAGCGAGCAGAAAGGTGTGAAATAAGACGTGAAGAAGTGGGCCAGGCGAAGCAGAAAAACTGACTCAGTTTATTTTTCTGAGGGTACAGGATATATAGAGAAAATCCATCCTAACATCAAAGAGTCCTCCCTGTGAGACACTCCCGAAACATCTGCTAAGGATGTGATAACATACATTTCCTCCTTATCAGAGTTCCTAGATAGAGTTGTAAATTCCAAGGCTTTTTCCTGGCACCTGTATAGAGGAGTGAATATGTAAATCTAAGGTTCAAAGAGTGAAAAGGAATGTCTCAGGAACCTCCTAACAGGGAGAGATTGGAGAGCCGTGCTTCTTAATTATTGAGCCCTTTGGGTAAAAGCCTGGGCAAAGGTCAAACTCTGTCCTGGATCTTAAACCCATATCAGACTCTTAAGATCAGCCCTCAACAAAGATCACCAAATGTAATAGTATAAAAGGAGAAGAGGACCCAGGACAGAACCATAAGGGACACCTAAAGTTAGAAGGTGTGATGTAGATAAGGGTCCAGCAAAGGAGACTTAGGAGTTGTCAGGTAGAAGGAGAATTAAGAGAGTGTCTCAGAAGCCTAGTAAGAAGACTGGAGAGAGAAGGAGATGATGATCAACAGTATAAAAGGCTATAGAGAGGTTAAAGAGAATGAACATTGAGAAAAGGCCCCTGGATTTGGCAATTAAGAAATCATTGGTAACTTTGGAAAGAGCAGTTTTGGTGGAATGATGAGGTTGGATAACAGATTACAGGAGTTAAGGAGAGAGAAGAGAAATTGGAGGCACCTATTGTAGATGACCTTTTGGAGTTTAGCTGCAAAGGGCAGAAGAGATAAAGGACAGTCGTTAGCAGGGATGGAAGTAATTGAATTAAAAATATGTTTGTATTTCCAAGTAGAAAGCTTTGTTTATGATACTTTATTAATATATTCCTGGGTTTAGTTTTCTGTGCAGTATTTTGTTTAACATTTCATATCTATATGAAAGAACATTAGGTAGAAAATTAGCTAATTTAAATCCTCATCTTGGTTCTGATACTAAGTAGCTCTGTGACCCAGAACCTCACTTACCTTCTCTGTCCTGAATCTGTAAAAATGGGAAGAATAATTGTCCCATGTTCCTATAGTAAAATGAAACGTGTTTAAGTGCATCGAGAAAATAAAAAAGCAATTGACAAATATAAATTTTTACTTTCTAATTTGGAATTATGCTAAGAAAGTGACTAAAATGCCCACACCCCTTGACCCAGATATCTAGGCATATGCACCAAAAAGGTCAGGAATAAAAAGAAGGTCCTATATGCAACAAAATACTTACAGCAGCGTTTTTGGTAGCAGCAAGAACTGGAAACAAAATAGTTGCCTGTCAGTTTGGGGATGGCTAAACAAGTTGTGGAGCTTATCTGGTATGGAATAGTAACTGCACAGTAAGAACTAATGAGTGTGAAGATTTTAGAAAAACATGTGAAAACTTAAATGAACTGATACAAAGTGAAGTAAGCAGAACAAAGAAAATAATCCCTGCCCTGATAGTTATAGAAATGAAAAGAATAGTAAACAAAACTGAATTTAGGATCATTAATTTACTTATAGCTGAAAGGTACCTCAAAGATCATCTAGTACAACCCTCCCCTTTTACAGATGAGTATAATAATTCTGGTTTTCAAATTACAGGTAAAAGCTGCAGACATGTATGTGTGCTTATATATGTAAACTGCTAAAAAAACTAAGACCATACAAAAAAATTGCGTGGAAATCTAACCAGAACTGACAATGCACTTTGACAAGAGTCCTGTATAAGTAACTAAATTACTGATCTATTCTCAAATCATTTTAAAAGTTAAGTTGAAAGAAATTTACAAATGCACCCTTGCTTCCTACCTACCTACCTTCATTCTGTATATTTTATTTTTAAATGTGACTTTCCAATAGATGTTCTGCAGAAAAGATGGAGCATTGTGTCTTCACCAGAAAGGGAGATCACCTTGGTGAATCTGAAAAAGGATAACAAATATGACTTGGGTAAGTCACTGCTGGTATATTCACAGAAAGCTGGGGAGAATTCCATGAACAATCCCAAAGGCATTGAAGCCCCAACTTAGCTTTAGCAAAAGCTAGTTTTCTATGGAAAATGTCATGAATACTAATTTGACATTTTCCATCTGTGAGGGATAGCCTTTAAAACAAGACTTAGAAGCCATTCATATTTGTTACTGAGAGTGACCAAAATTCCGAGTTTCAAGTAGCTAAACGTTAAGTCATTAGAAGCAGTAACAATACTGAAAGGATTCTTTGAAAATGTTTTTTTCTTAGGATTTCAGATTGTTGGTGGAGAGAAAACAGGAAGACTGGATCTCGGTGTTTTTATCAGTTCAGTAACTCCTGGGGGACCTGCTGATTTGGAGGGTTCCCTAAAGCCAGGTACTTTTTAAGTGATCATTTCACCTCAGTGTAACGAATAGCACCATTGTTTGGTGCCTATATTAGACAAAAGGAATTTAGTCAAAACTCTGTCACTGAGAGGCAGTGGTGATATTTATGAATCAAATTCCTTGTTGTTGAAAGTGCCAGACTGGTGATAGCAATATACATTTCTTTATACAGGAGATCGTTTAATATCTGTGAATAGCACGAGCTAGAAGGTGTTGGCTACAATGCAGCATTAGAAATTTTGCAGAATGCTCCTGAGGATGTGACACTTGTTATCTCCAAGCCAAAAGAGATTTCCAAAGGTAATTAATGAATTACCCTTAGTTATATGTTGTTTCATTAAATTTACAAGTTTCAGTGTATTAATTCAACATTCTAAATTTAAGAGTTTTTGTGATGGTTTTTGGGGTTAGATTGACCCACAGGGAAGGTATCATATACCTCTTAGACATAATTCTGTGAAGATCTATTAGGGGATTTTACTGCCATCTAGGTCCTTTTTTGTGGATTCCAATGTCATCCTCTATAGGAGGAGAGTTTCTGTACCATAATTGTGTCAAGACCCTCTCCCCGACCCCCAATCACTTTAATACTGGATTCTGAAACTAGATTGTAAGTTCTTTAAGAACAGCAACTAAATCCACTATGTTTTGTTGTCAGTGTATAACAAGACATCTAAAAACATGTAGTAGTTTACTTAGAAGGATGGAAGTATTGGTATTTTAACCAAAAAACTGGGAGGTTTTTTAAAATTCTCAGTTGTTTTGATGTTTTGATTTTAATGACTTCCCAGTAACACCTTATCCCTAATTGAACTCTCCTTATAACAAATAGTTATGTTAAACAAATCTCTGTATTTACCACATCTGTCAGCCAATGCTTCATTTTGCACTTTATTCTGCCACCTCTCTAGTGAGAGAATGCAGGTATGTTTCATCATCTGGAGTCATGATTGGTCATTGAGTTCTAATCTCTGAGCTCATATGCCTTTGATCATTGTTTTACTTTATTACTGTCATGTTTGTGAATATTGTTCTGCTGGGTCTACTTACTTTATACTGCATCATTTGAAACAAATCTTCTCAAGTCAAAAAGCCATTTTTGTTGTAAAAAGTGCTATTATTTCCAAAATATACTAGAGACCTTTGCTTTCATAATGAATATAGCATTATAGACATTTATTATTTAGGTTATTTAATAATGACCCCATATTTTGACCATATTTATGATCACTAGTTCTCATTGGACAAAACTAAAACATACCAAGTAAGGTTTATTTTGGTTGTTTGCTCTGGGTTATCTGGAATTTTTAAAAAAATCTGATATTGTTTGTTTCCTTCTCATTTTTCTATTTCTTATAAAAAAGGGAACAAATAAATACATTCCATTTTAAATTTATAATGCTATTTACTTTCCTCCTGATGAAATGAAGTTTTTGCTCTGTGGATAAATGTCATTCTCACTTACTCAATTTTTATTTTCAGCACCTTCTACACCGACATATCTTTCCAGTAGGATGAAAAATTATGTTCCCAGGCCTTCCTCCATTAAAGACAATGACCTGGAATCTTCTTTAGAGGACCACCATCAGACACATTGTTATCAGCGGCGGATCTCACTGTGTTCCTCTGCACTGTCAGGGGGCCAAAAGGAAGGAAGCCTGAGTTCTCAGGATTCTAGGACTGAGAGTGCCAGCCTGTCCCAGAGCCATTTAAATGGTTTCTTGGTAAACCATTTGCATGCCCCTGAATTCCAGCATTCCAGCCCTTCTTCCCTAGCTGTGCCTAAAGCAGCAGAGAAAAAACAGACCTCAAATGACCACAACCAAAGCAAAGATAAAAAGTTAGGCAATTCAGAAGCCATGGATTATTCTGACCGTGGGGATTCAGACATGGATGAAGCCACTTATTCAAGCAGTCAGGATCATCAAACTAAAAAGGTATAGGCTATTTTCCAGCCTACTTTCTATCAACCACAGCCTTCCCCTTTTCCCTCCTCCAATATCCCTTTCAGTTCCTAAGTCCAGTGTCCTGTGGTTTGGTCAGCTGTCTCATGTTAGCTGCTTCTGTGGTCTGGAAATGGGGATTAGTCTGCATTTCTACGAGGGAGACAATTTGATGCAGGCGGGGGTAGTGGGAGAAGGAATGGGGCTTGGAAGCAGAGAACTTGGATTTGAATCCTGATTTGTGGCGACCGTGGACAAGTCACTTAATCCCTTTCAGCTTCAGTTTCCACATCTGCCAAATGAGGGGGTTGTTGTCACTGACCTGTGCTGACACTTCCAGCTCTTTCTGTGACTCTTAGATTTTCACCCACTAACTGCTACTATGTTGTTTGCTAACTGAGAGAAGTAGGAGTCTTTGAGCACTAACCCTAGAGCCTCCCTTGTCTTAAAAGGCTGGCAGTGAGCTAGCTGCATGTTTAAGTCAATGGATGAGGAAGCTAAGGAAAACAGAAAGGATAAAATTCAGTTTTATAATTTTGTTTGGCAGTTCAATTTGCAGAGGACATTAGACAGCACAAAATTTTACTGGGAAGAATAACAGCATGTGCCCAAATGAAAAAAATGTTTTTAAGCAACGTACGTAAAAGTATCTTCATCCTATGTATTTAATATGGAATAGAGAAAATCCAAATACTTATAAGAATACAGTGAAAGTTTAGACATAAGGGCTAGGTCCTGACAAATTTTAAAGTCTTTTAACACATTTTCCAAACATTTTCCAGACTCAGAACAGCAGGGTATTAGTGGAATGGGCCCTGGCTTGAGGTCAAAGACCTACATTCAGGTGCCAGTCTCACTGTCTGCTGGAATTGTGACTCGAGCAAAGTCACCGCACACCTCCATTTCCTCATCTGTTAAATGATGGGGCAGTGCTGATGTTCTGTGAATCTACCATATCCCTTTATACCTCATTCTCCCCCGGCCCCCCGAAAAAACAACAGCACTAGACTCCTCCAATAAATCATTCATTTTGACCCAGAAAATCCCTTGTTTTTTGTTTGTTTTTTCTTTATTAAGGAACCTTCTTCACTGAGTACATCCACCAAAATGAATTTTAAAAAAAATTCTTCAGCACCTCCTAAGCCTGGAGATATCTATGAAGTTGAACTGTCTAAAAATGATAACAGCTTGGGAATAAGTGTCACGGTACTGTTTGAAAAGGTTTTCACATGTTTTGTTTTCCATTTCTAGCAGTAGGCTAACTTACAGTGGGGCCACATTTATTCTGACCCACTTATTGAATCTCCCCAGTTCTATTAAACTGAGGTGTGCTTGAAAGCCTGGGTGGGGAAAGAGGGGAAGAACCTCCTAGTTTCCGTGGTACCTTTTTTGTTTCCTACTCCCCCAAGATCAAATTTGGAAAAATATTCCTTCTCCCCGCCCACCCCAGTTTTATAGTGATTTAAATTCAGATTTGCTTAGCCAAATGATGCTCCCAAATCACTAATGACAGCTACTTCCTGGAGTTGACCATTTCTTACAAAAGCAAAGTATTACAGAAAACATTCTTTTCCTTATGCCACAAGTCATAAATGACTGATTTCCTTGTGTATTTGCTTCTGTGCATGGTCAGGATTGTCTGAAGCAGACCAGGCTATTTAAATCTTGGGTGTGCAAAAATGAACCTCTATATGTATGCTCACAGCCTTAGAATGTGAAGGAGATTTCCTAGAATAAATATTTAATTTCTAAATAAGTAGTTAACATTTGTATCTAAACTGTCTGACACAATATTATTTTAAAAGCTCCACAAGCATGATAAAAAAATGGGTGATTTTAACATTTATAGGTTATTTAATTAAGTTCCAAATACATCAAAATTAATTTTAAAACAATTTGAAAATATTGCGTAAATGATACTGGGAAGCAAATATGAAAATATTTTTCTCAGAAGAAGAAACCTAACTTAATAGCATGTTTAGCCATGTTTAAACTTACTCTGTCCATTTATATTCCTTTACATGGTATTATCTACCTGTGTTGTGAAAGCTAAAGCCACATATTTTATTAAAGATTAATTTCACTTGTAGTATATGAAAACTTCTCAATCATAGCCATTCAAAATGAAAGACTCAGTGTTGACTTTCAAGTTGGGATATTTGACCTGAATATAGCCACAGCAGTAACAACAGTAATAATCAAAATAATAAGAGCATTTATATGGCACTTTATGGTTTGCAAGGTGCTTTACAAATGTTATCTCATTTGATCCTCACCATAACCCTGGGAGAATTTTTGGGATTATTATTCCCATTTTACAGATGAAGAAACTTATGCAGAGGTCTAGTGGCTTGCCCAACATCACACAGCTAGTAAGTATCTGAGGCAGGTCTTCCTGACTCTAGGCCCAGTGTTCTATTCAGCATGGTGCCACTTATCTGACTGGAGTGGCAACATGGCAGAGAGAGCCAGGTGTATACTGACTGTGTGACCCTGGGAAGTCACTTAACTTCTCAGTCCCTCAGGCAAGTCTTTAAGTCTGTAAGTTGTAGCGAGAATGCAGTTTCTTCATTGGGGGTTCCCTGCACCAATGACGTCTTACATTCAGTCCAATCCCTTATGATAGAAAAGAGTACGTTATTCTTGAGAATACTTTCAAATAGTCATTGGCAGAAACTAATCTTGCATGAATGTGTTTCTGACTGCATTCCTCTATAATCTGGTTCCTAATGCATGTAAACATCCAAAGAAATAATCTCCTTGCACAAATATGCTCTCTCCGTGACAGGAAGCTTAGAGTATTCGGGTTTGAATACAGAATTTTGCCTAATAGAAACTCCACATTGTCAGCATGTTAGAGGATTTGTCATTTTTATTGGACTGGAAGTCGCTGTATGTGCTGAATTCAAGGCTGTTCCTTTGGTTGAGATCATACATGGTTTTTGAATCTTAGGGAAGTCTTGAATGTGACTGTGACATTTCTTATTTTCATGCTTCTTTACACGTAGGGAGGAGTCAACACTAGTGTCAGACATGGCGGCATTTACGTGAAGGCTGTGATTCCCAAGGGAGCGGCTGAGTCTGATGGCAGAATTCACAAGGGTGAGTTATGTCGTTGTTTCTCTGTCCATCACATATCTGAGAAACGAAACGATAAAATCGATATGGACCTCTTAATTCATGATAATATAGAGGAAAGAAAGTGTGTTAAAAGTTAAGAGCAGAATCAGAAACAATTGTGTTGCCATTCTGGGAATCTTCTCGGTTCCAGCTTAAAGTCTAATTGCAGAACGTTTTAATTTTAAGTTTTGAATTTGTCATGCAGCCAATTGCTCTGATTCAGTTTCATGGAAGGGGGAGAGACAGTAACTTTGTACCAACAGTGGCCATGTTTCAAGGATGTTTTCACCAGAAAACATTTCCAGCTTCTTTCCTAGTAGCTGTGTTTCAGTTGCATGTGGTCTGTCCTCATGGTTTGGACCAGTGCTTCAATCACTGCATGTCAGGGCCCAGCTATGGCCATGTTTCTCGCCAGCCTGGTTATGTGAGTTTTTTGGTTGTTCAGTTGTTTTTCAGTTGTGTCCGACTCTGCATGACCCCATATGGGGTTTTCTTGGCAAGGATCCCAGAGTAGTTTGCCATTTCCTTCTCCAGGTCATTTTGTAGATGAGGAAACTGAGGCAAACAGGGTTAAGTGACTTGACCAGGGTCACACAGCTAGTACGTGTCTGATGCCTGATTTGAACTCATGAAGGTAAGTTTTCCTGATTCCAAACCCAGTGCTGTATCTACTGCACCACCTAGCTGCCCTAATTATGGAAGACGTGGAACTAAAACTTGGTTTAAAGACATTTTAGTGGCAGTAAGCTGGGTGATCTTGTAGTTACGATTTTCTGTTTTTTTCTTTTCTTTTCTCTTCCTTTTTTTTAGTTATGATTTTCTTGAAAAAAATTTCTTGCAATGCTTTTTAAAAGGCTACCATATGTAGAAAAAGATACAAATTTTCTTAATTTTTACCAAATCACTTTCTTGTTTTAAGGTGACCGTGTCCTGTCTGTTAATGGAGTTAGTTTGGAAGGAACTACGCATAAACAGGCGGTGGAAACATTGAGAAATACAGGGCAGGTAAGAGATGCTTTTTCTCTTCACCAATTTACCAGTAAGATACAATAAAGAGACACCAAGCTCTGGGAGATTGCATAATTAGTCAGCAAATACAGCAGACAGTCATTCCCATTTTTCCCATTTATTTCATCTTCTAGCTTATGGTCAAACATGGTAACCATGGGTTTTGAATTGTGGAGTGGGGTGCTACCTTTCTAATTTTCACCTTAACCCAAAGCTAAGAGCTTCAAGAAGAAATTTAAAATATAAATGTATAATCTCTCAGTTTTCAGTTAGACTTAGTATGGACAGCAATATAGAGATATCCTTTTAAAAAGCAGCTATTAGGAAGCTTGGGCAGTTGTAACATTAAGTATTTCTATGCTTTCGTGGCATCTACAATGTATCTGAGATTTTTACACAGACATATTTGGATGAAAAATACTAGACAGAGAAACTGATGCTTGCCTGAGGCTTCATAGCAAGTCATCTCAAAAAGCAGAATGAGATACAATCTTTAAAGTGTCTGTATAGCCTTCCTTATTGTTCATTTTCTGCCTCCATCTTTTTGGTGCTCCATTAAAATGTCATGTAATGAGAATGACCTTGGATTTTCCAAAGCTGTGCTCGTAACCTACAACCTCTTCTAGCCCCCACTATGTTGGAAGGAATTTTAGCATGAACCCACTGACAATTGTGTGTCTGCTGTCTGAAGTCCAGTTTGGATAGACTCATTACCAGGCTGGCCACAGAGTGATCAAATTTTTGGCCACAGAATTTCAAAGAAATAATTTCCCAAGGCATAGGAGAATTTCAGCCTAATCATTGGTGAAAAGAATATCCAAGTTATTTGATTCATAGATATTTAAAGTATCAAGTAAAGTAAGTGACCAATATCAAGTGATTAATTTTAAACTATCATTCCCAGAAAGCTACTGGAAAAAATATATTTTCTTCTCTTTAGTCTTAATTCACCAAAATACTGCATTTTTTCCCCTAGGTAGTCCATCTGTTGTTAGAAAAAGGCCAGCCTCCAACAGCCAAAGTACATGCGCCGGTGACGCCACAGGGAACTCTTCTAGAACAGGCTGCCCTGGAAAAACCCATGAAAAAACCTACCAACACCAAAGATTACGATTTTGTTACTGAAGGTCAGGCCTAAAAGAGTTATTATCACATTCTTTACATTAATTTTGCTTCATGTTATTTGTGTATAAATATAAATGTATACATATACACACATATCTGTCTTGCAGTATGTGTATATATATGTATATCTCTTGGCATTTTCACTTTACCACACATAATTATAGTACAGGAAAGGGGCACTGTGGAGTGACCAGAGGGCCCACCTCTACCCCATACTGTGAAAAGGACTTCACCTTTCAGTGGCCAGGGCACCTAGCCCTCCAGTATTGTAGGTCAAAAAGCCAGATTCTTAGGGGCATCTAGGTGGCATAGTGGGTAGAGCTCTGGCCTTGCAGTCAGGAGGACCTGAGTTCAAATCCGACCTCAGACACTTGACACTTACTAGCTTTGTGACCCTTTGCAAGTCACTTAACCCCGTTTGCCTTACCAAAAAGCAAAAAACAAACAAACAGACCAAAAAAAGCCAGTCTCTTTTGGGAAAGGAAGTTTCCTCACTGGGCATTTCCTACACTGATGAAATCACAGGTTTAGTGTGAAAAAAATTTTTTGAGGTGCCTCTGTACAAATTAGAGTGTTCAACCCATTCCCTGATGAGGCAATCATGGAGTTATGAATTAAAGTTATATAGCTAACATACTTAAAGCCTCATGTATTTTAGCCAGATTTAGTGAAGGAAAAGTCATGGGTGTAATCAGTTGTGGACAGTGAGAATGGGTTCATAGCATCATCTGCTTAGTGGCAGACCTTGGATTTGAACCCACGTCTTCTTAACTTACGATACAGTATTCTGTTCGTTTCATTTCTACTTGTGTCTGTAGCCTGGACATCCATCTCTTGGATTTTCCATTCCCTTCAATTGCATGAAATCTTTACTGGAAGAAAGTACTAACTCCTTTCTTATTTCACCAGCTTACTGGTTAGGAATACAAACTTTGCCAGCTACTTCACTGCCTCATTCTTTTTTCAGTGTTTTGATACTTTTTCACACCACTCTGGTTTCTCAGTGAATCTCTCCCTTGGTGCCCCCAAAACCCTCCTTATAGCAAAGAAAATAGTTCAGTGAAATGCTGAGGGAAATGAGCAGAACCAGGAGAATGTTATACATGATAAAAGCAACATTGTACAATCATCAACTTTGATAGACTTGGCTTTCCTCAGAAATACAGTGATCTAAGACAATTCCAAAAGACTCATGGTGGAAAATGCTATCCACAAACAGAAAAAGAGCCATGGAGGCTGAATGCAGATTTTTATCTTTTTTGGTGTGTTTTTTTCTTTCTTTTGGTTTTTCCCTTTTGTTCTGATTCTTCTTTTCACAACATGACTAATACGAAATATGTTTAATCTGATTGTACATGTATAACCTACATCAGATTGCTTGCCATCTTGGGGAGAAGAAAGGGAGAAAAAAGTTTGGAACTCAAAATCTTATAAAAGCGAATGTTGGAAACTTTCTTTACATGTAATTGGAAAAAAATAAAATGCTATTTAAAAAAAGTAGTTCAGTGAAACAAAAGGTCACAAACTACATGTGATAGTTATACAACACACTGCCCCATAGCCCATCACGTCTTTATTGAGAAGATCATAGGCTTATAGGAAGCATTTATATTTTTCCAACAATCCCCAAACAATGGAGACCCATTTTTTTCTAGTCTTTTGCTACCACAAAAGTGCTCTCATGAATATTTAGCATCATTCACTCTTTAAGAATACTTTAAAGGTGGTTATTTTATTATTCTGTAGTTTCACATATTTTACCACTAGAACTTTAATTACTTAATTTTATCAGAATGGAATTCCAAAATATAAACTTACATTTCTTAATCCTTATTCCATCACTGGTTCATGTTCTTTTTCACCCTCCTCTTCCTTGTTCTTCCCTTTTTTGGTGTTCCCTTCTCCTTTTTTTCCTTCCAAAACCTTTCCTTCAGAGGACTTAGCCCAGGGCCTGACAGACAGAAGGCAGTGAAGACATGCTTGTTGACTTGGCATAAAACACACTGTTTTGAAAAATACCTCATTTTTTCTCTCTTATTTTCCAGAATTTTGTTTTCTTAACTGTTTATTGGCCCTCCATAGCTGCTGCATTTCCAGATGACCTTTGGAAGTGTATAAATATTCTCTTGCTTCTCTTAGCATAGGGATAAAATCAGAATCTGGAGGAGCATTGGGCCCACACTTGGTAGGATGGGCACTACTTCATTGAAGGGGAGATAGACTACAAAAACAGCAATACACTTGGAGTTTTTTAAGATGTATCAAATACATGATAAGAACCCCTTTATTTTTTTCTCTTGTCAGAAAACACATTTGAGGTAAAATTATTGAAAAACAGCTCAGGTCTAGGTTTTAGTTTTTCTCGTGAAGACAATCTCATTCCAGAGCAAATGAACGCCAGCATTGTAAGAGTTAAAAAGCTCTTTCCTGGCCAGCCAGCAGCAGAAAGTGGGAAAATTGATGTTGGAGATGTCATCATGAAAGTGAACGGGGCTTCTCTGAAGGGGCTGTCCCAACAGGTAAGTAGTGAACACATGGCCCCTGCAAACATTCGAGGGAAGAAAGATTGGCATTTCAGAATGGTAACACAATGCTAGCTGAACTACGTTTTAATTTTTAATTAATGTTACCTTTAGGACGTCATCTCTGTCCTCAGGGGAACATCCCCAGAAGTCTCTTTACTCCTTTGCCGACCCCCACCTGGCGTTCTGCCAGAAATTGATGCATCTGTTTTGGTAAGGCCTGTGAGATGATATTTTTCATTTTTAAAGAAGTTAAAATGTATCTGTTAACCACAGTTTAGGTGGGTTGGTTTTATCAGTGATCAGTGTCCTGGTTCTGCTGTGAGCCAGCCTGTGGCCTTGGATTTCTTTATCTCTAAAAAATTGGGGTTTCTACTAAATGAGCTTTGAGGTCCCAGGAATATGTAAGATGGGCATGAAATTCTATTATCAAAAACTTAAAGCTGTACTTTACTAGTGCATTAGCCAGGGAAAAGGAATTTTTTGCCTAATTGTGTCTTACTCTTATTTCTTACCAAAGAGCGTTTGTTTGGTTCTGTCTTAATGAGAATCGCAGAGCTAGAAATGACTGACATCATCTCATCCTGTTTCTTGCCTCTAGGCACTATATATGTTTATTGTCATAATTTATATTTTTAAATGTAAACTTGGCATTGCTTGCTATTAATCCACATAGCCATAAATGAGTTATCAGAAGCCTGACTTTGACTCATTTGTTTAAACATGGATTTGGTTCAAATATTCAAATTCAAATTTGATTCAAATTTAAGTGCATACTGTGTGCAAGCTTCTGTATTCAGGTTAGGGATAGAAGGAAAGAAAAAGATAAAACAATTCCTGCCTTCGAGGCTCTGGCACGCTACTGGGGGACCAGAAAGAGGGGAGGGGAAATACAGCCTGGGATTTCAAGAAGGAAAGAGATCTGACTGCTGTAGGGTGGTGGGGAGGCTATATAAGCAAAAGGGAAAACTTCCTATAGGACCTGGCCCCCGAGATGAGCCTGGAAGGGAACTAGGGTTTTTAAGAGAGACGGCAGGAGAGGAGGCAGTGTGTTGCAGGTATGCATAACAGCCTGGGCAAAAACAGAGCCAAAAAATGTTATGCCAAGCTTGGGGAGCAGCTAGGGGGCTAGCTCATCTGGAAAATAGTGCATAAAGAGAAAGGATAGGAAATAATTTTGGGAAAGCAGGTGGGAGCCAGACTGGTAATGGCTTGAAATGCCTGACTACCTGAGCAGAGGCAGACCACCCACCCAGCTCCCCCACAGAGAGTGACTTCTTCCACCACAGAATTGCAGAAGAATTCAGCTAGTAGTACGTTGGCAATAGGAAGGGGGCCTACCAGCAAAGGCAAACAAGTCCATAGCCTCTGGCTGCAAGAAACAGATTTCTGGCCTGCAGGACTTTTTACCTTGAGGCAACAAGAATGGGGAGGTCTCCCCCAAGAAAGCTCCAAGGTGATTATAAACCCACTGTGGGACCTTTGGAAGCCCTAGGGAGCAGTGAAGGACAATGCAAGTCCAGCTTGGACCAGGATACCCCAGGGCTCTGAAGTTTCTAACATAACACTGTGATACACCATACAGAGCCCTTAAAATCCAGTGCTCTGACCCTCAAAATCCAGGAGGAGCTTAAATCAGAGAAGGGGTGGTCAGTTCAGGAGACCTAAGAAAAGACTGAAAAAGGTCCACCACTCCAGAAGGACAGCACGGGGTGCAACCTAGTATTGGCACAGGGCCTCGGTTCGGTAACTAAAGCTGGAGAGTCTGAATGAACCAAAGATACTAACTAGTATAAAAATGTTATGGGTCTAAAGATCCCTCAGAAAGGAGGGTAGTTCCATAACAACTACAAGCAGAGCCTCAAAAGAGAAGATGGGGGCAGCTAGGTGGTGCAGTGGAAGGAGCACCAGCCCTAAAGTCAGGAGGACCTGAGTTCAAATCCTTGACACTTGACCAGACACTTGACACTTACTGGCTGTGTGACCCTGGGCAAGTCACTTAACTCTAATTGCCTAAAAAAAAGATAGGTTTTCCACAGCAACTGGAGGAAATTAAGCAAAAATTTAAAAATGAGATAGAACACCTGGAGGAAAGAGTTCTCATAAGAATTCTTTTACAAGAGAAAGGGATAAACTACACCCAAGCTTTGGAATCCCTGAAAACTTGCACTAGACTAAATAAAAATCTTTGACTCAGGGCAGCTAGGTGGCACAGTGGATAGAGCACCGGCCCTAACGTCAAGAGGACCTGAGTTCAAATCTGCCCTCGAACCAAGCACTTGACACTTACTAGCTGTGTGACTCTGGGAAAGTCACTTAAACCCCAGTTGCCTAAAAAAAAAAAAATTGACTTGATGAGATAGCAAAAAAAAAAATTAGAACAAAATCAAAAGATTAGAAAAGTAGAAGAAAATGTAAGGTATCTGATTTTTTTTTCACTGATTTAGAAAACATGTCACAGAGAAGCAATTTGAGAATGATTGGGCTCCCTAAAAACCATGATTTACACACACACACAAAAGAAAACTACAATGCACGCTATGTCAAGAAATTTTAAATGAAAACTTCAAAGATATGTTGGAACCAGAGGGCAAAGCAAAGTTAGAAGAAGCTACCAATGACTTCCTGAAAGGAATCACAGAAAATCACGAGATCCCTAGGATCTTGTAGCCAAAATCTAAACAAGAATCGTATTCTAATGAAGAAATATTACACAGGCATCCAGAAAGAAGCAATTAAAGTACCAAGGAATCAAGAATCAGAATCATACAAACCTGACAGCTTCTACTTAAAAATGAAAGGAGATCTTGGAATAAAATATATTAGTTAGTATAGTCTTATAGGAGGCAGGCAGGTGAATAATAGTAGATATGGTACCAGGCCTGGAGTCAAGAAGACTTATCTTCCTGAGTTTCAGTCTGTTCTCACACTAACTAGTTGTGTGGCCTTGGGGAAGTCGCTTGACCCTGTTTGCCTCAGTTTCCTCATCCATAAAATGGAAATGGAAAACACTTCAGTATCTTTCCCAAGAAAACCCAGTAGGGTCATGAATAATCAGACACTAATGAAAACGACTGAGCACTAATACTCTTACAACCAAGATTAGCTTTCTTTGCAAAGCTAAGTATTATTCTTCAGGTGGAAAATAGACATTTAATGGAATGGAAAACTTTATATTATTTCTCATGAAAAATCCAGAGCCGAGTGAGAACTTTGAAGTACAAGCACAAGAGTACAGAAAAATCTAGACAGGTAAATTTATTGAGCAATTGGGAGAAGGATGATGCAGCACCAACATTCTAAAGGGGGAAAGAAACATCCCTTCAGAACCTTTAATATTTTTCAAAGGATGTTGAGGGAGTTTAAGAAGAAAAACAGAACTTGAGGGTAGATTGGTTCTGTTCTGAAGGTCTTAAAGGGGAAAGAGGAGATAAAGTGAAAGAAATATGCTAGCTTTTGGAATAGAAGAATAAAGGGTGGAATTTCTATTTTTTATAACTGGGATATGTGAAAGCATATACCAACATGGAAGAAGCAGTGAGGGGAGCAGGTAGCAAATGAATCTCACTCTTATCAGAAACAAAGGGTTGAAGACACACACATGCACACAACACAGAGTTTGGTGTAGAAATACATCAGCTCAACAGAAAAACAAGTAGGGACAGAGGGAATGTGTGGTAAAAGGGAAGGGAATATCACAAACAAAAAAAGCTTTCAGATCCTGAAAGTCTGATGAAAAGGAATGGGAAGGAGTCTAAGGGAGTGCCCACCAATTGGGGAATGGTTCAGTGAACTGTGGTCTGAGACTAATGAAATATGATTACATCATCAGAAAAGAGGAGAGAGGCTATTGTGGAGAATCTTAGGTAGTGTGACCTGTTACAGAGTAAAGCCAGCAGAACTGGAGAGCAATTAAGGCAACGACATTCTAAAGAAAAAATAACTTGGAAAGTCTTAAGCACTTACATGTGTAATGTCATGAACCAGCCATGTCCCCTGTAGACTCGAATGTATTTATTCACCTCCAGACAGAGTAAGGTGGATTCAACTGAAATCCTACATTCGGGGGGGGGGGGGCATGGTTACTGTGCAGATTCATTTTACTTGGCTGTGATTATTTGTTACAAATCTTTTTCTTTCTCTCAGTTTTTAAAGGGTGGTAGGGGAGGAGGGCTAAAAATTGCAGAGGGGTCAGCAATACTGATACCAGAAAAAAGGTCATTCATATACAGAAGAGAACAGAGAAAACCACAAGCAGGACAGTTTTCAAAGTAATATGTGCAATTAATTTTATTTTTATATATACATGTGTATATATATAATATATATTTATAATCAAGTACCTTCACAGACCCCCATATACAATCCTCTTTTTGTATTCTATTTTTTTGTTGTTGTTCAGTCATTTCAGTTACATCCAACTTTTCTTGAATCCAGTTGAGGTTTTC
The DNA here is from genome assembly GCF_003287225.1 of Phascolarctos cinereus. Lineage (NCBI taxonomy): Eukaryota > Metazoa > Chordata > Mammalia > Diprotodontia > Phascolarctidae > Phascolarctos > Phascolarctos cinereus. Next base: position 28,292,444 of record NW_027556402.1, read on the forward strand.
TGGCAAAGGTACTGGAGTGGTTTGCCATTTCTTCTCTAGCTTATTTTAGTGATGAGAAAACTGAGGCAAACAACATTAAGTGATTCGCCTGAGGTCACACAGCTAGTAAGTGTCTGAGTCCAGATTTGAACTCAGGAAAAAGGAGTCTTCTTATCATCTGGCCTGGCACTCTATCCACTGTGCCATCTTGCTGCCCATAGCTATTTTCTATGCTCCTTTTGTTGGTATTAAAAGTGGAAAATGATTTTTGTTATGTGCCCAGCTCCAGAGTTTATATTTACCTAGAGGTAATAGAAAGTTACTGATGATTTTTTAATAGGAGAATGCATTGTCAGACCTTAGAATTATTATTATAAAAAATCACTAGAGATAAAATGTTCAGGCTTTTAAAATATTAACTAAGGTAAAGTAAGTAGGCAAGTATTATTATTACTCATTTTATAGAAAAGAAACTGAGACTCAGAGATACTGTAACTACCTAAGTCAACATAACATGGCACTTGACCCTGTTCTCAATTTAAGTTCAGTGTTCTTCTATCACATTGAAATAAAGCCATAGGAATAGACAAGGATATCCAACCAAATATGATAAATATGATACCTAAAGTTTTAATTCTTAAATATCCAAAATTACTGATGTGACATGACAGTGTTTTTGTTTATTCCAGGAATGCCACTTGGGATATATCTGTGATAAATAATGTCATAAGTAGCATTTTAAGGGAGTATCATTGGGCAGTCAGTGCCACTGGGCAAAGTGTTGAATAGACTTCACAGCAATTTATCTGATAACTAAGTGCTAATTGTAATAGATGACAATCTTCTTTCTTTGTTGCAGACTCCACTCAACTCCCCAGTGCAGATATTTCCAGATAGCAAGAAAGAAGCCTATCAACCATCCCATGGAGATCATGGCACCAGCTCAGATGAAAATGAAGTGTCTGACAAAAGCAAAAAGCTGTTTCACTCCCTTTCTAGGAGGGATAGCTATGGTTATAGCAGTGGAAGCGGGGAAGAAGACTTAGCAGTCACTCCCACCCAGATAACAAATGCTCACTGGAACTCACCCTCTCATCAGACTCTGAAAAGTGTGGTATCACCAATGAATAGTCGATATGAAACAAGTGGCCAGGAAGAAGTCGCCTCTACCATGTTTTATTATCCTCAGGAACCACCCAATAGGCCAAACCATGAGGACAGGTATGGTTGATATTTTTGAAAAATGCTCAGAGCATTTTATTCTCATTACCATTAACAACCAAAGGCATATTACTTTCATGTTTCTAAGAAGGAAATCTGTCTGTCTGTACTGTACTGTAACTGTACTGGTTGGTTACCACCTACTTTGCTGATCTTTCTGTTTGAACAGTAAAGCACTGATCTCTCTAAGCTACTCTTATCTGAAGTCCTATCCCCCACTTGAATGAATTTCCTTTTTAATATGTTCCTTCCTGCTCAACCCATAGAACCAGAATGTATTCATGCAGACACAAAATAACAAAACTTTCATTTTTCCAGCCCTATCATGAAATACTACATAATAACTCTATCATGGACTCTCAGTTTTTCTTCTTTTGTCTTCTTTTTCTTATCTTCTTTTTCACACTCCAGTGTGAACTGGACCTTTGGCTTCTTGGGAACATCTACAATTTAATTATTATCACAAAGCAAAAATATATGCCTTGAAAAGTATGTATATATGTGGCCAACACTAGAGGATTTATACAAGATGGAACACTTCTAAAATGTAGATAATTAAGTCAACAAGCATTTAAGTTCTTATTATATGCCAGGCACTAGCCTAAACATGGGGGATATAGTTCCTATCCCAAGGAACTTTCAGTGTATTAGAGGAGACAATGTGAAAACAACTCAGTGTTAACAAGCTATGTACAAGATAAATTGAGAGCAGTCTCAGAGGGAAGGCCCTAAGGTCAATATGCTGTAGAAGACAGAAAGGAATAGGATACTTGGACATGTAGGAGGATTCCCCTTGGCAAGGAGAAAGGCCACTAATTCATGTGAGCAGCAAGGTGGTACAGTGCATAGAGTGCTGGCTTAAGAAGAAGGAAGACCTGAGTTGAAATCTGGCCTTAGACTCTTAGTTGTGTAACCCTAGGCAGGACACTTAACTACTCTGTGCCTCAGTTTCCTTACCTGTAAATTGAGAAAATAATAGTAGCTACCTTCCAGAGTTGTTGTGAGGACAAAATCAGATTATATGTGTAAAGTGCTTTGCAAACCTTTAGGTGCTATATAAATGCCAGAGGTTCAATGACTTGCCCAAGGTCACACAGCCAGTAAGTATCTGAGGCTAGATTTGAACTCAAGTCTTCCCGACTCTAGACCAGCCCTCTATCCACTGCGCTACCTAGCTGCCTTAAGTGTGTGTTGAAACCCCTAAGTTAAGACAAGAGTTAGAGAAGATGGAGACTGTCAGTGAAGTACAGAACTCCTTGAGGAGAGAAGTGGAGGTTGGTAGACACCAGCCACCAGACTCTTGATTGGGAGGTGAATATGGTTGAGTGAACCTACAAGGAGCAGAGCTTCCTGCTGAGTGATGGTAATAGAGGCAGAGCCTGGAAGTGGCAGTGGGGAACTAGGAGTATTCCAACTCTCATGACTGTAATGTGAGAGAGAGAGGATTGGAGGGAAAGTGCAGCCAGTGCTGGAAAAGGGTGGCTGGGGAATGGAAATAGAAGAAGGTTTCAGATGAAAGCACGTTTGTTATCTGTGTAGCAAGCATTCCCAAGAGCATAGCGGACATGGGGCAGGAGAACAGGGATGGTGAGTTGAGGGGGAATAAGGAACAAGGAAGCACCAGAAAACAGAATTTGGAAAATGACAGCAGTGAGGGAAGGGTTCAGAGCAGAGATTGGAAGAGCATGACCGGGTGGTATCCATTGAGAAATAAAAATAACACACCTGTGATGGTATTTTTAGCATGCAAACAACCGTAAGTAGAAACAAAAGAGAGATAGGCATCTTCTGCATCAAAAATTAATACCAAATGTTTCATAGAATCCCACAGTTGGATGAGGCTTCCAAGCTTATTTCGTCCAACTGGAACCTGAAGAGGATTTCCCCACTGCAGTATTCTTGACCAGCAAGTTCTTTACTCAGACTCTGCTTTAAGACCTCCAGGTCAGGAAGGAATCCAACATAAATGTTTCAATTATATTGAGTCCAAATCTATCTGCATCTTTTACAGGCTGCACCTGGTTTAGTCCTGGAGGAAAACAAAACAATTCTAATCTCTCTTCTGCATAATAATCCATCAAATATTTGAATTTATTAAACACCTTTCTGTTTAGGGGTTCTGGGGTATGCTCTCCTACTTCATTAGATTCACACCTTGGGCTTGAGGTAAGGTGTTTGAAAATACTTGTGTTTGTGTTGTCTCTGTGTAGCAATCCTCCTTCTCCTTTGCCAGTGGACATTGCCCCTCTTCAGGGCTGCAGAGTACAGCTAGAGAATATCTCCTCCAGTTCAGTGGATAACAGTTATCTGCATCATACTTCAGAGCTCACTACCCAGGAAGACATGACATGTCTGGAGAACAGCCTGGAAAAACAACTTGAAGACTTCGAGCCGGTAAATTCTCTGTCCCCTAAATTAAAAATCTTTCTTCTCAACTCTGTTTAAAAGAATATATTTTTTCATTTAAAAAAATTTTTTTTCCACATTGACTTTTATAAGATTTTTGAGTTCCAAATTTTTTTCTCCCTCACCTCCCTCCTCCCCAAGATGGCAAGCAATCTGATAGAGGCTATATATGTACAATCATATTAAACATATTTCCATATTAGTCATGTTGTAAAAGAAGAATCAGAAAACCATGAGAAAGAAAAAACATAGAAAAAAAAAGAAAAACTAGTATGCTTCAATCTGAATTTATACTCCATAGTTCTTTCTCTGGATGTGGATGGCATTTTCTGTCATGAGTAAAAGAATATGTTTTTCACAGGAACAAAGAGTATGGTTTGTTTTTTTAATAGCTCAATAATGTAAATAAGTAGTACCAGTATGTAATATCTCTTGCTAATATAGTATACCTCTAAACCTAATTATGGATTTTTAGTAAACTTTTTAATTGAACTGAAATGTATTTTTCTCTTACCCCGTGATGCCATTTTTCATGTACAAAGGATACTCTTCACATTGTCATCTCCTTGAGCTTATGAACAGCTTTTAAAATATACAGTAATGTCTGCTTGGCCTGAAAAATCAGACCCTTTTGTATAACATTTTTCTTCTTAATGACCTTGTTATATGGACACTGCTGTCATGCCCCCTCTTTTTAGGATGTGACTTTGAACAGTGTGACGATAGAACTCTGATATTAACTTCATCCTTATTTACCATCCCCTGCAGAGCTGTTCCTGTTCCTTAAACTCATGCAGACTTCTGTAGAACCTTCATATAGGTTCTACAGAAACTTTCCTGTGGGGACCTAACTTCTTGGAAATTATATTGTATCTCTTTGTTAAGCACTGTTAGAAAGTTATATCCACCTACTGTATCTCTATTCATGCTGAAATTATAGTTGTGATACCCATAGGAAATAGTCTTTTGGCTATTTCTAGGCAAAAAGAAGAGGTTGTGTTTTAACCTTGTTTCTGCATGCCCCTCTTTCTTTCTCTAACTACGTGGCAAAACATGGCTCCCCAAATCACCATTTTCTTCTCTTAGGAAGTGGAACTCCATATTGTCCTGACAAAATCAGACAAAGGTAGCCTAGGCTTTACAGTTACCAAAGGTGCTGAGAGTGTTGGCTGCTATGTCCATGATGTCATTCAGGATCCAGCCAAAAGTGATGGGAGGCTCAGACCTGGGGACCGACTCATAAAGGTGAGACAGATAAGAGCAATGGGGGAAAGAAAGACATAACATTGGTCAAAATATAGACCAGGGCCAATAGGAGCAGAGTAGTAAGATGTGTGTGGTTCTGTTTCTTCTAAAAAAAGCCTACATTTAAAACTACTACCAGCCTTTTGAGCCATTTAAGAAATGACTAGGTTAGCTTACTCTTTTCAGTAAAGCTGCAGAGTTTGACAGATTGTGAGTCTTGAATTTAGTGAGGTATATTGTATTAGATTTATGTTATAGATGTGTTTTCCATTTTCATTTTATTTACGAGTTAATGGAAATAGGATATTCAGTTAATCAAAGAGGCCACTATTCATCATGCATCTATTGTTGACCAAGATATGTTTTAAACAGGTTAAATGCAATAATATAATTTCCCTGGCACCCTTGACACCCATAAGTCATAGGTGCCAAACATGTAGCCCACGGACCACATATATGGTTGGCAACATTCCCTACTGTGTCCTGTACCAGAGTAAAATGTAATTGAGAAATATTTAACAAAATAAATACAAATACAATAAAACATAGATAATTACATTTTAAGGCTGAGTTGCCATGCCGCCCACAGGGATCCTTACTAACAGGTTAGTGGCTTCAGTTTCTTTTTGTGTTTGACACCCCTGCCGTAAATTATCATCTTCCTTTTCCGTCTTTTCAGGTTAATGACACAGATGTCACTAATATGACTCATACAGATGCAGTGACCTTGCTTCGAGCTGCACCAAAGACAGTCAGATTAGTTCTTGGACGGATTCTGGAGTTACCTAAGATTCCAATTTTGCCTCATTTGCTACCTGATATTACACTAATGTGCCTCAAAAAGGAATTGGGTAATGCAGAATTAAATTTTTTTGAAATATTTTGTTGATCACAATAAAGAAATTTCCTTTTATTACCAAGCCAAATTAAAATTTACTGAGTGTATTTCCCTTTCCTTTGAAGGTCTGTCTTTATCTGGAGGCCATGACAGCATTTACCAGGTGATCTATATTAGTGAGATCAGTCCAAAGTCTACTGCCGCCATTGAGGGTGACCTCCAACCGTTAGACATAATCCATTATGTGAATGGAATCAGTACACAGGGGATGACTCTGAAGGAGGCTCAAAGAATACTGGAAATGTCGTTTCCCTCAGTGGTGCTGAAAGCAACAAGGTATTTGTTGATTTCTTAGTATATGTTACACTCACATCCCTTAAAGGTTTTCAGACTCGGGCATAAAGTTAAGACAGTAAGCATTTATTTAGCACTGTGCTTGATGCTGAGAACATAAATACAAGTAAAAGGAGATAGTCTCTGCCTTCAGGGAGGTTACATTCTAAAGGAACACACAAAAGGGAGCTGAAAAGCAGGTGGGAGAGTGGATTGGGGTCAAGGGGGACATAGAAGGAAAAAGTAAAGGCACCTGGTTAGAAGCACAGTCCAGAGGGGAATAAAAGTGGACCAGCCTGGGTCCCTGTACTGAGGCTAGATTGTTCTTTTGTTTTTAAAATGCAATCCGGGCTAAATGACTTGCCGGGGGTCACAGAGCTAGTAAATGTCAAGTATCTGAGGCTGGATTTGAATTCAGGTCCTCCCTTACACCAGCACCCATGCTCTACCCACTATACTATCTAGCTCTGCCCCAAGGCTGGATTGTTTGAATAGCAAGGGATTCTGAGAAGGGTTTAGCTAACTGTTCCTGAAATTGATTACATCCTAACAATTACAGGAGCTAAAAGAAAACAATGAATGGCATTTTTTTTTCTATCATCAGCTATGGAAATAGGTTGTGAAAGTGAACATGAAGGTTATAGATACGGTAGCTCTAGATACTACATCAAGGACAAATAAATGCTGGAGAAACTTATCACACTGTCTGTTGTATCATATTATGTTATCTGTCTTTTAGGGTTACACAGCTTATCTTTCAAATGTGAAGTTTTATTACTTTTTTTTGTCAATTTGTTAGTCAGATCGTTTGTCATTCCTTTAGCACTGTGTAAATTTTCCCTTTTCCCCAATGGGAATCACTGACCTGATTTCATTTGTCTTCCTAAGGATTAGGTGGGCAAAGAAGCATTTGCCCAATGAGGCTTTCAATAATTGGTGAGAGGAGGTCAGACAACCCAAAAAATATTTTTGTGGAAATCAGTCTTTTCCAGTTCCTGTGAATTGTTTTTATATCCCAAGAATCCCTTACCACCATTAGAAAAATGGAAAATGGGGGGAGGGGTTTTGTTGATGGCAGCAGTAACTGGAGCCCTTCCCTTACCATTGTTTTGTACATCTGTACCCATCAGTGGCATGGAATGAACAGTGGTTGTTACCAGTGCTAATGCTGGTTGTGTGGGCAAGTGAGAGATATTGGCAGTAGTGACTGCTACCATCTATTCCTGTACCTTTCCTCTCAGTGTCTTGTTAACATTGAAATGGTGTGTAGCAACATTGAATTCAGGACTATGCCCAAGGCAATAGTTATTGCTAAATTCTGACTTTCTTTCTGGGACCTTCCCCTCCGTTCCGCCACCACCCAGCCAGTGAAAGTTATCATTGTGACTTCTTTATACTTCAGTATTGGTAAAAGAAAACATGGTTGAATATCTTTGTGTTAAAAATGTACTCAGACACCTAGTACTGCTAAGTCAAAAGTTAACCAGGCTTCAAAGCTTTTGAGCATTGGGTGCATTGCAGTATTTTGGGGGGGAGTAGATATAAAATCATTTTTATTTAAAGGGAATGCAAAGCAAAATTGTATAGTTAAAAGGTTAAATATCACAGTGAACAATAATATCTTGAAGTTTCTGAACAGTGGATTTCCCCAATAATTTATAAATGTCTTTTTCTTGGTGTCACAGAGATGGCCATCCAGTGGTTCCCAAGTCAAAGGGACATACTAGTTCAAACTCAAGGTCAACTAATGCTAATGGTAAGGATAATATTGTAGGAAACGGGTTGTTTGTTTTATCTCTTCATTAAAAGAATGTCACTATAGTGTTTTTATCATCAAAAATACTTATTAAATTTCCATATCAGACAAAACAAATTCAAATGTGGACATGACCAGAATTCAGTAGAGAATATAATACTTGGATACTTTAGATACTGAAGTGAATGACTGACTGACTGACTGACATGCCTTTTGAAAATAAGGAATCATACAATCACAGAATATTTATGATGGAAGGGGTCTTAGAGATCATTATAGCATATCGATAATCTGCACTGAAAAGTTTTGCAATTCACTTTCCTCACTCTGACTGCACTCCTCTGACTAGAACAGGAAGATTACTGCCAATCACTGATGCTAAAATTCCCTCTTTCAGATTTTCATAGGGATCCTCTGACTTTAATGTTATAGAAATTGATGGAAAAAATAATATTTACTTTATGATTTTATAACTGAACATTTCTCCTGGCAGCCCCTATCTTTCCAGGATCACAAAACTTAAATCCTTATAGTTTGACTTTAAACGAAACTCCTTGGATGGAAGCTCTTGCCCACCTTTCTCTGAACCCTTCTCAAAGTCACTTTGTACTCCTTAGCTGAATGAAAAAGCATCTCTAACTCATTTAGTGACTCAACATATTATTTATTTGAAGACTTAATTAGCTTGTTACACACCATCTTTTTTTCAGAGTTTCTTAGTTTAAATACTACAGTTGGGCATAGAAAATGGTGTTTATCTTAATTCTGTACTTAAGAGTCAAGAACGGTTAAAGCTAATCAGAAGTAATGATGAACTTTACATAAAGGCTAGAATAACAACAACATATTTTATCTTTTAATACTATAATAAGTCAGACTTCTTCTCTGATATGAAGGGAGGGCCAAAAAACATTTTACATGGATTTTCCAGATCTCGGGGGCACTGTACCCCTAACTCCCTTGATGTGGAAGGGATAACTGTATAACAAGTAAGTAGCTCATGCTTCTATAACTATGCCAGAGGTGGTCAGTATTGGGCCTAAGTTTCTTTAGCTGTAAATTGAGTTTGAATAGACCAGATTCTATCTAAGTACTACCAGTCTTTTTTAGATCACATTCATTTCTGAGTATATCCCTCCCCCTTTGCTACCCCACAGGCTTCAAACAAAGAACAAAAAAGGGGGAAAACAAAGTCATTCAGCAAAATTAACCCACACCACCACCAAGTCTGACACTATAGGCAATGTTCCACATGCATAGACCATAGCTGCAAAAAAGGGAGGGAGCTGCATTTATCATCTCTTCCCTGGGGCCAACCTTAGTCTTTAGAATTGCTTGGCATTCTGTTCAAGAGATTTTGTTTCCATTTTCATGACTGTGGTTTTTGTGTATATTTGTTATCCTGGTTCTGATGACTTCAGTCTGCATCGGTTCATTTACATTTTCCCATACTCCTCTGAATTCTTTGTCTTTGTCTTTCTTACATTCGTGTATCATAGTTTAGTCATTTCCTAATATCATTAACATTCCATTGCATTCATATACAGCATCCCACACTGAGTCATTCATTGGGAATAGCTAAAAAGTGGCTTCTGAAAAAGAAAAAAGAACAGTATAGTGTGAGTAGCTTTTCTCAGGATGTCTGTAAAATAACAGGATTGACTAGATAATCTCTGAAGTTTCTTCCAGGTCCTACATTCCATGACTCTGTGACTTTTTGTCTACTATTCAATTGAATCTCAATCTTTGGTATAAGTCTTTTGATATTATGCCGTTATGGTACTGGGATATACAATGGCCTTGGCTTATTTGGAATTCATCTGGTTGTGATGTTTTTCTGCTGCATTGTCAGCATCACTTTTCTTCATTCCTTGTAGGTCATCACCATGGCAGTCACTGTGGCCAACCAGCTGTAACCTCAGATAATTCTTACCCTAAGGTAAATAGAAATCCCTGTTTACTCATTCCTGTCATACTCAAGCTAAGTGAAATATGCAGATTTTGCATTTTATTCCAATAAGTTAAGAATTTGTCTTTTTTAGGCATATAATTTCATATCATTTAATGAATCACTAAGGGAAAATACCACATTCATAGGCTCAGAGTATTAGGCAAACACTTAACTATTATTGACTGAGCTGAATTACTTAACTGGATCGTTTTGTTTCTGGGAGTACTTGGCTCACATGCAGAATTATGTGTAGTTGGCCCCAGGATGGAGCACCAGAAGAGGATGTGGTTAGCAGAATTGCTGTATCAGCTTTGTGTTCACCAGCCCTGACCTTCAAATGTCAAACCTCGCTTCCAAGAGATCACTTGTGGCAAAAGTCTAATATACTCCCTAAAGGCTCAGGAATTTTATCACTAAGGAATGATGTTTTTTTTTTTAAAGAAAAGCTTAAGAATTGTTTTGCCTGCTACCTTGCTTTCTGACAGAGGGGTAATCAAATCAGAGTGCAGATTGAGACATACATTTATTTAGACTTGACCAATGTGGGAATTTGTCTTGCTTGATTAACTTTATGTGTTACAAAGGATTTTTTTTCCTTTTGCAGTGGGAAGGGGATGGATACGAAGGAGAAAAAGTAGATTTTTGATAATTTTTTCAAAATTTAATTAAAAAAAATAAAATATACACGTGGGAGAAAAAAAGAATTGTTTTGGTGAATGAGGGAGAAAGGAGGGCAGATTTTACAAAGGATTTTACAAACTATGCCTAAATCCTAGTTTCATTCTTTCTGCCCATTTCTGATTTTAAATCTATGTAAATAGCCCTAATAGAGCTTGACATGATTAGAGCATGTGCTGAGCATTTCTTAAATAGTAACAGCTGTGTCTGTTTATAGTTTGTCCTCTGCTGTGTTTTAGAGGAAAGCTTCAGTCACGTCGTATGTACTTTATTAATGTCACTTTGAAGCTCACACATTAATTGTTTTTGGCCTGTGTAATGTACAGGGAATTGCCCTCCCTTGTAGCCATCTGCAGATGCTACTATCTGAACAGGGCAATCTGGGGTCTAGCCCCAAACCCCCTCCATGAGCAATATAGCTTTTACATATACTTGTATTTTGCAGAGCATGCTCTATCTCATTTGTTCCTCATAACAATGTAGCATGAGTATAATTAGAACTATTTTTCAGATCAGGAAACTCAGATAGTCAAAGAGAATACTCTAGGTCTTTAGATTCCCGTCTTAGACCCCTTTCTGCTACACTCCACTGCCTTGTGACCCTTAGATATTCACTTAACTGTCCCCTTCTGCTTCTTTATAAAGGGACCTCTAAGATCCTTTCCTGCTTTAAAAAAAAAAGGATACAATTTCCAAGTGAGGCAGGTATGAACTTGATGATGAAAATGTGCCGTGTTATCTCAGGTGGGTCACTCACTCTCTAGACCAAGTTAAAGTCAGGCAGTTAATGAAGCCTAGAGATAATAAGCCAGGAGCACCTGAGGCCCCCACTCAGAAACGGTTTCTTATTTCACGTCTTGAGAAATGGTGAGAACATTCACTTTCTTCTGTCTATTCAGCAGTTCTTCACTTTCACAGAGTTCAAGCAAATAAACTTTCATGAGTTCAGGGTTTCTTCCTGCTGAGCAGAGTGTGTTTCTTTGTAAATGTCAGCGCCCTGCTGTGAAGGAGAAAGGGGGAATTTCTCTTCAGTTAACATAGCTCTCATGAGACTTTTTTCCCCCGTTCAAAGCTGCCCATGGTTTTTAATGTAATAAGAGTCTTCCCAGAGGAGCCCCCAAATTTATTTTGTCTTTGAATGCCAATGATTACACCGTGACTTCCTCATGAGAAGGAGACTCTTACAACTGAGTAAAACTTTTTGGCATAACTGGCTTATGACACCCACCAAATTTATTTTCCTCTTAATGAAAACAATGACATCCTTAGAACATTTGCAACTTAACAGTGGTGGTTTAACTTTGGATTTTTTGGCAGAATCATTTTTCTTTCAACCAACTATGCTATCCTTTGAAGTTATTGCAGCAATTTATAATTAAACTAAAAACTTAAGCAATATTCAAGATTTTATTAAAAAATTGTTATAAAGCCATTGATTGATCCCTAAATTTAAATCAAGATTGTATTCAACTTGAAAAAAGCCATCCCTGGAAAACTGAGAATTGAAGTTGACTGATCAAAGTATCAGTGAGTTACAACTGTGTCTAGGTAGCAGTTTTAAAATACTTTTTAAAATTTCAGGGGCAGCTAGGTGGTGCAATAGATAGAGTGCCAGCCCTTTTTAGTCAGGAGGACCTGAGTTCAAATGTGGTCTCAGACACTTGACACTTACTAGCCTTGTGACCCTGGGCAAGTCACTTAACCCCATTGCCTAGCAAAAACAAACAAAAATTCATCAATATCTTTTGTTCTTACTTTACCTTCCTTTCCAAGTATATCCCCACCTTGTGCCCTATGCAGAATGCTATTCCTTATAACAAAGAATAGAAGTGGTTCAGCAAAACTAAGCCACCTATAAATTGAGTCTGACAATATATGCAGTTTTCCACACCCAGAGTCCCCACCTCTGCAAAGAAGCGAGGGAGGACATCTTTCCTGACAAGCTTAAAACCTAATTCTGGTCCAGGTTTGTTGTACTGCTATTGCCATGTTTATTGTCATTCTGTATTTGCCTGGTTCTGCTTTCTTCACTCTGCAATATTTCATATAAAGTGTGGATTCTTTCCTTGATCTCCCCTTCCTTTGTTTGCTCTTTCTACATTTTTGAAATTTTTGGTAGTTCAGGATGTAGATTGCAGCCATGAAGCACCAAATGAGTACCCTAGATGGCAGGAGAGATCTTTCCTAGTCAACACTCTTCATTAATGATGAAAGCTAGTAAATGAGTTTGTTTCTTCATTGGGAATTGATGAGGATATATAGATAACAATTCCCACTTGTTACAGCAATTTTATGGTGTTCTGTTAGAGCAGTGTTTATAGTTTGGCTGAAAGCTAACTTTCCTAGATTTTTAGTTCATGACAAGAAGCAAGCACAGGGAAGAGAGGTCCCAAAGAGGAGGCTGTGTGCAAGGAGGTCTTGGCAGGGAGTTGAGCTTGGGGTATTGGGAGAAAATGTGTACGTGTGCTAGTATATAAAATGGAAATATGGGTGAGGCTGAAAGGTTTTGAATATGGAATCATAGTAGAAATGATATACTATAGAGAACTGGATGGATAGATAGATCTATCTATCTATCTATCTATCTAAGTAGGTAGGAAGGTAGATAGACAGGTAGATAGGTAGGTAGGAATGTCTAGGCAGGGCAGTAAATAGAATCAGGAAGACTCATCTTCCTGAGTTCAAATGTGGCCTCAGACAGTTACTAGCCGTGTGACTCTAGGCAAGTCACTTAACACTGCCTCACTTTCCTCGTAAAATGAGCTGGAGAAGGAAATGGCAAACCACTCCAGTATCTTTGCCAAAAAAATCCCAAATGAGGTCACAGAGAGTCAGACACAACTGAAATATAATTGTATTACAACAAAGGTATAGATAGATTTCTATGTGTACGTGCATGTGTTTATTCATATATGTATCTGTAATAGAGGTTTCTTAAATTTGCATAAAATAAGGCGACCGTGTGTGTGTCTGTGTGTCTGTGACTGTGTGTATGTGTAATATATGTATTTCTTCATGTCTAGATTGATCAGCCAAGGACAGTAGGGTTTCACAATCCAATATAGTTAAAATGTATCAATGAAATTGCTGCAAAAAAAAATTAATGGTCTGGTAAATGGTACATGAAATACAAAGTAGATATAAAGTAGTAACTGAGCCTTCCTGTTATTTCTTTTGTAATGTCATTAACACCTATCAGAGGCCAAATGGTATAATGGATGGTGGACCAGTCTTGGAGTCATTGAGATCAGGTTCAAGTCATTCCATAGATAAAAATGTAAACTATAAACAGGTTATTAATCAAGGTCCACAGAGGGAATTTGCACACCAGAGCTTCCTCACTAGTGAAATCACAGGGACAGAATCAGGGGATATCACTGAGTCTATAAAAGTATCTGTTTGGGGCAGCTCGGTGGAGCAGTGGAAAGAGCACCGGTCCTGGATTCAGGAGGACCTGAGTTCAAATCTGGCCTCAGACACATAACACTCACTAGCTGTGTGACCCTGGGCAAGTCACTTAACCCCATTGCCCAACCAAAAAAAAAATGGTGTCTATTTGCCAAAAGAGCCATCTATCAATACAGCAGACTGGGAACATACCTCGTTCTTGGGGAAGCAGTCACCAAAAAGAGCTATTAGCTCCACTGCACCTCTCTAAGACCTGGGCTATTTCAGAAGATAAAACAATAATTTTGTTCCTATCATGGTACACAAGTATTTATCTTGCACACCTAATGGACTCTCAAGAGACATATAATAGAGATGCCTTCCTACTGTGATTTTGGCTGACAATCTTTTAGTTTTTTGGTTCCATCTTTTAGTAATAGCTGGTCTGTCATCTGATTGAGTTTCAGATTGGGAAACAATTATAATCTATCTTTGTCATCACTTGTAAATACATGGTGTTGATTGAAAAAATGCTGTATTGAGAGTCAGCGGATTCAAATTCCAGTTCTGCTACATACCACTTACGTGGCACCGGACGAGTTGTTTACCTGTCTTGGACTTGTTTTCTTTCTCTGTAAAAAGAGGGTGGGACTAGTTTACCTCTGAGGTCCCTTCCTGCTCTGCGTCTGTCATCCTACAATTTTGGTACTCTGTCTTCAGGAAAATCCCATCTTGCTGTAAATTAGATAGCAGTTTTCATTTACTGCCTTCTTCTGATGCTTTTCTGGATTCTAAACCAAGAAGGATAAAATCAGGTAATAAAAATGGGCAGTTGAGGGTTAGCCCCCTTATTAGTCTCTCTGCCTTCGCCTGACCATGGTCCGGGCTGCCCACCATTGCCTAGGGAAGCTTCATGTTGTACTTCTGTGGTCTTATTTTTCTACAGAAAAACCTCAAGTTATTCACCATTACCCATCAATAAAAGTATGTGTTCTCATTCCTTATATCCAGACCCTTCCTTCCCAGTGTGGCCAGGCCTTATCTTTTCAGCCTCTTCCACAGAGCTGCCCTTTACACACTCTTTTTTTTTCCAGGCATTTAGGGTTAAGTGACTTGCCCGGGGTCACACAGCTAGTAAGTGGCAAGTGTTTGGTATGAGGCTGGATTTGAACTCAGGTCCTCCTAACTTCAGGGTCAGTGCTCTATCCACTATGCCATCTAGCTGCCCTGCCCTTTACACACGCTTGTTCCAGCCATTCTCCTGCCACCCCATCCAGTCATCATGCCTAGAAAGCATGGAATGCCTGGAACCCACTATCCCAATCCTCATGTGTCAAAGTTGACACCTTCCTTTAGAGCCCAGTCCAGCCAGCCTCTCCAGGAAAATTTTCCTTGTTTTTCTCTTCCTTCCCTTTTCCCCACTAGTTTGAATCAGTTTTTCCCTCAGATTTTTCCCAGCCCCTGCTTGACGTGGCTGTCCTATTTTCTCATCTTTATGTGTGTGTGCTCACCTTACTCACCTTTGGTTCTGAACTCGGAGACAGAGCATCTGGGAGGCAGGTCTGGGAGACTCTTCAGTAGTTCTCCCAGTCTAGCATAGGGAGGGGATGAGCCTTGATGAAAATGGGTTGAATTTAAATGGAATTTGTTGTTTGTTTGACACGTGCTCTCTGCTCTTATGAACGCCAGTCTGAGTTGTCCACCATGTTTAATCCTCTTATTGGATATGACCTCCCAGTCTTTATCAGGAATGTTCGGACTTTGGTGTTGTACCCCTTGCCTGTTTTTTCACTCTCACTAATCCTGGAGGATTCTTACTGTTTTGTTTACATTTGTCTGTCCCTGGCACCTAGCCCAGTGATGGCATGTAGTAGCTTTTTGGTTTGCATTTAATATATTACTCTGTCTTCAAGAGACAGGATGCAACTTTGTCCCATGGGAAATTTGATCTCACATGGCTTCTGTGGATTAGAATCTCCAAATTTTTAAAAAGTACTTGAAAACCTCAGTGTCTCTAGTGACAAGTTTCCATTTTATCAATGAGAGAGGGAATGTTTCAAACTTCTATATATTACCATGTAAAAGTTTAATCCTGGACCCCTAGGTAAGTAGAGTGTTTATGTTTCTTTTGCCCTGGTCCCCTAAATTAGACTGATTCATTCAAAAGGATAATGTTCCTTAGAAATCTGTAAAATAGAAAGTTAATTTACTTGTTTTTGCTTTGACATTTTAGACAAATGGGGAAAGAGTAACAGAAGATTCTTTTCTAGAAGAAACAAATTGTGTTTCTCAAAACAAGAATGCAGTGAACTTGATCATGCCCAGAGAGACTCCTGGAAGTTGCTTTATCAATCAGTCAACCAGCTATTCCAAGTACAATCATACCTCAGGTAAGAAGAATGAATGACTTGTCCTCAAAATATTTGGCTGAAATCAGTGTGTGTCTTAGGAATGGGACTTGGAAGGAAGAAAACCATGTAAAGCACAAGGATTTTTATGGACACTGTTTAGTCCAATATGATCGAAGCATCTGACCCTACATTTGATATTAGCATATCAAAGGAAATAGTTGTAAAAATAAGTATTCATTTGGGTGTAGGTCATGTTTCTTTTGTTCTGTGAAGCAGCGTTTCTACAACGGATCATAAATACTATCACCTAGAGAACTCACTACGGTGCCATCAGGCTCCTGTCTGATAGCATTAATCTTTGTCATATGAAAATCTTTTAAAATTTTGTTTCTGTGTTGAATTAATAATTCACTTGATATAGCTAAGGGGAAAAATCAATGCTGCTTCATTAACACCCCATCAAAAATTAATGAGCTCTTTTTGTTTGTTTTGTGATGGTAATTGGGAGAGGGTAGAATAATTGAATCATGTATCCCTAAGCACCAAACGTAGTAGCTGGTACGTAATAGGTGTTATTTTTAAATTTTAATTCAGTTATTAATATTAAATGTACAAGAGTTAATATTAATAAGTGTATTCTGTCTTCAAAAGAATGATTATAATTTTCAGAAATTAAAAATAACATATGAATTTAAATGCAGCACTCTATTCCCCTAACTGAGCACTTAAACTGGAACGTCAGGTTCCCAAAGGATGACGGGCTGTTACTCAGGGTTCTAGGTAGAACTTTGATGAGCCAGGTTTCTAGTAGTCATCCCAAGCCCCCACTAGTGTGTTCTCCATTATCAATCATTAAGCTTTCTTTTTTAAATAATTTTTTTCCATAATTACATGTTAAAACATTTTTTAACTTTTTTCTTTAAGTCTTGAGTTCCAAATTCTATTCCTCCCTCCTTTCCTCTCTCCCCTTTCCCCTCCATGAGACAGTAAGCAATCTGATAGAGGTTATATATGTGCAATAAAGTTAAAGCAAAATACTTCTATATTAGGAAGGAAAGGAGGGAGGGAAGAAAGAAGGAAAATAAAGAGAAGTGGAAGACCATTAAGCTTTTAGAAAAGGTTCCTTGTACTTGCTAAGGTAATTCTCTACAAACATTCCCTTCAAACCAGTGATGGCCTCTCCTCCTGCACACATGACCTCCTGGGGAAAGTGGTCTCAAACAGTTTAGTGATGGTGAAATATTTGTAGAGGACATGGGACCATAGGGTGTCTGCTGTGGACTGCATTTGCCACTGTGTATTGTGAAGCTGTAGTCATATGAAGAAGAGGGGGGAAAAGACAGGGAAAGAATCTCTTTCGCCTCTGAGTGACTGTCTCTCAGGGCTTGGCTAGAGCTCCTCAACTAGCCAACCGCTTACTCTTTTATATGTAGCCCAAGAGGTATGACTTGATCTTTTTTTAGCCAGTCACAAGGTGTTCCCTATGAGGTGCCATCTGCCTTTCATCCCATGGCTCAAAGACCTGTGATCCTTTAAAATTCATTAAAGGCACACCCACAGGGTGTGATATTATAGGAAAATTAATTAACACTTCATTTACTTTGTTTATTATTGATTATTTAATTATTATATTAGACATTGGCTGGCCTCAGCAAATCAACTGCACTGCTTTTGGCAAAGTTCATGTCCCAGATACTGAGTAGCTCTCTGGTAACTTGTGGAAGTTCACACATTGTCCTTTTCCAGTGCTTTCCTCAATACCTTGTACTGAAGAGCCTTACAAGAGCCTATGTGCTGATAAAGTTCAAAAACAAGTGGAAAATTAACATTATTCTATGCTTCCAGATACATGGTGATGATAGTAGGTAACAGCCAACTCTGTTCCTTCTAATGAGACGGAGGGCCACCAGGCCTTGCTGTTTGCTGAGCCGCTGCCTCCTAAGACCTTCTTAGCCTAACTCTCCTAAATCTAACCATTGGCCTTCTAGACCCCCCAATATGGTCATATGACCCCATGGCATAGCCTGAGGACCCTTGGGCCTTTCCATCCACACTCCAGATGTACCCTTAGGAGTTCTAGACCCTTCCATCCAGGGGCTAAACTTCACTGTTTTGTCTCCCTGAATTAGAATGTGATCTTCCTGAGAACAGGGACAATCTCACCATTACTCTTTCTGTCCCCAGTGCATAGTATTATGCTTGGCACATAATAGAAGAAGGGAAAGTAACGAGCAGTTATAAAGTACCTACTGTGTGCCTGGAACTGTGCTAAATGCTTTACAAATATTATTTTATATAATACTCATGAGACCTCTGAGAAGTGCTATTATTATCCCCATTTTGCAGTTGAGGAAACTGAGGCAGACAAGTGACTTGCTCAAGATCACATAGCCAGTAAGTGTCTGAGGTCAGATTTGTACTCAAGTCTTCAGACTCTAGGCCCCATTCTCTATCCACTCTACCACCTCACTGCATAAGTGCTCAATAAATTTGTAGGTGCTTAATAAATCCTTTTTCAGTGATTTAAGGCACAGCAAATGTCTCAAGGGATCACTGTCACACACAAGATGATGCTACTGGAAGTCCAGATAAAAATAACTGCTGAGTAATTTAGGACTCCCAGAATTTTTCCAAAGGATCTCTCTTAATGCACAGACCAACTTAAATGGATTTTATAACTTACCCCTCACTAAAACTTAACTTGAAAGGAAAATAAACTCAAGCCCTGAATAGATGTGGGGCTCCCTAAAGGGATTAAGCATTTGGGGTCAATTTCTCAGCATTCCCAGAGCAGCAGGCAAATGTTATCATATGCAATCCACAATGACCTCCTACAATCTGTCTGGACTTGTGTTCAGCCATCTGAAAGAAAAAAAAAGTGACCCACATAGGACTAAATAGTAACATGATCTTGAACAAATGAGTCTAGTAATGCAGTAAATAATCAGTACTTGAATACTTAAACAAGCAAAAGTTACCTTAAAGACAATAACTGACTTGAAGGAAATATCCCAAAAAACAGACTAATTACAGTTTAAAAGAGGGGGAAAAGATGCAAATTTCTGCAAGCTAGAGCATCTACGACTAGGAGTCGAATATAGAATCCAGGATCCTGCATCTTGGATGCACTGGATCCTTTCAGATGCCCCCGAATCATCCCACATGAAGCCCCCAACTCTCACTTGGATTAGCTGACTGAGTCCCCACATGGTAAATGGGTTTCTAGTGCTATTGCTGATGAGCCCCAAGCGGTGTGCTTCTCATTATCAATCAACCAGTTGAACTCCATTGACTTTTAGAAAAGGGATTTACTAAGATGGGTATAGCAAGATCAGCAGTTACAAAACCTGCCCATCCCCTAAAAAAAAGCCCAAGGCGTGCTCTTGCATAATTACACACAGAGTCAGGGGAAACATCAGCTTGAACTTAAAATACAATGGTAGTGGCACAATAAATGTAGAAAACTCACAACTCCTATTAGTTTACTGGAAGTCATTTTCATGGAGACTTCATGAAGTTTCACTTGGGTCTGTCTCTCTGCTAGGTTCCAAGCCTCAGTGCTTTTGGAGAATTCACAGCCGTTATTCTCTCTACTGTGAAAGGTCTCACTTCCAGATGCTACTTCCTCTATGGGGTGGCTATTCTTCTATATTCCTGTGTGTCTGTGTTTGACGTCAGTGTATCCTAAATGTATCTCTGCTTCTGGTCAGCTGTGTTGTCTCCTACTGGCTTAGGCTGTCTGATGACATGGTCCAGAGAGAGGGTGGGTGAGACAGAAAAACAGTCTCTTCCCCCTAAGGGCGATTCCTTCTCACAAGCTTGACTTTGTCTCTCAGGCTTATCACTTGGCCAATAACTCTGAAATGACTTTCGGTTTTATTTAATGCCAGAAGCTCAGAGGTGTATCTGATTATTTCAGCTGTTTTTATCTTCCTCTCACCCAGTGCCCCAAAGTCCTATGATTGTTCCAAATTAATTAAGGGCTTGTCAGCTTATTGGGATGAGATTTTAAGAAAATTCCTGAAAACTAGTTTAAACTATTGATTAACTGATGAATTGGGGTGGAGGTATAAAAAGATTGAAAACTACTATAAAGCACCTTGAACACTGTAGTGTTTCAAAGTATTAAATGACAAATATATGGGGAGGTGGGGCTAATACAGTACCTTTCATCTACATCTTCACTCAGTTTCTTACAGTAATGCTTCCTATGAATTTGTTTTTCAAGAAACTGAAGTACAAGAAGATGCCAGTTATGATGACGATCCCCAAGAAGATGAAGTCATCCAGTCTTTGTTGGATGTTGTAGACGAAGAAGCCCAGAACCTGTTGAACTGCGATAATACAATAGCAGGTGCCATGTAGACAAAGCTATAATATACAAATGGGTACTATCACTAGTGCACAGCTGCCTTATTTTAAGAGAACAAATCTGAGTTATTTTGAGGCCCCCTGAATTTTCCCTCCATCATTGAGCTATGGCCAACAAAAGATTTGGATAATTATCTTCTCAATCTTCTCCATTAAATCTAGAACATTTTGTCTTATTATTAAAATCCAAGAATGTGTTATTAATATCATTGTTGATTTATTTTTTAAAAATATTTTGCCCAAACATTATCTCCCAATCAAGACCACGGTTTTATTTCACTTTAATTTCAGGCATCCTTCTTGCATCATACAGTTCCAGCTGATGGATTGTGGAGGGGGATAATGATTCAATATATATTTTTTCATTTTATTTCATTATAATTTTTACTTCAGATAAGAACTTTAACCCACTATTGTGTATTTTTGGTTTGGGTGGATCCTTTTGCTATGTGAATGAAAATATTTCCCTGCCTCTGTGGTTTAATTGGTTTGCTTTTTGTATCCCAATATGTGTACCCTGCAGGCATGCTGGAGACCTTTAGGAATTTGACAGAAGAAAAAGCAGAAGACACAGATTGTGATGGCTCTTCTCTACCTGAAGATTTTCCAGAAGTAAGAGGTGTTACAACATGTCAAAGACTTTTGCCAGTGATGCATACTTACTGCCTTAAAGAATTAACTGGCCAGATCAAAATTAGACCAATTGGTAGAAATCATCTCATGAGTTAAAACTATCACTTTTACCTAATTTGGCTCCTGAAAAATGACATCTAAAATGACTAAAAATAAGTGATAGAAATTAAATTATTTAAACTGTGCATTATATGAGAATTATCTAGGTATTTACCCACATTTCTTGTTATTAACCTAAAATTATGGTAGTAGAAAGAAGTTTTCAAAGAACTTAAAATGGACAGAATCTAAAAAGAGATCACATCCAGGAAATTTCTCTTTTAGTTGACAAAGGACTAAAAGAATTGGGGTTCCTTTACCTCAGATCAATGAGGGTTGTATTTGCAGAATAGCCAAGTCCCCAGCTGATTTTTCTTTTCAATGAACAACTTGTGGTATTTGAAGTTTTAAAGAAACTATCTATTTTACTCCTCTGTTATAAAGGTCCATCACTAAATGAACATACAAATTATACCATTTTCAGTATGTAAGGAAGATTAAATGACTTTTCCATTGGCTAGAATAGAAATCAAGGATTGCAACTTTTTTGGCAGAAAATTACATAGAAATGCAGATTTCCTTGTTCTCCTCTTTCCCAGCTCTCCTGTCTTTACCACAAGATTCCAGCCTTTCAGGCACCATAGCCAGCTAAATTGTCAGATGGCTGACCAGCTTTCCCTTTTCTGTCCTCTGTCTAACTCTCATTATAACAATAAAGGGGCCAAGTAATATTTTTAAGAGACATAGACTGACTATAGAGTTGGGAAAATATCAAAGTGTATGCATTCATGCAATGATTTATTCACTCAATTCTACATTAAGAGACAGAAAGGCATAGTAGGTAGAGTTGACCTTGGAGCCAGGAACCCCTGAGTGCCTCTGGGCAAGTCACTAACCCTTTTGTGATCTATCTAAGCAGTTCTACTTTAAGTTGCAGACCAGCTATGACATGCATTGGTAGAGGGAATTTTCATCTGGAAGTTGCTAAAACTAATGAAATCACAACTTCAATGCCCACTCATATATGGAGTTATAATCTGTTCAGGAACAATGTGGAAGTTTACATTTTGTTTTTAAAGTATCCTAAGGTTACTCAGATTCCCTTTTCCATTCTCAGTTTCTCCCCATGTATCACAAATATAAAGCTAAAATATACCTCAGAGGTCATCTCTGTCTTCCCATATATGAGAGATATAGAGCCATGGTTGAGGAGGGCTGGGGACCATGAGAAGCTTTGGTGAGGCCACAAAGGACTGGTGGGACCCTCCCTAGGGATTTTCCTGATCTTTGGATCATTACAACTAGGATCTGTAGATAATGCAAAGAGCATGACTAAGGTTGAAGTACATTTTAATTTATTTCCTTCTTTTTCAGTCCACAAAGGCAGATGCCAGTGAAGACTGTTGTGAAGAAAAAGTATTAAGTGAAAGGTGAGAATCCTAAAGTCACTCTAAAACATACCTGCCATGAAAGCACTCTGATTCCCTATTCAAAATCACTTGAGTTTTTTGGTTTAAGTATTGGTTTAAAATCACTTGTTCTTTTTCTTTTCTCTTAGAAAAGTAGAATTTTTTTTAAATTTAAATTTAATTAGAAAATTTAGAATTAAAAATTTAGAAAATTTTAGAAAATAGATTCTTGTAGAGACTGATATTGAAGTAACCCCAAGTTGTTAGAATTTGGTTGAGTCCTTTCTGATTGCCATGAGAATAATTGTATTTAAATTTCAGTTACACAGAATCACAGCTAGGGGAAAAAAGAAGCAGCAGAGTTCATTACACTCTTTCTAGAACAAGTATCTGATGGGAAAATTCCCTCCCAGGGGTTCACCATAATGATGTAGAGATACATGGTCTGTAATCTATAATTTTTCACTCAGTATTTTAGCTGTATTTCACAGCATGAATCAAGCAGCCAGAAAGGAAATTCTGCCTTCTTTTCCCCTCTGTTTCTTATACCACCCAGCCATGACCAGAGAGTTAGATCCTGAGTCTTTAGAGGGAGCGTTGACAATGGCCATGTCGGGCCCCAGCCTAGGGAACTCACAACGGCACTTGAAGAAAGTATGGTACAATGGGGAGGGGACTGACTCAGGAGCCAGACGATCTTGGTTCACATCCCACCTCTGGCCTTGCTCTCTTTATGACCTGGGGCAGGCCTCAGTTTCCTGATCTGTAAAAAAAAAGTTGGCTCTTTTGCCTCCGAGGTCCCTTCTACTTCTAGTTCTCTTATGCTTGCCACAGGAGGATTTTAGCTTTCATCAAAATTTCAAGATACAACACTGAATCACTTAGATGAGGGGGAAAAGGAAGATGTTTACTATTTTGAAACCGCAAAGGAAAAAAAATGAACACCACAACACTTGTGGGTTGTATCGGGGTGTTTATTTCTCTTAAGTCTTAAGAAATGCTTATTGATTGATTGTTCCATAAATGTGTCTTCTATCTTTGGGATATGCTTTTCATTAAAATGCCTAGAGAGGAGGGTCATTTCCTGGTTTTCAGTGTATATTTTGGACCACAAACCGTGTAACCAGTATGTTCCCAATAATCTAGAGTCAGCTCATCCCAATTGCAGACTGTCACACTGCAGAGGAAATAATTAACCTTGTGAGTGCTGTAGTTTTAAGTGACAACCACAATGTCATGTTATCACTTAAAGAACTGAGAGAGAGGGGCAGCTAGGTGGCACAGTGGATAGAGCTGTGGGCTTGGAGTCAGAAAGACCTGAGTTCAAATCCGGCCTCAGACACTTGACACTTACTAGCTGTGTGACCCTGGGCAAGTCACTTAACCCTGATTGCCTCACCAAAAAAAAAAAAAAGCCAAAACCCCCCCAAAACTCAGAGAGAGAAAGTAATGACCCACATACTGATTGATACAAAAGAAATTATAACAGGCCAAAAGACATATTTTGCATTCTTGCACACTTGCATACTTTTTTGACATTTACTTATGTCATCTAAGATAACATTTCTGGAATACATGCTTGTTGGAGCTCTGATCAGTGCTTTTATCCCAGTCATTTTTTCTAATTAAAAAAACTTACATTAAAATGTCTCACACTTTTTTTTTATGGAGAAGCTAACAATTGCGGGGGGCACCAGGCTTCAAGAACTGTGATGGTTTCATGTTAACGTGATGAGAGGTCTCTAGTCAAGTGGTGCATCCCCAGGGATCTGAGCTCGGCCCTGGGGTGGTTAACGTTGTTTGTTTTTGGTACTTGTATGCATATGTTAACATTTTAACATTTATCAGTGACTTGTGATAAAGGCATGGATGGCATATTCATCACATTTGACATAAAGCATGAAGGATAGGTAACACACTGGATGACTGTCAGTCCTAAAAAATCTTATCAGGTTATTGGGCTGAATCTAATAGGATGAAATTCAATAAGGACAAATGTAAAGTAAAGTATCACAGTACAAGATATCAACTTCCCAAGTACAAATAGAGGAGACGCGATTAAATAACAGTTGTTCTGCAAAAAATCTGAAAGTTCTAGTGGACTTCAAGGTCAGTAGAAGTCAGTAAGAAGTGTGATGTAGTAGCTGAAAAAGCTGGTGTGATCCCAGGCCACATTAAGAGAACCATAGTTTTTGGTAACCAGAAGGTGGCAGTCCCACCATACTTGGCTCTTATCAGACCTCTTCTGGAGTATCGTGTTTGGTTATGAGCACCACAGCTTTAAAAGGACGTTGATTAGCTGAAGAATGTCCAGAGGAAAAGCCCTCAGGACAGTAAAGGACCTGGAGTCTGTGTTAGGAGGATCTGTTAAAGGGACTGGAAAAGAGAACATTCCAGAGGACATGAGAGATATATTCAAGTATTTGAAATACTATCATGTACTCTGTCTAGCCCAAGAGGGCAGAACCAGAAACAATGGGTAGAAATTTTCAAGAGGTCAATGTATTTCGATAGCTATGTGTCTAAAAGGGGAATGGGCTGCCTTTAAAGGGGGTGAGGGCCTTCTCTATGGAGGCTTTCAAATGGACAAGCACTCATCAATGGGAATCTTTTGGTGTATACTTTGGATTAGATGGTCACTGTTCCTTCCAGTTCTGATTTTGTGATTCTTTAATCCTTCGTGCTTCTCTTAAACTTTGAATAAATATTTGGTGACATTGTGCTAAGAGAGGGCAAGAGCCCAGGGGGGTATGGCAGGAGTTTGCATTTTGAGATTTACCTGTTGTGACTTTGTCTGAAAGAGAAAGCTTGAAAACTGATGTACCTTCAGCCTTTAGAGAGGGATCCTTTTACATGAAGTACAGAAGGCAAGGGAAATTCAGAGAAGAAGTTAACCTGGTGGCACATTGATATTGTTTCATCCTCAGGGCAACAAGGAACCAGTAGAAGGGGCTTTCATTAGATTCATAGGATTGTCAAATAGCATTCTACAAAATTACCAGAAGGGAAAGAAAATAGCCTGAGTTTAAATTTTTTTTTAATGAAACTAAAAGAAATGTCACAAATTTCTTTGCTTTTTACAGCTTAACTCAAAAGCTCAAAGGGAGGAAAGATGATGAAGGTGAAATAATGTGGGGAAGTGACAAGTTACCAAATGAGACAATAAACCAGGAAGATCTTACAAAAGGTAATTTGTAGTTAACAGTTGGTTCACTAAACCTGAACATTGCAAGAATGTAGCCAGGATTTTTTGTGTGTGTGTGTGTGTGTGTGTGTGGTTTTTTTACATGTTCGCCATTAACTGAAAGCTCCCTGTCATCCTTTTCTTCCTGTCTCATGTCACTCATGTGCCTTCTGTCACTATCTCCATCGCCCTAACAGGTGATTCTTCTCCTTGCCCTGGTGGTCTCATACCATCCTGTCTTCTCCCGCCATCTCACTTACCTTCAATCTCTCCCTGCTGCCCTCCTGCCTGCAAGCATGCCTGTATCTTCCCTATTCTCAAAACCCATCCCATTCATCCTGCTGGCTGTCTTCCTCTATCTCTCCTCCCTTTTGTGGCTAAACCCTTTGAGAAGGGCATCTACAACCAGTACCTCCATGTCCTTTCCTCTTACTCTCATCTTAACCCTCTGGCTTCCATCTGTCTCATTCAGTTGAAACTACTCTCTCCGAAGTTACCAGGTTATTTCCCAATTTAATAGCCTTTTCTCAATCCTCATCATTCTTACTCTCTCTGCAGCCTTCAACACTGTTGATCACCCTCTTCTCCCCTTCTCTCTAGGTTTTTGTGACATTGCTCTCTTGGTTCTTTTCCTGCTTGTCAGACCAGCCTTTCTCAGTGTCCTATAAGTCATGTCTGCTAACAATGGGTGTGCCTCTGAGGCTCCGTCTTGGGCTCTCTTCTCTTTCTATACCATTTTGCTTGATAATCCCATCAGCTCCCAGGACTTCAGTTGTTATCCCTTTGCAGATAATTCTCAAATGTATTTGTCTAGCCCTAACCTCTCTCCTGACTTCCAGTTTCACATCTCCATCTGCCTTATTTAACATCTCAAACTGTGTGTCCCATAGATAAACTCAACGTGTCCAAAGTGGATTCATCCCCCCCCCCCCCAACTCTCTCCTTTTCTGAATTTCCTTTTTACTCTAGATAGTACTACCATCCTCCATCACTCAGCCGGCAACCGAGGTGTCATCCTCAACTCCTCACTGTCTCTCACTGCTCCCCACCCTGCCCAATCTGTTGCCAAGGCCTGTCCGTTTTACTTTTGTGCCCCTTTTCTCTTCTTATGCTGCCTCCACCCTGCTGTAGGCCCGTATCATTTCATACGTGGACTATTGCAATAGCTGCTGGTGGGTCTGCCTGCCTCGACTCTCTCCACACTCCAGTCCAACCTGTGCACCACTCAGCTATGAAATTGACGTTCCTTATGCACAGATTTAACCTTATGCACAGATGTTATCCCCAGACCGAGATTAAATGTAAGATCCTTTGTTTGGAGTTTAAAGCCCTTTATAACCTGACCCTGTCCTACCTTTCCAATCTTCTGAAATCTTCTCCTCCCTCACAACCTACTCAGAAATTCCATCTCCCTGGCCTCCTTGCTACGCCTCACACACAATACTCCATCTCTCAAGTCTTGAGGATTTTCACTGCCTGTCCTCCATACCTAGAACTCTCTCTTTCTCTCCTCATCTCTGCTTTCCAGTTTCCCCAGCTTCCTTCAGATCCCAGCTAAAGTTCCACTTTCTGCAAGAAGCCTTTCACAGCCCTCCTTAATCTTAGTGCTTTCCCTCTGACACTAGTCCCACTTTGTCCTGTATCTTATTTATACATAGTTGTTTGCATATCATCTTCCCCATTAGACTGTGATTTCTTTAAGATACTTAATAAATACTTCCTGAGTTAAAGATTACATTGTCTAATTCATTGGTCTTATAGCACTACCTAAAAAAATGTTAGTCACCCTCCAAATCTCTCCTGGCTGAATAGTTTATACAGTAAACTCATTGTAAGGGTGGCAAAAATAGTTGTCCCAATAAGGAGAAAAGGGGATTAAAACAGATTAATCTGTACCTGCTAGATATCATCTCCTTTTTTTAGCTAATTTTTTAAAGTGATGATCAGCCATCTCTCCCTCCCACTACCTTCCCTTCTGATTGAGAAAGTAGTGAAAACAAAACCCCTGTTACAATTATGTATAGTAAAGCAAAACAAATCCCACACTTGATATGTCTGACAATATGTCTTAATTTCATCACCTCCTTATTAGGAGGAGGGCAGCCAAGTTCATCATGAATCCTCTGGAATCACGGTTGATTATTACATTGATCAGAGTTCCTAAGTCTTCACAGTATTATTGTCATTGTTCACTTCATTCAGCATCAGCTCGTACAAGTCTCAAGTTTTTCTGAAACCATCCCCTTCATTATTTCTTACAGCACAATAATATTCCTTTATGTTCACATACCATAACTTGTTTAGCCATTCCCCACCTGATGGGTACCTCATCAGTTTCTAGTCCTTTGCCCCCACAAACAAAGCTACCAAAAATATGTCTGTACATACGGGTCCCCTTCATCTTTCTTTGTAGATCACCCCTTTTTAACAAATAAAGAGCTCTCTGCCCTCCCTGTCGTCAGAGTGCTTCCTTCAGGCAATTATGCTGGTAACAAGTTGAAATGTGTGATCCGAATGTTGCGTGGTCTCCTAGAGCAAGGGATTCCTTCCAAAGAGCTGGAGGTGAGTTCCTAATGCTGCTTCTTATGACTGTAAAGGTGATGTTCTGTTGCATGGAAAAAATACCTTAACACCAACCCTTATTTAATTTCCAAATGCAAAAATCTTTTTGTCCTGTAGTGCCTTTTCTAACATATCCTTATTGCTCACTGTTTTTCCTAAATAAATCCCTATAAGACTAATTCAAAGTTAGATCTCTCTTACCTTGTACCTTGATGACTTTTCTTGGAGATATGGTTTCATTGCTTCTTAACCTTGAGGAAGGAAGAAAGGAACCCCAGAAATGTCAAATATAAACTCCAGGTGCAAGATAAAATCAACATCTGTCATCGTGCCATAGTTTTGATGTAACTGACTTTACAAGTATGCCATCTCATTTCAGAGTAGTAGTGGGTGATACTGCTCCCCTTCCCCAGCACACGCACACACACACACACACACAACACACACACACACGCGCGCGCACACACACATGCATGCACATGCGCTGCTCCCTGTGGTCCTTTTTTTCCATCGTCCATTTTTGTCAGTTGGCTTTTCTACTAGTGTCTAAGTGATACCATTACTGGCATCAATCATTTCACATTTTTTCATGCAATGATTATCACCGCCAGAAGATACACCATTTGGACAGTAGGAGAAAAACTAGTTGACAAGGGAAATGAGCAAAAGATGAAGCTTTTTGATGGTGTAGTGATACAGCATATTGCTTTTTACTGTCAGCCTGCATATTTGCTTCACAGAAACAAGAAGCCACCACTTGGGAGAATGGAGCAAGGAGGACCTTATGATGCCACTGAACTTTGTGATTCTAGGGCATTCATTATTTTGAATCAAAGTTCTTTAAATAAGTGCCCTATGCCCTCAAAAATGCGTGTTGAATCATCTTAAGGGAGAGTTACACAGTTTATATGAGTTGTCTTAAAAGTCCTTATCAAATTTGGTTATTGTAGGATTAACAATTGTTTCCAAGGAGACTTTTCTGTCTATAGTTTGTTACAGAAAAAACACATGTAGGAACTTGGCTCAGCACCGGATTACCTAATCAGGGTTGTGCTGTTATGTGTGTTTAACTTGATTGCCCCAAAACATTAGCTTAGAAAAGTAGGCCTGTTCTTTAGCATTTTATAAATTCTTCTCTGATCAACTGCCAGTCTTTTCCTATTTATACCATTTAGCATCATGGTTGTGGCCTTTTGGCTATCTCAGAAAATTTGACATTGTTTTCATTTATACTTCCAGAATCTTCAGGAATTAAAACCTTTGGATCAGTGCTTAATTGGACAAACGAAGGAAAATAGGAGGAAAAACAGATATAAGAATATACTTCCCTGTAAGTTCTAATTAGTTCCAAATTGGGTATTATTTTAACAAGAAATTATAATGACAGTTTCAGGTTTTTAAGTTTCCAGCCAGTTTTCATCCTGTTCTTCCTTCTCCCTCTCGAGTTCTCTCTCCTTCATTCCTTTCTTATAAGGAATCTCGGTTTTTTGAGCGTTCAGATGTGAATCCCTAGTACAAAATCTGTGTGACTTTAAAACTGATTGGATGGGCATCAGGTAACACAATTTCTTCAGTTTCCTGAATTTTTACTAGTATAATATTTGAGGATCAGAGAATCAGTTTTTTGGTATTTTTAAAAATAATCTTTCTTTGGATTGGCTTCTGAATAGGTAGATTTCCCAAGTTCCTGTTTTGCAACCGTCAACAATTTCTTCCTTATGCCCATTTTGTATTTCAAGAATTAACCATGTTTCTCTATAAAGCATCAAATGATTTCAGTAAACTCTTTGGAGCTACCAT
This sequence comes from Phascolarctos cinereus, assembly GCF_003287225.1. NCBI lineage: Eukaryota > Metazoa > Chordata > Mammalia > Diprotodontia > Phascolarctidae > Phascolarctos > Phascolarctos cinereus. Next base: position 28,322,587 of record NW_027556402.1, read on the forward strand.
AGTGGTTCTCACTTGCCTTAAATTTTTGCAGCAGACTAAGACGAGTTATTTTCACCACAGTGCCGTCTACCACAATGTGCTTAGCCAAATAATAAAATAGGATTATTTGTTTATCTAAATACCTGGAAGTGATGAATAGGAGCACCTGTTTCTTTTCATCATTATGCACAGGTGCTTGGGGAGTGGTGGGTGGTGAAGCCAATTGGAACCTGCTAGGTTGTTAAATGTTTTGGGTGAGCACTTATACCTTAGAAATTAGCGGAGAAGAAGGTAAAAGTTTCAGGAAGGTGTGTGATGGCCCAGGCAATGGCTTATAAGCAAGAAAGGCAAGTCAAAAGCCAAGAAATAGTGGGTAGATTTGTTAAGGTCAAGTAGCATGAACCAGAATTTAGGAAGAAATAATTAAGCTCAGTAGGTAGAAAAATTCAGAACCCTGAAGTAGGATTCTCATATGATCAACATGACAGTTACCCATTAGTTTTAGAAATTGGCACACTGTCTAAATCTAAACATGTAAACATATACAGACTCATTCTGTTGGAAAAAATTATTAAAGGTTTTAGACATGCCAAACAGTACTACAAAAGGTATATACTTTTGGGACAGCTAGGTGGTACAGTGGATAGACCACCAGCCCTGGAGTCAGGAGGACCTGAGTTCAAATCTGGCCTGTAACACATAGCTCTCACTAGCTGTGTGACCCTAGGCAAGTCACTTAATCCCAGTTGCCTCACCTAAAAAAAAATTTTTTTAAAGGTATAATACTTGTTATTGTGTGTGTGTGTGTGTGTGTGTATCAGAAAGCTTTGTGGCTTTTTCATTTATTACTTAAGGATAGTCAAGGGAGTAATAACAGCAGTTATAGTTCTTCCTCTCCCTAGGTCCTGAGTCAACAACCATAAGTTTATTTACTCATTTTAATTAATTTTCATTGCGTTCATTGCCTAAATAAACATAGCAAACATGTAAAAGAAGCTCCTTGTGCTCACATTCTGTTTTCATCTACTTTTTCATTTTTTTATTTCTGTTTGACTGATTCTTGCTCTCTCATAGAGTGATTAGCTTCCATCTGCCCAATTCTAATTTTTAACGAATTGTTTTCTTCTATTAGATTTTGTATCTCCTTCCCAATTTGGCCCATTGTATTTTTTAGAGATTTGTTTTCTTCAGTGTACTTTTTTTCCAGTTGGCCAATTGTATTTTTTGGGGACTTGTTTTCTTCAGTGTACTTTTTTCCAGTTGGCCAATTGTATTTTTTAAGGACTCTTCTACCCCTCTCATTTGACTTTTAAAATTCTTCTTGAGCTCTTCAGGTTTCTGGCCTTCAGACCAGTTCATATTCCCTTTTGAGGTTCCAGATATGGGTTTGTTGACAATGTTGTCCTCTTCAGACTTTCTGCCTTGATCTTCACTGTTCTCATAATATGAATCTATGGTACGTTTCTTTTTGCTCATGGTGTTTGAATATTCCCTGGCCTTCAAAGAAATTGAAAAAAAAAGAAGAAGAAGAAATTGAGCTCTCCTGCTGGGGAGCAGAGGGCACTGACCCAAGCTTCTTGTGTTGGAAGCCTAGGGCTTTGTGTGCTGGGGACTCCAGTGTTGGCAGTTGGAGGCTGTAGGGTTCTGGCAGCTTAGCTGGTGTTGGGCTGAAATCAGCAAGGCTGGAACTTTCAGGCAGTTCTAGGTTGCCTGCTTTTCCTTTCCTTTAGCTTTCTTCAGCTCCTTTCGGATGGAGGGGTGTTTATCTGCCTGGGGCCCTTTGTAGTGCAGGTTTCCTTATTTTTGCTGAGGCACTGGAAGAGTTGGTTGCTGTAGAATGCCTAGGCACCTGGTGGTTTTCTGAGCCGGTTTCCATCAATTCCTCTGCCCTCACTAAGGCACTCATAGGTCCAGGTGTTGGTGTTTGCCTGCTCCACCACTTGGGCTCCAAGATCTCCTCCTGGTGTGCTAAAGTGGGGCTTTCCATTAGCTTGCTGGGATGCCTCCCTTTCTGTACTGCTCCCCTTCCCCCAGGGCAAGAGGGGCCTTTCCCATTAATCCCTCAAGCTACCTGGGCGCTGGACTGCTGCTCCCTGTCTTTCTTCTGGTTCAGCTGTTCCAGGATTTTTCCTGGGGTGATATCTTCTGGGCTTTCAGAGGTTGATGGGGAGGGTGAGAGCGACTACCTTTTTACTCCGCCATCTTGGTTCCCAGAAGCGGAAGTCCTTGCGCTCACATTCTAAGTGTACATGTAACACATGGGGAGATATTGTATGAAACTCACCTCTGCTGCTTACAAATATGTGCTGAAATGTGTTCCCCTTTTGCTAAAATGAAAATGTTAATGTCCCCCTTATCCAAGCTATTTGAAAGATAATCATTTGAAAATAAACATGTTAACATGATGACTATTTTGTGGTGGGGAAATCACAGATGATGCCACAAGAGTCCCGCTTGGAGATGAAGGAGGCTATATCAACGCCAGCTTCATTAAGATGCCAGTGGGGAACCAGGAATTTGTTTACATCGCCTGTCAAGGACCTCTCCCTACAACGGTTGCAGACTTTTGGCAGATGATTTGGGAACAGAATGCTACAGTGATAGCTATGATGACCCAGGAAGTAGAAGGAGAAAAGATCAAATGCCAGCGGTACTGGCCAGATATCCTGGGCAAAACTATAATGGTAAATGACAGGCTTCGGCTTGCCCTGGTGAGAGTGCAGCAGCTAACAGGCTTTATTGTCAGAGCATTGGAGCTCCAGGACATTCAGGTAAGTGAATAAAATCATTCTGTGCCTTGTGAGTTATCACTTTGTCAAAAAAACAGGGACACCACACGCTTTTTCTCTTTCCACGTCTGCATCCATTCACTTTTATGTCAACCTCCATAACTTTTTAGCTTCCCTGCCCACCTTCTACTCTATAGAACAGATGCCAATCTTTGGGGGTTTCTTTTGTTAGCTTTAAGCAGATCCCTCTTCACTACAAATAAGATTTAATTTACAGTCATCTGTCAGCCCTCACTCAGCACCATAGAGTGCTTCCAAAGCTGAGTATTAGAAACTACCAATTTTTATAACAGGATCTTTAGACATGAAAGATCCTCTTCACTAGTGATCTTTAATATCATAAGTGGAGAGAGTTGCATCCTTGTTGGATGTGTTTTCATTTACCTAACTCAGTTGGTAACATCCTTATACCATAAGAAGTTGTCAGATCTTCTTCATATTACACTCAAGATTAAAATAAAGCTGATCTCTCCAGGAATAAGCTGTTATTCTTCTTCCTTTAGTCCTTGCAGGTAGAGATCTCTCCAGAATGCACTATAAACCACCAGCTCCTCACAGACTCTAGAATTCTCTTTCTAATCTGTTTCCCCTCATAAATTCCTCATAGCTCCTCCTAAGATCTCATTTAACATGCACACGTTTTAAGTCTCCCTGATCACAGAGGAAGAAGTACCTTTCAGAAGGATAGTTACAACTGTTGCCTTTAGCTATTCTTTCCTTAACAAGATACAGTAATAGTACCTGTGGTTTCTGTGGGAGAGATGCCTAGGGAAACAGTTCTTACCCAGGGCATTTGTGGGGAGAGGGGGCACTTCTAGAACCTACGGGAAATCAAGAAAGCATTCCAGACATAGGGGACAGCCAGGGCAAAATCACACAAACACAAGAGATGGATGATTGTGTGTCTGGTGCAGCAAATAGTCTGTCATTTAAATGGATTGTAATTGCACAGAAGGGAGTAATGTGTAAGAAGATGAGAAAGATAGAAAGAGACCAGGTTGTAAATAGTTTTAGATATCAGACAATGGAGTTTAGAGTTTATTAATAGAAAGTCACTGGAGTTTGTTTGGGGTGTGGGAGAGGTGTGTATTAATTATTTGCATAAAAACAACATTTTTGCATTTATTTACTTATTCTGTCTTAAACTTTCAGACTGGAGAAGTAAGATGTGTTTCTCATCTGAATTTCACTGCCTGGCCAGACCATGATACACCTTCTCAGCCAGATGACTTACTCATGTTTATTTCATACATGAGACATGTTCACAAAGCAGGGCCAATCATCATTCACTGCAGCGCTGGCATCGGCCGTTCAGGGACCCTTATTTGTATAGACGTGGTTCTAGGACTAATCAATCAAGATCTTGAAGTGAGTACCCGTGTACTATCTGGATGCAAATAGTTAATTAGAATAAATAATCTGGTGCTTAAACTTAGGCAGTGCCTTGGGGGTTTGCAACTGTATGTATGTGTGTGTTATTTATATATAACACATAACTATATGTTTACATCTTTATATATAGGTAGGTATGTATGTAGGGTTTCATTCATTTTGGCTATAGCATTTTACGTAGTAAAGAAAGCCGAAAAGAGATAATAAATTCAGTTTGTAAAAATGAATGTTTTACAAACACTATGTTCAAAGCACTTTACTAATATTACATTTTGGTTTTTTCATTATACATATGCGAGGCAGCATTGCATAGTGGGAATCTGGCTGGGCAAAGATGCTGGAAGATAGGGTTCGGGTCCTGTCTCTGATACATACTGGATGTGTGACTCTGGGCACATCACCTGATCTCTCAGTGCCCCCAGGAAGTTGCCAGTTTATACTGGCAGAAATCATTTTATCACTTTGAGTGCCCTACATGAGTGAAATCAAACTCGTATAGAGACAGAGGCCTCTTAGGATTCTTGTGACCAAAGATTAATTAGAATACTGCATGTCAGCATTGGTTCCATTGTATTTTTATTTGTTTCATTAAATATTTTCTGATTACATTTTAATCTGGTTTTGGCTGCACCCAGGATTTCAGGCTGCAGGCCATGTATTTGACATCTCTGCCTTACACTAATGAAATCACAGATCCATTACAAAAGAAAAAAAGCCTACATATATCTTTAAAGCCCTGTTCTGATTCTTTAACATCACAGCATCTTAAAAACAAACAAACAAAGAAACCCCCACAGTATTCTTAATGTACATTAGCAGACCCTGCTGAGAGGGTAAAGCTTTGAGTATGAGCCTGGCAATGAATGGTGGGTCATCCAAAGACCAGGTCTGAAGGATCGTCACCAGAAGCTTGTCCCGCAGGAGGTGAATTCTTTTAGCCACAGCAGCTCCTAATTCAAATCTAAGTGTTAGTTTCTTTGTCTGTAAAATGAGAGAATTGAATTCAGTCACATAAGATCCCATCCATCTCTAAAGCTATGACCTTACAATGATCCAAAGAGCCTACTAAGGTGCCATAACCTTTCAGATCAGAGAAACACAGTATTGTTCTTACCTGGATTAACTACATGGAGAAACCGTGACCTGCCTTCTCAGCCAGACGATTTATCTGCTTTTATCTCTTCCATGAGATAGATTCTTTTATTTTTATTTTCATTTGTTTTTATTTTTATATTCTCTTTTTTTCCTTGCTTTTTGCTAAGCAATCAGGATTAAGTGACTTGCCCAGGGTCACATAGCTAGTAAGTGTCATGTGTTGTGTGTCTGAGACTGGATTTGAACTTGGGTCCTCCTGACTCCAAGGCTGGAGCTCTATCCACTGTGCCACCTAACTGCCCCCATGAGATATTCTTAAATTAGTGCTGAGCGTCACCTACTGCAGTAGTGGAATTAGATGTTCAGGGACACTTGTGTAGATGTATCTACACTAATCAATAAAAATCAGGAAGTCCCCAAATATTATATTAGATTCATACAGGGATTATAATTTGCATCGGTAGAGAGGATACACTACCATGTAATTATAGGTCTTTTGAAGTACAAATCATACAAAAGGCCAGTATTGATTATAATCCTATATTTCCAAATGGGAAATTTGAAGCACTGAGAATTCAAGTGAGAAGAGTAAGATAACATAATGAGTGATATACTTCATCCAACATTAGGCAGGTCTTTCTTCCTCTGCATAAAGCATGATTTGGCAAGAGTTCTGATATTTATTTTAAACCATTCTTTAATTAAAAGTGTGAACTTTTTACCAGAACTTATAAGTTGGTTATTAAATACAAATTGAGTGGGAAAAGTCTTAAAAACAGATCTGGAAGAAATCTTGAAAATAGTTTGGTCCAGGATCAGACTCTTATAATCTAGCCACTGCTCAGATTTTTACAACCTAACGAATAGCTCACAGGTGCTCAGATTCCTTAAGAATCTGGCTAATATGGCAGATCTTTAATAAACTTGTTAAAAAAAAAAAGAAAAGAAAATAGTTTGGTCCAACTCATTTTGTAGATTAAAAAAAAACCTAAAAAGGTTAAGTGACTTGCTCAGGGCCACATAGGTAACACAAGGTAGGGCAAGAATTTTAACTCACCTCTCACTCAGAAGACCTGGGTTTATATCCTTGCTTTCTTATTTACTACCTGTGTGGCCTTGGGAAAATCATGAAACTTCACAGGGGTTCAGTTTCCTCTTCTGTAAAGGGGAGGGCTAGACAAGTCATCTAACTAAGGTCTCTTTCCAACAACATCCTTGATTTCTACCAAAATACACACACACACACACACACACACACATATGTTTCTAAACTAGAAACAGTTGTGCACTCCCCCCCCCTTTTTTAAATAAGGCCCTAAGGTTCAAATAGACAAAACACTTTTAAAATAAGCAAACTCTATGGGGAAGGAGCCAGATTTATGCAGCTTCTTTTTCTTAAATCTAACTTTTCAGATTCCTTAAACTGAATATGCCACGTAGCGAAGGGTGTGCTGCTGCCAGATCTAACCAAGTGCAGCAATGCCTAGAAATCCAGCTTGAATTATTGTTTTGTTGATTGTCTAGACATGAGGAACAGTTTGTGGTACAGATTAAACTTGAGGGTACGTACATACCCTAAGGGTGCATTTCAGAGGGCCTGATTGTTAAACGTTTACCAGCACATTGCTGTGTCACCCAATATTATTGCTTGAGCTCGGCCAGAGTAAGGTAGAAAGCCCAGGGAATGAAGTCATCAGCAGACTGAAGGCCTGGTGATAACAACAATAATTATAACTGGTATTTACATAGTGCTTCCAGGTCTGCAAAGTGCTTTACCTCCATTATCTTATTTGACCCTCACAACACCCCATACTTAACATAGTTAATAGTGCTATGCAGGAGCCAGCTGTTACTGGCTCTAGGGAAATGGTTGTTAAATTTTCATTGTGAATATTTAGACCCTGGAAATCAGCGAACACTACAAATCAGGGCTTGATTTATTGATTGTTTAAACTTAAGAAAGTGATGGAGAAAATGTTAATAACGCAGATTGAACTTAAAAGATTATTGCATTTTCAGAGACCAGCACACTCTTAGAAACTCATTATCCACTAAACCAATTAAAACTATTATATCGTGACTGCAAGTCCTTTATACTTAATACTTCACAGTAAATTAGGATAAAGCAGGATAACATAAAATGTGACTTTTCCCTGTTTTTAGTTTTTTTTCCCCTATAAAATATGAACTGTGGGTTTATGTGGATTTATACACTCAGTAGAAGTCAGTAGTGGGATTGGGCAGCCATGGAAGTGTTAAATTGATCTTAAGATAGGCATCATTTCCAAGAATAAAGAGATTATTCCACCCCTTTGCCCTCATCTGGAGTATCATGTTCAGTTCTGGACCTGTAGGTTAAGAGAGACATTGGAGAATGTGCCATGGAGGTGCCATGAGTCCTTGCCATCTGGCAGTCATTGGAAGGAACTAGGCATAGTTAGCCTAGAGAAGAATCAGGGGAGACATAATACATCTATCATGTGTTCAAGTATTTGAAAGGCTGCCATGTCAAGAGGGAAATCAGGCTTTTTCTTTGGCTTACCAGAACGGAATGCAAGAGCCTTGGGAAAAATTACAAAGGAGCAAATTTAGGGTTGATGTCAAGAACTTTCTGACATTAAGAACTCTTCACAAGTAGAGTGAGCTGCCTCAGTAGGTGCTAGCTTCCCCATCCTTGGAGGTCTCCAAGGAGAAGTGGATGACCACTTATCAAGTATGTATCATGGGGACTCCTATCAGGTATGACAGGTTAGATTTGTTGGCCACAGAAGTGCCTTCCAGCTCTCAAATTCTATGAATTCATAACCTCTGGAGAAGGGATTATGATTCCATTTTCATTGTTTCTTCCTGTGGTACTGGTACTGGTGGTGTCCTTTGTTCTCGAAGAGGATCCAAAAGTGACATCGCTGTGCCAGAGTCAAGTTATATTGTGTCTGACTGTGGCTGATCAAACCAGTATGATCTCGGAATGTTCTACCACAGGTTGGGCACAAATAGTCCATGTGAACATTTGGGATGGATTCTATATTTTGAGCTACTTCAATTCTGCGTTGCTTGTAGAGCACAGCACCTTCTCTGATGGGGGCATGCCATGCTGAGCAGTCCTGTGCCAGTGTCTCCCAATGCACACAATCAATTCCAGAGTTCTTAAGAGAGACCTTGAGAGTATCCTTGTATTGCTTCTTCTGACCACCGCAAGAGTGCTTGTCCTGTGTGAGTTCTCTGAAGCAAGGCTGTGTGCTTGCTCTCATACTTTTTATCAAGCATGATGTTTTCAGTCATGTTATCAAACGCCTTCAGTGAGGATGAACACAGGATAAATTCTTCAATTTGAAAAGGCTACATGCCAAGACCAGAGTGGAGGGAGTGTTGGTGCACAATTTTCTGTTTGCAGATAATCGTGCACTCAATGCATCTTCTGAAACTGAGATACAATGAAGTATGGATTGATTTTCTTCTGCTTGTGCTAATTTTGGCCTAATAATTAACACCAAGAAAACGCAGGTACTCCTTCAGCCACCACATCATATGTAGAACCATCAGTTACAGCAAATGGAGAAGTTTTAAATGTTGTAGATAAGTTCACTTACCTTGATAGAATAGTTTCCATGGATGTACACATTGATAATGAGGTTGACACATGCATTGCCAGAGCTAGCTCAGTGTTTGGGAGGCTCTGAAGGAAAGTGTGGAAGAGCAGAGGTATTAAACTGCCCACCAAATTGAAGATCTACAGAGATGTTGTACTGACCTCATTGTTTTATGCCTGTGAAACCTGGACAGTATGTGAGCGCCATGCCAGGAGACTGAATCACTTCCATTTGAATTGTGTTAGGAAGATTCTGAAGATCACCTGGCAAGATAAGGTCTCACACACTGAGGTCCTTTTTCAAACTAAACCATTAAGCATTCAAACTCTGCTTCAGAGAGTGCAGCTCCAATGGGCTAGCAACGTTTGAATGCAAAACATCCGCTTACCAAAAAGACTAAGTCAAGTTTCAAGGAAAAAAGAATTCTAGTCAAATCAGAACCTTAAAAAAAAAAAAAGAAAAAAAACCTCTGTGTGTGACTTTGAACAAATGACTTAACTTTCCTAGGCCTCTGTTTCCTCATCTATAAAACAAGAGAGTTGGAGTAGGTAATCTTTGAGGTCCCTTCTGACTCTTGATCTGTGATCCTATGATATGACTCAGATGCCAATCATTTACACAGTGCTTTATAGTTTACAATATACTATCCTCACAACAGCCCCATAAAGACAAGTTGCACCCATGTTATTATCCCAGTTTTACAGATGAGGGAATCAAACCTCAAGAAGGTAAATGACTGTCTGGTAAATGACAGGACTGGGATTGAACCAAAAGTTTGAAGCTCCAATTCTGCTATAAAGACTGCCTGCTGAAAATACCAGACAAAGGGGAACAGGAAAGAAGATGAGAAGAATTGTAACAAATAAATCTGCATTTTGATGTAACTTTTAAAATATGAAATAGGGATAAAGACAGAAGATGAGAAGAATTGTAACAAATCTGCATTTTGATGTAACTTTTAAAATATGAAATAGGTATAAAGACTAGACCTGTGTTTACATTAGCATAGGGGAACCCCCCCCCCCCAAGGAGGAAACTCCTGCTGTCATTGCAGGAAGTAATTTTCTATTTTCTCTGCCACTTAAATAGTATTAGAGAGTTGCCTCGTCGCAGTAAGGTTCATTGACTTGCCAAGAGTTGACCTAGGTCATCCTGACTTTGAGGCTGGTGCCCTATCCACCATGGCATACTACTCCCTTAAAATATTAAATAAATTAAAATTTAAAATTATTTTTAAAATTATAAATAAAAATTATTTTAAAAATTAAATTTAAAAAACTTGTTATTATTACTATATGATTCAGAATAGCAGTAGCCACAATGGAGTCCTTCTTTGGGCAGCATGGCGGTCGTAGGATTTAGAGTTGGAAGGAGAACGTTAGAGATCAGCTAGTCCTACGACCTTGTTTTATGGATGAAGAAATGGAGGCCCAGAGAGGTAGTAATTTGCCTATGCTCACGTAGCTGGTAAAAAGCAGTCAGCAGCTAGGAAATATTTCAACTGTGACTTGGAAACAAGTCTTTGGAGTTGAAATTCAAGTATTGAGCAGTATAGATGCTGCCTCTCAGAGTGTAATGTTGAAGTAATCAAATGGTAGAGGGTTGTATGACTATCTTCGAGCTAATAAGAATGTTCTGAGGGGAGTTCTTTGTGTTCCTTTGTATTTACCAAAATATGCACATGGTGTTTGTTCACTTTGGCAGTTTGACATCTCTGACCTGGTGCGCACAATGAGACTGCAGAGGCATGGGATGATTCAGACTGAGGTATGTCTTTGGTGCTATTTAACAGTGGGAAATTATCTTTAAGGTGAGAATGTTAAAAGCTTCTGTTAGCCACATTTTCTCTTTTTGGAAGGATTTTCTTAACATAGCTATAGAACACTTAGAAAGTATAATCATTTTGCTTCCCCCTCCTAAACTCTCAGAACATTTTGGGAAATTCCATTTGCAGCCTAAAATCCCCAACTGGAGAGTCACACTCATTGCCTGTGTAGATATCATTGGTCTTTTAAAAAGCAAAATAAAATTTGCTCCTTTTAAACAGAAAAAAAAAATGCCTTTCATGTTTATCACCACTCCACTTTTTCTTAAATCTGCTCGGTCTCCTGAATATTCAGCTGACTTTCACAAAGACATTTTTCATAGCAGAGAAACCACACTGGCCATTACTGCCTAGACCTCAAACCCAGGTATGCAGCCTGTTAATGCTATGACATTGTAATGTGATCACCAGTTTTCCAACCATGTTCTTAAACCTAGTCTTGGTTTACAGTGTCATTTACAAACAAAAGGCAACTTTAGCACCAGGAGAATATTACATCAATGTATATTTTCAAATCTGTTGTCTCTTTACCAAGAAGAAAAATTCCAGTTGGAAGCCTGAAGGACTAAGTTAATGGAGTATTTTAAGTTATGTTTTAGTACTTCAAGGATTAGTGATACAGAGCATAGCCCTCTTCACATTTAGAAATGGTCTTCATTACTGTAGTGGAAAATAAAAGTTCATTAATTGGTGGCCAAACTTCCACTGATATGCTTCCTCAAATTTAGGTATGCTAATAAGAAGTAAGGGGGAAAAAATACTTTTTCTTTGGTCAGGATATGTAACTTCATCAGTATGGAGACTTTCTGATGCGAAAACTACTTTAATGTACAACTGCAACTTAATATTTTTTAAAATTTATTTTATTTTTAGTTTATGAAATAAAACAAGCATTTCCGTGACATAGTATAATGAAGATTGCACATGAAACTGCAAATCTGTTACGTACAACTTGAAATTCCTTTTAAATATATAATAAAGTTATCATGTAAATTTATTTTTTTCTTTTTTCTCCACCTCCCCCCATGGCTACCATTAGACACAAATGTCTATATGTAAAATCATTCTGTATATGCACCTGCCAAAGCAAACCCAGGAACAAAATTGTGTGTGTGTGTGTGCGCGTACATGCACACATACATATGTACATATATAATATACAAAATTATTTTTTAAAAACTTCATACAAATAAAATCAGATTTAAATAATTGGAGAAATATTAAGTGTTCATGAGTAGGCAGGGCCAATATAATAAAAATGACGATTTTACCTAAACTAGTTTATATATTCAATGCCATCCCAATTAAATTGCCAAAAAATTTATTTTACTGAATTAGAAAAAATAATAACAATTCATTTACAGATTAATATTAAAGAGTTTGCTTAGGGGCACTAAGAGGTTGGGATGCCAATAATCATATGGCTGGAATATGTCAGAGGCCAATCTTTCTTGAATCTGTCTTTCTAATCCTATTTCTTTTCTATTTAATTTTGTTTATTTATTCCTATTTAATTCTGCTTATTTTATTTACAATCCATTCTATCATACTACCTCTGTGAAGAAATTTACTGACAAGGAACTATAACTTTTTAAATGGTTGGATGTTTAGACTGCTCTTATTCACAATATTTAAAGAAATTTTTATTTTAAGCTTGAGATTAAAAAATCTGTACATGCTTTCAGGATTTATATCACTGGTTAGTTGCCTATGCCTATATAAACATGAATTTCAAATAGAGATGGGAATATAAAGCTAAGAGATAACAAAAGTGGAACCAAACAAAAACAAGTCTGTGTGAACTGTAGCCTAACCAGTTTATGTAGGCTTCACCTTGGGACCATTTGTGGAAGATTAATCCAACCTAGAAAATCTCATCCTTAGTTTGCTTGCCAAAATGGAATTCAGGTGTTGAATTTTTAAAAGTATAAACTCCCAAAATTGAATTACTATTTAGCTAGTACAAAATGGTGCCTTTTTTGCATATGTTTTTTCTTTTCCAGGATCAATATATTTTCTGCTATCAAGTTGTCCTTTGTGTACTGAGACGTCTTCAGATTGAAGAAGAGCAGAAAAATAAGCAACCACATTTGAAGTGATTCTTAGAAGTTTTTTGTGTGCATACATCTCTGTTGTTAACTATGGTGGACTCTTCTTTCGAGGTGTCTGTCCTGGCCATTTATTGGTTGGGAAAGGGCAAGACGAGTCAATACTTTTATAAAGACCCTGCTCACTCTGAAATGAGAGGATGTCCTGTATAACAGCAAATATCTAATAAAGCTGTATTGTGTAGCTTTTTTAACCTATGATAATTATTGAAATAAAATGTTGTATTAAAAAACACTAACCTATTACTGCAGTTATTAAACTGCCTTTTTTGCTTAAAGACCATAAGGAAAATTAAGGCAGTATTTTATCAAGATGAGCATTGTTACTGGGATGTTTTCTTAGTCTATTTTTAAAACAATATTGTTTATAGCAAAGTTCTTTTTCATTATTTTAATAAAGTAGGTCTGTTTTATAAGGGATACTTGAAACCAGTATTTAAGTTTAAGAGAGAACTATTGACATAGAATAAGTAGCAAATGTTTATTATTACGATTTCTGATGTTTACTTTATAAAATTTCCTGTACATATTTATATACATTACATGAAAAATGAAATTTTCTGATGTCTCTTTGTAATTGGTTAGGCATCATCACTTTGTAAATAAAGATACATCTTTAAAAAGTGATGACTCAATAAGCTAAAGATGTGCCTGCATATTAATGAGGTGTTTCAGTATATCATTGTTTCTTTGAATTGGCAAAGGAGCTAAACCTTTGACTCAATGTGTGATTTTATAGCATTGTTGTCAAAAGTAGCTGTGCCCCTGAGGTCACAGGGATATTGGGTGTTTGAGTCTCTAGCCATTCCCACATGTTGAAGGAGATGTCCACAGCCTCAATCATCTGGATTTCTAGAGAAAAAAAAACTAGAGACCACCAGCTAGATCTAGTGTGACACTGTGTGTCAGTCTTATTCTGAAAGAAAAACAAGAGATGTCAGGAAAAATGTGAAACTGTGTAAGGAAATTTGAAATAGGCGAGATGGAAGACTAAAAAGTAGATTGAACCCAGAGTCAGCCATGACCTGACTCAAATCCTGACACCGGCTATCCTGGATTTCTTTGAGCTTCATTTCTGTTGTTTGTATGATAATGGGAATAATACCACAGGTACTACCTCCTTTTAGGGTTACTGTTGTGAAAAGAAGAACTTTTTAACCTTAAAACTCGTAACTATGCAAATGTAATTTAAAAAAAATAATTCCACTGACAGTCTCCTCTGATGCCTCATCATGTTGTGGGAAGCTGGGTCATCAAAGGTTATGCTGGCAAAGCATAGTCTCTGTCAAGTTCAGTTAAGCTGGAATCGTTTTGATGCTCAACTTTGCCAAGTGTCCTAAAAGTCTTAGTCTTAAAATTGCACTAAAACTTTTGGAACACCCCCTACATCTGTTGTCCAAGAAGCAGCTTACCTAAGTTCAGAGAAGTTTAGCACAAAATTTGCTGCACTAATTTCTCAACCATAGAAACTTTCCACCTGTTGTCTCAGATACCCGCTCCTTTCCACCAGCCTATAAAGAAGAACAAGAAACTGTCTTGGCCATTTTTGCTTTTTCCATTATTCCTGAGTCTCCTCTAGTCCGTTCCTTTTACCTACGCAATAACCGATACCAAATGGGTTTGATGACTGCTACTTTATAATAAAGTTGAGATCTGAAAGTTCTGTTCCCCCTGCATTCCTTTCTTTTTTCATTAATTCTCTTGATTAAAAAAATTAAGTTAATTCCCTTGATATCCTAGGTCTTCTGTTCCTCCAAGTAAATTTTGTTATTTTATTGACTTTTGTAAAGTATCCCCTTGGTAGTTTAATTATCAAAGCATTAAAACCATAAATCAACCTTGGTAATATTGTCATTTTTTATTATATTGGCATGAACCAATATAAAATGACTCAGACATAAGCACTGAATATTCTTCCAGTTATTTCTTTCAAGAGCACTTTGTAATTGAACCTATTCGAATAAGTAGTGTGCTTCAGTAGAGTGATTCCAAAATCTTTTATTCATTTTGTGGCCAGGTGAATGGGATTTCCCTTCCTACTATTGACTCTTGGATTTTGTTATTGTTATATAGAAATGCTGTTGATTTTTGAGGGTTTATTTTGTAGACTGCTGCTTTACTGAAGCTATTGTCTCAGTTTCTTTGCTGACCATTAAGTTTTTAAGTAAGCTATCATGTCATACGCTTTATAACTATCTTTGTACTTTTAATTTCTTTCTCTGGTCTTACTACTATTGCCACCATTTCTAAAACTCTTTTGGAAGAGTGGATGTTCTTACTTTATCCCTGTATTTGTTGTGAAAGCTTCTAGTGTATTGCCATTTTATATGATGCTTACTTTTGGTTTTAGAAAGATGCTTTCTATGATATTTCTTTAAAAGATCCCTTTTTGTTCATTTGTTTACTTTGTTTTTGAGCCCCAGTTGAATGTTGTGCCTTGTCAAAAGCTTTTACTATATCAGTTTAGTCCATTGGGGTTTGGGATATTTTTGTTTTTAATGATTAATTATGTTGATTATTTTCCTAATATTGAACCCTCCTTTTATCTCTAGTATAAATCCAACTTGGTCATAATGATGTCCTAAATCAGCAGTGATAAGCTTAAATAGAAAGGGATCACTAGGGACCAATGATGATTTAGAAAACTAAAACCACAAATTTATATCATGTATGTTGTATTGTATTTTTATTTATTTTGTTAAAGATTTCCCAATTACATTTTAATCTGGTTTGAGCCAAGAGGCCTACCTCGGTCTTAAATGACTGTAATCTATCTGATAGGACTTTGGTTAAAATTTTTGCATTGATGTTCATTGGTGATATTGTTCTATAATTCTTTGTGTTAACATTTCCTTTGTTAAGTAATTAGGACTAGATTTTTCTCCTAAAAGGAGGTTGGTAGAGTACTTTATTTCATGATCTTTGAGAGTAAGTTGATAGCATTAGTCTTAATTTTTCTTTAAAAGATTGATACAGTTCATCTGTAAATCCATCAGGACCAAGAGTTTTTCCTCTCCTTTGTTAGTTCCCTTAGAACTACTTTGGTTTCCTTTTTTTAAATTTTATTATGTAAGATATCTATTTGGTATTCTTTAGTTTGAGAATCTTATATTTTTTAAGGTATTCTTCTGTTTCTTTTGTGTACTCCAATTGTGTTGGCACATAATGGTGCATTGTAGGTTCTGATCATTCCTTTTGTTTCTTCGGGTTTGTTTGTGATTGCACCTTGTTCATTTGCTGTTTTTTTATTTTGTTTTGTTTTTTGTTTTCTGCCCTCTTCTTTTTAAACAAGTTGATTCAAGGTGTATCGATTTTGCAAGTATTTCTTTATTTAGTTTTATCAGTTCTGTACTCTTGTTTCCAATTTATTTCTCAAATTATTTTCAGTATCATCCTTTATGCTAATTGTGGGCTTATTTGCTGAGGTTTTTTAAAACTTTGTTTAAAAATGCATATTCAGTTCATTAATGCTCTTGAATTTTGTCAACATATTTTATTAGGAATATAATTTTTTCCCCATGTGGAATCCTTTAACTCCATCCCAGAAATTTTAGTATACTGTTTAATCATTATCATTGTCTTTCACGTAATTTTAATTGTTTTTGTGACTTGCTCTTTTACCCACTCTTTCTTAGGATTTCACTGTTAAGTCTCCATTTAGTTCTGTCTTTTATTTATGCTTGTGAATGGATTACTAGTTTTATTGCAGTGTAGTCTGCAAAGGATATGTTTACTATTTCTGCCTTTTGACATTTATTTGCATACCTCTGTCCTACTAAGTGATTAGTTTTTGTAAAGGTTACATGCAATGCTAAGAAAGCTATATATTCTTTAGCAGTCCCATTTAGAAGACAGTATAACTCTTTTAACTCTAATCTCCCTAGCAGCTAGTTCAATTTTACTTTTTCCTTTCTGTTTATCTCTGCTAGGTTTGTCTAATTCATAGAGGGTCATCAATGTATTCTGCTATTATTACATTGCTATGTACATCTTCTTACAATTCAATTAATTTTTCTATTGTGAATTTAAATGTTATGGCATTTGTAACGTATAAGTTTAACATTTACATTGGTTTTTAATTTGGTCCTTTTCGCATGATTTCCTTTTTTAAAATCCATGTTCATATGGGGAGAGGGTTGTTTTTGCCATGTTTGATAGCATGATCGCAACTCTTTTTTTTTATTTACCTGATGCATAGTAAATCTTGTTTTCCCTTGTTTCTTTTTTTGTATATGGCTTTGCCTTTTAGATGTATTTCTTGTGAACAACAAGTTGTGGGGTTTTATTTTCTTATTCAATATGTCACTCTTTTTTCATTTTATGGTATTAGTTAATCCATTAACATTTAAATTATAAAGGTTGAGTTTACATTTTCCTTCATTTGACTCTGTAGTTTCTAATTTAAGGCAACTACAGTCTAACAGACTCTCTTTCTCTCACCCTCAATCTTACTCCTTCTCATTTGTTAGCGCTTTTCCTGGTTTTGGTATTTTAGTTACCTTATTCTTTTTTCTTTCTTCCTTTTATTTGGTTATCTAATTCTCCCCCTTTTTTTAACCTATAAATTGAGTAATTCAAAATTCTTCCTCTTCTCCTCCCCTCCAACTTCTTGTTTGTTAGATTAATTAAATTAATTTTTTTAAAATTTTTTAATTAAATTAAATTATTAAATTAAATCTTTAATTAATTATTATTAATTAAAATGAATTATTTAATTAAATCTTTCCTATTGTAAACATTTATTGTGGAGAAGCAGAGCCAAAGTAACCAAATAGCTGGAAGAATAACCACAAAATGCCTACAAGCGGTTTTAGAAAATGTACCAGCCTGAATACTGATGGAGAAATCCAGGTAATATTACAATGAGCCATTTTTGCAGCCCACGTCAACAGAGGGGAGAGGCTGACATTTAAATTTCATTCTGTACTGGAACAGTACACAAACATTTGGGTACAGGAATACATTTCTCCCAACAGGAAGAAAGGGAGAGGGGGAATTAAAGGGAGCATAGATTAAGAGGGCAGTTTGGTGGTACAGTGAATAGCATGTTGGGCCCAGAGCTGGAAAGACCTGAGTTCAAATCTATTCTCAGATACTAGCTGTATGATCCTGGGCAGGTCATTTTAACACTGTTTGCCTCAGTTTCCTCATCTGTGCAATGAGCTGGAGAAGGAAATGGCAAAGTACTGCAGTATCTTTACCAAGAAAACTCTGAAAGGGGTCATGAAGAATTGGTCTCAACTGAAAATGACTAAACACCAACAAAAAGATTAAGGGGAGGGTGATGAGTACAGAATGAGACTTCTTTTCTTGACATCATGCCAATCAGAGTTCCTTAATCCTTCACAGTTGTTTGACTTTGCAGTATTGTTGAGGGAGGGGCTGACACTTGAACCGCACTCATCATAACTGATTAAAAGAAGGAAGAATACCTACATACAAACACACAATTGGCTACAAAAATTCATTTCACTCGAGCAGGAAATAGAAGAGAAGGGGGAATTAGAGGGATGGTAAATTAAGGGAGGGATTAAGGAAAACAGTCTCTAAGAATATACAAAAATATTTATAGCTCTTCTTGCAGTGTCAAGGAGTTGGAAACTGAAGGTTGCCCATCAATTTGGGAATGGCTGAATAAGTCACGGTACATAAATGCTATAGAATACTATTGTGCCGAAGGAAATAAAGAATATGGTTTTCCTTTCATTGTTTACTTTGGACTTCATTAAGGTACACTGCCCATTTGCTTCTGTCTACTTCCCTTTCTCCTTTTATGTACCTCCCCCCCATTCTTCAAGTCAGTCCCACAAAATACATTGATTCATCTGTGGAAATATTAGAGGGGTTAGTCCAAGGGTGGGGAATCTATGGCTTCAAGGCCACATGTGGCCTTCTAGGTCCTTGGATGTGGCCTTTTGACTAAGTCCCAGTTTTACAGAGCGAATCCTTTTATTAAGGGGATTTTTTCTGCAAAGTTTGGGTTCCATGGTGTTTCAGACTTTTTCCTTCACCATCATTTATCCTATTTGTTTAAATTCTTCTTTTATTTTTATCCCCAGTGTGTACTTTTTGGATACTTGGGATGTTTGCGAATCCAATAATCTGCTGATATGGGGGATGGATGGACCTTATAAGAATACAAATGCCTCTCTTTTGTTGAAGATACATCTTTTTTCCCCCTATTTGATTAGGCTCAGGTTTGCAGGTAATGTAATCTGGGGTTGTATCTTTAGCACCTTTGCTTTTTGAAATGTATTATTCCATTCCCTTCTTTAGTTTCTGGTGGGTGCAGAAAAGTCCTATGTTGCTTAAATTTCCTTTCCTTTATATGTGAAGGTTTCTCCTAATTACCAGTAGATTTCTTTGAAGTTGTTAAAATATGTGTCTTGTTTTTTAACTGGAGTTAAGTGACTTGCCTAGGGTCACACAGCTAGTGTCAAGTGTCTGAGGCTTTGAACTCCAGTCCTCCTGATTTCAGGGCCAATGCTCTATCCACTATGCCACCTAGCTGCCCCATTAAATGTGTCTTACAATTTAAAGTAAAGCCTTTTTCCCCTAGAAATTTGTGGATTCTTTCAGTTGGTGCTTTGTTTTCTGTATTAGAGGGTTCAGGATGGTTTACTTTTATTAATTCTTAAATTCTAGTATTTGGGTATTTTTGAATTGTCATGTTTTTCTGGAAAGCCCACATGGTCTTTAAGTTGTCTCTGTGCATCTTGTCTTTGAGATCAGTAGTTTATTTTCCTTGTATAGAGATCCTGGCCTCTTTTAATATTTCTCTTTCAGATTGTCCTTCACTTCATTTTTTTCTCTTTTGGAAAGACTTGTCATTATGGACTAACTTTTCTCTTTTTTGTTAATTATTTTGACTGTGCAAGCCATGAATTCTACCAACTGTTCCCATCTAAATTCTTTTAAAGTTCTTATTTCTCTTGAACATTCTGGTACATTCTTTTGTGATTCTGTGCTGTCTTGAGATACGTACTTCATTGGGTGTTGGTTTAATTACCTTCATCTTCCAGACTTACTCAAAGACATTTGCAATCTGTGATACCTTGTGATCTCAATACCTGTGATTCCTTTTGCTCTCACTAGCTTCCCCGTTGATTTACATGCTCATGCTCTAGGTGTTTAAAATGAGTTTTCTTCCTTCTAAAATGTTCACTGGTTTTACTCTTTTTCTTATATTGTCCTGTTGCTCCCCTTTTATGGTGGATTTACCCCTCTGGGCTACACTTCAAATTCAGATTACCAGCCTACAAATAGCAGTAGATACTGGTTCATTCAGCCAAGAGAACAACAGAATGGAGAGAACTGAGGCAGTCAGCGTGAGGGGACTGCACAGAGAAAAGGAGGCTAGTATTCAAGTAGGGTCAGTGCTGTATCTCAAAGAAGTTACTTGGGGCAGATGGGTGCTTTTTGTAGGTTTCAGGGAGGGAGAGTAAGTGTTCTGGGCAGTTGCTGCTGTGTTGGGGTTCTCCAACCTAGGGAGCCACCTCAGGAGAGTGTAATCCCCTCCTCCTTGTATGCCTACTATATACACCTAGCTGGGCATTTTTTTAAGGTCCACTCCTTGTTACAGCAGAATGCTGGAGTGAGGCCAGAAGTGGTGTGTACTAACAGATTGCCTCAAGAGGAAACTTCTCATTTCCTATCTGTAGAGACATCTAATTCTAATTCTACTTCTTGCACATAATTCTTCTCTTGGGTTGTTTGTTTTGGTTTTGCTTTTTGAGAGCTAGTGGGGATTGGAGTAAAATGTCCTCATCTTCATGGTCGTGTGACCCAGATGTCCCCTTTTGTCTTTTTCACCTTTTTTTTGCTTTTTGCCTTTTCCCTTTTCAGAGGTCAGAACAGACCCAAAAAGTAAAGTAGACCTGTTTTCATGGGTTTGGAGAGAGCTGTTCATTTCAGGTCTGATCTCCACCAGGAACTGGTATAAATGCCTTGGGGCAGAAGGATTTAAGAATAAAATGAGCTTAACTGTGTGATGTTGGAGAGACATAATTTCTAGATAATTTAATCATTTTATTAGTAAGGCCAGCAGATTATTAATGGTCATTTGGCTGTCTCTCAGACCAAAGACCCCTAATGGCAGTGGGGTCATAGTTATGCCCTTCAAAAAGGAGGTGTTCCCAAGGGATGGCAGTCACCTAGGATTGGTTAACACAATAACAGCTGTGGGCTATATGAAGGTCTTGGAGTGGGTGGCTTAGGTCACTCAAATCTTGGTCAAAGAGACTAATGTCAATTTCCATATCACCTGTCTTGATAATAGACCTTAGCTTTAAAAGACCAAGTTCTCCCACTGCTTCCAGGGTCATCTCCAGTCATCCTAATCGCCTTTGGACCCAGATGGCTCTGGAGAAGAAAGTGAGGCTAGTGACTCTGCACAGCCTTCCCTCCAGTTCACTTACATGTCGTGGCATCACCTCCATGATGTCATGGTCCTCTTTGAGAACAAAGGACAAACAACAAGGGGGAATCAACTTTCCCCCACATTTGTCTGAGCAAATACAATGAACAGGAATACGCCCGTTAGCCTAAACTTAGAGTTTTTTTACTGTCTGATTAGAGCTCTCTAAAAGAGATATCCCACACTGGTTGGTTTTTGGATAAGGAAGTAGAAAAGAGGAAGAACCTTGGTCCTAATACAATGCTTAGTTATTAAATACAAGAGAGAAATATTCATTTCTCAACTGTGTAACCTTAGAGAAGAGGTCCTGAGATTAAATTTTCCTAGCCCTAGAGATGGCAATAGCTGGGGCACTCAGGAATTTCCCCAAGAAGTGCATGGAAGAAGCATATGTCCATGTGCCTACTCTCATGTTCCTGAACCCCATCCTTCTGCATGGAAGAATGAGACTTCTATAACCTAGTCATCATGATCCCCAAAATTATCCTTGTCAGAGAAGGGAGAGTTCCTGAACAACATGCTTCTTGGGGAAAGGACAGTATCACTATGTGGCCCCACAGCTACAGGAGGAGTCAAGACCACTGGAGACTGGGATACAAGGAATACGCATCATGCCAACCCCGTCTTTTACAGTGAGTGATCTGGACAATGCGAGTCTAAAGAGATCGTCTCCCTAGGGGAATATATGGCCTCCTGTGAGTCTTTTAAAGGGTGAAATAACTCTATACTACCCAATATCCATCTATTGCCTTAAGCACTTATATGAGAGGATCCATATTTGGGAAAACCTAGAGGAAAGGTCTAATTAAGCAATATTGAAGATTTCTTTGTAGAAAACTCAGGGTTGGGGGCATGGTGAGCCTTTAGAACTCAGCTCCTAAGATGAGATCTCATCTTTGTGAGTTCAGAGGTTTGGGGGGGAGAGTTTAAGGTCTTGACATGTCGGGTACCCTTGGATCCTTCAGTCATTATTAGCTGCATTAGAAGAGGTGCCCCACACAATGACTACAGCATTTCATTGAGAAGGTGATGAGAAGAGGAATACCAGCCCTTGCCTGGATTTCCAGAAGCTGGGGACCTCGAGAGAAACAGTACAGAACAAAAGCTGATTCAGCAGTTTCACAAATTGTCTCCTATGCTGATATTTTAAGGCTCAGTTTCCAAGGAGATTATAATGGTTAAGAGTTACTGCTACATATTTAAGATTTTTTTGTGAACACCTGAATCTTTTGTGTTATTAGTTGTTGTGAACACATTGTGAATCTCTTATGTGGAGGAATTAATAGCTGTCATATACCTGATCTGCATTGGATATTCAGTAACTTTCTACTCCCTTCTGAGGAGATCCTAGGCACCATGCTTTGGCTTCATATCCCATCAGCAATCTATCCAGGCCATCTCAACAACTGCCTGCCATTACTAACTTGGTAGTCTCCATCGCAATCAGCACTATTTACATCAGACTTGAGATTTCCATATACAGGTCTTCCAGAATGCACACCACCAGTCTCTGGAGATGTTAAGCCACTCAGTCTTTGGCACTCCTTTTCTATGGCCCAACCCAGTGGACTGGTGAATTAGTGTGTGCAAAAAGCCTCTTATGTCTGCTTGCCCCAGTTTTTAGTTTCTCCCGAGGTGCTAGAGGGCTCTGAGCATCATATCCCTGGTTAATCCATTCCCAGTATCCACAGACTTCCCTGTCTGTCTCCCTGTGCTGATTAGGGCTGACAAAGGACTGTGACTTTCGGGATTTCCTTATCAGGAATGCCTGCTGTATTTTTCTTTATCTGTTAGAGAAGAGTTCACTGCATTGCTTCCTATCACTCGGCCATCTTGACTCTACCTCTCCTCTATACTGTTTCACTTGGACTGCTCATCAACTTTCATGGATTACATTATCATCTCTGTTGATGATTCTCAAATTTCCAGCCCTAACCTCTCAGAAAACCTTCCAGTCTTGCATCACCAACTGCCTGCCTATTGGACATCTTAAATTCAACATGTCCAAAATTAAACTTATCTGTCACACTAAATCTCCCCCTACTCCAAACAGCACTTCTATATAATAACAACAAAACCCAAAAAGCAATAATAGAAAGGGAAAACCCATTCAAAATATCTACAAAATGCATGGAATATCTGCACATCTACCTACAAAAGCACACACACACAAATTTGTATAGATTCAATAACTGAAGGAATATTCAGTGCTTGTGTCTAGACTATACCAATATAATAAAAATTACAATACTACCAAAGTTAATTTACACCTTTTTTTGTCTATACTTTATAGAACTTGATCAAATAACAATTTGGAAAACCAAAATATCTATTAAATCAAGAAATAGGGATGAAAGAGAAATAGTACTTCCAGACTGCAAACTATATAATAAAGCAGCCATAAAGCCATCTGGTATTGGTTTAAAAATTGATCAGACCTAAGTTCAAATCTGGCCTCAGATAACTTACTTGCTATGTGACCCTGGGCGAGTCACTTAACCCTGTTTGCCTCAGTTTCCATATCTGAAAAATGAGCTGGAGAAGGAAATGGCAAACCACTCCAGTATCTCTGCCAATAAAACCCAGATGAGGTCATGAAGAGTCAGATATGACTGAAATAACTGCATAACAACAAGAAGTTTTCATTGCTTCCAAAGCAGTGTGGTCTAGAGACAGATCTGGTCATTTTCCTCCTCGTCTGAGTTCCTCAAGTTCTTGACCCAGGTTTGGGTCTGTTGGATTGTGTGAGGTTGAATTTCAGTATGCTGCAGTACTCAGTCATGGTTAGCCCACTGGGGAGTTCTGCAGATTCAGAGTGACCGAGGGTTAGAATGGGTACCCATTCTGCTCTCTGTCTCAGAGCCACACCACTGAGTTTTTGGAATTCATTCCTTGCTCTGTATACAGCTTGGACCCCTCTCATTCATGACTTTTCCCTCTACCTTAGAACTGTGACAGTGTTTTAAAACGAAGAAGAGAGGATTCTAGGAAGATGGTGAAGGTCAGAAAATTCCACACTCTCCAGATTTCCCCCATAAACGAGATAAAATAGTGTCTCAGGGCAAATGTCCAGCAGTAAAAATAAACAAAGAGTTTGGACAAAAATGTCCCCGTAGGACAATGGGGGAAGATGCAAAAAGAAAAAAAAATCCAGTACTGAGGTTTGGTTCCTATGAGGAGTAAACACCTCCAGGCTAATTCCCGCAAAACAGCAAGCTGCAGGCCCTAAAGTTAGCTTTGGTCACACCCACAAGACATACCCAGCTATGTTGCCCAGAGGAACCAGCACATGCCTGGTGAGTGCAGAAGCAGTAGGGTCAGGGACACTGATTGCTCTGGGCACTTATAAGAGCATGGAGTTCTTGGTTTCCATTCTAGGCCAGAGGGGAGAACTGAAGGAGGATCTGAAGCCAGAGGCACCACCACCCCGTACCCCAGGACTAGATGTGATTACAAAAAATAAGCTGCTGAAAATTAAAAAAAAAAAACAAGCAAGCAAAGGAGAAAGAATCCAACCATAGAAAGTTACTATGGGAATAGAGAAGACCAGGTATCATCTTCAGAGGAGGATACTGAAGGAAAAAAGACTGTCCTACCCCAAAGAGTAATGTCAAATGGTCACTTGCCCAAATAGAACTTTAAAAAAGACTTTAAAAATCAAATGAAAGAAATTGAAGAAAAATGTTTTAAAATAAGAACAATCCAACAAAAACAAGATTATGAAAAGAAAGTCAAGCAGTTAGAAAAGGAGATTCAGAATCTGAAGGAAGAACATGACTCTTTGAAAATTACAATGGGGCGGGGGCAGCTAGGTGGCGCAGCGGATAGAGCACCGTCCCTGGAGTCAGGAGGACCTGAGTTCAAATCTGACCTCAGACACATAATACTTCCTAGCTGTGTGACTCTGGGCAAGTCACTTAACCCCAATTGTGAAAGAAAGAAAGAAAGAAAGTGAAAAAGAATTAGAATTGGGCAAGGGTAAGACAGCAAAGTTATGAGTCCAAGAAATAATAAAACATAAAGAATGAAAAAACAGAAGAGAATATGAAATATCTCATAAGAAAAACTGGGCTTAGATTCTTATGATCTAACCACTGCTCAGATTCTTGAAATCTAGCCACTGCTCAGATTCTTAAAATCTAGCCACTGTTCAAATTCTTAAAATCTAGCCAATAGCGTACTAATGTTCAGACTCCTTAAGAGTCTGCCCCAAAAAAAACCAACTGATCTGGAGAACAGATCAAGAAGAAAGAAACATAAGAATAATCAGCCAATCTGAAAGCTATAACAAAAAAAAAGAATATTGATACAATAATACAAGAAATAATTAAAGAAAATTGTCCTGAAGTGTTAGAACAAGAGAGGAAAGTGGAAATAGAAAAAATCCAGCGATCACCACCTGAAAGAAATCTTACAAGGAAAACCTACAGGAATGTCATAGTCGAATTCTGAAACCCCCAGGTAAAGAAGAAAATATTACAAGCAACAAGGGAAAAAAATTAAATATGGTGATGCCACAATTAGAATCACATAAGACCTAGCAGCAGTGACACTTAAAGACCACAGGTCATGGTACACTATATATCAAAGAGCAAAAGAACTGAGGTTGTGGCCAAAAATATCATACCCAGTAAAGTTAAGCATAATCTTGAATGAAAAGAAATGGACATTTAATAAATTGCCAGACTTTTGGGATTTTATCTAAAAGGAAAAAAAAACCCTGAACTTAATAGAAGATTTGACATATAAGATCCAAGAGAAATTACAAAGTACATATCAAAGACTAATTACAAGGGATTCAATAAGAACAGACTTTAATTTTTTTATGAGGAAATGTAAAAAAGTACGTCTAAGATTATTTTTAGTAATTGGGTAGTTCAAAAGAAAGATTAGAGTAGGCCTGAGTATGATAGGCTTCTAAAAAGTAAATCATTTAGGAAAAGGTAAAAAGAGTAATTATCTTACACAAATGAGGTGTGAGAGGAAGAATTGTCACAGAGGGATTAGATGGGGGAGGAGGGCTGTAGTTCTAGAACCCTACTTTTATCAGGAATGGGTTAAAGAGGGAACAGTACATATATATATATATTTAGAAGGGTATAAAAATCAAAGACAAGGTTTATTAGAACATCTGTCATACTGGGCAGACTCTTAAGGAGTCTGAACATTAGTAAGCTATTGGCTAGATTTTAAGAATTTGAGCAGTGGCTAGATATTAAGAATCTGAGCAGTGGCTAGATTTCAAGAATCTGAGCAGTGATTATAAGAATCTGAGCCCAGTTGTTTTTCTTATGAGATATTTCATATTCTGTTCTATTTTTTCATTCCTTATGTTTTGTTTTATTATTTCTTGGACTCATAACTTTGCTGGCTTGCCCTTGCCCAATTCTAATTTTCTTTTTCTTTCTTTCTCTTCTTTCTTTCTTTCTTTCTTTCTTTCTTTCTTTCTTTCTTTTGTTCTTTCTTTTTCTTAGTGAGGCAGTTGGGGTTAAGTGACTTGCCCAGAGTCACACAGCTAGGAAGTATTATGTGTCTGAGGTCAGATTTGAACTCAGGTCCTCCTGACTCCAGGGACGGTGCTCTATCCGCTGCGCCACCTAGCTGCCCCCGCCCCATTGTAATTTTCAAAGAGTCATGTTCTTCCTTCAGATTCTGAATCTCCTTTTCTAACTGCTTGACTTTCTTTTCATAATCTTGTTTTTGTTGGATTGTTCTTATTTTAAAACATTTTTCTTCAATTTCTTTCATTTGATTTTTAAAGTCTTTTTTAAAGTTCTTCTATTTGGGCAGATGGGCATAGAAGGGTATTTAGATTAATGAGAATGGTAGAATAAGGAGTTATCCTTGGAGGGGAGGTAGATTAAGTAATAGGATGGCCAGGTAGTGGGTAGAAGTAGAGTAGTCAGGAGGGATAGGAAATAAATACACACAAACATGAAATAAAGATCAGGAATAGAATTTATTAGGGAAAAAAACAGGGGTAGTAATCATGATCTCAGACAAAGTTGAAGCTAAAATAAATATAATCAAATGAGAAAAATAGAGAAACTACACCATATGTCAGCCATATTAATATTGTTTTAAACTTTTAAAATAACTAGACAGAATAAGGTTGGAATATTGCTGTGGTGTAGGAAATGATGAGTTTGTGAACCTGGAAAACTATGGAAAGACTTGGTTTTATGAAGGAAGAAGTTATCCACCCTCAGAGAAACAGGATAAAAAGTATAGTATGGTCTTACATAGATGCATATGAATATATATGTCTATATATGCGTATGATTATAGATATGTAAGTGTGCATATGTAAGTGTATGTATGAATATATATCTTTGTGTGTGTATATATATATGTTTATATATGCATATATGTATGTGTGTGTGTGTGTGTGTGTGTGTGTGTGTGTGTAAATATATCCACACTTAATTGTAGCCTTCTTTGGGGAGGTGGGGGGAAAAGGAGGGGAAAAAGAACAAAGTAAAAAGTGCATGGCAGAGAGCAAAGAAAACTTACAAGGAAGGAAAGAAAAGATAGCTCTGAACACAATACGTAGTATTTATTACATAGGCTTTCTTGAAATGGAAATTTATTGCCGTATATTTTGAATCCTCTCATGTTCTCTGTGCACATGGCAATGCTTTTTTTCTTTTCTTATTTTGCACTTAAGTTTTAATATTTAAGTTTATAATGTGTTCCTTTTTCTTTTCTTATTGTGTATTTAAGTTTTTAAAAAAGGAAAAAAAAGAACTGTGACCTAGAGAGGAGTAATGGACGACAGAGCTGCCAGCTGACAACTGCTCCTGTCCTCAGCACTGGTTCAGCCCAGGTATTTCCTGCCTTGGTGTGCTCTATCTCAATGCCCTTACTGTCCCTGGCTGCACTGCTGCCACTGTGCAGAACTCCTGGACACTCCCCCGTCCCCCAACCGCTCACAGTGTCTGCAGACCTCTTCTCTCTCTTCCTATGCTACCCCAGGATGGAAAAATGACTCCCAGTGACTTTTTTTGTTTGTTTTGCTTGGGGTTTTTTGTTTTTCTTTTTTTTTTTTTTTGGCTTTGCCAATCAGGATTTGGTTTGCTCTAGATTGTTGTGGGGAGATATGCTGGGTGAGCTGGGAAAAATGCTGACTCTCACATTACCATCTTGACTTGGCCTCTACCTACAAAAAGCCTTCTTTTAAAAGCCTCTTGAATTCATTTCTAATTGAGTTCAAGACTTCATCTAACTAATCTAATCTTATTTTTCATAAAGACCTGTGGTTGGGCCTGTATTTTGCATTTCCTAAGACCCTTTGTTTGTGACTTGAGGTCATGAGAGAACTCTGATATCCATGTGGGAGAAAGTAACCTTTCTTTCCTAGGGTAGAACTGGGAACCCAACCAGCTGACCACTGTTTATTTGTTTTGTTTGGAACAAAATGTTTATTGAATGGAAGTTTTTGCCATGCTCAGGATGCTCCATGATGAACCATTTTAATAGATCAAAACTCTACATTCTGGGAATAGAAACCTTTTTTAAAATTATGTACAAGTTGCTATTCCATTTATAAATATATATATATATATATATATATATATAATATGTATATATAATTTATATTTAATGATTTTTCTCCTTTTTTCTTCCCTCCCTGAACCCCCTTAGAGCTGGCTACCATTAGACACAAATAGTGTGTGTGTGTGTGTGTGTGTGTGTGTACATATATATATATATATATATATATGTATGTATGTATATGTAAAATTGTTCAATACATACTTATATTTATCAGTTCTTTCTCTGGATACAGATAGCATCTTTCTTCATGTGTCCTTTGTAGTTAATTTGGGTATTTGTAATAGTCAAAATGACTTATTCCATCATTATTTTTTTTTTAGGCAGTTGGGGTTAAGTAACTTGCCCAGGGTCACACAGCTAGTAAGTGTCAAGTGTTTGGTCTGAGGCCTGATTTGAACTCATATCCTCCTGACTTCAGGGCCAGTGCTCTATCCACTGTGCCACCTAGCTGCCCCCCTCAAAGTCTTTCTTAAAACAACATTGCTGTTACATTGTTAAGAAAAATTTATCTCCTTAACTGGAAGCATAATCATGAGCCATTCGTGTTTCATAACTGTTCATCTAAGGCAGAATTACTATGGACCAGGGCATTTAAATCTGCTTCATTAGGCCATGATCCTAACCTGGCGACCCTCACGTTTATACATCTGTACATCTTGTATGTATATACTATAGTTATTTACGTGTTTTCTCCCCTAGTAGAATTTAAACTTCTTGAGAGCAAGCAATGTTTTTTTTTCTTTTCTTTGCATCTCTAGCATTTAGCCCACTGCCTGGAACTTAAAAAGCACTTGGAAAATGCTTGTTGACCGGCAGACATCAATCCTATCTATATGCAGTATTCCATGCCCATAGTCTCTATTAAGACAGGAGGGAGACACATTTTCTCAGCTCCAAAGAAAAGGAAATTGAACATCATTATTGTTATATTAAAACTCATACGTTTTAATGTATATTTACAAAATAAAAATATGAGGAGTTTCTGAAATGAGTCATGCTTTAAAAAGATAAAATAAAATCCTAGAACACCTTCTAAATAAATGAAACTTTGTGGCTCCCTAATAATTCACTTATATAAGACTTTAGGAGAAAGGGCTCCAAGAGCCAATTATTTCCTTTGCAAATACATTGTAGAACACCACCCTTGACCACCATCCAGGATGATATAGAGTAAAGTTCCTCATCTCTAATTTACCTCATTTCATTGTAAGCTAAGAATCTTATCAGTACTGGAGACTTCAAGATTTTAGGACCTAATTCGACCTCCTGAACGGGCTAATAGGTAGCCTGAAGAAAAAAAGGAGTGTGTTCTGGTGACCAAATAGCTTCAAATTGTGTGAGGAAATGGGTCTTCTTTGAATTGGAACCCGTTTGATGCCAAATCTATGGGTCTGGTAAGGATATGTTCCTTCAGGGTTTTCTACAATCTGCTGGAAATAATTAGAGAATTATTATGTGTTGAGGACCAGCTCTAAAGAGTCCGATCTGGGTTCAACATCCAGGACAGAGTTTCACTCTTGCCCAGTCTTAACCCACAGGGCTCAATTATTTAGAAAGCAGGGCTCTCCAAATCTCCCCCTGCAAGGGAGGTTTTCTGAGAAGTTCCTTCTCACTTTTTGAACCTTAGATTTACACATTTACTCCTCTATGCAGGTGGCACCAAGGCACGTGGGAAAGCCTTGGAAAATACAACCCAATCTAGGAACCCTGATGATGAAGAAATGTATGTTGTCACGTCCTCAGCAGATGTTTTGGGGAGTGTCTCACGGGGAGGACTCTTTGAAGTTAGGCTAGATTTTCTCTATGTATCCTGTACCCTCAGATGAATAAACTGAGTCAGTCTTTACTGCTCTGCCTGGCCCACGTCTCACATTTATTTTGCGCCTTCCCATTCGGTGCACTATCTGATTGCTGGCGGCAATTACGAATACATAATATAGAGAAAAATCTGTACTGGGGTGGAGGGGTGGTACACAGTTAAGGAATGATCAGAGTGGGAAGAAGTTAGTCCCAAAAATCCAGAAGGCACAAAGAAAGGAAAGGAAGGTCATAGCAACATAGAATCAGAGATTCAGAGCTGAAAGGGATTTTAGAAGCTTTCTCCCTCATTCTACATACAAAGAAACTGAGGCTTGAGAGAACAACTTACCCAAGCTCACACAGCTAGTAAGTGGGTATAAAGGGACAGGTAAGAATTTAGAGTGGAACAGAGAAGAGTCAGAGCCAATATGGAGTTGGAGCTACGTAGGTTTAATGTGCTTTACATACATTCATTATCTTGATCGTTGCAATAATTGCCTAATATTTATTTTTCTTATTTTTATTGATTCCTTGTGTTTTACATAAATTACATTTCCAAATATAGCCTTTCCCCATCTCCTACCCAATGTGCCTTCCCTTGTAACAAAAATATTGTAAAAGAGAAGAAAAAAATCACTTAAGCAAAATTAATCACATTACCGAGTCTGACAAGATTGACAGTATTCCCCACAGTATTCAAAACTTGCCTTTGCAAAGATGCAGTTTCTCAACTCTTCTCAAGGACGAAGGTTGGTCATTATAACTGCATAGCATTCAATTCATTGTTTTTTTATTCTTCAGTGTAGGTTATTTTCCTGAACCTGCCCCACTCTTCCTAACTCTTCTCATACTTCTCTGAAATCTTCATATTTAATGTTTTATTTTGTTTTATAACACACAAAAAAAATTCATTACAATAATTTGCTTAACTATTCCCCAGTCAATTGGCATCTATAGACAAGTGTTGTTTTCCTCTTTTTACAGATGAAAAGACTGAGACATTAAGTTAAGTGACTTATCCAAGATCACACAACTGGCAAGTACATAATCAGAGTCCTGGTCTAACTCCAGGACTGTTTCATCGCTCTACCTACTATATCACACAACCACCTCTCTTTTGTTCCAGCTGTCCAAAATTTATTATACTAGACCAGGCAGTCAAAGATTCACTTAGCATGGAACAAGCATTTATTAAGCATCTACTATGTGCCCTGTGCTGAGTAGATACTCCAATCAGCATAGCTTCAAGAACTTTTAGCCCACAACACTTATCTGCTCCATTATGGCAAGGATCCAATATTATCTAAAATGTGTACTTTACCTAGTGAAGAACTTGGAACAAAGTAAGAATTTGAAAAATGTTTATTGAGTTGGATTGAATTTTTGGGGGAGAGCCAATTGGGGTTAAGTGACTTGCCCAGGGTCACACAGCTAGTAAGTGTCTAGGCCAGATTTGAACTCAAGTCCTCCTGTGACAGTGCTGTATACATTAGACCACCTAGCAGCCCCTGGATTGAATTGAAATAAGCAGGCAGGTCAATGAGTCCTATAGGCAGTCTAGATGCCATCAACTGCAAAAAAAAGAGTTATAAAATGACATGCAAGTATGCAAGATGATAGTATCATGGGATTTCTGATCCAGTGGCCCTTCTAGATACAATAGGATACTGCTTAGACAAGACTATTAAAATGCCAAATTAATTTCCCCCCAAAAGGGAACAAGATATTTGCCCAAAAGGGATCACATTACACTGACAATTGACATTTAAATAATCAAACAGACTCTATCCACGCAGTTCAGTAATAGCTTCTGAAGCAGATGGATTGACTTGTTGGCCAACAGTTACTAGAGTTTTGATGAAGAGAGGGCTATTACTCTGGCATAATGCTCCAGCAAGGCCTGTTGTCATAACAGCTACAGGTTCACACTGGCCACCTCATCTGTTTCCAGAAAGGAAGTGGCCTCACTCCCCGCAGCTGTTTCCTTTCGTTCGGAGACTTCATTGCAATCAAGGTCCTTTTCTTCAGGTTTTTTCTTACATAGTCTCTTGTACGTCTGATATACTTCAGGAGAGACAAATACATGACAGCTATAAGCCATTTGATAGGGATAATAATAAAATTATTTTTATTGCAGTCAACTAATTGCAATTCAGGGTTTTTTATTTTAAAAATAAACCTGTAGTAAAGGAAGAAAAGGGAGGGAGAGAACTAATATAAGACAATGGACCTTAAACAACTTCTTAAGCATGGTGGAGCAGGATCAACAGACTTAGAGTCAGAAAAGCCTCAAGAGTTCCAATTCTAGCACAGCTGCTTACTGGCTGTGTGACCTTGGGCAAATGACTCTGGGACTGTTTTGTCTTTTATAAAATGAGAGGTTTGGACTTCATGGCTTCTAAGTTCCCTTCCAGTTCTACATATATGATCCCATAAGCAATATTATTTAATATTGTTTTAGACCATTTAAAATACCTAGACAGTATAAAATAGTTGAGCATAGGGGCAGCTAGGTGGCACAGTGGATAGAGCACCGGCCCTGAAGTCAGGAGGACCTGAGTTCAAATCCAGCCTCAGACCAACGATTTGACACTTACTAGCTGTGTGACCCTGGGCAAGTCACTTAACCCCAACTGCCTAACCAAAAAAAAAAAATACCTGAGCATATACCTACCAAAACAGACATAGTAACTATAGGAACATAAACATGAAACACTCAGATCTAAATAATTGAAGTAATACTTATTGTTCATGGGTAGGTAAAGCCAATATAATTTTTTAAATGACAATTTTACCTAATATATTTATTTAATGTCATCCCAATTATTTAAAAATTGTTTTACTGAGTTAGAAAAAATAACAAAGTTCATTCTGAAGAACAAAAGGTCAGGAACTTCAAAGAAACCAGGGGAAAAAAGTGTAAGGGAAACAGATTCAGCAGTATCAGACCTTAAACTATATTATAAGATGAGAGTATTGTTGAAGTGTAAAAATGATAATTTCTATCATTTTAAATTAAAATTTTCGTGTATGAATAAAACCTACGTAGCCAAGAATAGAAGGAATGCAGAAAATTGGAGGGGAAAACTTTCATAGGCAATCTGAGATAGGATGTGATTGGGTTGGCATATTACTATGGTGTAGGAAATGATGAGCTGGTTGATTTAGAAAAACGTGGGAAGACTTGGACTTAAGAAGGAAGATGCAGTCCACCTTCAGAGAAACAGACGATAGGAGGAAATGGTCTTACATATATGTGTATGAGTGTCTATGTTTATATATGCATATATTTATAAATATCTATGTGTATATACACATACATATATATATATACATGCTTAATTGTAGCCTTCTTTAGGGTGGTGGGGGGAGGGAGGAGAAGAAAATAAAGTAAAAAATGCATGGCAGAAAACAAAAGAAAACCAACAAGGAAGCAAAGAAAAGCTGGGCAGCTTTGAAAATATGTGTAGTATTTATTACATAGGTTTTCTTAAAATTGAAATTTATTGTTTTATATTGAATCCTCTCTTATGGTCTGCTGTGTAAATGGCAATTTTTTTCTCTTCTCATTTTGTATTTAAGTTTAAAACCAAAAAATTACCAAAAAATGCATATTAAACTTTAAAAAAAATAAAATAAAATAAGATGATAGTATCATGGGATTTCTGATCCAGTGGCCCTTCTAGATTTAAATCTTTGGTCCTCTGACTCTAGGGCTAAAGATTGATTGTAACTACACTAATGCATTGTTGGTAGAGCTGGGAATTAGTATGACCACTCTATAAAAACAAGTGGGAATTATGCAAACAAAGTGGCTTTAAAAGTCCATTTTTTAAAAAAAAAGTTACTGAGATGAAATTTCTTGAGGCCAGCTCTGCGTCCTTCAAGGCTTACTGTTTGTTGATTCGGTGGAGTGGCCTGGAGCAGTGTACACTTCACTCAGACCAAACCTCAGCCACTGGAGTTGTCTTTAAGGTCGGTTGTCTAAAGATGTCGTAGGAGGACAACTGCCTTTATTTTTGCTGCTCTGTTTTCATTTCATGGCAATTTTCTGTCTGTTTGTGGAGGAAATCTGGAGAGCCTGAAAATCTCTGACCTACTCTGCAATTTTGTGGTATATTTAAAAGGATTAGCAAGTTGTGCATAGCAGTTTCATGTACAATTGTCTTTTTTATTGTAATATGTTATGAAAATGCTTGTTTTATAAATTAAAAATAAAAGTTTAAAAAGCTAACTGAAATATAAAAAGACCTACATAGTGAGACAATCAAAAAGTCAAAGTTTTTAAAAAAGAGTGAAATGAGGCATCTAACTCTTCCCATCCCAATCCTAATACTAAAAATGTGTAGATGTTATACTTAGGGTGCACCAACCTAAAATAATGAAAAATCCATTCAAGGTCTGGAAAAATCCATAGTTCAAAGGGAAGGCAAATACTTCTGCGATTTGTTCTGAATTGAAAGATAACTGAATCATTGTGGAACATGTTTGTATATTCTGAGCTCCTGTTTCCATGCAAATGGTCCTGCACCTGCCAATGAAAATGTGATCTAAGTAAAATTCTGTCAACAAGAATAGCTTATATTTATAAAAGACATCATAGTATCGTGGGTAGAGAGCTATGTTTGGAGTAAGGAACTTGGGTTGAATTCCTGTGTCTGACACCTTCCAACCACCCAGATTCCAACTTCCATGTTATCCAACTTCTCATTCTTCTTTACCCCATGTCCAATTGTTGTTGTTAGCTGTGTCCGACTCTTCCTGACCCCATTTGGGGTTTTCTTGGCAGAGATATTGAAGTGGTTTGCCACTTCCTTCCTTCAGCTCATTTTACAGATGAGGAAGTCAGCAAACAGAATTAAGTAACTTGCCCAGGGTCACACAGCTTGTAAGTGTCTGAGGTAGGACTTGAACTCAGGAAAACACATTTACTGACTCTAGGATGGGCATCTCGCCACCTAATTGCCAATTAGTCTTGTCATTTCTACCTCCACAACATATATAACTCCTTTTCACTCACAGAACTATTACCTGACTTCAGACTTTGCCTTAGACTATTGTAACAGCCTCGTAACTCTTTCTCCAAATTTCTCCCTTCTGTAATCCACCTTCATATAATCCATATAATCCAAACACAGCTGCTAAAGTAAATATCCTAAAGTCAGATCTGACCATATTTTTCTGTGGATTAATATAAATGCCTCTCTTTGCCTCCACAATCTGTCTCCAAAATAGATCTCCAGATATAGCGTGCATTATTTCCCAACTAAAATGGCCTATTTGCTGTTCCTCAAACATGACATTCCATCTGTTGTCCTAGTCCTTTGCACAAGATGCCCTATTCCTTAAATACATTCCCACAGCC
The DNA here is from genome assembly GCF_003287225.1 of Phascolarctos cinereus. Classification (NCBI taxonomy): domain Eukaryota; kingdom Metazoa; phylum Chordata; class Mammalia; order Diprotodontia; family Phascolarctidae; genus Phascolarctos; species Phascolarctos cinereus. The sequence goes on from NW_027556402.1 coordinate 28,358,503, forward strand.
TCATCTCCACCTCTTAACAATCCCTAGCTTCTTTCAGAGCTAAGCACAAATGTCATCTCCTACATAGAATGTTTCCTGATCCTACCAGATGCTAGTACTCCCCCTCAAAATTACCTTGTACTGGTGGCGGAGTGGATAGAGTACTGACCCTGAAGTCATAAGGACCTGAGTTCAAATCTGACCTCAGACCAAACACTTGACACTTACTAGCTGTGTGACACTGAGCAAGTCACTTAACCCCAATTGCCTAAAAAAAAATTGCCTTGTGCTGAAGCAGGCAGGTCCACTGAGGAAGAGAGCAGAGGCAGCACATCCCAGGCAAATTGAACTACCACCTCCTCTCAGACCCAGAAGGAGCCAGTCCAGGACTCTGCTCCTAAGAGCCCCCAGAATAGCGGTGCCCTTGAGATGGCCAGCCCTCCTTCCAGCCCAGTTCCTCCCCAAACCCTACACCCAGCCTTCTTCCAAGTAATCAACCTTTGTGAAGATGTGACCTGGTAACTGTTTCTACACGTCTGATAGCTGCCACCTCGCCATTAGCCACACCCTACTGAAGGCTGGAAAAAAAGCATGTTCTCACCCCCAAAGTCTCAGCACCATCAAAGGGTCCGTTATAAAACCCGGATAGCTGAACCCTTGTCTCCCTCTTTTAAAATGTGCATTTCTTGAGAACAGGGACTATCTTTCTTTTCTAATTATGTCCACAGTCCTTAGCACAGTGCTTTGTGCACAGTAACTGCATAATGTGCTTAATAAGTGCCTTTTAATTCATTCATTGATGTGCATATATGATATGCATGTCTTTCCCATAGAATGTAAGTTCCGTGAGGGCAGGAACTGTTCCACTTTTATCTTCATGTCCCCAGTACTTACTTGTAGGGCTTGACTCATGGTAAATGTTTATGATTGATTTTTAAATGTCACGATAAATGGTGGATAACGTGTGTAAACATTTTTATTTTAAATTTTACTTCTTAATCTGTTTTTCTTTTTCAGAATAACCTTAATTTCTTTCATGCCTCTAGTCTATAATTCATCACCATCATCATCATCATTCTTATGTATAGATAGTGCTGTCATTTAGGAAATGATCATGACCATGTAATGCTACACTTGAAGTCAACAGAGACCTGGGTTCAAGTCGCATCTTTGACACTTACTTGTTGGTCACATGCATGCTGATACACAAGGTATCAGACACTGATATGAGACAGGTTAGCAGAGTACTCCTCTGCATAGATCAGGCTAGTTCTTTCCCTAAAAGACAAAGCAGTTGTCCCTGAAACTTGACAGACTCAGAAGATTGTGGCTTCCCAGTCACCTGAGGGCAGCCCAAGTGGACGTAGGACCCTTCAGATTTGACCCTGCCCTGCCTACTGAAGGGGAGTTGAATAAAGTGCTATAGCCTTGTCAAATATTCTATTTTTTGTAACTTTAATAATTTATCATACTCTAACAATTAAAGTATAAAGTGGGAAATTAGTGTGTCACATGAATAATTTCAAAAATAAATAATTTCAGAAAGGAGGAAAAGTATTGTGCTATAGTTACACTTCCTTAGCACCCTTGAATCATTATATATGTAAGTATTCTAAGTAAACACATCTAAGTAAACATTCTTTTGCTAACTGTTGACCCAGCTCTTTCATTACTTTTCAATTCTGCTGGACTGTGACCAATTGTAATGGGTCAGACCTAGCTCAGGCCAAGTTGGGAGACCAAGTTCAAAACTGGAACAAAATGGTTCCTCAAGCCTGATACTTGATTTTCTCTAAGTGAAAAATGAATGGGAATGTCCTGATGCTTATGCAGGACGCTGAGTGTGCCTTACATTGCTCCACCACTTGAGTCCCCTTTTCACATAACCCAGATGTCACAAGTGCACATCCACAGACTACCAACAGAACGCATAAGCTGCCTGAGAGATAGAGGAGTCACTCAGCAGAAGTTACCTCTTCCAAGGCTGGTGGGCGAGAAGAGCCAACAGGAAACCAAAGACGTATCCCATCAAAGGAAACATGAAAGAGATGACCAGAAGGGGACTATCTGCATTCCAAGATCCTTTCATCAATATTCCGCTAGCTACTATAATCACCACCAAGAGGAGCACCCCAACAACACTCCCAACCTACAACAAAGGAAAAAGGAAAAACGAAACATGCAGATAATAAGATCACTTTGCAATGAAACACCGTTAATTGGTGTAATAACAATCTAAAAGTAAATAGATGTTGGTTGTGAGGGAAGGTGGAAGTTGGTCAGAGGATTGGAAGGCAGTGTTTGCCTTAAAATATTCCCCCAATTTTGGATAGGGATGAGTCTAGACAAAATGTTTATGTAGTCCAAATTTATACTTGGTATTTCCTCTCCCTTAGCACTGTCCCATAAAACTCTGTTGTTCTAGGACATATCAACCCTGACCCATCATATTCATACTTTGCTATCATGATTCCTTCACTGAAATTTTTCCATCTTATAGCTCATCTTCTCAAACAGCTAATGTGATGTAATGGGGGTAAACAGATAAGCCCTGATCTGTGGGACCCTGGACCACTTCAAGCGACTATGTGGGTTCTGGCTTGATGATGAAGGAGTTGTAACTTTGGGGTGACACAGACTCCCTAGGTTGACAGCAAGGAGAGGTAGATGCCTCAAAAGAAGGCTGGCCACTGAGCTAACAAAAGTTAAAGGGAAAGATGGCAGCAGCTCTCACTCTTCCCTTCTGTCTACAAAATGTGTCTTCAGTCAAACTGAGACCTGTTAAAGACTTTAGCTTGAAAAGACAAGGTCCCCCACTGCATCCTGGGCTACCTGCAGTTGTCCTGATCCATATCTGGCCACTGGACCCAGATGGCTCCAGAGGAGAAAGTGAGGCTGGTGACTTTGCACAGCCCTCCCTCGCTTAAATCCAGTTCACATGCAAGTCAATTCATCACCTCCCTGATAAGAGCGAATGACAGACAGCAGAAACAAAACATGTATGGCCTGGAATTGCCACTGACTCTGATTCTGACTCTCTCTGCATGTCTCTCTGTTTCTCTTCTCTGCAGTGTGTCTCTCTGTCTCTCTCTCTCTGTCACTGTCTTGTCAATTTGTATCTCTCTCTCTGACCCTAGAGAAGAGGAGAGGAGGCTCCTATCCCCTCCAGCAACAATGGTAGCTGTTCTTACATGTCAATGAGCATGTGCCCTGCCTGTGTGATCCTGAACTTGAACTTGGACCTTGACTGCCTTTTCTGATGAGTATTTCTTTCCTTGGATTTAGGTAACCAAACATGTTTTAAGAGATAGACATTTTCAGCCTTGGAAGAAACCTAAGTTTGAGAGGTCTTCACTTCCACATTTTTCCTCTGGCCCTTTCCTTCTGCTACCATTACAAGGGACCAAGGGATGACTGTGTCATCCCAAACTGCCAGGTCCTTCAGCCAGAGCCCACAAGGGACCTCACACAACAGGGGAATTTCTTCTCACTATGAATGCAATGGTCTTTTGGCTGTACTATGTTACTTTTCTGCCTCCCTGAAAGAATTTTCCACCCAATGAAATGGCAATATTAAGAATGAAAATAGATAAAGTATGTATTCCATGAACACTTAAATAATGCTACCTCACATTTATATAGCACTTTAAGGTTAACAAAACACTTTCCTCATAGCAACCCTATACGATAAATAATGCAGCTAGTGGTAGGAGCAATAGCCCTACTTTCCCCATGCAGGGTAAGCTAGTTCCTCCAGAAAACATACTGAGACCTCTTTAGAAAGTTGGTTGGCTCAAGTCTCTAAAGAAAGACTCACATTTCCTAATTGCCTGAGTACAGATATACCATGAGGAGCTGGCTGGAGGGACTGGAGGGACCGAACTTCACTCAGCTGGCTCAACTTACCTGGCTCTCCAAGCCTATCTTTGTCAATATTCTTCTATTGCTAAGTAAACTTTTTATTTAACTATTGAATGACATAGGGGCCAGCACCAGTCATCTTGACTTTTGTCTTGTCACTGGACTCTGATGATTCTGGAAGAGAGAAAGAGGCTGATATCTTTGCATAGATCCACCTCACTTAAATCCCATTCATAAGCAAGTCAAGACACCACCCTTGTGAAGTCATTGGTCCTCTTTGAGAATGAAGGATGAACAACAATCTCTGAATAGTAGTAGCTGCCCTCTGGGGACCCAACCTGCCAGTTCAAGTTGGGCAATTCTTCTCCTTCTCTTCCTCCTCATTCTCCTTTTATTCCTCTTCCTCCTTCTGCCTTCTCTTCCTCTTCTTCTTCCTTTTTCTTCTTCCTTCATCACATATGGTCCCTCTGTCCATATGGGGTTATACCCTTACATGAGGGTACTCTGTCCAAAGGAATATAATTTTTGGTCGCTTTATTTTCGAAGATATCTTGGGATTCAGGGGCTAGATTTTTTTTCTTCTCTATTTATTTTATCTTTTTTTTTTTCAAAAAGCTGGGACAATTAACTCTTTGTCTTGCATAGTTTTTCATTTATGATTACTTGAAATACAACTCTAGAAAAACAGGCTTTGAAAAAGCCCATTGTGATTCAAATAGAGCTGCTTGAGTTTACTTTTAAACCCAAATCACTCAGGCTTTCATTAAATGGCCAATAATAAGTTCTAGTCCAAGCCTCCCTTGTTCATTGTTTGGGTTTTGAAGAGTGAGTGTAAATAACAATTATTTTCTGTTCTGGCCAGAAACTCTGAGGGTCTTCCCCTCCTAGATTGATTCTTTTGTTATGGCAAACTAGGCCACCTTTTTGCCTCAGACAAAAGGAGACCTGGGAAATACTTTAGTTGAAAAGGGCCAAGGTCTCCCACTGCATCCTGGGCCATTGCCAGTCATCTTGACCTAAGTCTTGCCGCTAGATTCTAAGGCCTCTGCAGCTGAGACTGAGGCTGATGACTTTGCACAGCTCTGCCTCACTTAAATCCAATTTATGAACAAATCAAGACACCACCCTCATGATGTCATTGGTCCTCTTTAAGAAGGATACACAATCTGAATGACCTATAAATGTCTCATTTTGTTCTAGTATCGAACCTAAACTACCATGGAAGTCCTCTGCATCAGGCCCACACCAAAGTACAAGTCTTATTGTCTCTGTGTTCTAGTTGAGAGAAATGAGTCTCACTTGAATGGGGGTGAAGACAACAGATAGTGGGAGTAATCAATGGGTGGTATTTGACGAGGTATGAGCAGCAATAGGACAGAAGGGCAAAGGATTGGAGTGTAGAACATAGTGTAAAGTTGAATTGGTTCATCAAGTTAAGAAAAGAATCATATGAGACATTGATGAAATTACTCTAAAAAAATTCAGGATTATGATATGTCAAAATGCAAAAAAAAAATGTTATTTTGCCATGAGAAATGATGAAATGGATAATTTCAACAGAAAATGGGAAGAGCTTTATGAACTGATGCAGAGCAAAGTGAGTAGAACTAGGAAAAGAATTTACAACATTATAGAGAAAAAAACTTAAAAAAAACCTTTAGAATTGATAAAGGCAATAATAAGCCACAAGTCCAAAAGAATGAAGATGAAACATACCCCTCTTCTGAGAAGGAAGTGAATGGGATGTCCCAGTGAAGATTTCTCAGTGTAATTAAGGTAATGAGTTCAGAAGGTAGGATAGGGTTAAGAATAGATTTCTGTGAGTTATTTTTTTTTAGTGACATATATCAGTAGTTAAAATTTGTCTAGTGGTTAAGCCTTAACCTACTTTTTTGTCTTATTCAAATGCGTCTTTGCCCCTAAAACAATCTGGCTCCAGAAACCCTTAAAAGTTTCCTTATCTATTCCCCTTATCTCCCTTTGACGGATCTTACTCAGCTGTCTTCCAGTTCCCAGCACTGTCTGTTCAATCCCTAAGACCTTCCAAAACAGTTGTAAATTCTCTTTTATGGTGGCCTGGCTCCACAGTACAAAGTCTAGCCTGACTGCACATTTTTTTATTGCTTCTTTGACATTATCTCAACAAACTAAGAAATCTAGAGATGTGTACTATGTCCTTGTCTTATATTAGAGTCCCGAGTGTGAGACTGTGAGCCGGATTAACGGACAGTTGGGGGAGGCAGGGGAAATTCAACCATCAGGGTTATTTAGACTGACTTCTGTGTCATCTCCCTTCATCAGAGCCCACTGGTGTGGGGACACCCAAATCTCGAGATTTGAAATAATAATAATAATATAGCAATAATAAATTAACTTTCTGTTTCTCCTTGGACATCTCTGTGTTTTGTTTTATTTTTAATTTGAGTGGCATCCCACACAGTTTGGTGCATTGGCCGGGAATTAAGCCTCTTAGGAGTCGACCCTCCCTAAGGGCTGAGAGCAGGTGCCTACCGCCGCTTTTCTTGGTGGCTCAGACTTGGGGATTGGTCTCCCTCCTGGGCGGCAGACATCCTGAAGAGAGGAACTTGGAGGAACAGAAACTACCCTGGCAAAAGGAAAAAAAAAAAAAGGGAAAGCTCCAGTATTGTGGTGCAAGTGAAAAACTCCAGCCGATGGAGAGAGCAGTCATGTAAGTTATACGCACATAACCTTAGGACGTGCCAGAATTTGTGGGTTTTGGGGAGAGGACTGTCTATCCCTAGAGAGACAAGCTAAGGTGACTGAGGGAAGGGTGTGATCCCTCCCTGAGGGCCTAGGGTAGGGTCCTGAAAGGGCCTAAGGTGAGGTCCTGAATAAATCACCTGAGAGGGGGCCTAGGGTTAGGTCCTGAAAAAATTCATAGGTCCTTGACCTGAGAGAATCTGGCGACAGATTTTTAGATAAATTTTAACATGGGTAAAGAGCAGTCTAAATCCTGTACCATGGAGCAGACAGGAGGTATACCAAGAAAATAGTCCCTTAGGGAATAAGCTTTAGAATTGGAATGAACCACCAAAATATAAAGGGAAAGATAAAAGAAAATAGTTAAATATGATTTAATGATTTGAGGATTTTACAGCAATTTGTTATATGTCTAATTTCTGTGTTTGTGTCTTTGTGTGGTATGATTGAGTGTCTGTGTGTGTAATCTGAACCTTTGCAGTCAGGCAGCCGCTTTGTTCCTCCCCCCTTCCTCCCTGGTAACAGCAGCCTTAGAGGAGTGGGTAGATGAGAGAGAGAGAGAGAGAGAGAGAGAGAGAGAGAGAGAGAAGAGAGAGAGAGAGAGAGAGAGAGAGAGAGAGAGAGAAGTACTTTATAGTGTGAATAGAGGTTTTGAAAGTAAAAAGGTTTGGAAACTCTTGAAGAGTTGTTGGAGAATATTCTCTTCCTAAGTTGGAATGTGGGAGGGGAGAGAGAGATAAGGAGGAAATGAGAGTGAATCTTTCCCCCTCAGATCAAAGAAAGGCAGATTGAGCAGCAACCAGAACACAAAGGCAATCTATGGGCAACTGTCAGGGGACTGCCTTGAGGGGCCACACTTGTTGGGATGGCTAGGTCCGGTGACTGCCGAGGAAATGAAATGTGATGTTCAGAATTTATTATGCTGTTTGGCACTAAGTGAAATATAATTGAAAATATAAGGATCTGAAATTTGTTACTTCAGTTTATTGGGAGGTGCCTTTTCAAGTTTTAAAACACTTAGTATTTTTTCAAATTGGTAAACTTTTGTGCTGTTATGTTAAGTAGCTTTTCGTAATTTGAATGTCATTAAAGTAAATTGAAAGAAACTAGAGAACAGTGGGAAAAAAATTGTGTACTGAGTGAACTGTTTAGAATGTACAGTAAAGTTGTAAAAGTGGCTGGGAAGGAGAGGGGGAGGGGAAGCCCTATTCAGTTATCTCCCTTCAGAAATGCAAAAGAAAGCTTTATGGGTAAGTTGAGAAAGTGTGAGGAAGTGGTCTGTTTAAAGTAGCATCACAATTGTGATGAATTTGTGCTGCAGAAGAAGATGTATTTATTTCAGACATAGCTAATAATAATAGCTGGCATTTAAGTAGGGCTTTAAGGTTTGCAAAGTGCTTTATATTATTATCTCAATTGATCCTCACAATAACCCTGAGCTCAAATTCAGCTTCAAACACTTACTAGCTATGTGACCATTGGCAAGTCATTCTCTGTGCCTCAGTTTCTTTATCTGCAAAATGAAGATAATAATAGAACCTACCTCCCAGGGTTGTTGTCAACCCTGGGTCAGCAGATACTTCCAAGCAGCCTTTGGGGTAAAGGTGCAGGGAAGGCTGGAACACAAAGGCAGAAATGGCCAGTCAGTAGAAGAACTCCAGGAACTATGGCAGGAAAACTGAGAGGACCCCACAAGTTACAGCCAGGCTTCAACAAAACAACCTCTAATTCCAAATCCAAAGTCTCATAGGCAAACAATGGCCTAAAACTTTTCTGGATGACTGCTAACCAGGTTGGAAGTTAAGTAGGCCAAAAACCTATTGGAAGAGACAATTTTATTTTAAACTGAAATTCAGAGCCATGAACAAAGTGATGTGAACTGTTAGACTTTGTCTCTGTACACAGGTTCCTTCATCTCATACTAGCATAAAAGACTTAGTTCTTCAAGTAGCAGGAGTCTCTGCATATGGCATCTAGGCAGGAGTAGAGTGGAGTCCCCTCTAACCTGTTTGAAAGACCTAGTTGTTAAATTTTCAGTTTGAGCATTTAAACCTTGGAAGTTGCTACAAAATAGGGATTAACTTGTTTTGTTAATTGACTAGATTTAAGAAAGTGTTAACAATGGAGATATATTTAAAGGTTTGTTTGCATGTCTTCCTCTCCCCCACTCCAGCCCTGTTGTTAAACATTTTACTACCACACCCCTGAACTTAGGAGACAAAAAGATGTCATTTGAATAGAAGTAAGTAAAGTGGAAGCAGAGAGGATCTATCTCAGCAAATTCAGAATACTAACATTGTCCCTGTGATCATCTTCAAAATCTGCATTGAGTATTTTTCAGGTGCTTGAGCAAACTGAAATTTCAGTTTGGTCAGGCTTAGTTTGGAGACCATTTTGATATTATGTTTGTAGCAAGTGCTTCCATAATGGGTTCTTGAAGAACCAAGAGCTGAGAAAGTTTCTACAGAACTGGAGACAAACTACCAGAAGTGAGAATGCTCCCTCTTGCCTAGAAGAAAAAGAGAGTTTCTCCCTCTCTTCTTTCCTCTATCCTTAGATTTTAATTTGCATGTAGCCAACAAAGAGATCAGGAAAGTGGCCAGTGGATAGGGAAAGCACCAAGACCAGGAAAAGTGCTTCCCTCTAGCTGAAGTGTCCACAAAGTGAAAGAACCAGAGGCCAGAGACTGATTATGGAGAAGAGACAAGGATTGGAATGTAAAGAAAGACCTCGACTTGCAAAACTGACAGCTGTTAGAAATCACACTGGGCTGGTGAGCTGATGGAAGAGATCATTCTCTAATTGCTGTCATCTGCTTCTAGATCCCTTCAATTCTGAGAGTGTGGGGAAATATCTTGTTCCAGTATTCTTTTCCATGAGCTGTGGGCACGTGGAGCCTAGCCAGCATTCTCCTCTGGCCATACCTAGAGATCTGGGAGGACAAACAGGAAGAGGCTTCAGAGATGGTTGTAGGCTGGTATCTCCAATGGAAATATTTAACGTTTTTCCTTTTCACTTTACACTGTGCACCATAAGTCATAGGAGCACAATCTGTTAAGTTTCTGAATTTGTAAATGTAAGCAGTCAGGACTTGAAAGGAAGAGTAGGGGTATATTTGTTGTGTACAGACTTTAAGTGTTATATTTTAATAATTCTAAGTAATATTCCATTTCATCTCTTGATTGCATTTTAGACCAATCTGGCAAGAGCTGATCCAAATGGTCTAGCAGAGGGGTGGGAACCTGCCTCCAGGCCACATGTGGCCCTCTAGGTCCTCAAGTGCAGCCCTTTGACTGAATCCAAACTTCACAGAACAAATCCCCTTAAGAAAAGGATTTGTTCTGTAAAACTTGGACTCCACCAAAAGGCTGCACCCAAGGACCTAGAGGGCCACATGTGGCCTGGAGGCCACAGGTTCCCTACCCCTGCTCTAGCATCACTGTTGAAGTCTCAGGCTTGGAGGTGGGGGGAGCAGTCCAGGTGTCCATAGACTACAGTGGTTGTATATAGTACTAGTAAATCGTATATACTCCTATACAGTAGACTATCTAGTCTACAGACTGCATCCTACACTGGCCAATAAGGACCTTTTAAGAAAGCTACCTCACATTTGCATCGGAGAGAAACTGACCGATCTACTGGATTGGGCACCTGAGTAGACCACCACCTGGTGGGAAATTCAGGTATTACATGCATTCACCAGAAAATTTCTGAGTTGATATGCCATCTTTCTGTAGGCTAAAGGAAGGCTTGATCTAAACGAGCTGATCTATAAGACAATTCCAAAAGACTTATGATGGGAAATGCTATCCACAACCAGAGAAAGAACTACAGAGTCTGAATGTAGACCCAAGCATACTATTCTCTCTCTCTCTTTTTTTTTTTTTGGTTAAGTTTGCTGTTCAAATGAAAATTTCTGTTTTGGAAGGTTAAAAGATTGGGGGCTTTTATCCACAAGGTTGATCTATACCATAATTTTTCCTTTATCTCTGTCATTTGTCATTTACTGAGGGCTTCCAAGTCTCAACAAACGGGGTAACTTACTCTTAGGATGATTTTAGCTTGTTTCGGCCACTTGAAATTCACAAAGATGCCAAAAGCCACAGGTATGAGGAAGCATAAGAGAGCAATTCCTGAAGAAATAGAAAATATATCAGACCAAACCATTTCTGAAAACTTGACATCTCCCTTCTCAATAACTATTTAATTAGATTTTTAAAAATCCTTAAAAGACAATTCCAATCAGTATAACCAAGGAAATGAACATATTTAATGTGTAGTTTTTAAGGGAGTGAAGAATTCATTGGAATCCTTTATACTTGCGCAGAGCTGATATTGCAACTCCAGTCTTCTGTCTCCAAATCCAGGGCTCTTTCTACCATACTACACATATGATTATTTAAAGAACATTTTTTTAAAAAGTTACTTTTTTCCACTTTTTTTTAAAGTTACTTTGTCCACTTCTAAGTTCTCCAAATCCAAAGCTTTATCATCTATAACCCACATGATTAAACATTTATAGAATGACTACAAAGTAGATAGCACTAGACCAACTTATAGGATTTGGATCAAACCAGTCCCAGATATGAAGTGGTTTATAATTTATTTAACTCTTAAGCATACAAGCTTCAATATGTCTACAGGACAAAGTTTCAATGACTTTTTCCAAAGCTATGATCAAACCACAATGGGGAGAAAATCCTACCACATCTCTTGCTTCCACAGAGAGGTCAGCAGGGAGAAAAGAGACCTAAGTGAATAATCACAGAGAAAGATAAAGGGAATCTGTATGGGGTATGGGAGTTGAGAGTGGGGAATAGATGATAGCAAGGGATGTTTGTAGAATGCAAGTGAACTTTAAAAATCTGTCCTTGGAGAAAATAGTTATTTGCTTCTGCAGACATTTATTTAGCATATTATATATTCAAGACCTGAAGTACAATTTCAAAAGCAAAAGGACTTCAGAGAATTTACAAGGGGAAGCAGCAAGTTCACAGATAAGTAAATGCAAAGTAAATTGAGGGGGAGGGAGCATTAACTAGAAGATCAGAGAATGCTTCCCCAAGGAGATAGTACCAGAGCTGAAATCTTTTTTTTCCCCGCTTTTTGGTGAGGTGATAGGGGTTAAGTGACTTGCCCAGAGTCACACAGTTAGTAGGTAGAGCTTAAATCTTAAAGAAAAGGATTCTGAGAGTCAGAGGTAAAGCATGGGGGATGGATGGCCAGTGTGAAGGCATTGTTTATTGTTGTTTATCCTTCATTCTCGAAGAGGACCAATGATATCATAGGTGAGACATGAAATGACAACCTCACCCACTTTGGCTGGAATGTAGAGTTGGTGAAGGGAAATACTATATAATTTGTCTGGAAAGACAGGTCGGAGTCGGATTATGGAAGACCTTTAATGCCGGGGGGGGGATAACATGGGTCATAACATACAAGATTATTTTGGCATCTGTGTGAAAGGTGGTTGGGGGAGAGAGTGTCTGGAGACAAGGAAGGACTAATCCAGATGAGATGCAATGATGGCTTGAACTATCATAGTAACCATTATAGTTCAGTGTAAAGAAAGGTATAACTGCAAACCGGAGACAGAATCACTGAGATTTGATCGTTGGGATGTGGAAGGTGAGGTAGTCCAAAGATTCAGAGATGATTGCCAACATGGGTGACTGATAGGATGGCCATGCCCACAGAAGATACAGAAAAGGCTGAAAGAAGGGGTTGGGGGGCAGCAATTATGGATCTTTTGTATTCCATCCACGAGAAGTAAGCTGATAGTCTAATGGGCATGATGGAAGATAAAGCTATGGAAGCTGAGATCTGACTTGGATACACTGTGATTATTTTTTTTTAACCCAGATAATAGCTGATGCATTAAATCACACAGTGATTGTCCAATATACTTTCCAATTCAATGATTTAAAATTTAAAATAGGCAAAATTAACCCAAGTCCTTTAACTTTTTCCATTCTCTAGAGAAATGAATATAAAATTAATTACCATGCATCTAAAGCTGATATTTACTTCCCAAGTTCAGTACAGTACCTATGTTTTGATAAGGCAGGATGAGTTTATTCCGTTCAAGATCCCAGGATCGAGTGTAGAGGTAAAGGCAGAGCGGCATCATTCCAGTAGCCATTATCAAGGAACAAGCTGTCATACTGATGCTGCAAGTAAAATAAAAATGATGCTCAGGAGTACAAGTTGGAAATTTAAATTCAGTCTTAAATTAACTTATTAACTACTCTGTTGTGGACTACATGGAGTAAATTACCTGACATTCTTCTAAGTGTTACAAATCATGGACAGAAGGCTATATTTGTGGTCCAAAAAAGGTTTCTAGAAGTTGGACTCTGTCGTTAAGTAATCAATCAACCAGTCATTCATGGAGGACTCATTATATGACTGGAACTGTGTTGTTGAGGGTACAAAAGTATAGGACATGGTCTCTGCTCTCAAGGAGCTTAGAATTTAGTTAGAGGGTGTACAACTAACACATGAAACAAATACTAAACAATATTATCTTAACTACCTATAAGAAGTACAGAGAAGGAAGAGATTAGCATTGGTTAGAGAAGTCAAGTGAGGCTTCAAGGGAGGAGATGGGCTCTGAGCTGGACTTTGAGTTGGGGGGGACAGAAACAAGAAGAAAGGGTATTCTACGTAGGAGAAATAACCAGTAAAGGGAAGTGGCTGAGAGAAAACATCAGGTATTCAGGGGATAGTGATAAAATCAACTGGGCTGAAGTAGAAGCTATGATTTGGGGAGTAAAGGGGGGGAAATGATTGATAGTTTATAGGGTGGCAGACCATGGAGTACAATTGACAATAAAGTAGAAATATTTTGTGTATTCTTTCTTTTTTATTCATTTATTTTGAGTTATCAACAATCACTTCCATAAAGTTTTGAGTTTTAAATTATATTTTGTGTATTCTTAAGCACTTCCACACCTCACACACATACACACCATGAGTAATGTTTTCACAAGTCATACCCCACCACCCCCACCTCCTCAGAAGCAGCCTTAGGCCAGAGGGGCAGAGGCAGGTGTCCCAAGGTTTCCTCTTACCACAAAATAGTAACTGTCCACAGGTAACAAAATGGCTAGTTATGACTCTGGGAACAAGTCAGAGGAGACAAAAATCATTTCCTTTTTTGACTAAAGACTGGAAACCAATCAGATCTGCAATAAAACCAGGCAAATTCAATAAACACAATTTGCCTGGATTCCAGAAAACCACCTGAGAAATGTTTTCACTTTGCACAAAATGGAGGGAGATATGGGGAGGATAATAGTACATTTTAGGTGAATCTGGAATTGGCTGCACAGCTAGTGTTTAATCAACAGATGAACGTCAGTCTGGAGAGATATCTACAGTGGCATGATGCACAGCTGCTTTTTTTATACTGTTCTTCTTAACACTGTTAACAGTTATTTGGGTGAATGAAGGCATAGATTGGAGTTGTCTATCAACTTCTCATGAAATTGAAAATATGGCATGAAAGAGGGAAAACTAACAGTACGTGATGGAATTGGGAACAAGAAAGAAAGTTCCTGGTAAACTAGGAAGATAGACAAAATCTGAAGGGACAACATTGAATGGGGATAAATGTAAAATGTTCTGTGTTTAAAAAAAATCAACTGGACAAGTACAGACTATAGGAAAAATTAGGGTTAGGATTCCAAGGCCAGCCTAGTGCAACATGCTGTCTTTCATCATCATCATCATCATCATCATCATTATTCACCTTATTCTCATATTTTTCAAAGGATTTCTGATAGAAGCAATCTAATAATAAAGTTACTATATCCCACTGTGGTAAGAACTCTCTCCTTACCCTGCCCCCATACAAATGAGGCTAGTCGGTCCTTAGAATGTATTAAGACCATCCTTAAGACATAGAAAGCAGCCACAAGGAACTCCAGCACATCTCTGATTCCTGGCTCATGGATCGCAATGGGCATTTCAGGCAAGGGATTTCACTCAACTGAATCAACTCAAATTGTCCTCAACGTCCATCACTGCTGAATTACCCTTCTCTTGCTAAAGTGATTTACCCCTTTTGTTTACTGAATGACCAATGACGAATGACCACCTAAACTCCCAGGGTACTGGCCTGAGTCAGGTTCAGCCAAGAATACCCACTATTGTTTAAAAATATTTAATCTTCCATGGACTATTAGACCCATAGATAAAGTAACTGCTTTTTGTAATTGAATGAAAGTATTAAGATTTACTGGCCCATCCTATGACATGAACTTAAAAGCATCTTTGGGACAACTCTAATAGCAGACAAGATGATGGATAAGTTTCTATTCTCACATGGTATTTTTTTTTCATTTTTTAAAATTTCAGCTAGACATTTATTTTTTAAAAGTTTTTCATAGTAGTAGTTATTACTACTACTGTTATTATTATTATCCTTCCTCAAAGAGTCCAATTACCCAATCACAGTATAATAAAGTATAATAATAAATAAATAGCATAATAAAGGCCATATGATTGGATAGAGGGGAAGAGAAAGGAGGAAGGGATTCAAGGGAGCTCACTTTTCCAATGTGTCCTAGAGGGCAAGTGATAGGGTTCTGTGTATGTATTCATGAGCCTGACAAGACTATACATCCTACCTTCCCCCCACAACCTCCATTTACTGCTTTTTAAATTTCTAAATTCTAGCAGGTCGAAGGAGCTACATTAGCATAGCTCCCCAAAAGTCCTTTCCCTCTCTGGTTCAAATTGCAGAATAAACTTACTGAATAGAAAGAATCAAGATTTGGGGGAGACATTGTGTAGGCTTTCTATTAGACCAATTGCACAAAAATAACTACATGAGCATAATCTGAAATTTTCACAAAATCAATCATTTGAGCATTTCAAATTCTTTTTAAATCATTAAATTTAAAATTGGATAACCCTTGTGTACTGCCTGCTGTTGTAAATATTAACATAGATAGAAAAACTATACAATGAACTTCTGTGAAGAGCGTGAGAAATCAGAGATTACTTAATATCTCTGACAAGAAATTCCGGTATTGCATAAACATCAGAGAGTGTAGCCAACCAGGTAGCTACATTGTTTAACCATAGTGGAATTTTTTGTTCAAAACAACTCCGAAATTACAAGACTCCACTTGTACTAGTAAAAGGGTCATGATTGTCCCCAAGCTATAAGTAGAAAATAATAGTACAGAGAAATTCAGCAACATTATGCTAAAATAGGGATATGAACTAAAATGAAAAGCCATGACCATCTTGGTACCAAAGGACAAATGATAAATAATACACTTTCCCACAGATTAAAGTCTCAGTATTTATAGTACAATATAAGGAATGACCATGTAGCAAGTGTAACACTTTGAAGAATATTCATCATACCCTCAATTGTTGTCAAAGAGCAACCATACCGAACTAGATTAGTAAAACACACAATATTAGATGGTAACTAGTTAACTCAGATATGAGTTGTTCTTCTCACCCTGATAACCAGTGGCCATTGCCACATGACCGCGTATGTCCATTAGGTTGACATGGCAAAAGCCCATTCACAATCTGTAATTAGTAACTGATCAATCATGCCACATTCACACATCTGGCCAAATGGTGACTACCTCTGGCTGACATACAAGGCACATCAGTGCAATAAGGACGTTGATTTATTAATTTTATAGGAACTCCAACCATTGGACAAATCATTCAGAACCCATCTGGTTCTTTTTTTTTTTAATAAGAGATAAAGTGGACGGGTTTTTTGTTGTTGTTGCTGTTGTTTTGTGTTTTTGTTTTTGTTGTTGGGGTTTTTTAATTTAATTTTATTTTATTTTTGCATGTAACCAAATAATTATCAATGCCTTTAGCTATACTTTTGGCTTTCTCTTTCCTCATCTTTCCTTCCACTCCCTCACAGAGGATGCTCTTTTTCTCTTTCTATCTCTCCCACCTCAGTATCATAAAATTCTCTCCACTCTTTCCAGTATCAAACCTATAATCTATAAAAGAAGGGAGTAACCCATTCACATTGAGATGCAAATGACAGCTGAAGATCTTAGCATTATCAATTTAGAGCTCTTGGGAACCTGGTCTAACCTCCTCATTTTACAGATGAGGTCAAGTAACTTGCCCACATAGAAAGAAAAGCTCAGTTTCTCCAAGTTATTAGTGCTTAACAGAAGTGAAAACTGGAAGAAGGTCTTTGGCTTAAGCACCAAAAGCTGGAATTTCAGGGATCAGCAACCCAGCAGGAGAGGAGTCTTATGTACCAGGAGTACTTATATACAAAAAGTCTTATGTACAAGGAGTCTTCTGTACAATGAGACTTTCCTTTTGAGCCTGAAATTTTGCCCCAAAATCACCTAGTATTGTACAATAGACATTCTCAAAGTCCTCAAATGAGCATTTTATGGTAGGTTTGTAATTTCAGATGAAATAGCCATATATATGTGAGGAACACAGTAGGTACTCAACAAATACTCAGTGATTAACAGTATTCAGCTACCATTTTGTAAGTGATCTAATTTTTTTTATCACAAACATTATTTATTCAGAAAAAAGAATTAATTTAGCAATGATTGACCCAATGCAGTAAAAGTCCAAACTAACAGAACATATAGGAGTACACAGCTTGATATTTTTAGAACAAAACATTTGAAAAAAAACATTTTGAAGAACAGTATGTAAATTTGAAAGCATATTTTAGAAGTCTAAAATATTCTGTCGCCCCTCCAATTTTAACATTTTTATTTAAAGTTTTGAGTTCCAAATTCTATCCCTCCCTTCCTCCCCCCTCCCTGAGATGGTAAGTAATCAGATGCAGGTTGTACATGTGTAATTATGTAAAACATTTCCATACTAGTCATTTTGTACAAGAAGACTCAAATAAAAGAAAAGAAAGAAAGTGAAAAAATATCTTTCAGTCTGTATTCAATCAATAAGAGTTTTTTCTCTGGAGGCAGATAGTATGCTTTATCATTAGTTCTTTGGGATTGTCTTAGATCATTGCATTGCTGAGAATAGCTAAGTTGTTCACAGTTCTTCATCGAACGATATTGCTATTACTGTGTATAATGTTCTTCTGGTTCTGTTCACTTCACTATGCATCAGTTCATGTAAGTCTTTCCAGGTTTTAGTACTAGATGCTTATAAATAAATGTTTGTATAACTTGTTATCCTGAAAATAGTTGCTTACAATCAATATCTAAAAAGCAAACTAACAAAAACCTAGAATGTTTGTCTTCATTTCAGGCCATTCTTTGGCCTAACAAAGTTCTCTAACATGGAATAAGAATTACTGAAAGAGCATAGGAAATATGACTCAAGAACCATCACTTAAAGTATGTAACTGAGATGTATGTAGCATTTAACTCCCCTATCCACTTAAGAAGCATATATGCAGAATGAAGTGGAGGGAAAACAAAATACTTCTGACAAATAATAACAGCATTGTAAAGACAAACGATTTTGAGACTTAACACCACCAATCAGTGAACTAGTCAACCATGACTCCAGAGGACCAACGATGAAGCATGTCACCCGCCTTCTGACAGAGAGGCGATGGATTTAAGATGCATAAAGAGAAACATATTTTTGGATTTGACCAATGCAGGGATTTCTTTTGCTTGGCTATGAGTATTTGTTGCAAGGGATTTTTTTTTTCCCAGTTGATAGAGACGGGGAGAGGTGGAAAGGAAAGAAAACAAATGCTTGTTAACTTTAAAAAATTATAAAAAACAAAGCAAGCGAACCTCCTTTTCATCTTTGCAGAACTGGGGGGAGGGCTTTGAGGATGACATACTGCATATATTAGCAGACTTAGTTACTGTCACTTAGTTTTGCTGACCTACTTTTTGTTCTCTTTTGTTTTGTTTCTTACAAGGAATGGCTCTCTAGGTAGAGAAGGGGGAGGGATATATTTTGAAATGAAAAATGTAAGAACAGAGATATTACTTAAAAACTTGGGTACAATTGAAAAAAAGAAAGTCATTGGGATGGCTCAAAGAATTTTTTTCATTCCCCTGAATATATACAGATATATTAACTCAGACTAATTAAAATGAAAAATGAAATTTTCATTCCCTGGTTCAACACCGGGAACCAGAAACTTATGTCTGTTTTACAAGAGAGCTAAGTCATTTTTAATGAGGGCCTGATGACAGTTTATCCTACCCACCTTGCTCATAGTACTGAGATTCACTGGTCACTGAAATTCTTGAGCTGGACGCTGTGGGCCTAGACAAAGTGCAGTGTTATCTCCACTCCCATATGTACACAACTTCACTTAATAACAGGTCAAGAAAGTATTATGACTTGTGACTATGCTAGGAAAGGATATTTTGAGCCCTAATTCAAGCTTACAGCATTGATGTGAGTACTTTCTCTCCTGAGCTGAACAAATCTATGCAAAACCGTCACCGCAAGTGTTCTCATAGAGAACTTCAGAGTCTAGCACATTTACATACTACTTGAAGGTATCCAAATTACTTTTTTCCCCAACACAGTTCTATTGAAATCAATAGTGCAGGAAATATTATCCTTCAGGGATGTTAGGAGACTGGCCTATAGTCACATAAGCTAATGAGTATTGGAACTAGTATTTGAATAAAGTCTATACCAATGGTATCAAATTCAGGTAAAAATGAGGCCACTATTCTGTATATAAAGATCCTTGATGGCTGCATATAGACTTAGTTTCTAAATGTATTGTTATTTATGTTTTATTGTATTTTTATTTATTTTGTTAAAAATTTTCCAATGGCACTTTAATTTGGTTCAGGCCCAAACTTGGGAGTGTTGCTGACCACATAAGGGCCACGGACAGTGTGTCTGACCCCCACTGGTCTAAACCACCCCACAAAGAAGATCAATACTCATAGGGTGGACGTGTTATTTTCTAAGTAGAAATTAATCCTAATTCCCAATTACATAATTTGTATCAAAACACTACCAAGATATGTGTAGCCTTACCTGAGGTCTATATCTCCATCAGCCCAGTAGGTGAGAAGGTTAGAAAGTGTTCCACCAGGGCTGCAACCCAGCATGAGAAGTGTGACAGCTTGAACTGGTGGCAAAGAGAAACTAATGGCCAAGACGTAGGCTATGAGAGGCATAAGCCCATACTGGCATAGTAGACCCACAGCAATCCCCCAGGGTCTTCTGATATGTGACCATAACTTCTTGATGTCTACAGTACAGCCCAGAGAAAACATCAGCACTATCAACATTACAGCCAAAAACACCGAGAAAATAAGCTTCATGTTCCCATGATTGTCCAAACCTCTTTTCAACTCCTCCTCCGTCAAGTTGTGAGGGCATGCTAAGGTGCCAGAACAGTTCGCCATCCTGATCTTCTCCTAAGTCTTACTTCAAAGTTTTATGAATAGCTTTGACTGATGGCACAGCAAGTTCATCCAACTGCATTTCAGAACACTGGATGAATAACCCAATGGCCAATCATGGAATGATATTCCTGGTAACTACTGGCTAGCAGTTGTAACACGTAGAGTGTCATCTTGATCCGATCACTTTCTTCACAAATAGCATAATGAAAATAATCATAAGCAGGTAGAAAAATAAAATGTAGGTCTGCGTTGACTTCTCTCTCTCAAAAATAAGTGAGCCATCACTTGAGCAAGTAGTAAAAGAATAATTGTGTCATGGAATGAGTTAGTCATGCTATTAGCATTGTACTGAGTGGCGTTCCTGGAAAAGCAGTCCAGCCTCCTGTTCATAATTCCGCCCACTTCTAAAGCTGTTCCAAAGAGAACAGGGTAATTTTTTTTTCTTTTGGCATGGAAAACTAACTTTGGAAGTACAAAGGAAATCATGCCAAAACCACACCTAACAGCAACACCAGCATGTGGAAAATGAAGACTAGCATATGTTAATATGCCATCAGAAATTGTGCTGGTTGGTTTTTCTGAACTTTTTTTTTCCTCTTTCTTTTTTTTAATCTTTGTTATAAGCTCAGGAAAGGGAGAGATGGTAATGAAGAAAATGTAAAAGCAAGATACCAATAAAACTAGGACCAATACAACAGTGGAGATGAATATTAATTTCAAGATAGCTGAGTTTTTGAAATATCAACCAAAGACTCTTTTGGTTTTCTATAACTTGGACTCCAGAATGTTATGAAACAGAGCAATTAAGAAAAATGGTTGGAGGGGCAGCTAGGTGGCGCAATGGAAAAAGCACCGGCCCTGAAGTCAGGAGGACCTGAGTTCAAATCTGGCCTCAGACCAAACACTTCATACCTACTAGCTGTGTGACCCTGGGCAAGTCACTTAACCCAAATTGCCTAAAAACTAACAAACAAAAAAGAGAGAAAAAAAAAGAAAAATGGTTGGATACCTGTAGTAATTCAGTATTAAAAACACAATGAAATGTATATGATTTCACAAAATATGGGGGAATTTTTTTTCACTCAGACTAATGAAAAGGAAATTTCTCTCCTTTGTGGAATAAATCCTGTTTTGAGAAAACAATGACAGAATTGACAAATGAGCCATAGGAATCTGTAAGGAAAAATTACATTTAACATCATAGATAATATCATTAAACTATAATAATAATTATTAATAGCATTTATGTAAGTTTAAGGTTTCTTTGACAAATATTATCTCATATTATCCTCACAATAACTCTGAGAGGCAGGTGCTATTATTACTCTTATTTTACAAATGAGGCAACTGGGGCCCAGAAAGGTCTAATGACTTGCCCAGAGTCCCACAGATAGTCAATGTCTGAGGCTAAATTTGAACTCACGTCTTTCTGACTCTCTGTCCGGTGTCCAGACACTTTGCTGAAATGCAGTAAACACTTTCAATCAGGAATTTCGGAAACATCTCCTGGGATTTACATGAGTGTTGTAGCCAGGCACCTGCTTGAAACCAGACCAGGAAAGATGTGGTCCTGTGAAACTTGTCTTCCAAAAGCGGTCACCACACCCTTCTCCCTTGGCAGTAGAATGTTTTGTGCTTAGAGAACAAAGTTTGGCCACTAGACAAACACGCCTTCTTATTTCTTATTAAGGACAACTCCTTGGAAGGGAGTTTGGGTTTTAAGTGTCCTATCTGCTTAGATTTAAGGCTGAAAGGAACCTCAAAGATCATCTGATTGCATTAGGGATTGACAAAGGCAGCCCCCTAATTTTACAAATGAGGAAGCTGAGGCCCAGAAATCTTAAGTCTAACAATTATAACTGCTTCTGGAGCCAGGGAGGCTAGCTCACTGCACCCTATCCTCCCTCTTCTCCCCTCCCCTCCCCTCCCCTCCCCTCCCCTCCCTCCCTCCCCCCTCCCCTCTCCTCCCCTCTCCTCCCCTCTCCTCCCCTCTCCTCTCCTCTCCTCTCCTCTCCTCCCCTCTCCTCTCCTCCCCTCTCCTCTCCTCTCCTCTCCTCTCCTCTCCTCTCCTCTCCTCTCCTCTCCTCTCCTCCAAGTGTGCAAGAATACACAAAGTTCAGTAGAGATTGCCCTAAATACTTGGATTGAGAGACCCAGGACCTCCTGACCTCTTAAACTCACAAGGTTGCCTCCAAAACGTCCATCCCAAGATCAGGGTTCAGTCACATTCACTCAAGCAATGAAAACCAGAGGCATCTAGAGGCCAAGGCTCATGCCCATGTAGCAGAGTGAGTTCCACTGACTGCCCTATGGCAGCAGTGGACATGAGTTGGAGGAGGATGATTCCTCCCAGGGTTACATGATTCCCCCATGGGGGCTGGGGTGGGGGAGGGGGAGGGGGAAGGAAGAAAGGAGACAGGAGCTAAGGCAATCTGTGGTTTATTTAATTTTACTTTTTTTCGAAGAATGGAAAATTCTCTCTCCCACCTTCTCCTCCACCCCCTATTTATTTTTCTTTTGAAAGAAAAACAAAATCCTTGCAACAAACATGCATAGTTGAGCACAACACATTCCATCCTTTGCCATCAAAATAAAACATCTCAGTCCACACTGTGAGTCCATCACTTCTCTATCAGGACGTGTGTAACATGTTTCATCATGAATCCTCTGGAAACACGGTTGGTTTTTGCATTGATCAGAGATCCTAAGCATTTAAAAATTGTTTATCATTACAATGTTATTAATAAATAATAATAATAATAGCTAGCATTTATACAGCACTTAAAGATTTGCAAAGCCTGCTCATCAAATCCCAGAATATAAGAATAAGTTAAAAGGAAACTCAGGGACACTTTAGTCCAACTCCTTAATTTTACAAATGGAAAAACTGAGACCCAGGAATGTGAAATAATTTGCCACCAATTAATGTCACCAATTAATCCAATTCCCCTCAATTTACAAATGAAAAACAGAAGCCTGAGGATGGGAAATGACTTTCCCAAGGTCACATGATTAGTAAGTGTTAAAGATAAAATTGGAACGTGGGTCCCCTGACTCTTTGAGCTGACCTGGCAGGCAGAAAAGTGGATGGAGGGTTAGACAACCCACTTCTGGCTTCTGCCTCATCCACCTCCCAGCTGTGTGACCATAGCAAGTCCTCAGCTTCCTCATCTGTATGATGGGAGACAGTAAGAATCTGCGAACCAGCAGACCTGGGATGCCTTGTAGCACAGTGTCCAGCTGGCCACTAATTCCCAAGAAGCTGCGGCCAAACATGGGGTTCAGAGATTTGAGCAGGAGGCAGATCTTGGACCAAACAGAAGCTGAGAGAGCTCAAAAGTAGCACTTGGGTTGCTAAGGCAGAGCTGGAATCCCCAGCCAAGGCTTCTCTGGTTGACGGAGAAGGAGCCACTCTCCAGGCCAAGCTGAGCAGAGGTCTTGGCCATAGAAACGGAGGCAGAGTCACTAGTTAGGGGGCAGAACGCCCAGGATCAGGAGCTCACCTACTCCAGAGCCCCAGTGGAGCTGGAACTGGAAAGGTGGAGAAGATGGCAGCAGTGGAGGTTATGAAGTTCAAAGAGATGACAGAGGCCTGGGTTCTGGCTCCAGTACTGTCTGGAACCTTGCATTGCCTGAACCTGATCTCAAAAACAAATAAATAAAACTACAATCTCATTCAATCCTCACAACAATCCTGAGAAGTAGATATTTTTATTTTCCCCATTTTATACTTGAGGAAACAGGGGTTAATGACTTGCCCAGGGTCACGCAGGTAGTGAGTATCTGAGGCCAGATTTTAGCTCACATCTTTCTATCTCCAGCCCACAATTCTCTCCAGTGTGCCACCTTGACAGTCTGTTAACTAGTCAACCAATAAACTAGCTAACACACCTCAGTACATGCTTGGCATCGTGCTAAGTGTTCAGGATACAAAGAAAGGTTAAAGCCAGTTAATGAGGGTGGCAACATGTGAACAACTAAATACAAACTAACCACATGCAGGATAAATTGGAAATGATCAACAGAGGGGAGGCCCCGGAATGAAGGAGAATACAGGGAAGCCAGAAGTGGAGATGAAGAGGAACCATTCCAGGGATGGAGGACAGCCAGGAAAAATATCAGGAGTTAGAAGATGCAGTGTCTTGTTTGAAGATGGCAGGAAGCCAGTGTCATCAGAATGCAAAGTATTCAAGGGAGGGTGTAAGAAGACTGAAAATGTCAGGGGAAATCCAGAACATTTTATATTCGATCCTGGAGGTGATAGGTGTTGCCCCCAACCAGATTGCACACCAAACGGAGAGGTGTGAAATAACTTGTGACATGGGCCAGGTGGAGTAGAATTACTGACTCAGTTTATTCATCTGAGGGTACAGGATATATAGAGAAAATCTAGCCCAACTTCAAAGAGTCCTCCCCTGAGATACTCCCCAGAACATCTGCTGAGGATGTGACAATCATGAATTTCCTCCTTATCAGGGTTCCTAGACTGGGCTGTAAATTCCAAGGTTTTCCCAGGCGCCTTGGCGGCACCTGCATAGAGGAGTGAATGTGTAAATATAAGGTTCAAAGAGTGAGAAGGAATGTCTCAGGGACCTCCTAATCAGGAAGGGATTGGAAAGCCTTACCACTTAGTCATTGAGCCCTGTCAGGTAAAAGCCTGGGCAGAGGTCAAACTCTGCCTTGGATCTTAAACCCTTATCAGACTCTTAAGATCAGCCCTCAACAGATAGGGAACCACTGGAGTTTACTGGGGGAGAAAGGGGGTGACATGGTGAGACCTGCACTTGAGAAAGATCACTTGGACAGTGGAACTGAGAGGGGAAGAAACTCCTGGCAGCAAGACAGATCTGAAGGCTATTGTGATAGTTCAGGTATGAGGTGATGAGGGCCCACACCAGGCTGGTGGCAATGTCAGAAGGAAAGGGGACATACCGGAGAGGTGTTACAAAGGTAAAATCGATAAGTCTTGGTAACAGATTGGATATTATGGGGAGGGGTAAGAAGAAGTGAGGAGTCAAGTTTGTGACAGACATGATAATTTCTCTCATATTAATTACCAATTATTGAATTAGGGCTAAGGTTTCTCCCCTTTTCTACTTTCTCATTCAGACATCAGCCCTTATAGTTTAGGCAGGCAGCATTTGAAGTGCAGGGCTGCTCATGAGAGGGAAAGCTCAGATCTGTTCAAAAGGTAAAGAAAGTTTAGTTTAGGTGAATTAACGGATTCTGGCCCATTGTGTTTTACTCAGAGAAGTACGGGGGGGGGGGGCGGGGGGAAGCGGATTCTCCCTTTTATCTGCTGCTGCTGTTTATCTTTTGTTCTCAAAGAGGACCAGACATCAGGGAGGTGATGCCATGACATGCAAGTGAATTGCATTTAAGGCTGTGCAAAGTCACTGGCCTCACTTTCTCCTCTGGAGCCATCTGGGTCCAGTGGCCAGATATGGATCAGGATGACTGGTTGCAGTGGGGGACCTTGACCTTTTCAAGTTAAGGTCTTTAACAGGTCTCAGTTTGATTGAGGCAGCACCCATTCAGTGATTAAGGCTCAATAAAAAGTGAGGCTAAGAATGGCCTCTTTAAAAAAAATAGATTCAGGAGGGGAAGACCCTCAGGGTTTCTGGCAAAAACAGAAACAATTGTTATTTACTTTCATTCTGAGCCAATCAGGGCCCAAACTGGGGTATAGATAAATCTCTTTGACCAAGACAGATCAGAGTCACATCCCTCAACACCTTAGTAGAATAGGTCCCTTTATCATTATAATATTTATTCTCTCATTACTTGTTAACCAATCAGAGTTAACGCCACCGTCAGGACCTAGGGCATATAAGCACTGAGTGGATTCCATGAGGGCCCTTCGGTATCTGAGAGTTCCATTGACCCCTTTTATTAATTATATGCTAGCATGATTAATAAAATGATTAATTACTCAGAACTATGTTTCTCAAACTTTTTATATGCACTTAGGTTTCCAGCCTGGGAGACCAAGAACATGATGGAGCTCTCAATAGTAATAGAGAGGTTTGGAAGAGGAGAAGGTTTGGGGCAAAAGATAATGAATTCAGTTTTGGACATGTTGAGTTTAAGATGAGGTATCCAGTTCAAAATGTCCGATAAGTAGTTGGAGATGCAAGACGATGTTTAAAGAGAAGTTATAGTGCGTAAGTGAATGTAAGAATCATGGGCATAGAGATAACTAAATTAATGAGATCACCAAGTGAAATAGTGAAGAGGGAGAAGATAATAGAGCCCAGGATAGAAACCTAGGGGACACCCACAGTTAGTGGATGCAACCTGGATGAAAATCCAGCAAAGGAGGCTGAGAAGGAGCACTCAAACAGGAGGGAGGAAAAAAAAACAGAAGAGAATAATATCCTGAAAACCTAGAGAGAAGACAGTATCAAGGAGAAGAGGGTGAATGACAAAATCAAAGACTGCAGGATAAAGATTGCGAAAAGGCCATTAGATCTGACAATTAAGAGATCATTAGTGACTTTGGAGAGAGCAGTTTCACTTGAATGATGAGATCAGAAGCCAGATTGGAGAGTTAACTCTTTAAGTGAGAGCAAGAGTCACCTATTATAGACAGCCTTCTCAAGGAGTTGAGCTACACAAGGGAGGAGAGATCTAGGAAGATAGTTGGTGGGATGGAAGAATTAAGTAAGGGGTTTTGGAGGATGAGGGAGACATTGATGTGTTTGCAAGTGATAGGGAAGCAGTGAAGAGACTGAAAATGAAGTAAGAGAATGGGAATGACAGATTGGGCAATCTGCGGGAAGACAGGATGCAATGAGATCATTTGCTCATGTAGAGAGGTGTGCCTTGGTAAGCAATAAGGCCACCTCATCGTGTGAAATGGGCTGAAGGAGGAGTTAGTGGCGGAAGGAGTCTGCATGATGCAAGAGGAAGAAGGGAGAAGAGGGAGCTCTTGGCTAAAGACCTCAATTTTTTCAGTAAAATTTGAGACAAGGTTCTTGGTTAAGAGGGTAAAGAAAAGGAATGCCATGGTAGGTTTGAGGTTGAATGAAAAGCTTTGGAAGAACAACTGTGGTGAAGGGAACAGCGAGATGGTTAGGGAGTTATAAACGGACTGCCTTGTAGAAGTGAGGGCCCCATTAAAGTTACATGACATAAATGTATAGTGATTTCATAATTCTCTCCAACCTCATTCAGCAGCACATGTGTTTCTGCACAAAAGGCAGTAGACAGTGGGAGTGATCTAAGGCTGAGGCTCAGCAAGGCAAGAATGGCCATACAGTAAGGGAACAAGGAAGTCAGGAGAAGAGGAGCTGAAGTGTTTCACCAAGGTGTCAAGATGGCGAAAGGAGGAGAGGGTAAGTGGCACAGGGGTGATGGTCTGGGAAGGAACTGAGAGGTCAAGGATGGAGACAAAAAACGGTATCTGGGCTTGAAAGGCAGAGGGAATGACAATGGATTGTAATCAAATAAAGGAATCTCAGAGTTCATGAACATGGAGGTGGAGCATTTGTGGGGGATGGCAAAATTAAGAGTAGGACCATCTGTGTAGCGGAGTTTGTTACTGTTTAGTCATGGGTTTTCCTCGGCAAAGATCCTGGAGTGGTTTTCCATTTCCTATTCCAGTAGATCAAGGCAAACAGAGGTTAAGTGACTTTCCCAGGGTCACATAGCTAGTAAGTGTCTGAGGCCAGATTTGAAACCAATGTCTTCCTGACTCTGGGCTCAGTGATCTATCCACTATCTAGCTATCTCTGTATGGCTGACTAGGTCATGTGAAATGAGGAAGTTGAAGAATGGAGAAGTTGTAGTGTTTGAGGGATCATTAAATATACATGTTGAAGTTTCCTAACATAAGGGCAGGATTTGAGGAGAAACAATATCCTAACTTCTTTCCTCATGCAAGTGAATCTAGCTTTCTTAAAAAGTGTTGAGACTGAGGACCTGAGTTCAAATCCAGCTTCAGACACTTGATACTTACTAGCTGTGTGACCCTAGACAATTCACTTAACCCCAACTACCTCACCAAAAAAGCAAAAAAAAAAGTGTTGAGATCAGGGGCAGCTAGGTGGATGGAGTCAGGAAGATCTTAGTTCAAACATGGCCTTAGATACTTACTAGCTGTGTGACTCTGAGAAAGTCATTTAACCCTGATTGTCTCAAAAAAAAAATGATTGATACCATCCTCAAGACTTAGTTGACTCAGGAGACTAAAGGCTCAGGCTGTTGACTCCACTTCCTAGTTGCCTGGATACAAAACAGCCACAAGGCTCTCCAGGCCCCATCTCTGATAGGTTGGTGGGTGGATCAAAATGAGCAGCTCAAACAAGGGAGCTTCCTTCAGCTGAATCAACTCAAGACATCTTTGTTGCTCATCCTCGTTCAGTATCCTTCTCCTGCTATGGTTAAGTAAATATCCTTTTGTTAACTATCAAAGGATCTATGAATGTCTTATTTTGTTCCAACATTAATCTTAAGACTGAGTCAGACCCAGCCCAGAATAAATAGGAGTAGGATTCATCTCCAAATTTCAGCAAATCTTCCTTCCTCATCTCCAAAACAATTACTCCTCTCCCCACATAAACAAACTAGCAATATCAATAGAGCAACACCCCACTGGCATGAGTGGAATGCTAACTTGTGGTAGGCACCATCTGCAACCTCCTTATCTCTGTTCCTGCAGGCATTTAGGGTCTGCATAGCATTGCTAGAAGGTTTCAGCTTCCATGGTCTGCTTTGCTCAACTATATACCCTGGATAACTGCCTCTGCTAATTTGTAAGAGATTATTTGGATTGAAAATATAAGTACTATGACTTCCTTAAAAAAAAAGATTTAAATGAATTCCTGAAAATTAATCCTTTAATTATGATCAAGGATGAGTTTGGGCTGTTTGGATTGTATTTCTGACATACCTTTGAGAACAGGATCTTGTAGGGTAACCATGATGCTATTGTCATAGCAGAACATTGGGTTAACTGAACCACTTGACAGATGTTTCTTACTTCTATATTGGAACATGTATGCAGAATTGGGGTTTGAGGGTTACTACAGAGTTGGCAATCAAGAGATGGTCAAGAAAAATGAATGAGAAGATGTAAGGAGCGGGGCAGGTAGGTGGACCAGTGGATAGAGCACCTGCCCTGGAGTCAGTAGGATCTGAGTTCAAATCCAGCCTCAGATAGATAATACTCACTAGCTGTGTGACTCTGGGGCAATTCACTTAACCCCAATTGCCTCACCAAAAAAAATTTTACATATATATGTATAATATAAAAATATTAAATATTACATATATATACATGTATATATACATACATACATACATACATACATATATATATACATACATACATACATACATATATATATATATATGAGAAGATGTAAGGAGGATGACTGGTGGAGGAATTCCATAGACAACAATAGGACAGAGTAGCTCAGGAGAAGAGAGGGAATATTCAAACCATTTTTATGACCAAGGACCAAAACAGAGGATAGGTGTCCTCTGAAATGGCATCCATTGTGCCTTTAAGGTAAACAAAACTGGAAGGCAAAGAATCTAGTGAACAAAGACAAACAGAATGGTTTAATCTGAACTACACATATCACAGTACTATTTATGATTCTTCTTGATATTTTCTTTCTTTTTCTTCCTTTCTTTTTTCTTTATCTTTTCTCTTTGTTTATTCATTTATTTATTTATTTTTGTCTTGGTTTTCTTATTTCTCCCATGCTAGAAATTAAATGTTACTTAAAAGCCCAGTCCCAATGATGATCAGCATGGGAGCTTTGACAGGTTACATTTCTGACCTGGGCCAATTTGACCATTTTTGGGTAGCTAGTCCTCAGCTCCCCAACCCATCTCTCATTATGCTACTCCCCAATCCTTCCCCTCCAGACTCACCATGTTGGTTCAGGATTTACTGAAGATACATGACAGGCTCAGCACACTGTAGTTGAGATCTCCTGAGCTCAACTGATCTACCAGCCACAGCCTTCAAAGTATCAGGGATAACAAGAATGAACTTCTGGTAATACTCTCCTCTTCTGCCATAGCTCAATCCTTTTGCTCCTCAAAGATATGCTAGAAATACTGTGCTTGTTCCAACCTCTCAAATCCAGATCCTAATGGTCCCTTTTCCAGATGTTCTAAGATAGCTTTTTCTTCTTAAACAAATTGCTTAGGATTTGACCAAACATTCTCACACAATGGCTTGCCAAAAAATGCTCTGCTTGTTTGATTCAATCGAAAAATGTTCTCAACTAGTCAAGATACCAGAGCTAAATAGGGTAGTTTCAACTTAACCCTTACACCTTGCTTTCAGTATTTTTTTTTCTTTTTTCTTTCTTATCCTGAAGTTAAGTATCAAGGAGGGAAGAAAGAACATTTCTATATATGTTGTTTTTGTTTTATTGTTGTCCAGTTGTTCATCATGTTTGATTCTTCATGACCCTGTGGACTATAGCACACTAATGCGGTCCATGGGGCTTTCTTGGTAAAGATACTAAAATGATTTGTCAATGGATTAAGACAAAAGAAGTTAAGTGACTTGCCCAGGATCACACAGCAAACATCGCTGCCTTTTCTTTAATGAAGTATCTGTTGTTTCTGTGATTTGTTCTTTGACTCACCAGCTCTTTAGAATTATGTTATTTAGTGTCTAATTAACTTTTAATCCTTGCTTCAGTGGCCCTTTGCTGAATATAATTTCTATTGTGTTGTGGTCAGTAAAGGATATATGCATTTTTTTCTTTCTTTTTTTTTTTTGGAGATTTTTATACCTTAATACCAATATTTTTATGCCCCAATATTAACTTTTGCAAATAGGTATCAGTAGTAAGGTGCTTAATAAAAATTTTATTGAATGAATGAAGAAATATGGATACTCTTTTGTATTCCAATTCAGTTTACCACACATAACTTCTAAAATTTTATTCAGGTCATTAACTTCTTTTGTTTTTTTAAATTGATTTCTCTAAGTCTGAAAGATATACATTGAGTTTCCCTATTAATTTAATTTAATTTTATTATTTCTCCCTGTAATTCAATTAACTTTTCCTTTAAGCGTTTAGATGCTTTATCATTTGGCACATGTATGTTAAATTTTAGTATCAATTCATTGTCTATGCTATCTTTAAGAAAATGTCAAGGGGGGCAGAGCCAAGATGACAGAATAGAAGGAAGTAATATACCTGTGTGCCCATCTACAACTCATCTAAATATATCTATAAAATGCATCAGCCTAAAT
Source organism: Phascolarctos cinereus (assembly GCF_003287225.1). Classification (NCBI taxonomy): domain Eukaryota; kingdom Metazoa; phylum Chordata; class Mammalia; order Diprotodontia; family Phascolarctidae; genus Phascolarctos; species Phascolarctos cinereus. Next base: position 28,389,631 of record NW_027556402.1, read on the forward strand.
CTTGAAGGAGAAATCCAGAAAAAGATACAGTTTCTTTTGTCTGGCCCAGGTCAGTATAGGGAAAGAGACAAAGATCTGCAGACACTGAAGACAGTCAGGGCAAGAGCACCAGGTGTACAGAGCACTCCAAGTGCCCAGGTAGAGGTAGTGCAACAGCACAAAAGGAGATTCCAGACCAATACTGGAGTACTGTCAGACCTACACTGGGGCACTGCAGTGAGGACAGGTGTCAACTGGCAGTTTTGTCACCTACTAATGGAGTGAGAAGGGGAAATTTTTCATCTGAGCAAGGAAAGTTGAGGTTCCCCACTAGTATAGTTTTACTCTCTTTCTTTCTGTAACTCATTTAGCTTTTCTTTTAAGAATTTGGATGTTATGCCATTTGGTGTATATATGTTTACTATTGATATTACTTCATTGTTTCTTACCTTTTAACAAAATGTAGTTTCCCTGATTACCTCTTTTAATTAGATCTATTTTTGCTTTTGCTTTGTCTGAAATCATGTTTGTTGCCCCTGCCTTTTTTACTTCAGCTGAAGCATAATAGATTCTGCTCCAGCCTCTTGTTTTAACTCTATGTGTCTTTTTCTGTTTCAATTTTGTCTCATATAAACAACATATTGTTAGATTCTGGTTTCTATTTTGAATGTGTTGTCTTAAAGATACCAGTGGGATGCCCATTTGTAGATGTCCAACAGGTAGTTGGTCACATGGGACTAGAACTCTGGGTAGAGGTTAGAGTTAAATTAGACACATGAAAATGACCTGCTAAGAAATGATAACACAACCCAAAGGAACTAGTAGGGTTATCAATAGAGAGAATATAGAGAGAAGAGGACCTAGATTGGAGCCTGAGAAGACACTTTAAGAATAAGGGGAAGGTCAAAACAACTGTGAGGTACCACATCACACCTATCAGATTGGCCAACATGACAAAACAGGAAAATGATAAATGTTGGAGAGGATGTGGGAAAATTGGAATGCTAATACATTGCTGGTGGAGTTGTGAAATGATCCAACCATTTTGGAGAACAATTTGGAACTATGCCCAAAGGGCTACAAAAATGTGCATACCCTTTGATCCAGCAATAGCACTTCTAGGGCTATATCCCAAAGAGATCAAACAAATGGGAAAAGGACCCACCTGTACAAAAATATTCATAGCAGCTCTTTTTGTGGTGGCAAAGAATTGGAAATTGAGAGGATGCCCATCAATTGGGGAATGGCTGAGCAAGTTGTGGTATATGAATGTAATGGAATACTATTGTTCTATAAGAAATGATGAACATGCTGACTTCAGAAAAACCTGGAAAGACTTATATGGTCTGATGCTGAGTGAAGTGAGCAGAACCAAGAGGACTTTGTACACAATAACAGCCACGTTATGCAATGACTAAGAATGTTAAACTGAACCCTTCTCAGCATTACAAGGATCTAAGACATCTCCAGAGGCCTCAGGATGGAAAATGCTGTCCACATCCAAAGAAAGAACTATGGAAGTCCAATCGCTATCACTTATTTTTACCTTCTGTTGAGTTTTGTTTCATCTTTCTGATGGTTCTTCCTATTGGTTTTAATTTTTACTTACAACTTCACTAATGTGAAAATATGTTTCATGGGTATGTAAATGTAAAGCCTATGTCAGATTGTGCGCTGTCTTGGCGGGGGGAGGAAAAGGGAGAAAAATTTTCAACTCAAAAGCATACGGAAAAAAAAACATAAAAAAAAATAAGGGGAAGGCATGCAGTCAAATGCAGTTGACAACTTGTACTCTCATCTTTTGTGATTGTGGTTGTTGTTGAGTTGTGTCAGTAATATCCAACTCTTCATGACTCCATTTGGAGTTTTCTTAGCAAAGATATTGGAGTGGTTTACCATTTCCCTCTCTAGCTCATTTTACAGATGAAGAAACTGAGGCAAACAGAATTAAGTGGCTTACCCAGGTTCACACAGCTAGTAAGTATCTAAAATGGCATTTGAATTCATGAGAATGAGTTTTCCTGAAGCCAAGCCCAGTCCTCTATGTATTGGGTCACCTAGCTAGACTCCCATCTACCTCTATTTAATCAGCATTGTTAATTAATTCAAGCTAATGGCTAGGTGGCACCATAGCATAGCATACTAAGCTAACAATCTGCCTCTTTTCCTCCAGCTCCTTAAAGTAAGCTTTAACTAAAATACAACAAAGAACTAAATAGATTTCTGCTTACCAATAGTTTTGCCACATTTGCCAGTTTAATATTTGAAAGACCAGGGAAGAGAAAAGAATAAGCATTTATATAATGCCTACTATCTTTCAGGCACCATGCTGAGTACTTTCGAATACATACACATGAATATGTGAAACCTCATTTGATCCTCCCAGCAATACAGTACTATGAGGTAGGTGCTATTATTATCCCTATTTTGCAGTTGAGGAAACTGAGGCACACAGATGTTAAATGACTTATCCAAATTCACACAGCTAGTGTCAAAAGCCAATTTTAAACTCAATTTTAAATGGCACTGACAGGGTACAGGCTCTGGAAACCCCCACCTTGAACTCCTTGAATTTTCCCACTTGATTGAGGAAGTCTCTAGCTTTCCCCTGAGGATATAACCAATCAACTGACCTTTCATTGTGGCCACCCCAATCTCCCAATTCTGTTACCTCAGACTCAGCCCAGCCTTTATTGTCTGTTACCTCCCTATGGCCCTCACCCTTGATCCTATATCCCATTCTACCTCCCAGTCACTCTTATCAAGATCCTCCCTAAACCCTTTCTCCCAGACCCCTCCTCCAGTCACCCCAAACTACTTGGCCACTCCTAGATCCCTCCCACAGTCTTTCTGTATACAAGGTCCATCTTGTCTCCATTAAGGGGCTCAGATTCTTAAAATCTAGACAATGACTGAAATTCATTCTAGCTTGTCAATACAAGCGTCACAAATGTTCAGATTCCTTAAGAGTCTGGTCAATATGGCAGATCTTTAATAAATCTTGTCTTTGGGTGAAAGAAGGCATGGACAAAATTCATTTGGGCAGGACCTGTGTGTCGCTATTTTGGGGTCTCGGCACCCCTAAACCTCTAACTCTCAACAGCCCCACCAGCTAGGGCAAAGAAAACCTCCTCTGTGACATGTTGAGTGATTTGATTTGTGAATGCCTCATTTCCTCCCAGCATTGTGAGAGCCCAGCTTCCAAACTTTGGCATCTAGCCTAGCAACTTCCATTGCGGTGAGTCAGGGAGAAGAGCCCTGCAAATACAGGGAAGGAGGATGGCATGACTGGATGATGAGACAGTGTCTGGCTTGCTGTGGACAGAACCTTCCTGATCCTGTAGTAGATTCCTGCCCAGGCAAATAGATTAGTTTGACTAGCCTGCCCCAGTAAAGAAAGTGCTGAAGATGTTGATTGTGCTGCATATGTTGGACTGCCATGTTGGACTGGTGATGCAAATAAAGACACCTTTCCTGTTGCAGGTGGGCCTTGAAGGGTCTCAGCCAGGAAACCACCCTATGATTTCTGACCCAGAATTTCCTATTCCTGCTGAAACAAGAGCCTTGAAACTAGAGGAGAGCAGCCTTGAAGCCTATAGGTAGGGAACTTCCCCAGGGTTAGAAAGCTCCGGGCTTGATTCTATCACTGCTCAAGGGGAAGATGTTCCAACTCTATTTGGGGTCTTCTTAGCAAAAATATTGGAGTGGTTTGCCATTTTCTTCTCCAGCTTGTTTTACAGATGAGGAAACTGAGGCAAACAGGGTAAAGTGACTTGCCCAGAGTCACACAACTAGTAAGTGTGGAACTCTTACAGAACAGATTGGAACAGATTGGAACTATGACTCTGATTCCAGGCTTGGCATGCTCTCCACTCCTCCACCTAGCTGCCCTTCAGGAGGAAGAAGATAGTAAATCCCTGCCCTGAGATTGCAGAGATAGGGCAGACCTTCCCTGGTTGGAGCTGGAGTAGTTACAGAAGTTGAAACAGAAGCAAGCAATGGTTTTTGGGACAATGGCCCCTAAGGGTGTGGTCTAATGGAGCCAAAGCTGAAAGTTCTCTACCCTGGATTTCTATAGCCTAGGGGATCTCTTTTAGGACTTTTTTTTTTTAACAAAGCCAACTATATTTATTAGAGTTTCATGGAAAGAGATTTATGTGGGGAACGCTCCCTAAATCCCGCCCCCCACATCAAGGCCTGCCATACCTTATGCCCAGCCTGGGGCCATAAGGTCCTGCATTCTAGGCTGAGCCTCACCTGAATGGCTTCAGACTTTAGCTATGTATCTCACCCTACCACATAACTACACAGATCTGGGCTGACCAACTGGTGAAATTTGAGATTGAAGTCAAGATATTTGTGGCTTGGGCAAATACTGCTGTTTGCAAATAGACATTCTGGGAATGGGGAAAGAAGTCACAGAGCTGACCCCTACCTTGCTGGGTGGGCAGAGGGAGATGACACCATCCCCAGGAGGGAGCTTTGGGTATAGCTTTGGGGCATTTTTTTTTGGAGGCAGAGATAAATGAGTGCTTTTATTTCTTTGTTTCACAAATAAACTGGCTGAAATGGTTGTTTCTGGGCTAATCAAAGAGACCAAATCCCATATCTTCATCAGACTCCTCCTCAGATGTTCTCAATACTGAATAAGGACTCTCCCTGTCCCATCCTTCCCCTAGGTTTCTGCACCATTTCCCTCACCTTTGTTTCTTGGGCCATTCCCTCACCTACTTGTCCTGCCAAAACTTCCCCAAGGGGAGGGGGGCCCCACTAGATAGACAGGCCTGTCCCCACTCTTTGAACCTCCTACTAGTGTGTATTTGGGAAGATTAAAAAAATTTGTTGTTGTTTTTTTCTGGAAACATGTTGGAATATGAATAAAAGATTCTACTTTTTAAAAAAGCTGCAGGGTTAATTAGAAAGCAATGATGGAGGGGCAGCTAGGTTACACAGTGGATAGAGAACTGGTCCTGGGGTCTAAATTCAAATCCAGTCTTGGACACTTGACACTTTACTAGCTGTGTGATCCTGGAAAAGTCACTCAATCCCAACTTCCTCAGGAAAAAAAAAAGTGATGATGGGGGAGTGCTTTGGGAGTGCTAATAAAACTGTACTGGGAAATTAAGCACCGGGGCTCCAGGGGCCCTTCAGCCCCACCCAAGCCTGAGACATCCTCCAAAGCCTAAGCCCCAACAGGGGAGGCTCCAGGTAGGCAATCCCTGGAGGAAAGGGGTGCTATGTGCTCAGAATTTGTGTGGCCCTTTCAACAATCCCTAGGAATGTTATTGTGGGAAAGGCCAACTAGAAACCCTTAAGAGTTACCTGAACCATCCATCCCAAGCAGGTAACACTATTAAAAATTTATGCTGATATTTTTCCCAGCCCTCCTAGTCATTCAGCATTGGGGGAGGTCACTCAGTCTACAGCTTTTTCATCACCTGCTATCTGTCCCGCACCACGTCTCCCTTTACCTGCTGTTAAACATCTTACACAGGCAATTAGAGAGGAGCTGAGATGCAATGGCCCATCCCCCTTTGCTGATGAATTGTCTTCATCTCATAAAAAAGTTATCAATAAAAGCTCTCTCTGTTGAGGTTTAGGGGTGCTAGGACCCCCAAACAGCAACACACAGGTCCTGCCTGAATGAATTAGACCCAAATCTTCTTTCAGCCAAAGAGAAGGTTTTTTAAAAATCCACCGTCTTGGCCAGTCTCTTGAGGAATCTGAACATTTGTATGGCTAATGCAAGCATCTTAAGGGAGACCAAGATGGATCTTATATACAGAAGGATTGTGGGAGGGATCTAGGAGTGGCCAAGTAGTTTGGGGTGACTGTGAGGTAACAGAGAAGGACAGGGAATGCCTGGAACCATGGGGCCAAGGAAGACTGGGGTCTAGATAGGATCAAGAAGTAGAGGTCTAGGGTGGGGCCAGGCCCAGACAATGAAAGGCTAATTAATTAACTGAGAAGGGTCCAAGCCTTAGAGACAATGAATGCCAGTTGAGAGGATTACTGGGATGATGCCTCAGACAAATGCCAGAGACTTGACCAAGTGGAAAAAGGAGAAAACTCAAGGAAAGCTCTGGGGAGAGAGGGGGTTCCAGGGCCTATACCCAGTCAGCTCCATCTTGAATTCCTTACTGATCTCTAGTGACCAGCCCATCAACATGTTGCTACATTGAAGTACTTTTTAAAAATATTAACTTATTTGTTTATTTTTAGTTTTCAGCATTCACTTTTATAAGATTTTGAGTTCTAAAATTTCACTCTCCTTCCCTACCCCACTTCCCCAAGACAGCATGCAATCTTAATATATTAATAATATCTATCTGATGGGGTTTGGAAGTGGACCCCAGAAAGGAAAAACTCTGGACTTTCCCACATGGCCAAATCTCTGGCATTTCATCTGAAGCTATAATCTATCAATTGGCCTTTCATTGTGGCTATACCCAACTCCCCAATTCTTGGTTACCCTTAACTTAGCCTAATCCTCCATTGTTTTACCTCCCTACTTCCCTGCCTCTTCCCACCCTTAATCCTAGCTAGGCTCCATTCTCTCTTGGCCATGTGGTCCAGGTCCCTGGCATTCTATTATCTCACCGTTCCTGCAAACTACTTAGACACTCTTAGATCCCTCCCACGGTTTTTCTGTATATAAGGTCCAGCTTGTCTCCATTAAGATGCTCATTTTTTTACAATCTAGCCACTGCTCAGATTTTTATAATCTAGCCAATAGCTCATAGGTGCTCAGATTCCCTAAGAGTCTGGCTAACACAGCAAATCTTTAACAAACCTTGTCTTTGGCTAAAAGAAGGCTAGGGTCAAATTCTTTCAAACAGGACCCACGTGTTGTAATCTCAGGGTCCCAGCACCCCTAAACCTCTAGACCTCATCATATCCATATGCAATTATGTTAAACATATTTCCACATTAGTCATGTTGTGAAAGAAGAATCAGAACAAAAGGGAAAAACCATGAGAAAGAAAAAACAAAAAAATAAAATAAAATAGTATATTTCAATCTGCATTTAGACTTCATAGTTCTTTCTCTGGATGTAGGTAGCATTTTCCATCACAAGTCTTTTGGAATTGTCTTAGATCATTGTATTGCTGAGAAGAGCTAAGTCTATTATAGTTGATCATCACACAATGTTGCTGTTACTGTGTACAGTGTTCTCCCGGTTCTGCTCACTTCACTCAGCATCAGTTCATGTAAGTCTTTCCAGATTTTCCTAAAATCTGCCTGCTCATAATTTCTTATGGAACAATAGTATCATTGAAGTACTTTTAATAAACTCCTTTTAATTCTCTTTTTTCCTGAGTTTTGCCTCATTAATCAGAGTGAAAGCCCCAACAAAGAATTTTCCTTTTTAACCACAGCATACAATATTGAGTCCCCAGAGGGGTGAAAAATTATTTTTTAGTGATGGAAATGAAGGAAGCTGGAGTATGTTGTTATATCAAATCCCCTTCTTATCTATATCAATATCACAAATTCCATGAAGCCTTTGTTGAATCAGGAAGAAGCTTTATTAACGATTTGGGAAGGCCGGGCATCCTGTATGTGTAAGAGCACGCATGTGGGAGCACATGTATTCACAAATGCATGCCTTTTTACTCCCTACCTCCCATTCGAATTTCCTTCCCCCATTTCCCCATTTGTTGGGTACTACAGAGGTTACAGTCTATATGAAGCGCCTAATTTCCCCTCATGAGTCTCTGCTCCTAATTACATCTCCCACTCCCCACAATTATGTCCTTACTTGGGAACACTCCTTTTTATGTTAACCTCAGAACAATTTCTCTCTGCTAGTTAGTCTATTCACCACCAAGAGTGTTTTCTTATTCTAAATAACTCCCTTTGTTTAACTTCCACCTAGCCCCTAGACTGCATTCCTTAAGGTTTCTGCTTGGCTTTTTGTAGAAAAGTTGTAGACTGCAACCTCTAATGCAGAAGCAACATCCATATATCCCACACCCTTAACCTTGTGAGGAAGGCAGAGGATATCTGGAAGCTGATAGAGAATGACAAGGTGCTGAACAAAGTCATCATGTCTGTCTACAGCTGTCCATGATGGATTAGAATAATTTTTATAAAGCACTTAGCACAGTTCCTGGCACATAGTAGGCACTATATAAATGCCTATTACCCACTTGTCTACTCTCCCCTCTTATATGTGGTGTAGACCAGGCAGTCCAGGCCTGGAGTGAGGGGTATGGGACTGTCTGCTTTGCCAGTCTTTATTCCTGTGGCTGAGACTAGTCAGGAACAGTTGGCTTTTACCTAGGAAGGATGTGACGTTCACATCCTTCCCCCAGGACTACTTGAATTGTCTTTCACACTGCCATATTAAGGTGGGCAGACACCTAAAAGAGGGTATTGGTGTAAGCCAGTCAAATTTTGGGGAATAGAGTGGGTGGGGAAAACCCAAAGGAGTCCAGGCACAGTCCAGAATAAACTACTGATACTTGCTTCCCCCAGATCTAATAAGGAAGGCACTTAAGGTTTTGGAGAACCCACATTCCCCGCTAGGGGATGGCCCCTGATGGCCCTTATTTACTGAGTCACCCAAAAGTCTTTATCTTTCATTGTGGGGCCCAGAACAGGCTGCAGCCCTGTAAGCTCTAAGGCAGGCTATCTCACTTGGACCCTCATGAACCTACAAGGCCCATATTTCTGGAGGTCTCTTTGGAAGCTTTGGAAGGCACCAAGGGGTTGCTAGAATATCACTGTTAGGTGTCTGGAGCTGCAATTCCCTGAGCAGCCACTCAATTATACTGCTTTTGAAAAGCAGTTGTTTGTCTTTTACTGGACCCTAGTTATTATTGAACAGATGACAGAGGGTCCCCATCACAGACCTGCCTTGCCCTCAAGGTTCTTGGCCTCTCAGAGGGCTCCATACATCTTGGAGAAGTAGCTTAGGAACCCCTTAATTTGCAGACTTCCTTTCTTCTGGGATGGTTCAGGAAACTCCTTCCCAGAAAATGCTTGGGGAACCAAGGGGTGGGATTGTGGGGAGGCATCTTGCTTTCTAATAGCATAGGGAAGGTATAATCACTATGTTGGGTATGTATTTATCTGGAAGAGAAGGGATCCCTTAGCTGACTTGGTAGTAATTCTGAGTCACTGGATGAGAGTAAAGGAGAGTCCTCATTTAGTCACCATAGAAGAAAGAGGTAGCCTTTCTGTAGAGGCCTCTACAGGGAAAAAGACTTTTTATCATTCCCCTCAACGTGGTTCTCTCGAGGAGGGGGACGTTTTGGTAAATGGGCCAGGGAATACTGAGTGGATGGTGTTAAGGAAGAGTCTTGGGATCAACTTAGACTCCAGGATAGATTGCACGTAGACAATTATCCCCTCTTAGCTACTTTAGAACAGAAGACTCTCACAAAAGGTGAATTGTTGACTGAAGTATTGGGGCAGAGGCCTCGAAGCCACTCCTGCTCATCACTACCTCACATCAGCAGAAGACACCTGTGACTATGTGGAAGTGTCATCATCCGTGCTGTGGCTACTCTAGTTCACAATCACCGCCGTGAACTTGGAGATTTACTGTGGTCTGCAAAGGTATATCACCCATCACATGGACCAGACCATGAGACTTTGAGACTTGGTCTTTCTGAAGAGAGAAGGAAAGACTTGGGATTTCTGGCTTTTGTACTTTCCATATTTGGCAGGGGTGACATAGAGGGAGGGTGCTGTTTCTTTTTTTCCTTAGTACTGCCTAGGCTGGGAAGACTGTCCAGTAAAAACCTCATATGCATGTAAATGGTAGAAGGTCCTCACCTTGCCACCCAAGGGGTGGTATATAATAGGACAAAAATGCCCTGAGACCTGATTGGTCTTGGTTTCCCTGGCACAGCTTCCTGGTCAGCTAGAAGCATAAAAAGTCCCACTCACTTGGAGTCTGGGCCTCTCAGACTTGGTTGGGTACCTGAGACCGTGAGAGTCACCATACATTGATGACCTACTGACTAGATGCATTTCCAGATGGAGATAAAGGGGGCCAAGTCCAGAGAAGTTAAGTCCCACTATATCCTTGTTGTGTATTCTCTCTGTGTTAGGGCAAAGCAAACCTCCTTTATTAAATGTTCAATGACTTATGAGTGTCCCATTTTATCCTTACAGCAAGACTAGGCTTAGAGGATGCTAGTGCTGGAGCTTCATCTCCAATATCATTCTACCATATCTATTTTCTTGGCCCACATGTGAGAGTGTCACTGCTTCAATTGACACTGCTTGGTCCTTCAAGATATGTTTCAATTTCAGGCCTTTAATTAAGAAACAAAGTAAATATTCATAATGTTTCTCAAACAAAAGAAGAACAGGGAGTTTAAAGTGAGTAAATAACCTACCACTCCAGTATCTTTGCCAAGAAAACCCCACGGACAGTATGGTCCACAGGGTCGCACAGAGTTGGACGTGACTGAATGAATGGACAGCGAAACAACACGTAACTTACAGTACATCTCACCCTTCCAGAGAACTCAAAAAGGAAAAAGGCGAAGTTCCATTGGCTCTCTTGTGCCAAGGTGACACCACAGTGCAGCTCTGTCCAAGGACATTACTGGCCCTTCAGTCTCCTCCTGACCACTCTCAATTTCTATTTTGTTCTCCAAAGCCCCAAACCTGCTCATAACTGCTTCTACTTCCTCCTTTTCCTTGCCACAGAGTAAAAAGGATTCAGGCTGTAGGTAGACATTCTTTTCTTCAGTGTTCCCTGTACTCAAAGGGGTTTTGGACTTGAATTGAGGGCAGACCACCCAGAGTGTTGCTGACCTCCTTGGGCTATATGCCTGACAGTGGGATCTCAGGATATTAATTTTTAAGTGTACATTTGAAAATGTTATATATTTTCTTTTGGAATTGTCCATAATGTTTTAATGGGATTATTATTAGAATATGTTAGATTTAACTTTTAGCACAATATAATAATGTACACTACTGTACATTCCATTTGCATTCTCTAAATACCACTAGGTGGCAACCACGTCCTTCTAATTACTAAAATAAAATTGTTGAAGTGTGCTGAATGGAATATATAAACTATAGTAAAGTTTTCCATTTCTACAAAGAAAATCCTTTCTTTGTATTCATTTCTATAATAAGATTAGAGATCTTTAATTAACCATGGTACTGAGTTTGTTGTGAGTGGGGCTGAATTTCTGTACTACAGTTTACTTTGTAATTACTTTGTAATGGTGTTTGTTAAGTTTCCTGAAATGTTTATGGGGGCCCTCAAAATTAAACTACAAAGTATAAGTATAAAGTAATATGAATTATTTTTATGTACATTTGAGAATATGAAAAGCAGTATAGAAAAGCAGGCAGAGTCTGGAGGGCCTGGAGTTGGCATATGTGAGTTCTTGTTCTGGTCCTATGTGACTTATAGGAAATCACTTTACTTGCCTAGACCTCATTTTCTTAATCTATAAAGTAAAAGGTCATCTATCTTCTCTCTTCTGGTCTTCATGCATGTTCTTTTGTTCAATTCTTTTCACTTTTGTCAGGCTTTTCTTTCACCTCTGTACATTTATGTTCAATAAATTTCAGAGTTGATCAGAATACCAGTGTAAATTAGCATAGGCCCAAAGGTGGAAAGAAAGTATTCACATGTGGGTCAATAAAATTGTAATAAAATTTTAAATATGACTCATAGTTATTCAAATGTTTAATGCCACCATTAAACAGATATACCAATGCTATGTTTCAGAAAAGGATAGAAAAGGATGATTTTAAAAAAGTGCATTGGTTATATTTATCGAAGCTAATGATTTTTTTTTGAGACTCCTAAAAGACAAACAAAAACCCTTTCTGGGAAACTGATAAAAGCAGACGTCAAACTTAGTTGGAAATTATAATGTAACCCCATTGGCCAGTCTCCCCATTACAAGAGAAACTTAGAAGAAAAATATGAATTTTGAAAAACTTAAGAACTACCGTTAATAGCTAGCCTTCATATAATATTTTAAGATTCACAAAGTGATTGCTATAGATTATTTCATTTGATCAATGTAATGATCAACCACTTGTGTAGAGAACCACTGACGCATGCTATCCACCCCCTAGGGATGATGGATTCTTGTTGCAGAACAAGATACATATTTGAAAACATTCAGCAAAACTGTTTTGCATGACCATGCATATTTATTGTTTTTTTTTCCAGCGGGGAAGTTAAAGGGAGAGAGGAGCTAGAGCTTGATTCTTCAAAATAAAGAAAGAAAAGGGAAAGAGAGCTACTGAAGCATTTTTTTAAAAGCACAGAAGAAAATAGAAGGAAGGCCAGAAGGAGTCATGGACAAAAAGAAATGCTTTGATAGTTATATATTTATCACATATCTAAAAAGAAAAAGCAAGCAGTACAGGAAGAGGTCAAGTACTCTTCATCTACCCTACGACTTTCAATCCCTTGACCTTTCTATGGTATCCCAGGCCATCTCCCCTGCCACAAGCCACTCTCCCCTCTTTTTCCCATCTTGAACCCTTGGTGAACTAATTTAATCTACGTGGTCTTCCTCTCTTGAATCCTAAGTCCCCTTATCATATCACCAATCATCAGCCTTGGATCACTCCCACCATTCACAGCCTTTGCTCCTGCACATATGTTGCTAAAAGAAGGTGGAAATGAAAAATCATGCAAATGTTCTAACTGGATCCACTACAAATTTAGGTTACACTATCTCAATTAGACACTCACTACTACTAGGTAATCTCACTATACCATCCTTTATCAATTCACTACTGCACTACTCTCTACAGTGACTCTTCCAATTTTTCATCCATTCTCAAACCTCATATGGCTCCTCGTCCTCTCACCCTCTTGGCTGACATCCTTGCCTCATTTTGTTTTTCTTTTGGTGAGGCAATTGGGGCTAAGTGACTTGCCCAGAGTCACACAGCTAGTAAGTGTTATGTATATGAGGCCGGATTTGAACTCAGGTCCTCCTGACTCCAGGGCCAGTGCTCTATCCAATGTACCACCCAGCTGCCTCCTCCCCTTGTCCAATTTTTATGGAAAAAATTGAGGCCATTCACCTTGACCTGCCTTTTCTCCTTCTTCCTCATCTCATATCACTCAAATACCTTCTGCAACTATCTCCTTCACCCCTGTCTCACATGATGAAGTGGCCTTACTCCTTACCAAGGCTAACCCCTCTACCTGTTTAAGAGAATCCATTCTATCCTATCTCCTCCAACAAATTGCCTCTTCTGTCATCCCCATGCTCTCATTCATCTTTAATCTTAATCTCTCCCTATCTACTGGCTCTTTCCCTACTGCCTACAAACATGCTGATGTCTCCCCTAACCTGAAAAAAGACTAACGTGATCCTTCTATCCTCCATTGTCCTATATCTCTTTTGCCCTGTGTGGCTAAACTCCTCAAAAAGGCCATATACAATACATGCCTCCACTTTCTCTCCCTTCATTCTCTTCTTTTTTAAAAAAATATTTCTTAAATACTAAAACTTAAATACACAATAAGAAAAGGAAACATATTATAAACTTAAATACAAAATAAAAGGGAAAAAAAAGCATTGCCATGTGCACAGCAGAATGTAAGAGAGGATTCAAAATGTATAGCACTAAATTTCCACTTCATTCCTCTCACTCTCTTCTAACCCCTTACAATCTTGTTTCCAACCTTATCATTCCACAAGAACTGCTCTCTCCAAAGTTACCAATGGTCACTTAGTTGACAAATCCAATGACCTTTTCTCAATTTTCATTCTCCTTGACCACTGACACCACTGATCATCATCTTCTTCTTCTTCTTTTTTTTTTGGCCTTTTTTTTTTTTTTGGTGAGGCTATCAGGGTTAAGTGACTCACCCAGGGTCACACAGCTAGCAAGTATCATGTATCTGAGGCTGGATTTGAACTCAGACCCTCCTGACTCCAGTGTTCTATTCACTACACCACCTAGCTGCCCCTTATCTTCTTCTTCTTGATTCTTTGTTCTCTCTGGATTTTTGGAACACCACTCTCTCCTGCCTCTCATCCTCCCAATTTGACCACTCCTTCTTTGTCTCCTTTGCTGGATCTTTCTTCAGATCTTGTCTTCAAGGTAGGTATCCCTCAAGATTCTGCCCTGGGCGCTTTTCTCTTCTCATTGTATACTACTTCACTTGGTGATCTCAGCAACTCCCATGAATTTAATTATCATCTCATTGTGGATGATTCTCAAAAATCTACCTATCCTGCCTCCGTCTCTCTGTTGACCTCTACCCTCACATCTCCAACTGCTCTTGAACATCTCAAACTGTATGTCCAAAACAGAACTCATTTTTCCCTAAACCCTGCTTGCTCCTACCTTCCCTATCCCTTTGTATATATTTGTTTACACTTTATTTCTCCCATTAGATTGTAAGTTCCTTGAGAACAGGGATTACCTCTTTTTGTATCCACCAGTGCTTAGCACAGGCATTTCATAAATGTTTATTGATTGATTCATTGGTCAGAGGCACCTTTTATCATAACAAACAAATGGAAACAAAGTAGAGGCTCATTGATTAGGGAATGGTTAAACAAACTATAGGACATGGACATGGCACCCCCTGAACTATCCCTTTAACTCACATTCACAAAATAGGCTTCCCAGGTAATGACTGACCCAGATTCAAGGTCTTCTGCTCCTAAAATTTTCAATTCAAGGTCCTACTCCTAAATTTTAGCTTATGAGACTCTACCAGTTGACCTTTACAAAAGACAGAGTACATGATTAGCTCAAAGCAAAGACATTGATAGAAATGGCATATAAGATGAGAGAGGTGACAGCAGAACATCTACCCTATCAACTTGGGACACACCCCACCAAAACTCAATCTAGCCCCCACAGGGCAAGCAGCTGCACATATAGCGGGACACATCGACGAAGAAGATTGAGGCCCAGGCATGGGTGTAGAAGGGCATTTCACGCCTTCAGTCTTGCAGTAATAAGGAAGACCTTTGGTCTCCTCACCATCTTGTTCATATAGTCTCCACCCAACTCTGCTGGTCATTGTTTGGCTCTATTCTTCACCACTTCTAGCTACTGGTTTGACTACATGTGGAATCCTTGGTGGCTTTTGTGATCCAAGTAAGCATTACACGAGAGCCACATGGACAGTCTTCTCCATCTCCAACAGGCAGGATCACAGATCTGGGCACCATGCTTCCTTTACTTCTTGAATCTCTCTATGCAGAAGATTGGGATTCAGGAAACAATATCTTCAAATTCTCCTCTTAGGCTGAATGCAAGTAAATACAAGCATAGACATCTAGGTGGTATAGTGGATCAAGTGCTAGACTTGCAGTCAGGAAGACGTGAGTTCAAATCCTGCCTTGGATACTTAACAGTGACTATGTGGTCCTGGTCAAGTCACAACCTCTCACCTTCAGTTTCCTCATCTGTAAAATAGGGATGATAATAGCACCTACATCCCACTTAAACAGTATATATCTTAAATGTACACAATTGTTTGCATGTGTCTTTCTCCATTAGAATATGATCTCCCTGAGGCAAGGACCTGAGTTTGAATATTTCCTTACACACTTACTTGCTATGTCCTTTTAAACTCTTTCAGTATTAGTTTCCTCATCTGTAAAATGAGGATAATAAAGAGATATTTGTAAAGTGCCATATAAATGCTATTATTATCACAAACATACTCAGGCTCTCCAACCCTTCTATTCATACACACACACACACACACACACACACACACACACACACACACCCTGGATGTCTTACTGATACCTCAAAGTCAACATATCCAAAACCAAAAGGCCTTGTTTCTTTGATATATAAGGAACTGGTTTAAATTTATAAGAATAAGAGCCATTACCTAATTGATAAACGGTTAAAAGATATAAACACAGTTCTCAAATGAAGAAATCTTAGCTGTTAGAATCCTAATAAAGCTGCCCCCAGCCTCAATATTCTAATGTCCTTATGGGCCTCACTGAACAGCAGGCATGTCCTGATTTGATCATATAATCTGGCTTTAATCACACCACAGTCCCCCAGACCCAATATGCCAAATATGCCTCACTAGAACAGCAGGCACGTCCATGTGATGGAATATTAGCCACTGCCTCTAGCTAGCCACTGCCCCCAGACACAATTCTCATATTTCTCACAGAAACAGCAGGTGTATCCATGCACTCAAACATAACCACATTTGTCTAATCTCAGGACGACAACAGCCAGCCAATCAGAAAGCAGCACCACCAGGATGCCTGAGCAGGATGTGGACCCCAAAACAATAGAACAGACTTTCCCTAAGTAGGCACCTGTGCAGTAATAGCAAAAACTGCCCTTTAGGTGAACTTATGACAGAGAGAACCTTATTATAATATTATCATACATACATATGCCCCCAAAAGGGTTTTTCTGCATGCATTGTGGGTAATCTCATGCACAGTTCCACTGAGGTTGGGATCCCTTCTCTATTGCCTAATCCCTTAACAATCCCCTTAACAAGAATATTCATATATTCTATAATGATGTAATTGCATCTTTTGCCCTATAAAAATCCCTATCTTGCTTTCACTAAGCTGCCAGTTCCTTCCTGAAATGTAGCCCACTTCCTGAGAGGTGTTATCCTCAATAAATGCTTTTACTTGGGTTGGAGATGGTCTGAGTCTGTGAATTCTTTCAAGATGACCCCACAACATACTATGAAACCGCAACATAAGCTATCAACAGGCAAATGGAAGATGCTTTAAATCACTAATAATTAGAGAAAAGAAAACTAAAACAACTCTGGGGTTCTGAGGTTTCCATCAAATGGACAAAGTTGACAAAAAAGCAAATGAAAGTTGCTGAAAGGCTGTGGGAAGACAGGCATATTAATGCACATTCTACTAAGGGGATGTCCATCAGTTAGGAAAATTATGTCGTATGAATAGAATGGCATGAATAGAGCCCTAGATCTGGAGTCAAGAAAACCTACATTCAAACTGAGCCTCAGACACTTACTAGCTGCACGACCTTGGGGCAAATTGCATAATCTGTATTTGTTTCCATTTCCTAAACTGTAAAATGCAGAGCATAACAGAATTTATCTAATAGAGTTATTATCAGAATTAAATGAGATAATATTTGTCAAAGACTTAGCACAGTATGTAGAATACAGTTGGCACTAATTAAATGCTTGTTCCCTAGCTCGCAGTGTTATTCTGAGGATCAAATGAAATTATTATATGTAAAGCTCTTTACAAACCTTAAAGAGCTATATAAATAATAGCTATTAATTATTAGTGTGCCAAAAGATACATTTTCAGAGAAACCTGGGGAAGACGTATCAACTAATACAGAGTGAAGTGGGCAGAACCAGGAGAATAATTTATATAATAGTACCATTGTTTAAAAAACAACTTTGAAAGACTTAAGAACTCTGATCAGTGTAATAACCAACCATGATTGTAGATTAATGTTATATACCTCCTGCCAAAGAAGTGATAAACTCAAGGTGTGGAATAAGTAAAAAACAACTTTGAAAGACTTAAGAACTCTGATCAGTGTAATAACCAACCATGATTGTAGATTAATGTTATATACCTCCTGCCAAAGAAGTGATAAACTCAAGGTGTGGAATAAGCAATATGCTTTTAGACGTGGACATTGCAGGAATTTGTTTCGCTTGATCATGTATATCTGTTTAAAAGAGTTTCACTTTTATTATTTTCAGTGGAGGGAGGTAGAAGAAAATAGATGCTTATTACTTGAAAATGTTAATTAAAAAAAACTAAGTTCCTTATTTTCCTTTTCAACTGCTCCTCTTTTTGACTTCATAATTTCATTTTAAAAAACTTCATTTTTTCCAATTACATATAAAAACAATTTTTTAACATTTTTTTTAAAATTTTGTGTTCCAAATTCTCTCCCTCATTTCCTCTCCTCCCCCTCATTGAGAAGGCAAGCTATTTTATATTGATTATACATGTGTAATCATGTAAAATGTACTTCCATGTTTGGCTTCATAGTTTCTATCTGTCACCATCATTCATATGGTTTCCAGTGCCTGGCACATAATACTTTTTGAATAAATGCTTGGTTGACTGACTGAATTGGGCTTGTCTTTGACTTTTTCCTCTGCATCACTGCTCATCCATTCAGTACCATCAATTCCATCTCTAGAACATTTCTTCCCCTTCATATTTCTCATCCCACTTGGTTTTGTGACTCTCCAATGCCTTTACTGAGCCAGCTTCAAAGGCTCCAGATATCCAGTTATTAAATTTTCAATGTGAGCATTTACTGCTCAAAAATCCACAGACACTATAAATCATGATTCAAATGATTGTTTTGTCCGTTGTCTAGACTTAAGAAAGTGTTGGGGGGAAATGTTAATAATGCATATTAAATTGTAAAATTTTTTTAGGGGCAGCTAGGTGGTGCAGTGCACCAGCACTGAAGTCAGGAGCACCTGAGTTCAAATCTGACCTCAGACCAAACACTTAACACTTACTAGCTGTGTGACTCTGGGCAAGTCACTTAACCCCAATTGCCTAAAAGAAAAAAGAAAAAATATATATTTTTTATTCTGAACTTAAGAAATAAAACAAGAATTTCCATAACATAGTAGAATAGGGGGGGAAAGATGATTGTACATAAAACTGCAAATCTATTATGCAGATTAAATTTAAAAGTGTGTCATGTCATACATTTGTCAAACATTTACCAGGTCACTGAGGATAAACTTTGTATCTATCTCCCCAAGCACCTTGGAATACTGTTTTGTACATATTACCTCCAAAAATGTGTTCTATTTCTCTGACTCCCTTAATGTTTTTTTCTATGTTGTGAGACTTCTCTCTTCCTTCTCTCCTTCCATCCAAATCTTAAACTATTCTTTCTCATGATTTAAAATGGGACCAGAAAGAAAATGATGGCTTTCATTTTGGGTGTCCAGGATCATGGATGCTAATTGTTATGGAAATATAGAAAATGAGGGAGGGGGGACAGAGATGACCACAATTTTTCTTTTCCTATATTTTTATGATACTTTGTTTTTATTTCATTTCTTAGTATATCTCTCCTTACACCCTACCTACATACATCATATCTAAAAGCAAATGGAACATTCCACATCCATAGCCCTTCATCTCTGCAAAAAGGAGCAGAGTTCATAAAACTCACATGGTCCACCCACCTCGTTTTACCTATGAAGAAACCAAGTTCATGACTCTACCCAAGAAACTGGTGGAAGAATTGGGCATTCTAACTCAGATCCTGACACTCCCAAGTTCTGAGCTTTCTGTTGATCAGCCGTCGCCCGACATTGTAAGCTTTGTATCCGACTCGTGGGCATTGCCGGCCCGGCACTGCCCGCCGGGCGCTGGGATTGGCCACAAAGCCCCTTTATTGTGGGCCACCTGCGTCAGCACCCGGGCAGCACCCCGGGCAGCGCCCCGGGGTGCGACGGGGCTGGAGGAGCTGTCCCGGCAGAACCTGTTTTAGCGAGGGAGCGGGTGCGCGGGCGTCAGGGCTGAACAGAGCAGGCCTGATGCCTCCGCCTGCCTGGCGCTGAGGACCGGGCCATTCCCTTTGGAAGGAGACCCCTCGAGAAGGCGAACATCGGTAGGGAAGCTGTGGCAGGCTGGCTCAGGGATCCGTGTGTGTGTGTGTGTGTGTGTGTGTGTGTGTGTGTGTGTGTGTGTGTGTGTGTGTGTGTGTGTGTGTGTGTGTGTGTGTGTGCGCGCGCGCGCGCACACCAGTGCATGGTGAGGGGTCAGAAAGGCGGATCATGGACTGCTGCAGGGGCCAAGAAGAATGGGAGGGGAAAACAGAGGAAGGAGAGGGGTAGGGCTAAGGTAAATGCTGCGAGAAATTTAGGCGCCATAAGCTCACAATTGCTTTTATTCCAGTGAAGATCCTGCCTCCAAAACAAACAAAAACAATTCAAGAAAACTTCATTTAGTAAATTTCCTTAGGAAGGAACGAGATTGGGTTCTAGAAAGTGTATCCCTTTAAAGTCAAATCTGAGAGGAATAGGTAGAAATTGAAGTTTTCTTTCCGTGTATGGGAAAATTTCTTTAGAATTAGACTTTTCCCCAAAGTGAGATGTACTGCTTTGGAAGGTACGCTAGTGCTCTTTAAGAAGATCACACCATTGGGGCAGCTAGGTGGCAGTGGATAGAGCACCTGCCCTGAAGTCAGGAGGACCTGAGTTCAAATCCAGCCTCAGACACATAACACTTACTAGCTGTGTGACCCTGGGCAAGTCACTTAACCCCATTGCCTAACCAAAATAAATAAATAAATGTAAATGTGACAAAACTCCTTAAAATTTGAGAGTTGTGATTCTTCCAAAGAGCCCAGTTTTTACAATAAGAAACAACCTCAGGCAGCTGGGTGGCACACTGCACAGAAACCTGAGTTCAAACGCAGCCTCAGATACATACTAGCTGTATGACCCCGGGCAAGTCACTTAACTGATTGCCTAAAAGAAGAAGAAGAAGAGGGGGAGGAGGAGAAAGAGGAGGAGAAGAAGAAACAAATTATCTGGTTTATATTTTTATTTTATTTTTTAATGGGCAGAGTAAAGAGAAAGATAACCCCCTGCAAAAGTCACATTCCATTTGTGGCATGCCATTATCACAAAGATAGTGTGGTAATGAAAATGGGGCAGTTAGGTGGCAGAGTACTGGGCTGGGAATCAAGGAGACTCATCTTCCTGAGTTCAAATCTGGCCTCAGATACTTGTAGCTGTGTGAGCCTGGGCAAGTCTCTTAACCCTGTTTGCCTCAGTTTCCTCATCTGTAAAAGGAGCTAGACATGGAAATGGCAAACCACTGCAGTATATTTTCCAAGAAAACCCCAAAGGGGATTGTGAAGAGTTGGATACAACTGAAATGACTGAATAAAAATGGAAAATACTAAGCTAGCCCTGTCAGAGCACAACTGGAATATTGTGTTCATCAGTTCTGGGTACCACATTTTAAAAGGGACATTGACAAACCAGAGGAGACAGAACAGAATGTTGGGAGAATTGGAGACTGTGCTATACAAGGACTATTTGAAGAATTAGAAATATTTAGCCTGGAAAAGAAAAGATGGGGTCAGGCTCATAATTTGGCTGTCTTCAGGTATATGAAGGACAATCATGTGGAAGACTTGTTCCACATGGCCTTGTTAACAAGTTAGACCTAAGAGTAGTGGGTAGAAGATGAAGTTTTTCATGCAAGGGAAAATTTCCTAGTCTACCTGTCCCAAAATTAAGTAAACTTGCCTGGAAGGTAATGATGGGAACACTGTGGGACAGCCATTTCTCAGAAATATTGTGGAGGAGACTCAGGGGTGGACTGGACAAGATGGCTGCTGAGGTCTTATCCAATTTTGCAATTCTGAGTTTAGCCAGCAAGTAAATCACAGTTGGATCATTCAAACAGGGTGCAATTATTGTTAACCTCATCCTCTTCATCAGTAGTGACATCCTGCTGGAGGGGAGGGAATGATTTAAATGGTGGCAAGGAAAAGATAATTAGTACTATCCAGAGTAAACAATGAAAAAAAGTAACATATGTAGTATCTTCAAGAACAGTAGTATGTCTTTCAGGATTTATCCTGAATGTTATGGGTTTTTTGTTTGTTTGGAATAAATTTTCAAATGAAAAACATTGGCATTAATCCTCTCTGATGTGAACATTTCAGACAAGGGTGAGAAAAGAAGATCTTATTTTTACACCAAAAGAGGTCAAATTGTAATTACTCGTTATGGCATATGGTTTGCCAAGAAAGCACACAGTGAAATCGGTTTTGCATAGAAGTTGTTACAATGTGTAAGTATTGATAGAATATTTATGGTAAAAATGAAGTTTTTAAGTAATTTTTAAAATAATTTTTAATAAACCCGGGGGCCTGGATTCACCCAACATTTCCTTTAGCCCTCCCCCCTCTCCCAGTGGCATCTGACAGAACATTTCTCACATCTTCATCCATATCTACCGTAAAAAAAAAAACCCCAGCTTGCTGGTCCCTCCTTTGATTACTTTCAGGCCACTAAGAAAATGACTAATCGATTGCTTTTTGGTATAGGCTATAACTGTGTCTCTAAAATATCCTTTGTTTGTGAGAACCAACCTTTTCAAATCTTGAAAAGAAAGGACCTAAGGCCAGAGGGAGGTTACCTTTCAAAGGAAGATCTATCAGAAAGGAAATAAAACCTGATGAATTCAATGATCTGGATTCTTATGAGTACTAGGTGGTAAACCGGATAGAGTGTCGGCCTGGAGTCAGGAAGACTCATCTTCTGAGTTCACATCTGGCCTCAGACACTTACTTAGTGACCCTGGGCAAATCACTTAATAACCCTGTTTACCTCAGTTTCCTCATCTGTAAAATAAGCTGGAAAAGGAAATGGCAAACCATTCCAATGTCTTTACCAAGAAAAGCCCAAATGGTGTCACAAAGAGTGGCACAAGATTGAAGCAACTGAACCACCACAACAAAGCTATTCCATTCCCAGTTGTAGCATGTCTTTGTGAAATTCACGATGCCCTTGAGATGCCAAAACCATGAATTTAGAAAAATTTAGAGTAAGTCAGTATTTAAGGTAGCTTTCTTGAAGTTTGAGTTATGTCTGGGCCTTACTTTGAATGACAGGTAAAACTTCATTATAACAAACACCATTACAAAGGACCATTCATTCTAACAGTATTTCCATGACTTGACGGCTGGCCCAAGAGCAACAGTGCTTTGATGATCTGATCACAAGGAATTGTGGCCCATAAGTACCCTGTACACCCAGGGATACAGAGTTGAGCAGAGCCTTTTTACTTTATTTTAAGTAGCTAATGTTTCTATGGTACTTTAAGGTTTACAAAGCATTAACAGATAAGAAAAATGAGGTTCAAAAAGATGAAGTGACATTCCAATCCAATGTCAATGGTAGGATGTGAACAGAGATCTCCTGACTCCCAGTCTTTCTCATCTCAAACTACTCATAGAAACTAAAACTTTAAAAATTAAAGATTTAGGATGATAAAAAGATGGATGTGATAACTGCATAACATCTTCCTTTTTTCTCCCAAATGGGTTCAAAACACTTCTTTTCTCTTAGAGAATCTAGAGAGGAGCTGTACTGAGTCCTATACACTAACAAAATGATTTATCACAATATCACAATAAGATTTTCCTTTTGATAATACAAAACTTCCTCTTTTGTATAGTAAGGCCAATATGCTCTTAAGTGTGAAATTTGTGTCAATGTTGAAATCTTCTCAGGTTTTCAGAAGAGGCTTTAGGCAGTAAAAAGCATTATTCCTCCCAAAATTAGCCCAGATCCTTCTCTGACACGAATGTTACAAATGTGTTTGGTTTCCCACCCCAGGCCCTGGACATTAGAAGCTTGGAGGGAACATAATACCCACGTTGTGAAAGAAGGATTAAGACTTGTTCTGCTTGGTCCAGCAGGGCCGATTAAGGATTAATTGCAAAGAAGCAAACTTGGGCTCGATCTCAGGAAACACTTCTAAATAATTAGAACTATTCCAAAGGGGATGGGCTGCCTTGGGAGGAGGACTTTTATTCAGGGGGTTTTCAGCAAAGACTACATAACCCACTTGTTAGGTGTGTGATAGAGGATTCTTTGTCAGGTATGAATAGGACTAGATAGTGACTAAGGTCGCTTCCCCTTCTGAAATCCCATAATTCTATAAGTTTGGTGACCATTCAAGAGCAATGATTAAAATATATATGGATATAATAATATATTATAATATGTAGCATATATTATATATAAAGAATAATATATGTATGATGGGAAGCTAAAACCAATAGGTTTTGTTTTCTATTTACCCATGAATTTCAGAGGTGAAGGGGGCATGTATGTGTACTTAGTGAAGCTGGTGGGTGGCCCAAAAGCACCTCTATCAAAGGGCAGAGAGCCTGCTCGCCCCCAAATCCTCCTGACTGAGCAGTATACAGATGCATTTCTGCATTATTATTATTACATACAGGATGCCCTCTATTAACCAAATTAGCAACCTTGGGAAGTCAAAGGTCAGCCTGAGTGTACGGTGTATACTTTATTGTAGCTTTCTATATTTTTGTATTTTGACTAATTCACAGTATCCACTTATTTCTGTCACAGTCAAGAGCCCTGGGAGCTAGCTTTGCTTACAAAGGCCTTGTACAACAACATTGCATGTATTGGAGTGCCTCTTTTTGAAGATATTATTTATGGTACTCCTTTTAAAATAAATCCTGGGAAAAAAACGGAGGATGTGCTACTCCCCACTGCAGAAAGTAAGCTCCTTAAATACTTCTAAATTATAAATTTTGTTACATTTTTCTTGTTGGTTAAAATGTTTTTAACTTAATCCAGATACTCTCTAACAAAAATGATGGAATGGATTTACAATCGCATACACACTCTACTGTTCTCTGGCTGAGTGCCCAGCACATAATGGTGGCTCAATAATGAAGACAAAACATCTTTATGATAAGTTTTCAGGATGTGATTGTCTAAGAGTGTAAAAAAAAACTGTTTTATACTAAATTATGTTTGACAAAAAGTCAATGAAATGATGTGTCTGTTTCCTATTTATCACGTTTGTCCCCTTCTCATTACTCACACAACCACCAGTCTAGTTCAGTCTCTCACCACATCTTCCCTAGACAATTACAGCTGCCTCCTAAATAGTCTCCCTGCCTCAAGTCCTCTCTCCTCTGGGTTCCATCTTCAGTTGTCCTGTGCTATGTCTTGCCACTACACCCCAGTGCCTCTGGAGGAGAGAGTGAGGCTGATTTTGAACAGCTCTGACTCACTTAAATCCAGTTCACTTGCAAGTCAAGACATCACCTTCCTGATGTCCTTGTTCCTCTTTGAGAATGAAGGACAAACAACCTCTCTGCTCTCCAACCCATTCTCCACACAGTTACCAAATTACTATTCCTTAAGCTTAGAGCAGGCCATCTCACTCCACTGCTTGATACACCCTGGGACCTTCCTATGGCCCCTGGGATCAAGCATAAACTCCATAATATGGCATTTAAGACCCTTCACATTCTACCTTCTGCCCATCTTTCCAGGTTTTTCCCCTTTATACACTCCTCAGCCCAACCAAATTGTTCTTTTTGCACAGATGATGTTCCATATTTTTTCTCTCCTTCAAATCTCTAGCTTCCTTCAAGATTCACCTCAAGTGCAAAGATTTTGCTAATCCCCACAGCTTCTAGTGCCTCACCCTTCCCCAGATTACTTTGTATATAACATGTATTCATATATGTTCCTATGTGTATGTGTTCCATCTAATTGAGTCTGAGCTCTCTCATGTCGGAAGCGGTTTTATTTTTAGCTTGGAATGATCAGTCTCTAGCCCAGTGCTGGGCACTCAGTAGCTACTCAATAAATACTTGATGCTTTGATTTTTATCTTTAGCAATAGAAATTGAAAAGGCGTACGAACTGAAGCATTTAAACGAAATTGAACTTCAGAAAAATGCAGCAGAGCAAATTCAGTCTTTGCTAAAAGACAAGAAAATTGGTTTGAGAAGACCTCTTCCACCCAAGAAGTGAAGATCACTTTACTGTTAGAGGCATGCTCCTTTGTCTCCCTATCCAAAGAGGATGAGGGGATCCAGACCATTCACCAGACTATATACCACTCAGTGCAGACCGTCATCGATAAGGAACATTCTTGTGGTGGATGAAAGAGTTCCCCCTGATGATACTTCATCTGGTGACCCAATGCACCAGCTTCACTATCCCCTCTTGAATCTTTCCTTTGGGCTCTCTGCCTCCAACACCGTAAGTTGTGCGTCAGCATTAGTTGAGACAATTGTACATATGCATTAGTGATTGTTTAGTGGGAAAGAGTCAGGTGTGGCAAAGTGTAATAGAGTCACAGCCTCAGAGCAGACCCACTGAGTGAGCCTGGCCAAACCATGAAGATTGCTAGGGGCAGGCAAAGGTCTGTCTGCATCAGCACAGGGAGTTTCTTCCCTGGGAGTTTTCTACAATTCACAATCTGGTTGTTTGTTTGTTTGTTTGTTTGTTTTTTGAGGCAATCAAGGGTTAAGTGACTTGCCCAGGATCACACAGCTAGTAAGGGTCTGAGGCCTCATTTGAACTCAAGTCCTCCTGACTCCAAGGCTGGTGCTCTATCCACTGCACCACCTAGCTACCCTGCATATATGTTATTAATTCGACTACTTGGTATAGTAGAGAGAGAACTAGCCTCAGTCTGCCACTTACCTGTTAGTTATATATTTGAAGGCACCACAATCTTCCCAGTCCCTCAGGTTCCCATCCCAGGAGCCATCTTGGACTCCTCAGCATCTTATCCCCCATATCCAAGCTGTTGTCAAGACCTGCCAATTTTGTAACATCTCTCAAATATGCCCCCTTCTCTCCTGACATTGTCCCTACCCTGGTGCAGGCCCTCTTTACCTCATGACTGCTGGTAGGTCCACTCCAACTTATCCTCTAACATCAAAGTGATTTTCCTAAATTCCAGGCCTGATCATGTCACCTTCTTACTCAATGAACTCCAGTGACTCTTTATTGCCTCCAGCATCAAATACAAAATGCTCTGTTTAGCACTCAAAGCCCTTCACTACCTAGCCCCCTCCTACCCTTCCAGTCTTCTTACACCTCAGTCCCCACCAGTGATCCAGTGACGCTGACCTTTTGACTATTTCACAGACAAGACACTCATCTCTCGGCTCTGGGCATTTTCGCTGGCTCTCCCGAATGCCTAGAACATTCTCCCTCTTCATCTATGACTGCTGGATTCCCTGATTTCCTTTCAGTCCCAGCTAAAATCCCACCTTCTACTGGAAGTATTTTCCAATGCCTCTTTGTTCAAGTGCCTTCTTTCTGTTAATTATTTCCTATAGGTAGTTTGTAAATATTTGTTTGCTTGTTGTCTCTGCCATTACATTGTGAACTCCTTGAGGGCAGGAACAATATTTTGCCTTTTTGTATCTTTAGCACTTAGCACAGTGCTTGGCACTTACTAGAGCATGTAATAAATGTTTATTGATTTTGTCACCCTGGGCAAATCCCTTAATCTTTCAATGTCCTGGGTGACTAAGACCATAAGTTGCATAAAAAGTGCCCATGATCTTCATTGGCATGGGAAGTAGCAATCATCTGGGGGCCCCAGGTATCAATGAAATAACAAATTCAGTCCATCACTACCGACCAACCTGCTATCCCCACGTTTCCCTCCCTTGTAACAAGTATGGATTATCTAGCAAAAATAAATCAACACACTGGAGATGTCTGAGAATGTACACCTCATCCTGCATCTGCAAAAATGCACGTCTCCGTAACCTTTCCGCCACTATTGTTCAATGCTTTGATTAGAGTTCTGATGTCTTTCAAAGTTGTCACAATGTACTCCTGATCCTATCCGTTTTGCTGCTTCAATCTGTATACATCTTTGAATCTGTCAGATTCGTCATTTCTTAAGGCATAATTAGATGTACCATTACATTCATACGCCACAATTTGTTCAGCTGTTCCCCAGCTGATGACCACTTTTTTGGCTTCCCATTATTTGCTACTACAAATAGTACAAAAATTGAGAAAATTATATTTTAGCAACACTTGGTAGCAGAGTAGAAAGAAACATTCCAGCTCAGCTCTACGACCACTACTATACAACTCACTTCTCTTTTTTTTTTGTTTTTTATTTTTTAATTAATTTATTTTGAATTATCAACAATCACTTCCATAAGCTTTTGAGTTTTTAATTTTTCTCCCCCTCCCTCCTTACCTTCTCCACAAGACGGCACGCAATCTGATATAGGCTATATAGATAGATAGATAGATAGAGATAGAGATAAATATAGATATATATAAAAACATATTTTCACATTAGTGATGTTGTAGGTAAGAATTAGAACCAATAGGAGGAACCACCAGAAAGAGGAAACAAAACACAACAGAAGAAAAAAGCGGCAAATAGTATGCTTTGACCTGCATTCAAACTCCATAGTTCTTTCTTTGGATGTGGATAGCGTTTTCCATCATGAGACCTTTGGAAATGTCTTAGATCCTTGTATTGCTGAAAAGGGTTAAGTCCATCAATATTAGTCATCACACAACGTGGCTGTTACTGTGTACAATGTTCTCCTGGTTCTATTCATTTCATTCAGCATCAGACCATACAAGTCTTTCCAGGTTTTTCTGAAGTCAGCCTGTTCATCATTTCTTATAGCACAATAGTATCACTTCTCTTTTTTAAAAAAATTATTTATTTATTTTTAGTTTTCAACATTCACTTTTACAAGATTTTGAGTTCCAATTTTTTTCTCCCTCTTTCCCTCTCCCCTCTCCAAGATGGCAATCTGATATAGCCTACACATGTACAACCATATTAAACCTATTTTCACATCAGTTGTGTTGTGAAAGAAGAATCAAAACAAAAGGGAAAAACCATGAGAAAAAAAAAAAACAAAAAAAATGTGAAAATAGTATGCTTCGATGTGCATTCAGACTCCATGATTCTTTCTCTGGATGTGGATAGCATTTTCCATCATGAGTCTTTTGGAATTGTCTTAGATCACTGTGTTTCTGAGAAGAGCCAAGTCTATCAAAGTTGATCACCACACAATATAACTCACTTCTCTTGATGGGACACAGATCCCCAGAGGGACAAAAGTAAAAGACTTCAGTTAGCTTGTTGTAGAAGAAAAGGACATCAATGGGGTGTTAGAAACAAAAATAAAAAGTCTTCCTCTCCCTGGAAAAGGCTTAGTTCAAACTAGGCTTGTTCCACCAGAGGAAAGGCAACCTCAGATTTAACCGAGGTTTAAAGAAAAGGTCTCGCTTTCCTCTCTTCTCCTAAGGAAAAGGCTTCAACTAAGACAAATCCCAGAAGGAGGGAGGAGCCTCAGTGTCTAGGGTGAAGGAAAGGGGTCAGGTGGAAGGAAGAAGGTCCTAACTTAGTTTCACTTCTGAAGGAAGAGGCTGTCTAGGCAAAGCAAAGTCCCCTGGGGACAAAGGAAAGGGCTTCAGCATAGACTGACCCTGGGAGTAGAGAAGAATTCAGCTCCTGAGACCTCCACACCAAAAATGAATAAAAATAAATGAATCAATAAATGATGTATGATGCCAGGGAAGACTTAAAAACACACAGAATAACTCCAGAATACCTACAATGAAATACTCAAAGGAAAAAAAAACACAACTTGCCCACAAGAATAATTAAAACTCCTAGAAAAAATGAGGCACAACTTAGTTTTTAAGAAGTATTATAAAAAAAAATGAGAACCATGGTGGAGAAACTTGGAGTTGGGGTTGGGGGGCAGATCAAGAGGTTGACACAAGAGATACAAAATCTAACATTAGTAATTCCCTAAAAATTAAAATGGACCAAATAGAAGATAATGTTTCTAGGAGTCAAAGAGAATTATTAAAAGAAAGTTCAAAATCGAGAAAATAAAGGAAAATGTAACATATTTGGAAAATAGATCAAGAAATAATGAGAATAATTGAGAATTGCCATTTTGGGGTTTCTTTCAGAAGGTGATTGGTAGATTTTTATCTATTTTCACGTTGTGCTCTTGTTTTAATAATAGAACACAATGTAAAAATAGAAGAATCCACTTATCACCTCCTAAAAGAAACCCCCAAATGAAACTCACAGGAAGTAACACACCCAAATTCCAGAGTCTCCACATAAGAGGAAAAAGTGCTATAAGCAGTCAGAAAGAAGAAATTCAAATGTCAAGGAATCATAGCCAGGAATTACACAAACTTTGTCAACTACTCTATGGAGGAACAGCATACATGGAATGAGATGTAACAAAAGGCAAAAGTTTGGCCTACAAAAATAACTTACCCACAAAAGCTACACCAATATAAGGCCTCTATCCCAAAGAGATCAAAGAAAGAAGAAAAAAGTCATATATGGACAAAAATATTTGTATACTAAAAGGATACTCATCAATTGGGAAATGAGAAGATCTTGTGTTATGCCAGAAAATGGAATTTATCACACTATTTGTGTGAGAAATAAGGAAAAGGATGATTTCAAGAAGATACGGATATTAATAAAAATAAAAATTTTTTAAAAAGACACAGACTCTTATGAACTGAATTAGAGTGAAATGAGCAGAACCAAAGGAACAATTTAAATTAAAACATTAGTATTATATAAATGAACAATTTTGAAAGATTTAATGAATTGGAGAAATTATATAAGTCATAACTTGCAAGGTTGAAATTTTTGATCGCTGATAATTTCAAAGGACTGAGAAAAAAGAATGCTATCCACCTCGATAGTGCAGTGTAAGAAATTCACTTTTAGAGGAGGTAACCAATATGGGAATATGTTCTAATTAACTATATTTATGAAACATAGGGGTTCTGTAATTTTTTTCAGGGAATGAGGGGAGGGGGAAGAGGGGGAAAACTTGATAATTGGAGAATAATTATAAAAATATTTTTAAACCAGTTTCCAAAGATTTGGTTTAAGAAACCCCCAAATGAACCAATATTAACCATATGTAAGTCTTATTCCCTAACTCCCTAATCCTAATTTATAAAGTTTGTTGAGATAAGTGGCCCAGTGGTATGAATTAATGAGCTTCCAACCGAGATTATAACTTTTGAAAATAAATAACATAGGAATACACAACGTGCTTTCCTTAAAAAAAAAAAAGGGGGGCCAAAATGTCTTGATTATTGTAATTATTGATTATTTAATTAAATAATCATTGATTATTTTTGTCCAGAGGAAGTATGATTTTAGTTATTCTCTTACTCATATTTAATATCAAATCCCTTAGTTTTATGAATGGAAAGTGTAAATCATGTATTTACAATGCCCTAATTCTCTCTTTTTTCCCCAGACATACTTTAAATGGCACATAAATGAAAATAAAACAAAAAAAGAAGAATCCTGCTTGTGAAGCATCATAGGAAGTGCTATATCCACCATAACCTAGCTGTTCTGCAGCAGAATCATACTTGCTCAAAAGATGGTGGTTGTACCATGATTACACATTGATCTCGAGCAGCTCAAGACAGGTGCTTAGAATGAGCTAATACAGAATTTCTTACGTGTTGGTTTCCTGTTAGGAGTTTTAGTGTCACAGATGAAGCAGCTGTGTCCCATTTTTAATTAAGAAAGTGAGAATACAGTTCCCTGTGCTTTCCTTGGCAAAACTCCTGAAGAATTTCTTCCTTAAAAAAAAAAAGTTCAAATGAAGATTCCTTGGAAAAAAAATTAAAATGTGCATTTATAATAATTTTTAACCTAACAAAATGCGAGTAAAATACAAAAAACCAAACCCTGAACTGCTTCAACTAGTTTGGTGATACCTTCGCAGTTAGAGTAAACCACTTGGATAAATTTTCATGATTCAAAATTCCTGAATGTAGCTTCCAGGGACAGGGCTTTGCTGCAATTGAATATTTTAAATGATTCCAGGGGTGGGGAACCTGAGGCCTTGAAGCCACATGTGGCCTTCTAGGTCCTTGGATGCAGCCTTTTGTCTGAGTCCAAGTTTTACAGAACAAATCCTTTCTTAAGGGGATTTGTTCTGTGAAGTTTGGTCTCAATCAAAGAGCTGCACTTGAGGACCTAGAGGGCTACATGTTACCTCTAGGGCCACATTTGAGGACCTAGAGGACTATGTGTGGCCTCAAGGTCACAGGCTCCCCATCCAAGGATTAGACCTACTCTATCTTCCCATGAAAAGGAAATCTAGTCTAGAATAAGACACTTGCCTGCAGCTCAGGGCATGGACCAAGTTTTGTTGAGTGGTAGTCTATGGGTTTAGAGACCTACTAATTTTTTACTTCTCATTTTCTTCATTTTCCCATTCTTTTCCACTTTGTTCTTTGCACTCATTTATATGAGTTTGACCTTCATCTGATCTGTTCCCATGATTGATATGACTGGTGTGGCAACATGTCAATGACATTGTGAGGATTGGTCTATTGCTGGACCCTAGATAACAGAAGTGACTCTATGTCTGCCCACTGATTGATCCATCTAAGTACCCAACAACTAGCTTGGTCTGCTGCATTTAGCAATGCAAGGTTAGCAGACTATCAGGTTAGCAAAATTCATCTAATCCAAGTGTGTAAGTTTGTCAAACTTGACTAATTACAGTGTCCTTGTGGTTGATAAGGGGAATCACTGCCCAGACCATCGGCAGATTGACTGCTCCTATGGTCCCGTCTCACTCAGTCCATGTGAATCTACCCAGCATCGACAGTCATACATAAGGGCAGAGACCAAAGTTATCTAAGACACCCACCGATGTGCACCCATGGGACTGAAGGGTGAAAACACTATACAAACAGAAAGGCCTGTGAGTAATAAACTACCTGATTTTTGATCATCTGAGTGCTTATGTTCCTTCTATGTACCTCCTCATTCACAATGCCCTCATGATCACTAAAAATATGAAAAAAAGTGTGACCCTGGGCAAGTCACTTAACCCCATTTGCCTCACCAAAACAAACAAAATATGAAAAAGTATAGCTATTAAATTAGCAACCACAGAATTTTCCCTGTTTTATTGTCAAGTCTTAGTTCTTCATTATTAACAGTTTTAATGAATAGCAAAGACAATTCTTTGTGTACTGGCCTATATTTTAGACTGATGATAATCATGTTTTTAGTTTTTAAGCACAAAGTTTACTTAATCCTCAACTCACTGAATAGGCCTGTACTACTATTTCTCTTTGAGGTTACTATCTATGATCTGTCCAAATGAGGGGGAATGGTTGAATCAGCCAATAATTAGTGATTTCTTAGAAAAATCTTTTTTAAGCTAAAGCCCACAAATTTAATCTCTATTTTGTAATATTGCTACTTCAAATATTTTTAAAAATTTTTTTTAGGCAATTGGGGTTAAGTGACTTGCCCAGGGTCACACAGCTAGTAAGTATCAAGTGTTTGGTCTTCATATATTTTTAATAATTATTTTTTTCAAACCTTAAAAATATTTCCCTTAGTCTAAGGCAACTCTGAAAGACTCACAATAGAAAATGTTATGCACATCCAGAGAAAGAACTATGGAGTATGAATGCAGATTGAAGCACACTATTTACTCTTTTAGATAAAATGGACAATTCTGATTATGTAAATTTGAAAAGTTTTTGCACAAACAAAACAATACAGCTAAAGTTAGAAGGGAAACAGTAAACTAGAAAAATATCTTTGCAACAAATTTCTCTGATAAAGGTCTCATTTCCAAGTTGTATAAGGAACAGATTTAAATTTATTCAAATTTATTAGAGCTGTTCCTCAACTGATAGATGGTCAAAGCATATGAGCAGCAGTTCTCTAAAGAAGACATTGTATCTGTTAATAAGCATTTGTTTAAAAAAAATCTTCAAATTGCTACTGGAGAAATGAAAATTCAAAGAAAATTAAAACTCTGATTATTTTCCTCATGCCCATCATATTGGCAAAAAAACAACAAAAGTTGGATTAGCTGCAGAAAAACATGTATGTCAATGTACCTTGAACTGTGAATTGGGCCTGGTCAGTCTACAGAGCAATCATGCCCAAGAAGCTAGGGTGGTTAGGTGGTGCAGTGGATAGAGTGCCAGGCCTGGAGTCAGGAAGACTCATCTTCCTAAATTCAAATGTGGCCTCAGACATTTACTAGCTGTGTGTCCCTGGACAAGTCACTTAACTCTGTTTGCCTCAGTTTCCTCATATGTAAAATGAACTGGAGAAGGAAATGGCAAACCTTTCCTGACCCTAAATGGGGTCATGAAGAGTTGGATTGTACAATGACAATCGCCACAGTATGAGCTAGAGTCACTCTGTTAGCCTCTCCCTTCCTTCTGAGGCTTCTTTCCAGTTTTTCCTAATGGTAACCATTAAACCCTGAAGGAGAGGGTCCCCCATGTCCTTGTCCAGAGAAGCACCTATGAATATGTTCATGGCCCAGACCCACTGAAGTACAGGTTATAGGGCTGCTTTCAAACTCAGCTGCCTTTCAAGAGAGAAACACTAGATTGTAGAGTCAGGGACATAATTTCCACTTCATCCCTAAACTCCATTCTACTTAAAAAGATGTCTCTCTCCAAGAGCTTTGGACTCAGTGCACATAGACTGGCATGTTAAATAAGGATGGCACTATCTTCATGAGAAGTTTAAAGAAAGTTGGAGTAGGTCTCTCAAATTCCCATTTGGACTTGGAAGCCAGGTCCTAATTGGTAGTAGAAAGGTTTCTGGGATGCAACAATGCAGTGACTTTTTTTTTAATAGTGAACCTGACTTCCTGGGGTAACTGAATCAGTCTCCAGGCAGAGTTAACACCATCCTGGAGAAACTCAATATTCCAGTATTTGGAAAAGGCAAAATCAACAGGAAAGGGGAGGAAAATTGACATTTCTGAAGATCCCCTTGTTTTTCAGATTGTTAGTCCTTTAAAAAACAACAACGACAATAATACTTCTCCCATTCCATCACACATCCTGATCCCTATTTTGTGAACAGGGCCATTCTTAGAGGTAGCACAGGAACTCCATGAGGAATTAGAAAGGGTTTCTTAATTTGGATAATATAGCAATGACATGAAGAATAAAGTTTTGTTTATTTAACATGTGGCCTCTGTACTAAATCACTTCATTTTCTATCAGCTTTAGTGGGAAGTTAACATACATACATATGTATATGTGTATATGTGTGTGTGTATACATATATATATATGTATACACACACACACACACACACACACATATATACATGTATATAAGATTTTTTTTTTGCTTAGGCAATTGGGGTTAAGTAACTTGCCCAGGGTCACATAGCTAGTGTCATGTGTCTGAGACTGGATTTGAACTCAGGTGCTTCTGACTCCAAGGCTAAAGCTCTATCCATTGAGCCACCTAGCTGCCCCTAACATATATTTTAAAAACGTAAATCTGAATTCTCTCAAATTTTTATTTTTTAAAAATTAGAGCGGGGTTGTTTTCTCCAAAGGACCAACCAGCCTCCATTCAAGTCAGATGATTAATTAGCCAGGACTTTAACATCCCCGCTGCCTAATGTTGAGTCAGTTGGTGATCATAAGGCCTCTTTCAGGAAAACTTCCTGGATTACAAAATTATGGTTTCCATGCTCCTGGGAAAGTCTCTCTGATTCCAGGTGATTTTCAGAAGGGCAAAATTTTAGCTTAGTAGAAGAATTCCCTTCCTGGATCACTGCCTTGTCATGGCAGAAGCGCTTGTGCAGCTCAATGAAACTATAAGTTATACTCTGCAGGGTTACCCAAGACAGGTCATAGTGGAGAGTTCTGACAAAAGGTAATCCACTGGAGAAGGAAATGGTAAACCACTCCAGTATCTTTGCCAAGAAAACTCCATGGACAGCATTAAAATGATAAAAGATTTGAGACTATAAGATGAGCCCCTTAGGTCAGAAGGTGTCCAATACATTACTGGGGAAGAGCAGAGGACAATTACAAGTGTAGCTGTAGAAAGAATGAAGTGGCTGAGCCAAAGCCAAAAGGAAGTTCAGCTGTGGATATGTCTGGTGACAAAAGGAGAATCTAATGGTATAAAATCGGTATTGCATAAGAATCTGGAATGTAAGATCTATGAACCAAGGTCAACTGGATGTGGGCAACTAGGGGGTGCAATGGATAGAGCAGTGGGCTTGGAATCTGGAAGATACATCTTCTAGAGTTCAAATCCAGTCTCATACACTTACTAGCATGTGACCCTGGGCAAATCACCTTGCCTTATTTGCCTCTGTTTCTTCATCTGTCAAATGAACTGGAGAAGAAAATGGCAAACCACTCCAGTATCTTTGCCAAGAAAACCCCAAACTGGGTCATGAAGAGTGGGACACAACTGAAACAACTCAACAACAACAAAGCAGGATGTGATGAAGCAGGAGATGGACAGGTTTTTCTTGTTTGGTTCAAATCAAAAAGCAGAATTAAGGTTGCCAGAAGAAATATCAATAATCTCATACCACTTTAATGGCAGAAAGTGAAGAATTAAGAAGCCTCTTGATGAAGGTGAAGGAGGAGAATTTAAAAGCTAGCTTGAAATTTAACAATAAAAAAACCATCATGGCAAGTGGTCCCATTACTTCCCAGCAAACAGAGGGAGAAGAAATGGAAGCAGTGTCAGATTTTATGTTCTTGAGCTCAAAGATCACAGTAGATGGCGACTGCAGAGATATAACCTTGCCAACTAAGGTCCATAAAGTCATAGCTATATTTTTTTCCAGAGGCTGTGTTTTCCAGAAAGCTGAACACCACAGAATCGATGCTTTTGATTTGTGGTGCTGGAGAAGACTTTTGACAGCAAGGAGATCAAATCAGTTAATACTTAAAGAAATTTCTTGTTCAGACTACACACTGGAAGGACAAATGCTGAAGCTGAAGCTTAAATACTTTGACCACATAATGAGAAGACAGGACTCACTGGAAAAGACCCTGATGGTGGGAAAGATTGAAGGCAAAAGAAGGGGACAGCACAGAGTGATATAGATAGTGTCATGGAAGAAACAAATACGAATTTGGATAGACTTCAGGAGATAGTGGAGGATAGAAGGGCATGGTATGCTATAGTCCATGGCGTCATGAAGAGCTAGAGACAACTGAATGACTGAACAACAATAGAAGAATTATAAACTTTGTTTGGAGTTTACAGCAATGGGTTGACCTGAACATCTCTTTAAAAGAACATCGACTACGGAAATACAAATGGAGTGACAATGTCATGTGCAGTTCCACATAGCCAACAAAAAACCTCTGTTATATCTAATAGATGTCTATATTTAACATGTCTATTTCTATATGGTCATTCTCAAACTGAGCTCTTAAATGGGAAATTCACAATTTGAGGATAAAATTTCATTTTTTATAAAAGAAAAAAGAAATTAGAATGGAAGCAGCTAACTAGGAAAAAAAATTGTGGCAAATTTCTGATAAAGGTGTCATATCCAAGATATATAAGGAATTGATTCAAACATATGATTAATATATAAGAACAAATGTCCTCCAATTGATAAATATTCAAAGGCTATGAAGAAGAAATTTTCAAAGGAAAAACCTAAGCTATCAACAATCATATGAAGAAATTGCTCCAAATGCTTAATAATTAGAGTAATGTAAGTTTGAGGCTCTATCTCACACTCGTCAGGTTGGCAAAGATGAAGGAAATAATAAATGTTGGTGAGTCTGAGGGAAGAAAAGCACCATAATGCATTGTTGATAGAGTTGTGAACTGATTCAGCCATTTTGGAAAGCAATTTGAAGTTATGCCCCCAAGTCACTAAACTGTGCATACCCTTTGACTCAGTGATACTACTACTAAACTTGTGTTCCAAAGAGATCAAAATAAAAATAAAAGCATCCAAATGTACCCCCCCCAAAAAATTATAGCAGTTCTTCTTTTGTAGCAAAGATATAGAAACTAAGATGGGGAAACCCACCAGTTGTGGAATGGCTGAACAAATTATGCTATAGGGATGTAAAAAAGCACAATTGTGCATTGAGAAATTATGAAAGAGATGATTTAAGAGAAACCTGGGAAAACTGGAACTGATGAGTGAAGTGAGTAGAATAAGAACAACAATGCATGTAGTAACAAAAACACTATAAAGTGTTGAAGAAAAATATATATGAATACTATATCCTGTATTTTAGGCACAAGTCTGCCTGAAACAATTTTCTTTTATTAAACATTGTATGTCCAAGTTACTTTTAACTTGGAGAAAAAAATGTCCAGAGTGGCATAGTTCTCCCAGGCCCTCTGACATGTTTTTCTACCCCAAGATTACATGAGGTAATTTGTAAGAATCTTAAACAAGGAAAAGATTATAATATGTTGAAATAGTTTGTATTAACATTCCAGAATAATCACCACACAGTTCTTTCTTGGCCATTCCCCTGGTGCCAATCCCTTCAAGTGGGTGGGGAGGTAATTATTCAGACAATGTTAACTTTGGTTATCACCCTTTATCCATATGTCCAAACAAGGTCTTAGTTTTTGTCCTAAATGGAAAGGTCTGGAAAAGGCTTTAGGCTAGAGAAAATATTATTTTTTATTGTTTTCAGTTTTACTAAAAAAAAAAGGAGGGGTTAATATGCTTCCCACAAAAGCAAAATAATTCTGAAAGACCTAATAATTCTGATCAATGTAGAAGGCCAATGATGAAGCAAGCTACACAACTCCTGACAGAGAGGGGATGTGTTGCACAATGAGACGTGCCTTTGAACATGGCCAATGCAAAATTATTCTGCTTGATTGTGTTTATTTCTTATGATTTTTTTCTGATTTTTCTCTACTTGAGAGGGGACAGGAGACCAATAGGTCGTATTGCCAAAAAGAGAGAGAAAAGAAATAAAATCTGATAATTGAAGAATCTTTAAATACATAAAAGAACAGAATAGACACTTTAAAAAATAAAAGATTGTAGTTATCACATGCTTCATTTTTTTTTCAAGAACAACTATGTAGTAGAAATTTACAGTTCCACATACAATCATCTTTTTCTGTTTTACTTTGTATATAGAAATGTTCATTTTGTGGTATTTGTTTAGTACTATTCTTTGTGGGGTTGAGGCAATTGGGATTAAGTGACTTGCCCAGGGTCACACAGCTAGTAAGTATCAAGTGTCTGAGGCTGGATTTGAACTCAGGTCCTCCTGACTCCAGGGCCAGTGCTCTATCCACTGAGCCATCTAGGTGTCCCTTTTTTAAAAATTATTTTTTCATTTTAGACTTTAATAGTAAAACTTAAATACATAATGCAAAAAGAAAAAGAAATATATTATAAACTTATATATGAAATAAGAAAAGAGAAAAAAGCATGTCAGGTGCACAACCGAACGTAAGGGAGGATTCAAATATATATCAAATCAAAAATATATAGCAATAAATATCCATTTCAATAAAGTCTGTATAATAAACACTGAGTGTTGTGTGGAAAGCTGTTCATCTTTTCTTTGCTTCCTTGTAGGTTTTCTTTTGTTCTCACCTGTACACTTCAGTACTATTTTTTTTAAACGACTATTTGGAGGAGCAGCTAGGTAGTACAGTGGAGAGAGCACCGGCCCTGGACTCAGGAGAGACCTGAGTTCAAATTCAGCCTCAGATACTTACTAGTTGTGTGACCCTGGACAAGTCACTTAACCTCTTAATTGCCTTCCCTCAAAAAAGCAAACTTAACTATTTAGTATTGTTTAAGAATAGCAAAGTCAAATAGTGGAACAGATGAATTACAGAACAAGCAAAAGCAAACAAAGTAGAATAATGTTCAACAAACCCAGAGATCCCCAAATAGGAAAACTAGAAAGCAGTCTGGCAGAAATTGTTCAGACCAACATCTTGCATAACAGGGTCCAAAAGGATACATGCCCCATATATAAAAGACCACAACATGAGCAAATTAAAGGATCAAAGAAGGAGATAACTTTCCCAACTATGGATTGAGAAAGAATTCATGAACAAACAAGGGAAAGAAAGGGTCACAAAAGATAAAATATATAGTTTTGCCTGCATAAAATTGAAAAGCATTTGCACAAAGAAAATCAATTCACTTTAAATTAGAAAGGGACATATTTTTCCAACAAGCTTCTCAGATCAAAATCTGATATCCAAAATTTTATCCAGATAATTTATAAGACTAAGAGCCATTCCCCAATAGATAAATGGTCAAAGCATATAAACATCACTTCTCAAAGGGGAAGAAATCCAGACACCAATCCTATGTGTAACAAGGCTGTCTCTACACATGTAACATGGATTTCTTAGTGCAGCTTATCGGGAGGCCACAGATACATCTTTAGTATCTCTTCAACCTATCCTTCTCCAAGGTAGACTTTAATTCCTGCCAAGACGGTAAGCAGGAGATTGGAGCCAGAAGCTTGCCCACTCTGCTTTCCTCAGAAAGAGGAGGTACCAGATTAGAATATCCATCTGCTCCCTTAAATATTGTTAGTCTAGAGGATGTCATTTCAGGTTAGGCTAATCTTGTGATTTCTATTCCTTAATGGGGAAAGGAATACCCCAAGCTTTATATCCAAGGCTCGAAACCCATTTATCCGACTTGGTAGCAAAATTAAAATCTGAGAGAGTATACATATGAGGATATATGTCAACAATTCAGCATAAAGGAGCTTTCACATTGGGAATGAGATAACTCAGTTCAGCAGAGAGAAAGTCCCAAATCTCACCCAGAAAGGAAATTCCCTGAAGTCTTCTAGCGTAGCAAGCTGAAAACAGGACATAATGGAGACTGCTAGCTCCTCTCAAGTTAGCTTTTTCCCAGAGTCTTTTCTTCCCTTCAGTAACCTTGAAGTAGGGTTGGCATTGACCAAACCTCCCTCAAAGCTGAGAGCCACAAGCACCAAAGAGACTGAAGAGCCAGAAGCTGCTTAAAAAACTGGATTTCTCCTTTCTCCTACTCTCACTAATTCTGCCCACCCCTCCCACAAGTCATAGCACTCATTGACACCAATGAAGAGAGTCCCACACCAATGGGCTTTTTGGCTCAGGTTACATGTGTCAAAAATTCTCCAGATCACTACAAATTAGAAAAAGTCAAGTTAAAACAACTGAGATTTCTGCCTCATACCCACCAGACTGGCAAAGATAACTAAAAAATGAAAGTGGTAATTATTGTAGACACTGAAATAGGATGCTATTAGAGGAGCTATGAATCAATCTAGCCATTATTGAACTATGTCCCAAAAGTCACTAACTTGTGTGTATTTTTTGACCCAGTGATGGTACTACTTGGCTTATACATGAAGGAGATGAAAGAAAGAGGGCAAGGTTTCAAATGTACAAAAATATTTATAGCAGTACTTTTTTGTTGTGGCACTCTAAAGGGGTTCCCATTAATTAGGAAATGGCTGAATGCATTTTGATATGTAAATGTAATTGAATATTATTTTGCCATAAGGAATGATAAAAGATCTGGCAGAAACTGTTTGGACCAACATCTCACACAACAGAGTCCAAAAGGAGACATGTCCTATTTATAAAAGGCCACATCACAAGCCAATGAAAGGGTCAAAGAAGGAGATACCTTTCCCAACTATGAATGAAGAATTCATGAACAAACAAGGGATAAAGAGGATCACAGAAGGTAAAACTAGGAGAATTTTGGGAAAACATATGAATTGTTACAGAGAGAAAAAAGCATAACCATTAAAAACAACTAGAAGTACAACTATAACTCTGTAAAAAAAATCTTTGAAAGACTTTAGAAAAAAGAAAATGATAAATGTTGGAGAAGATGTGGGAAAATTGGAACCCTAATGCATTGTTGGTGGAGTTGTGAACTGAGCCAACCATTCTGGAGAGCAATTTGGAACTATGCCTAAAGGGCTATAAAACTGCATACATACCCTTTGATACAGCAATACTACTACTAGGTATGTATCCCAAAGAGATCATAAAAAAGGGAAAAGGACCCACATATACAAAAATATTTATAGCAGCTCTTTTTGTGGTGGTAAAGAATTGGAAATCGAGGGAATGTCCATCAATTGGGGAATGGCTGAACAAGTTGTGGTATATGAATGTAATGGAATACTATTGTTCCATAAGAAATGATGAGCAGGTGGACTTCAGAAAAACCTGGAAAGACTTATATGAACTGATGCTAAGTGAAGTGAGCAAACCAGGAGAACATTGTACATAGTAACAGCAATATTGTGCGATGATCAACTATGATAGACTTAGCTCTTCTCAGCAATACAATGATCCAAGACAATTCCAAAAGTCTCATGAGGGAAAATGTTATCCACATCCAGAGAAGGAACTATGGACTCTGAATGCATATCAAAGCATACTATTTTTACTTTTTTTGTTTTTGTTTTGTTTTTTCTTTCTCATGTTTTTTCCCTTTTGTTCTGATTCTTTCACAACATGACTAATGTAAAAACATGTTTATCATAATTGTACATGTTTAACCTATATCAGATTGCTTGTTGTCTTGGGGAGGGGGAAGAGAAGGGAGGGAGAAACATTTGGAACTCAAAATCTTATAAAAAATTAATGTTGAAAACTATATTTGCATATAATTGGAAAAAAATAAGATGCTGTTAAAATAAATAAATAAAAATAAGACTTAATAACTCTGACTGATGCAATGACTAACCATTGTTCTACAGGACTGGTTATGAAGCATGTTACCCACTACCTGACACAGAGTCAGGGTGATGAAAGAACAGACTGAGATATACATTTTTGAACATAGCTAGCGTGTGTATTTGTTTTGCTTGACTATGCACATTAGTTCCAGAAGAGGGTTTTATAGGTGATAGAGCAATTGGGGTAAGGAGAGGGGAACTAGCTATATAGATGCCCTCTTCCAAAAAAATGAAGAAAACAAAGGAAAGAGGGCCACTGTCACATTTTCAAATGGCCAGAAAAGACCAAAGAGAAGAAAGTTCAGGAGATAGACAAGCAGTACAACTTTGAAACTAACATGCATTATATCCTTTTTTAAAAAAAAAATCTTATGTAAAAAATATATATATATCATATGTAAGTAATAGATTCATGACTCTGTCCTCTTCTATGTACATGAAATGCTCGTGTTTGGTAATGTTTATAAAATGTAGAGAATATATATATATATATATATAATGTAGAGAATATATATATATATATGTATACATACATACACATATATATATTTATAAAATGAATGTATATATGTATATATGTATACTTTTCTAATTAAAAAAGGAAAAAATAAGTTTAGATCGGTATTACATACCTTCTATCACTATTAGTTCTAAATAGATAATGGATCTAAATAGTAAAAGTCACCATAAAAGTAGAGGAAAAAAGAAGGCAAAGCTTACTTATAAATAGGGGGAAAATTCATAACCAAGCAAGAGATTAAAAGGATCATATTTTTAAACCAGACTTGTGATTTTATTAGCATAGATGATGCTCAGTGAGGAAATTCCCTCTAATAAACAAGATAGACATCTGTTCTTCGATTTACAGTCTGAGAGAGCTGTCTAGGGGCATTGAGAAATCTCTCAAAGTGATGTGATAAAGTCAGTAAAAGAGATGTGAATCTAGGTTCTCTTGACTCTGAATCTACTATGCCATGATGCCTTTCCAAAGAGATAATGAAATGCAAAACAACTTAAATTGTCCAAAATGTAAAGGTATTTGCAGAAATTAAATCAACAGAATCAAAAGAAAGGATACAAATTGGGGGGAGGAAGCTCTTCACCAAATATCTCTGATAAAAATCTGACGCACACAATCTATTGACATTTCCTCAAATGTCCTAACTTCCCAATTCCTCAATACCTATGACTTCCACTCCACTACAACTACACACAGTAATAGACCTACCCTTCATCTTGCTGTCATGCACAAGGGTTCCACTTCTATGTTCATTAATTCCAAAATTCCTCTATCTGATCATAATCTTTTAACATTCTATCTTTCCCTCTACCTGTCATTCATTTTTACTATGACTCAATCCCTCCATCCCTCATTTCTTTTCCAAGCCATCTCCCCTGTACTAGCTACAATCTCTTCCCTGTCTCCTCACCTGATGAAACAATTCAACTTTATCCTATTCTCTACCTTCAAATCCCTTGACTCTGTACTATTGACAATCACTCCTATTCTCTCACAAATCTTCAATCTCTCACTATCTGCTGGCTGCTTACCTACTGCCTATAAACACACACGTCTTTCCCATGCTTAAAAAAGGGGAAAAAAGGTTGCATCTCATTTGGTCCAATCATTCCTGC
Organism: Phascolarctos cinereus; assembly: GCF_003287225.1. Taxonomy (NCBI): domain Eukaryota; kingdom Metazoa; phylum Chordata; class Mammalia; order Diprotodontia; family Phascolarctidae; genus Phascolarctos; species Phascolarctos cinereus. The sequence continues at coordinate 28,433,277 of NW_027556402.1, forward strand.
TAGCTATCATCTTTTATCTCTTCTCTTTGTGGCTAAATTCCTGGAAGAAAGTCATTTATCCTCAGCATCTCCACTTTCCACTCCTCTACTAAATCCTATATAATATAGCTTCTGACCTTAATATTCAACCCACATTACTCCTTCCACTGTCACTCATGATCCCTTTAGTTGTCATACTTAATGACTTACTCGACCTCTTGTCCACCTCTGACACTGTTGCTCACTCTCCTTTCTAGATTTAAGTGACACATCTCTCCTGGTTCTCCTCCTACCTGTCCACCCATTCCTTTAATGCATCTTCATCTAGGTCACGCTCATTAGCCATGGTTCTGTCCAGGAACCTCTTCTCTTTCTCTTTTCACACTAGTATGACCCCTGGTGATCTTATCAGCTCCCATGGATTCAATTATAATTCCCATGCAGATGATTCCCAGATCTATTTATAGAGTCCTAATGTCTCTCCTGATCTCCAGTCAGGCACCTCCAATTGAACATCTCGAACTGATGTCCCTTAGACATCTTAAACTCAACATATTCAAAACAGAAATCATTACTTTCACCCACTCCCCCTTACGCCTGCCACAACCCTCCCACCTTCCTAAATTCCCTATTACTATATAGGGTACTATTATCCTCCGAGTCGCTCAGACTCAACTAGATGTCACCCTCAACTCCCAGAGGCAGCTAGATGGCACAATAGATAGAGTGCTGTGACTGGAATCAGGAAGACTTGAGTTTAAATCTGGCCTTGAACACTTACCAGCTTTCTGACCCTGGACAAGTCACTTCACATCTACCTCAGTTTCCTCAACTATAAAATGGGGATAATAATAGCACTTACCCCCAGTGTTGTTGTGAGGATCAAATGAGACATTTGTACAGCACTCAACAGTTTCCTTCCTTCCTCACTTGGTCTCACACTACATATCCTCTTGATGTTACCTTTGAACCATCTCTCATGTCCTCCCCTTTCTCTCCTCTGACACTGCCACCAACTCTGTTACAGGTCCTCATCACTTCACACTTGGATCATTGCAGTAGCCTTTAGGTTTATGTCTCTGCCTCAAATGTCTCCCCACTTAAGCCCATCCTCCTTTCAGCTGCCAGAGTAATCTTGCTAAATGCACAGGTCTGACCATGTCACTTCTCTACTCAATAAACTCTAGGAGCTCTTTATTATACGCAGGATCAAATATAAAATCCTCTGGCTTTCAAAGCCCTTCACAGCCTGGTCCCTTCTTTTTATACTCTACTTCCCTCCATGACTGAGAAGCCCTAGACATTTCTTACTCTTCCTCACGGGACAACCCCATCGCCCATCTAAGTGCCTTTTCATTGGCTGTTTCCATAACAGGAACACTTTACCTCCTCACCTGCACATCCTGGCTTCTCTGGCCTTTTCCAAAACTCAGATCAATTCCTACCTTCTGCAAAAGGCCTTTCCTGGTCTATTGCCTACCCTCATGCCCCCCAAAAGCTTGCTGATGCCTTCCTTTTGAGATTAACTATTAATTAAAATGTTTTGCTTGTTGTCTCTCCCTCAAGAATGTGAGGACTTTTTCTTTGTATCCCCATCCCTTAGCACCAGTGCCTTGCACAAAGAAAGTACTTAATAAATGCTTATTTACTGTCTGATTGACTTGGGGGGGGGCAACAAATATATAAGAAAAGCCATTCCCCAATAGAGGCATGTAAACACAATTTCCCCCAAAATACTATAAACATTTGAAAAATGTTCAAAATCTCTAATAATCAGATAAATGCAAAGATATTAAAACAACCCAATAAATTGTCAAAGATACTACAAGCTGGGAAAAACTCATTGTTGGAAGGTCTACGAGAAGACAAACATTAATTTCACTGCTGGACACCCATTCTCAAATTTGGAATTATGCAAGAAATGACTAAATTGTTTTCCTCTATTGGGTCTACATCCCAAGTTATTGGCAGTAAGTCCATATATTCTATATATAAAAAAATGTTCATAGAAGCATTATACATTTGTTATTATATAACAAAAGAAACTAGAAATAAAATATTAGACCAACCAGTGGTAAATGGCTAATTAAATTATAGCACATGAATATAATAGAATGTGAGCATGCCTTAAAAATGGAAAATGTAAAGAGTTCAGAAAAACATGAGAAGACTCAATCGAAGTGATACATAGTGAAGAAAGTGGAACTCAAAAAGCAAAATGTGCAATGACTACAGCAATGAAATAAAGTGATAGTAATGGCAGCAGCACTCTGACCAATTACAAAGGCCCTCTCCTCCCTTCCTCAATTTGAACTCTTGGTGAACCAGCTCAACTCTTTATTGGTTTTGTCTCTTGAGTCCTTTGCCTCCTTATCATGCTGGCCATCTTGTCTTGCCAAGCTTCACCCTTAATTAACTCCCATCATCACTGCCCTTCCTCCTACACACATGCTACTGAATGAAGCTGGAGGAAATCACAAAACCGTGCTGTTTGGGTCCACTATAAATTTCGGTTATATAACCTCAACTGGGTCCTCACTGCTCCTAAGTGCCCTTTTATGTTATCTTTGTATCTTTACCTTTAATTAGAGAGGTAATCCTCCCTCACTATCCAACTTATCACAGTGGCTCTTCCAAACTTTTTCATCCCTCCTCAAACTTGCAATGGTTCCCAATACTTCTACCCTGACAGCTAAGAACCTTGCCTCATATTTTATTGAAAAAAAAATTTGAGGCCATTCTGAGAGCTCCCTCTTCTCCTCCATCTTCCTCATCTCGCATCAGCTAGATGTCTTCTACCTTCTATCTTCTCCTTCATCTCTGTAGCACATGAAGTCACTAGTCGTCTCGACCTATGTCTTGCTACTAGACTCCAATGACTCTGGAGGAGAGAGTGAGGCTGGTGACTTTGCACAGCCCTGCCTCATTTAAATCCAATTCACTTGCAAGTCAAGACATCACCCTCCTGATGTCATTGGTCCTCTTGAGAAGGAGGGATGAACAACAGCATGAAGTAACTCTTCTCCTTACAAAGGCAAACCCCTACTTGTACAATTGACTCCATTCCATCCAATCTTTTCCAGTAGATTCCCTTTTTATTATCCCCAATCTCATTTATCTTTAATCTTTCCTTGTCTCCTGGCTGGTTCACTACTACCTATGAACATACCCGTGTCTCCCCCCATCTTCAAAAACCCCTCAAACTCCTATTTGAACCATCCAGCCGTACTAGCTGTCATCCCTTCACTTTTTTACCTTTTGTGGTTAAACTCCTAGAGAAGGCTGACTCTTCTTATTTCCTTTCCTCTCACTCTCTTCCTAACTCTCTACAATCTGGCTTCTGACTACATCAACCAACCAAAACTATTTTTTCCAAATTCACTAAAGATCATATTGCCAAATCTAATGGCCTTTTTTTCAATCCTGATCTTTCTCGACCTCTTTGCAGCCTTTGATACTATTGGTCACCATCTCCTTGATACTCTCTTCTCTCCAGAATTTTGGGACATTACTCTCTCTCCCTTTATACATCAGACAACTTACTCTCCTTTGCTGATTCTTCACCCAGGTTCTGTCCACCCACCACGGGATTCCCCCAGGGCTCTGTCCTGTGCTTGATCTATACTATTTCACTTGGCAATCTATTCAGCTCTCGTGAATTCAATTACCATCTCTATGTGATGATTCTCAAATCTATTTATCCAGTCTTAACCTTTCTACTAACTAGATATCTTGAACTGGATGTCACATAGACACCTTAAATTCAACATGTCCTAAAGTGAACTCATTGTTTTTCCCTCAGAATCCTGTCCTTTTCCAGTCTTCTGAATTACTGTTGAAGGCACCACCATTGTCCTAGTCACCCAGGCTCACAGTCTATATGTCATCCTTGATTCCTCACTCTCAACCTCCATATCCAATCTGTGGCCAAGACCTATTTATTTTACCTTAGGAACATTTATTGCATACATCCCCTTCACTCCTCTGACACTGCTACAACCCTCATGAAAACCCTCCTCACCTTACATTTTGATTATTGCAATAGCCTGCTGGTTGTTCTTGCTACCTCAGATTTCTCCCCCACTCTAGGCAAGCCTCTGCTCAGCTCTCAAATTAATCTTTCTAAAGGAACTATCCAATCATGTCACTGCCCCCCCCAATTCAATAAACTCCAAAGGTTTCCTCTCACCTCCAGAATCAAATATAAAATTCGCCATTTGGTATTCAAAACTCTTCACAAGCTAGCTTCTTCCTACCTTTCCAGTCTTCTTATGTGTTATGTCCTGCTATATACGCTACAATCCAGTGACATTGGATTTCTTTCTCTTTCTCTCAAGGAAGACACCATCTCCATCAGAAATACTCTACCTCCTCATCTCTGCCTTCTGGGTTCCTTGGCTTCCTTCAGGTCTCAGTTAAAATTTCATTTTTAAAACTTTTTTTTGGGGGGGTGGGTGGGTTAAGTGACTTGCCCAGGACATAGCTAGCAAGTGTCAAGTATCTGAGGTGGGATTTGAACCCAGGGACTTCCTGACTCTAAGGCTGGAGTTCTATCCACTACGCTACCTAGCTGCCCCTAAAATTTCATTTTTTTTATGAGAAGCATTCCTAATCCTCTTTAATGCTAGTACCTTTCCTTATTGCTAATCTTTGGTTTCTTCTATCCATATTTTGTTTGTACAGAGTTTTTTTTTCCACGTTGTCTCTGTGACAGTTGTGAGCTCATTGAGAGTAGAGATGGTCTTATGATAAATGAAAAACCTGAGAGACAGAGTGTCTAGGTAATTAATAATCAATTTCTTAATTAGGCTAGCCAATAATCAATAAATTCATCAGTGGTTTCTCTCAGTAACCAAAGACAAAACCACAGAGAGGCAGAAAATCTTAATATGCTTTTAGAAAAGAGGATGCCCCTGACAAGTGAAAATCAACCCTGATTGGTGGACATTTTAATGAGGAAGTGGGCTTGAAATCATCAGCTCCTCCTGCTGAGAACATGACTTGGTTGTGAGATTCAACCACTTCCAGCACTCTGGACAGAGGAATCCATCTCCACCCAGACCACTGGGTTGGTTCTGTCCTTCATGAGCTGGGTCACCCCTAAACTACAATGGAGGGGTATTAGGGCATGAGCTCATTGCTTTGGGGCAGGAAGTCACCTAGATTCTATTTACATTCTTTACAGAAGAAAGGTCTCTTAGTTGAGTGGGGTCTCACCCAAGATCAAGGAGCATGTTCCCAGAGGATTAGGGCAATCTCGTCTATCAGCCATTTTCTTCAGAAACTGGCTGACTGATCTACAGGGGCTGGTCCCTAAATGAGGAAGTAAAGATAAAAAGCCTTACTCCTAATTTAATAATTGGTTGTTAATATAATAGTAAAATAATAATTTCTCTCAGTCTTTAACCTTTCTTTGTATCCCTAGCACTTAACACAGTGCTTGGCACATAGTAGGTGCTAAATAAATGTTTGTTGACTGACTATTGATACCATATTGATCCTCAACTCTCTCATCTCTTATCTCTGAGATATCGAGTTTAAAATGTCCACTAGTCAATTGGTGATATGAGACTGAAGCTCAGAGGAGACACTGGGGTTGGACAACTACAAAGGACAACTACAGGATCAGCTACATAGAAGTGATAGTTAAACTCATCAGAGCTGATGAGGTCATCATGAGACCATAGAGGAAGAAAGAGGAGGAGGTTTAAAGAGAGTCGTTGGAAGCTCATTTGATATGAACATCCTCTTTTCCCTTTTTTTCACCTCAAAACCCATTGACATCATCCCTCACTTTCTTCCCCTTTCCCCAGTCTTTGTTGAAGAGTTGGCCTTTTCCCTTGCCAAGTCCAACCCTTATACATGTACCTTTGATCCCATATGCTTCCATCTTCTCAACCAGATTGTACTTTCAATCACCACCAATTCCCTCAAATCTCTGATCTCTCCCTTTCTACTCTGGTTCCCTCCCTACTGCCTTCAAACAGGTCCAAGTCTCCCCATACCTAAAAAAACAACAACAAAAAAACCCTTCACTGGACGAGTCAAGTTTTTAGCCTATATCTCTTTCCCTTTTTCAAGCAAATTTCTAGAAAAAGTTAATCTACATTCATTTCCTCCTCCTTCCTCCCCTCTCATTCACTGTTCAAGCCTTTGTAGTTTGGCTTCTGAACTCATCATTCAGATGAAAGTTCTCTCTCTACAGTTACCAAAAATTTCTTAACTGCTAGAATGTTATAGTATTGTCTCAGTCCTCAACCTTCACAAATCTATCTGCTGTATTCGACACAGATGATCACAACTTCTTGGATATGCTTTCTTCTCTGTAGATTTTCAAAACATCTCCCTCGTGTATTTGCTTCTCCTCAGTCTCTTTTGTTGAATCCATATCAAGGTCATACTTCTAATGATGAGTGCTTCTCTTCTAAACCTCCTCCTCTTTCTCCCTCTATGCTCTCCTGATGACCTCATCAGCTCTGATGAGTTTAACTATCACTTCTATGTAGCTGATGCTGTAGTTGTCCTATGTAGTTGTCCAACCCCAGTGTCTCCTCTGAGCTTCAGTCCCATATCACCAATTGACTAGTGGACATTTTAAACTTGATATCTCAGAGACATATTAAGTTCAACATGTCCAAAACTGAATTGATTATCTTTCTCCCTAAATATTACTTCCTTCCAAATTTCCACATTCCTAGCAAATAAATCGCTATCTTTCCAGTTTCTCAAGTTTGTAGTTTTGGCTTTAAAGCTCAACTCTGTTAGAAACATATCAGCCCTCATTATTCCAACCTTGTCACGCAAGCGAAGCTGTTCTCTTCACTGCTATCAATGATTTCTTAATTTGCAAATTCGATGGTTTTTCTCAGTTCTTATAGTTCTTGACCTCTGTAGTCTTTGACACTCTGTCACCTTCTTCCTCTTGCTATGCTTCTTTCTAGGCTTTTATGACACTGCTGTCTCACGGTTTTCCTCCTACTTGTCTGACCGTTTTGCAGTATTTCATTCTTTATACTTATATTCCAAGACCAAAATGGTGCCTGGCACAAAATAGGCACTAAATAAATACTTGTTCATTGACTCAAGTATCTGTTGTGTCCGAACAAAATATCCGTAATGAAAATTTTAAAGATAAAAAAAGTAGGTCATAGTAGTTATGAGGGACTGCATCTTTTTTGTTTGGTTCTTTCAAATACTTGTAAATACTCTGTTTAATCAAGTCAAAATGCATTTATTAAAGCCCTTATTGCATACCTTAATATTATATATTATGCTTATTACAGAGGATACAGAAGTAAGGCAAAAATAGTCCCTGCCCTCAAAAAGTTCACATTGTAATGTAGGAGACAACTATTTATGAATGTGTGTAGATATGCATATATGTACATACACATGTATTATTGTATTATTATATGTTAATATTCTGTTAATATAGTATATGGTACATATACACATATATTACACATATATACAGATATATTCTGCAAACACATACATGCACACGTGCAGTGTGTGTGTGTGTGTGTGTGTATGTTTGTGTGTGTGCCCACTCTCGAGCTCGAGAGTATGTATAATTATAGGTAATCTCAGAGGGAAAGTATCAACACTGAGGGAGACCAGGAAAGGCCAAAGGCAGTACTTCAGCTGTGATTTGATGAAAGCCAGGATAGCCAGGAGGCAAAGATGAGAAGGGAGAGAATTCCAAGTATGGAGGACAGCTGGTAAAAAGGCACAATGTTGGGAGATGGAGTGTCTTGTGTGAAGAACAGGAAAGAAGCTAATGTCATTGGATGGTAGACTTCATGAAGGGAGTAAAGCTTAAGAAGACTAAAAGGGTAGGAAGATTATGAAGGACTTTAAAATCCAAACAGAGAATTTTATATTTGATCTTGAACATGACAGAAAGCCACTGGAGTTTATTGAATGGGGTGGGTTGGTGGGGTTAAGGAGGAGAGGCTTACAAGGCCAAACCTATACTTTAGGAAGATTGTTTTGATAGTTGAGTAGAGAATGAACTGGAGTGGTGAGCAGGCAGCTTAAAGAAGGGAGACCAAGGGGCAGCTAGGTGGCTCAGTGGATAGAGCACGGGCCCTGGAGTCAGGAGGACCTGAGTTCAAATCCAGTCTCAGACTTGTAACACTTATTAGCTGTGTGACTCTGGGCAAGTTACTTAACCCCAATTGCCTCACAAAAAAGAAAAAAAGAAGAAGAAAGGAGAACAACCAGTAGGCTATTGCAGTTGTCCAGGTCTAAGGAGGGCCTCCACCAGGGTGGGGGCAGTGTTAGAGGAGAGAAGGGAGAATAGATGAGAGATGTTTCAAAGGTAGAATCAACAGGACATGGCAATGGATTGGATATGGGGAGGAGGAGTGTGATATTGACTCAGGAGTCAAGGATAAAGACCCAGCAAAGGAGACTGAGGAAGAGCAATCAGACAAGTAGGAAAGAATATCAGAAGAGAGCAGCAGCATCAAAACCTAGAGACAAGAGAGTGTCAAAGTGAAGAGGTTGATAGAACTTGCCAATGTTTGTAGGGGTTAGGACTGAGAGAAAGCCACTGAATTCTAAAATTAAGAAATCGCTGGTAACTTTAAAGAGAGCAGTTTCACTTGAATGATGAGGTTGGAAGCCAGACTTGCAGTCTTTAGAAGAGAATGAGAGAAGGTACCAAGGGTAAATTGCTTTAGAAGACATGTTTTGCATATAAAAAATAAATTGCCTCTTCTATACTTGCTTCTTATTATACATTAAATACCATTTTACTCTCCCATCTTCAGGGGGAGGAGAGGGGAATGCTATACAAGAGCTATAACCAATTAAACTCTAAGGAAAATGTATTGCCAGTCAAATGACATTCATCCAGTTAAATGGATTTCTGAATTGTCTTACCAAAAAATCATTTCATTCATCTATCATTTTAGAGGCATTGAAAACTAATTGCTTTCAGAGAACCATATAGAGTAATAGAACAGCTAGGTGGATAGAATGCCAGGCTTGGAGTCGGGAAGACTCATCTTCCTGAGTTCAAATCTGGCCTCAGACACTTACTAGCTGTGTGACCCTGCCCAAATCACTTAACCCAGTTTGTCTCAGCTTTCTCATCTGTAAAATGAGCTGGACAAGGAAATGGCAAGCTACTCCAGCATCTTTGCCAAGAAAACCCCAAATGGTGTTACAAAGAGTCAGACACAACAAACAAAAACAATAATAGAATGATTAAAATACAGTTGCAATTGTAGTTTAAAAAGCAGCCTAAAGCATTACCATTCAGGGCACACATAAACCAGTCATTTTGCCCCAATAATTTATCACAACCCAATATAAAGTTTTTAAAAAATTATTATTTTATTTATAAGGTATTTATTATTCCAGCTGCCCTAAAGATCTTAATATGACTTAATTTTGATAGAAAGATTATACTTGTAATTCTTATTCAATAGTCTATAAATACTTTTATCTTAATGCCATATTTTAAGTGTATTTCCCATCAAATTCTGTTTTACTTATAGAGGGTAAAATATCACAACTGTCCTAACAGAAAAAAGGCATCTCACTTTAAATGAGACTATATCATAATTTTGTTTAGGACTGACTCAATAAAATCAAATATGGATCTACAATTATAAATGATACTATACAGAATCACAAGTTTCCCAAGGGCCAGCACTTCAAATTATAGACCCTACTACCTTCAGTAATTCTTCTGCCAAAGATTAATGTGGCAGCTTTGAATTTTTAGCTCCTACATTTTGGGGTGCATTCTCAGATTTTTCTGAAACATGAGAATTGCACATAAACTCTATTACAGAGTAATGAAATTATGAATGTATATCACCACATAAATATTAGAATATACTCTTCTGTTGGTAAAGGAGAGAATTTTAGTATGGCATTCTCAAATAATTCCATGTTGCAATTTATTTACATATTCTCCACTTGGTAAATGTAACTGGAAGAAAACACTCTCAACTGAAAATCATACTGCAAAAATGCCAGCTATTTTTCCACATTAAGAAGAATATCAAAAAGATTGAAATAAAACCCAGGGATCCTAATAAATCTCAAAATTAATTCTAACAAGCATTTCTCTAAATAGTGTTCACAAATTAACAGGCATAAAAATCTTCCTGTTCTTTTTTCTTAAGGAGATTCAAAACCTCCTCAAACTTTCTTAATCTTACGCATCTTTTTATTTCCCAATCAGGGCCCAAGACTACCCTCACAACTAGCTTTCTTCATTCTACTGAGTCTCTCCTTAGCAAATTATCACAAGTATTCTTATACAATACCAATTAATTACAAAAATCTTTATTTTCCCCTGATCAAAATGGGAATCAAACTTCTGTGAGTTTGGGGAAAATATCTTCCTCTAGAAAAAGTAATTTTAGAGATTAAAGGAACAGTTACAAGAGTGTTAAGACTATCCTCAGTCTTCATTTTATTCAGCTGGATAAATCCACAAGTTCTATCTCAAAGGAAGTCTCTACGGCCTTAAAAGATTTCTTGCCCCACCAGGATATTCTAATAGCATTAATTAGAGTTCTGCTCCTAAATCCCCCCACCCAATTTTCCCAGTTTGAGTTCCTAAAAGCTTACAAATACAAAGTCTATTCCAATTCCTTTTAGGTGACTACATTTCTAATTTACCTAGAATTAAGTTCTATGAAATAATTTACAGAAGAAACACAGTGGTAAGGTAAAATTCTCCTAAAATTGAATTTTGCTAATTCTTGATTTAAATGATCCTCTTTCTTTCCAAGATGGAGAGAAGAGATAATGTGGTTCTTAAGCACCAGAAAAGGCTTAAAAATTGCAAAACAGGCCTTTTCCCTTTTCTTTCTGTTTTATAGAGAATCCTCTAAGAAAATTTCTTCTAAATTCTTTGAACTCACTAGTAACTAGCTTCAGTTTTGTTTAAGAACTGAGCATTTTCTGTTAGTAAGGAAGAGAGTGATAGAGTATGCTATCTGTGTGAAAATTTCACAGTTTCTTTTTAAGTCTTTAGGGAGCTGTCACTTCAAAAACCCATTAGTATATTTTAGCATTCATAAAAAAAATATTGAAAGCACATTTTCATCATAATTTTAGAGAATGACTGGTAAACAGATTAGTTTTCAGTTCACAAATTTAGTCTCTAGTTTGCAATGCCATTAATTTCTGCAAAGGGGGAAGATCTCCCTCATCTCATTTTCTGTATATATATTTTCAACCTGGTCAGAATTTGGAACACAAAGATAAGATTATATCCTTTTTAAAGCTTTGAAATTTTTGGTAGAAAACATTTTCTCTCCTTTCCTTTTTGTTCTTAAAACTTATCTCACACTGAAAGTTTAATAAAAAAAATAAGTGGAAGTCTGATTTTTGTTTAGTTTTTGAAGGTGAGTTTAGCTTCAGAATTGCAGTAATTACAGGAGAGTTGATTTGGGTATGAAGTTTCAACAATCAGCTTAAATATAGGCAATGTTACAAGTTTACTTTTTTTTTAACTTGTTAAAACCAGGTTTTAAACAGACTGTGTTCTTTGAAGGGAATTTTCTTCTAATTAGTGAGAAGACAACCCAAAGGAGTATCTCTAGGGGGAAATAGATTTGTAATACATACATACATACGTACGTACATACATACATACATACATACATACATACATACATATGTATGCATACACAACTGGTAGTTGTGTGTTAAACTCTGAAATGAATAAACTGCAGTTTTCTTGTCTGTTTCTATCCTATGTTAGCTTATTTGACAGTAGCTACTAAGGACTGAAAATTCTTGCAACACACATAACAAGATGGAGTCAATGTGGTTCACTCAGTTCCCACAATTCCCTTGTACACTAATGCACCGTTTCCAGGGCTGGGAATTAGTACAAACATTTTGGAAAGCAATTGGTTTGGGAAGTAGTCTGGCAGAAACCAAATGAAGACCAACATCTTACACTATATACTAAGATAAGCTCAAAATAGTACGTGATTCAGACATAAAGGGGAACATCTGAAGCAAATTAGTGGACCATGGAAGATGTGACCTGTCAGATCTATGGATAAGGGGAGAGTTCATGACCAAACAAGAGGTAGAGAAGATCCCAGCAGTTAAAATGTTGGGGAGAAGGGAGAGGGAAAGAAAGTGGATTTTTGCTGATTGAAAAAAATATATACTTTTTTTTTAAAAGGTAATGAAGCCATCTTCAAGGCTTAATTGACTCTGGTGATCGAGATTCAAGTGCATTAAGTACAAAAACCAACCAAAGAGGAGTTAGGATGGGCTTCACCAGCACATGAGCAATAGCCAACACAGAGGCAGAGAAACTGCTCAACTACCAATGTTATATGCTTACTAAATATCTTTTCTATGTTATTAGTAAGTGAACTTTCGTTAATTGTTATGCTAGTCTATGAGTATTTAATTTCGTTCTAGTTCCAAACCTCTGACACCAGACTGGTCTGGTCTGAATCAGGCTTATCCTGCAAAAAGAGTGCCCGCTGATAAAAATCTGCTGTATTAACAATTGAGAGCAGACTTTTCTTCTTCATCTTTATTGCCTTAAACTTTTCCAAATAATTCTACCAAAAGGAGAAATTACTATCATGGTGCCTGAAATAACAGAAATTTGGACCAACCAACATTTTTAATATCAAGAACTAGCAATTTTTGGCCAATACAGTGGAAAAAACATTCTTATCCCATGGACCATATTAACCTAACAAAAGACCCCAAAGGCTTCCTATCCTACCTTACTTATTCCCTTTTCACTTGCCTAAAAATTCCCGTGGGTGTAACATTATGACCTTCTCCACTCTTAGTTATCTGATGAGTTATTTCAATACACAGAGTGTGGAGAGATGGGGGTTAAGAGGAAAGGCATAGGTTGAGTGAAGAGATAATCAATGAAAAATGGAGTTACAACACAGTGTTAAATCTCAAATCCTTGCTATATCTCTGGTGTTCCTTGCCAACATCCAGAGGCAATAGAGGGTGGAATATCATAGTATTTCTTTGTATTCATGCTTTTTTTTTAACAATGTAAATGGCAAGATGGTAACCCTTCACAGTGACCTCAAACTGGGTGAATTTCCAAAACTGGGTGATTTTCTCCATTTCCTGACTGGGAAATTGCCCAGTCATTAAGTACATCGTGCCTTTAGGTTTAGGATTAGTTTGTGTATCATTTGGAAGATCCTCATAGGCTACTTAAAAAAATTAATTCAGGATATTCACTGGTCGGTCAAATACTGAAGCTGAAGCTTAAATACTTTGGTCATATAATGAGAAGACTGGACTCATTGGAGAAGACCTTGATGTTGGGAAAGATTGAAGGCAAAAGAAAAAAGGGACAGCAGTGGATGAGATGGATAGATAGTATCATGAAAACAATGAACAGACTTCAAGAGAGGGTGGAGGATAGAGGGGCCTGGTGTGCTATGATAGGTGGGGTAATAAAGACTCAGACACAATTGAACAACAATGAAGTTCAAAATTCCACTGACATTGCATTAGTGTTTCTTTTTTTCCCACATCCCTTCTAGCATGTCATTTTCCTTTTCTGTCATTTCAGATAATCTGATGATTGTGAGGTAGTACCTCAGAGTTATTTTGCTGGGCATTTCTGTAATTATTAGTGATTTTTATAGCTTTGAATTCTTTTTCAGAAAACTTGTTTTTATCCTTTGACATTTTAACAATTGGGGAATGGCTCTTACTCTTTATAGATTTGGCTCAATTACCTATATATTTGGTAAATTAGACCTTGATCAGAGAAACTTGTTGTAAATCCACACTTCCCCCACACACACTCCCCACACCACCACCACCACCACCACCACCACCACCCCCTCCAGTTCCCTGCTTTTCTTCTAATTTTGGCTGTATTTGTTTTTGTTTGTGCAAATCCTTTTTTATTTCATTACCTCCCATCAACTTTTTTATCTCTTGTTTGGTCATGAACTCTTCCCCATCCATAATTATGACAGTATTTTTTTTTCTGTGCATCATGTTTATGATATCACTCTTTATGTTAAATCATGTACCCATTTTGAGCTTAACTTGGTATAGTGTATGAGAAGTAGGTCTATGCATAATTTCTGCCAGACTGCTTTCCAGTTTTCCTAGCAGTTTTTATCAAAGAGTGAGTTCTTGACCCAGTAGCTGGAATCTTGGGGTTTATTAAATACTAAGTTATAGTGCTCATTTGCTTCCATAGTATTATATACTTAATATATTCCAATTATCAACCTCTCTATTTCTTATCCAATACCAAATTGTTTTGATGATTACAACTTTGTAGTACAGTTTTATCTCTAGTAGTGCTAGGTTCTCTTCCTTCACATGTTTTTCACATTGATTCTCTTGATACACTTGACCTTTTGTTCCTCCAGCTGAATCTTATTATTTTTTTCTAATTCAATAAAATAATTATTTGGTAATTTGATTGCTATGGCACTGAATAAATAAGTTATTGTAGGTCATATTGTCATTTTTATTATATTGGCTAAGTCTGCCATGAGCAATTAATATTTCTCCAATTGAGTAAATCTGTCTTTAATTATGTGAAGTTTTTTTCAACTGTGTTCATATGTATGTGTTCTTGGAAGATAGACTCTCAAGTATTTTACACTGTCTCCAGTTATTTTAATTGGAATTTCTCTTCCTAATCTCTTCCTGCTGGGTTTTGTTGGTGATCCATAGAAATGCTAATGATTTGTTTGGGTTTACTACATATCCTGCAAGTTGGTGATTATTTCAATTAGTTTTTGACTTGGTTCTCTAGGGTTCCCTAACTATACCATAGTATTATCTACAAAAAGTGATAGTTTTTCCCTAATTGCTTATTTTTATTCAATTCCTGGCTTGTATTCTTATAAATTTGACTCAGTTCTCTAGGTATTTGAGAAATGAGGCATTTATCATTGCTGTGAAGATTGTTTCCTGACTTTCTGCTTTCTCCTTCTATTCCGGTTACATTGGTTTTCTTTGGGCAAAAACCTTTTAATTTAATATAATAAAAATTAGCTATTTTGCATTTCATAGTGTTCTCTGTGTCTTGTTTGGTCATGAATTCTTCCCTTTTCCATGGATCTGATAGGTAAACTATTCCTTAATCTCCCAAAGTGCTTATGGTGTCACCTTTCATGTACCCATTTTGATCTTATCTTGGTATAAGGTGTAAGAAACTAATTGTCTATACCTAGTTTCTGCCATATTATTTCCCTTGCTATTTGCTAGCATTTCTACTACAATATTGAACAATGCTGGTGATCATGGGTATACTTGTTTCACTCAATCTTATTAGGAAGGCTTCTAGTATCCCTGTTATAGGTAATGTTTGCTGGTAACTTTAGGGAGATGCTTCTTATGATTTTAAGGAAAAATCGATTTATACCTATGCTTTCAAGTGTTTTTAATAGGAATGAATATCGTGTTTTGTCAAAAGCTTTTTCTGAATCTACTGATATATGATTTTTATTCCTTTTTTCTTATTGATATAATCAATTATGCTAATAGTTTTCCTTATATTGAAACAGCCCTTCATTCCTGGTATAAATTCCACTTGGTTACAACATTGATAATCTTTGTGATAGATTGTTGTAATCTCCTAGCTAATATTTTATTTAGGATTTTTACACCAATATTCACTAGTAAAATTGGTATATTATTTTCTTTTTCTGTTTTCGCTCGTCCTGGTTTAGGTCTCAATACCATATTTGTTTCATAAAAGGAGTTTGTTAGGACTCTTTCTTTGCCTATTATTCCAAATAATTTATTTAATATTGTAATTAATTGACCTTTAAATGTTTGGTAGAATTCACCTGTAAATCCATCTGGTTCTGATGCTTTTTTTCTTAGGAGGCTTATTGCTGACCTCTTCAATTTCTTTTTCTAAAATAGGTTTATTTAGATACTCTATTTCCTCTTCTGTTAGTGTGAGCAGTTTATATTTTTGTAAGCATTCTTCCATTTAAATGAAATTGTTAAATTGATTGACAAAAACTGGGCAAAATATTTCCTAATAATTACCTTAATTTTATCTTCATTAGTGGAGTATTCATCCTTTTCATTTTTGATACTAGTGATTCTTCTCTCTTTTTAAATTATTATATTAATCATTGGTTTATCTATTTTATTGTTTTTTCCCCATAAATCCAGTTTTGCTTTTTAATTCAATTGTTTTCTTACATTCAATTTTTATTAATCTCACTTTTAATTTTTAGGATTTCCAATTTGGGTTTAATTGGGGATTTTTAATTTGTTCTTTTTCTAGTGTTTTAAATTGC
This sequence comes from Phascolarctos cinereus, assembly GCF_003287225.1. Lineage (NCBI taxonomy): Eukaryota > Metazoa > Chordata > Mammalia > Diprotodontia > Phascolarctidae > Phascolarctos > Phascolarctos cinereus. Next base: position 28,449,527 of record NW_027556402.1, read on the forward strand.
ATACCCAATTTATTGATTTGCTCTTTATTTTATTGATGTAAGCATTTAGAAACATAATTTTTCCTCTGCTTACTGCTCTTGCTGCATCCTATAAGTTTTGGTATGTTGTCTCATTATTATTATTCTCTTTAATAAAATTATTTATTGTTTCTATGATTTGTTATTTGACCCACTCATTCTTTAGGATTAGGTTATTTAGTCTCCAGTGAATTTTTAATATGTGTTGGGGTAGCTAGGTGGTGCAGTAGATAGAGCACCAGCCCTGAAATCAGGAGGACCTGAGTTCAAATCTGACCTCAGACCAAACACTCGACACTTACTAGCTGTGTGACCCTGGGCAAGTCACTTAATCCCAATTGCCTAAAAACAAACAAATAAATAAATAAATTTTAATATGTGTTTCCATGGTCCTAAATTAAATGTAATTTTTATTGCATTATTGTCTGAAAAGGATGCATTTCATGTCTTTCCTTTTTTGCATTTGACTAATAGGTTTTTATGCCCTGATATATGGTCAATCTTTGTAAACTGTTCTGTACCAATGAAAAAGTTATATTCCTTCCTATTTCCCAAATTCTTATATTTAAGGAGATTTTTTCCAGTATTTTTTGTGCCTCTTTTACGAGCTATTAATTTTTTTCATCATTTTCTTACATAATCCTCATTTCTTTTCCTGATTTTCCCCCAGCTGCTATTATTTGATTTTTAAAATAATTTTTTTGCTCCTTTTAGAAAACCTCTTTCTCTAGCTTTTCTAGGAATTCTTGTTGGGCTTGTGTCCAACATGCAATTTCTTTGAGGCTTTGTTTGTAGATGTTTTCAAGTACACTATTCTCCTTGACTTGAACTAATTCTGATGAGAGTGAGGTTCAAGTATTGCCCACTCCCACTCCCTTTTTCCTCTGCATTGTGAAAACTCTTCCTTCTATACCTCTTTTATATGAGATAATTTTCTCCATTCTTCCTCTCTCTTATCCCTTCTCCCCATGCATCCCTTTTTTCCAGCCTTCTATTCTTCTTTTGAGATTATCCTATTATAATAGACTCACTCATATTTCCTTTGTCTGAGTAGACTCCTTCTGACAGCCATAATGATGATGATATTTTTAGGGGTTAAATGTATCATCTTCCCATATAAGAATGAGAACAGGGGCAGCTAAGCACAGTCTATAGAACTCTGGCATGGAGTCAGGAGGACCTCAGTTCAAATCTGGCCCCAGACACTTGACACTAGCTATGTGACCCTAGGTAAGTCACTTAACCCCAATTGCCTCACCAAAAAAAAAAAGAATGAAAACAGTTTAACTTTGTTAAATCTCTGATGATTTCTCACTCATGTTTATTGTTTCATGCCTCTTTTGATTCTTTTGTTTGAATGTTAAATTTTCTCTTCAGCTCTGGCCTTTTCATCAGAATGCTTGAAAATCCTCTATTTCATTAAATATCAATTCCCCCCCTCCCCAAGATTACACTCATTTTTTGCTGGGTAGGTTAATCTTAGTTGAAATCCTAACCCCTTTGCCTTCTGGAAAATCATATTACAAGCCCTCTGCTCCTTTCTGAAGCTACTAAATCTTTTGTGATCCTGACTATGGTTCCACAGTATTTGAATGATTTCTTTTCTGGTTGCTTTCAGTATTTTCTCCTTGACCTTGGTGCTCTGCATTTTGACCATAATATTCCCGTGAGTTTTTATTTTAATATTTCTTTTCATAGGTGACTGGGTGCATTCTTTCATTTTCTACTGAGATTTTTAAGGTATCTGGGCAGTTTTCCTTTATAATTTCTTGAAATATGATGTTGAAGACCATTTTTTCATCATGATCTTTCAGGTAGTCCAACAATTCTTTAATTATCTCTCCTTGATCTATTTTCGAGTCAGTTATTTTTCCTATATTTCATATTTTCTTCTATTTTTCAGATTTTTTACTTTATTTTATTGTTTATTTATGTCTCATGATGTCATCAACTTCTACTTGACCAATTCTAACTTTCAAGTAGTTATTTTCTTTAATGAAGTTTTGTCTCTCTTTTATCCTTTGGCCAATTTTGATTTTTTATTAATTTATTTTGATTTATCAACAATCACTTCCATAAGCTTTTGAGTTTTAAATTTTTCTCCCTTTCCCTCCCCCCTCCCCAAAACAGCTTGCAGTCTAATATAGGCTATACACATACATTCCTATTAAACATATTTTCACATTAGTGATGTTGTAAGGAAGAATTAGAACCAATAGGAAGAACCATCAGAAAGAGGAAACTAAACAAAACAGAAGAAAAAAATAGCAAATAGTATGTTTCAATCTGCATTCAAACTCTGTAGTTCTTTCTTTGGATGTGGATAGCATTTTCCATCATGAGACTTTTGGAGATGTCTTAGATCACATTGCTGAGAAGGGCTAAGTCTATCAATGTTAGTCATTGCACAACATGACTGTTACTGTGTACAATGTTCTCCTGGTTCCAATTCCGATTTTTAAGGAATTATTTCCTTCAATATTTTTTGTGCCTCTTTTACCAAGCTATTAATTTTCTCTTCATAATTTTCTCACATAGCTCTCATTTCTGTTCCCAACTTCTCCTTTTCCACTCTTCTTTGATATTTAAAATATTTTTTTTATTTTAAAAAAATCTCTTTCTTTAGCTTTTCTAGGAATTCTTGTTTGGCTTATATCTGATCCACATTTTTTCTTTGAGGCAAAGTAGATGTATTCAAATCATTGTCTTCTTTTGAATTTATGTCTGAGTTTCCCTGTGGTCAGGTTTTATTTTTGGTGTTTGCTTACTTTTCCAACCTACTTCTTGACTTTGGACTTTATGTTGGAGTTGGGCTCTGCTCACCTTTGTCGGGAGATGACTGACCTGAGCTTCTGTCTTTTATGTCCTTCTGCTTTCACATCTGGATCCAAAGGCCTGTAGGTTTTTGGTGCTTCCAAAATGGCATGATCCAGGGAGAGGTCTGGTTACTGCCCTTCTATTCTGTACTCTGGGTTTTACATAGGTAGGGCCCCTGTTCCCTGGTGACTGTGACCAGCCCTGGAATTGCAGTCAGAATTGGCAACAGAACTGCCAAATGTCAACTGATCCTATTTCCAGTTCTGGTAGAGGAGTCCCTGGGTTCTCTTTCTGACCAGGTGTTCAATCCTCCTTCTCATCCCTGCACACAGCTGCAGCCCACAGCCAGTGCCACCTCTACTGTGTTCCACTTCTTCCATGCTGCCCTCCTGGCCAGATTCCACCCCAGTGTCCACAGACTTTTCTTTCTGTCTTCCTAAGCTGCCCTGGTCTAAAAAAATGACTCATTGTAACTTTTTCTTGGCTTTCCCACTCAGAATTCTGTTTGGTGTTTTCTGTAGTTATTTTGCAGGGCAAGTTTTGAGAGTGGATAGGCAATTGGGACCTTTTACTCTGCCATTTTGACTGCCCTACTACATGTACATTCTGTCCTCTTTTCTCTATACAGTATTTCACTTGGTGATCTCATCAAGTTTTCCTGGTTTCATTTACCATTTCTAGGGGGATGATTGTCAAATATATTTAGCCAGCTCTAACTAACCATTCTTCTGACTTCCAGTCTCACATCTCCACCAATTAGACATCTTGAATTGAACGTCCCATAGACATTCAACAAGAACCAAAGTGAATTTATTATCTTTCCCCTAAACCCTCCCACTTCTGAACTTCCCTGTTGGTGTCAAAGGTACCACCATCCTTCCAGATCCCCAGATGACACACTTTATATATCATCCTTGAATTCTTTCTTGCCAAGATCTGTCTGTTTTGCCTTTGCAATATCTCTCGAATAAGTCCCTTTATTTCCTCTGATACTGCACTGGTGTAGGCCCTTATCACTTTATGGCAAGACTACTGCAAAAGTCTGCTGGTTGGGCTCCTTGCTGCAAGTGTCGTCCCCCCCCTCCCAGTTCATCCCCTTCTCTGCTATCAAAGTGATCCCCCTAAAGCTCGGGTCCAATCATGGCAACTCCCTACTCAATAAACCCAGTGGCTGTCCACTGCTTCCAGGATCAAAGATAAAACCCTCTGGTGTTTAAAATTTTTAAAAGGTATGCCTCCCTTTCCAGTCTTATTATACCTTACCTCCATGCCCCCACACACTCTTCAATTCAGAGATACAATTTTCCTTGCTATTACTCTAACAAGACACTCCATCTCCAGACTCTGGGCATTTTCACTGGCTGTACCCCTTGCCTGACGTGCTCTCCCTCCATATCTCTACCTTTCAGATTCCCTTGCTTCTTTGAAATCCCAGCTAAAACCCCACCTTTCCTCTATTGATTATTTTTTCCCCTCTATTGATTATTTCCATTTTATGTGGGTCATCACCAGTCCTCTTGACTTTTGTGTTTTTGCCACTGGACTCCAGGCACTTTGGAGGAGAAAGTGAGGCTAATGACTTTTCCCAGTTCGGCCTCACTTAAATCCATTTCACCTGAAAGTCAAGACATCGCCCTCCTACAGTCAGTGGTCCTTTTCTAGAATGAAGGATGAACCACAACCATCCAATCTACCCTGTATATAGCTTGTTTATACATATTGTATATTGTCTCTTCCATTAGACTGTGAGAGCAGAGACTATCTTTTGCCATTCTTTGTATAAAAAAAAGGTTAATTGACTATTACATTTGACAGTGGTCTTAAAAAAATAAAATTTGGCTTTGGGCTTAATCTTAGTTTAAACAAAACAATTCTTTTCCCTACACATTGAAATTAGGCAGGGTCATCCATATGGTTATGGCTGGTGTTGTGGCTACTCTATTTTTTTGCCTTTTTTTTTTTGATGAGGCAATCGGGGTTAAGTGACTTGCCCAGGGTCACACAGCCAGTAAGTATTAAGCGTCTGAGGTCAGATTTGAACTTAGGTCCTCCTGATTCCAAGGCCAGAGTTCTATCCACTTCACCACCTAGCTGCCCCTCCAACCTATTTTTGTATAATTTTTTTTCCTATGAATTAAGAACACTGTACTCCTGTGGCCCTAAGAGATTCCTCTGCTCTTGACTCACATGTGGTCTTATGGGGTGCAGGCCTGGGGGACACTATCTGCTGAGGGGGGAGGTACAAGGCTCCCTATTTTCATACCCTTAGGTTTTTTTAAGTCTTCTACACCCAGAACAGTTAACAACACTTAGGTTAATGGAGCATGCCAATAAATTGAAGTGGGGTGGAGTAAAAAAAAAGTAGTTGATATAGTACGGCTTAGTCACGCATGGGATAAGTAATTACTTCTTCAGTACAAAATAAATGCTAACACAAAAAACTCACAGCACACACTCACGTAAAATCTGAACTTTTTTGTGCTATTATACTCTCCCAAGACGATGATATTCAAACTTCAAAACATAGTTTGCAAATGGCTGATGAGGCATTTTACATTTCACCTTGGCTTTGCACTGTCCGAATAAGTCCTAGCCCACGTTTTCTGGTCAAATGGACTAGTCTTAGGGCCAGCTTCTTGTTGGTAGCTGTCTTCTCCAGGATTACTGAAATAGTTGTAAAGGACTCCTGCCTAAGCTGACAGCCAGCTTTGGCTAAAAAATACCCGTGCTCTCTGGGTCATAGACCTGGACATATTCCTTTCGTACATACCTGCTTATCAAAGATTGGGAGAGAATAAACATAAGAAGCTGCCCAAGACCCCTGCCTTTCCCCCCTCGTTGTCTAATCACTGGCATGTACTTTAGCAGAGATGTGCTCATGGTTGTATGGTGGATGGGGGTGGGGCAAAGAGTGAGTTATTCTTGTCATGGTGTGGGGAAAAGACCAAAGGACCATTCTGGGGTTTGTTTGGTTTTTTACCTTTCTTCAAATTTTCCCGATTTTCCAGTTGCTTTCAATACTGATCTGTCACATGGCCAGAAGTAGCTAGGGAATTGATTAGTCATTCCCAAACAGCCAAAACTGGGATCTCTGTGCATGCTCTGGTGTTAACACTTTTAAAAAAAGATTATTTCTGATATATTTGTTTTAACATCATTTTTGAATAGATTTCTTTTCTTCCATATATAACAAAGATTATTCAAAAACAATTCAGTCAAACCAATCAGCACATCAGTTGTGTATGATAATGCATGCAATACTCCTCACCCATTGACCTCCTCTCCTGACTGCAAAGATGGGAGGTACATTTCCACCAAATCTTCTCACCTATCTCCTTTACTCTTTGTCCTTTTCTGGTTGGACTTGGCAGAGGGGGAGGGGAGGTTCTGACCATTCGGGTGGAGAGAAAGGAAGGAGCTTGAGCATCAGTGGCAGAGGGTACGACTGGTAGGATGAGGGGAGGGGAGGGAGGGGAGGGGAAGGCGGGGCAAGTGTGGGCAGGCCCTCCTTCAGGGGAGGGCGTGGCTTAGCGAGCTCCAGGGCGTTCTCCATTCGCTGGCGAGCTTGCTCTGCTGTCTTTTCGGGCCCTCTTGGCTTCAGGACTTGTTCTTTGCATCAGCTGAAGCGAGAAGCCTCGGAGTCCGCCGAAAGGACCGCTGAACTAGTGTCTGCCCTCTTCTCCCCGTGTCTCCTTCTGACTTAACCAAGTCAAGGGAGTGGGTGGGGGTGGGGGGCCAGAAAGTCTTGTAGGTAAGTTCTCTGCCCCTTCCATGGCTTTTAATCTAGCTCAACCACCTTCCTCCCCCTTGGGCTGAAGTAGCTGGCTATGTCATCTTTCCTGCCCTTTGCGGGCAAGGGGGTGGGGAGGTGAGAACAAAATTCTGGGAGGAAAAAGCCTTTGAAACAGCTGGGGGTGTATGGGGGGAGGGCAAGCAGACGACCTTGCCCCCGAAATATACCAACGTCAGTTCGTTATTTTCTCAGTTTTTACTGTGAGGCGTTGTGATTGGGCGCAAAGGAATATACTCACAAGTTTGTTTATGGAAAAAGAATAAAACTCTTTGGTGGAATGGGGAGGTACGCTTTTGGCTTTCGCCTTTCTTCCCTTTCCAACTTTTCCCCCATCCTCAACCCCCATTTCTCGTCCTCTCTCCCTTCCTCTGACCCCCCCTAGTGAAAACAAACTGGCAAAGTAATGCAGCCATCTAGATTGATAATGCAGAAGGCATTTGGAGTGGAGGGCAGGTTTCCTGTCTGGGGAGAGGCTGAGGGTAGGAAGGAAACTAAGAAAACTTTGTATTACCTGCGGAGACTCGGCTCTCCTAGAAATATCCTGGGGTCAGGTGAAATCCAAGGAGATCGTTTGGATTCAGACTTAGTTAATTACTTTATTTGTGTGTATTCTCCCTGTGCTGTCTGAAATACTTTGGGGAGGGGAGATCTCCAGGTCCCCAAGGTAAAAAAAGGCAATATATTGATTGTACTTAGCAGTTGTATGGCTACCGCTTAAATACACACACGTGTGTGTGTATGTTGTGTTGTGATACATACATATATATGTTGTGTGTGTATATATCTACATCCATACTTATATGTGTGTATTTAACTGCTTAAATATGTTTCTCTCTCCTTTCCAACTCCTGCTCTCATACTAGAAGTCTGCAACATATGTCCCTCAAAAACCCTCTTTTGTTTTACATTGTTTTAAAATTTTATATATTTATTTTATTTTCAATTCAGGGAACAAAACAAGCATTTTCATAGTTCCTCAATGTTCCCGTTTGCTCGTGACCTACTCCTAGCTTCACCTCCATTGCAGAGTTGGTCATGCCCTTGACCTTGCCATCACACAAAAATATTGTACTTCCACTCACAGAAATTTTGAAATCCCTTTATCTGATCATGATTTGTCCCACCAGCTCTCATTTCTTATCCTTAAACGCTTACATTCACCCCCTAGTTTTGAAATTTTGCTGAACTTACTAGTGGCTTTTTCTTCCTTCCTTCCTTCCTAGTTATTGAATTCTTCCCCTCTCCTTTCCTCTGGGTTAGTCAAATAAAATTTCCATTCCTCTCTTCCCCTTCAACTTGTTTTGTTTTTAAAATTTTTGTTTTCTCTTATCTTTTTCTAAAAAGGATTTCTTCGTCTCATTCTCTTCCATTATTTATCTTCCCTTTCTGTCTCCTCTAGACTTTTATTTTTTAATTTATGGCCTTTATACATAGTCTTTTACTGTCTAGAAGATACCTATTGGGGAGTTTCTCTGAGATCTTGCTCCTCTTTTTCTTACACTGATTTCTGCAAGTGATAGAGAGGATATTGCTCCATGGTATGAATTTTCCTATGTCCCTGATAATACAGTTCATTATTAACATTTGCCCTCTCCATGATCATTTTTAACATCATTTGCTTGGAAATCTCCATAGGTCCATGCCTTACCATTTTTCTGAGAGGTTCTTCCACTCCATGAGTTGGCTCAGGGAACTCTGATTCCCTTTCTCCTGAGACAGGATGAGTGGCCCTTCTAAGAACCAAATCCCTACAGATTATACCCGTGGAGGGTTCCCACCTCCCTTTACAAAATATCTCTCCCATTGAAACAAAATTTCTCCCTTTCTTTCCTATTGTTTCAGTCCCTCTCTTTTCCTCATCTGTTTTCTTTAGGCTTTCTTTTTTTCTGAGAGACTACAAGAATTATTTTCTCTTCACTGTTAGCCTTTGACTTGACCTTAGGCTACATAGCTCTGCTCTTCTCTCTCAAGATTCTCACTGGACCTGGGCTGGCAAAGTGGACAGCAACTGCCAGGCAGGCAAGTGGGGTGGTCCAAGGTGAGGTGGCAGTGCATGGGTGAGGACTAGACCTCCTTTGACCTCAGATTCTGTTGCACCAGAAGACTTAAAATAAATATGGCACTTCACCTTGAAAAAGACCTGAAGCTTACTAGTGGAAGTGGGCATTGGAAGACTTGTAGCTTGTGAGATATTGTGAAATGGTTCCGTTTTCTGCATTCTTGCTGTTTCTTGGGGAGGAAATGGAGCATAAGCAAACTCAAAATTTGAGTTAAGCTCAAATTGTTCCCTAATATATCGATTATATTGGAACAATTTCATGTTTTTAAAACAAGTGTTATAGAAGAATTGACTATTTTTAAAGAAGAAATCTCTTAATGTACTCTGTTCTTTCTTTGTTGACATGGTCCTTGTTTGATGTAGGTTTGGCTTTTTATCAGTCTGGAACATTTGAAAAGCTAATAATTTGTTTAGGCCTAGTTTTTTTTCTAGGAATGCTTTAATGCTCTTGTATTGAACATCCATCTTTTTCATTAATGGTTAAGCTTAGATTTGCAGGGTATGTCATTTTGGGCTGTATCTTGAGAAAGTAGCTTTGCTTTTCTCCATATGTTACTCCTAATTCCTTCTGGTGAGTACAGATAGTCTTGTGTTATTTGAAATTCCTTTCCCTTGTATTTTGAAGGTTTTTCTCTGGGTCTTTTGCAGAATTTGTTGTCATTGGACTTTTAAAATCAAACCATTATATGTTTGCAGCATAGGGTTTTTTCTGAATCATTTTGATTGGCACTGTGTTTTCTGTGTTTAGAAATTCTGGGCAGTTTTCTTGTATTATTTCTTGCATCACAGTGTTCAGGTTTTTTGACTTGTTACCTTCTTCCTGGAGAGCTATAAGTTGTCTTTTTCTAATCCTCAAGTTGTCTACACATCCTGCGTTAGAGATCAATATGTTTTGCTTGTATGGCGATCAAGCTTTCTTTCAATGTTATTGCTTTTTGTTTCTCTTCTTTCAAATTATCCTTCACTTCCATGTGTTTGCATTCACAATCAATTCACAAATTGTACGTGTGGCATGGTGTGTGTACGTGTCTGTCTTTTGGTGAAACTTGCCACTCTGGATTCAAGTTTTTCTTTTTCTTTCTTTTCTTTTCTTTTTTTTTAATTGAGGCAATAGAGGTTAAGTGACTTGCTCAGGGTCACACAGCTAGTAACTGTCAGGTGTCTGAAACTGAATTTGAACTCAAATCCTCCTCACTGTAGGGCTGGTGCTCTACCCACCATGCCATCTAGCTGCACCCAAGTTTTTCTATTCTGCTAATTATTTCTGCTGTGGCAAAATTCTTCATTCTTTTAAACCATTTAGGAATAGCATGCTGAGGTTCTATGATTTCTTCAAAAACCATAGCATCGGGGCAGCTGGGTGGTGCAGTGGATACAGTACTGGTCCTGGAGTCAGGAGGACCCGAGTTCAAATCCAGCCTTGGATACTTGACACTAGCTGTGTGACCCTGGGCAAGTCACTTAACCCCAAGTGTCTCACCAAAAAAAGCAAAAATAAAAACCATAGCATCATCTGTCTCATCAGCTGTTGATTTAGTTTCCTTTGTTTTGCAATATTAATTCATAGATTTCCAGGCTGTTTTATTTGAGCTACAGATTGTGATCCCTTCTGTTATTAATTTCCTTGTTGGTTTATCTGCTTATGCTCAAGGTTTTTAATTGAGGATTTTTCCTCTTGAGATCCTTGGTAATTTCAGTCCTTTTTTCCTCTCCTGTTCTCCTGTTGTTCACTTGTGGACTCTTTTCATTTTGATAGTAGTTTCATTAGAGGCTGAACCTCAAAGCTGTCTTAGCCTCCTTCACTGGACAATTCACTTTCCATAGGCCTCTTAACCTCTGTTCTTTTATATGTATCTACACACACACACACACACACACACACACACACACATACATATATATGTATATATGTGTGTGTGTGTGTATATATATATATATATATATATAATTTTTAGTTTTTAACATTGACTTCCATAAGATTTTAAATTTTGAATTTTCTCCCTAACCTTCTCCTCCCCACTCCCCAAGACTGCATACAATCTGATATAGGCTCTACTTATCATTCCTATTAAACATTTTCACAGTAGTCATGATCTAAAGAAAAATTAGAACTGAAGGGAAGAACCACAAGAAAGAAGAAACAAAACAAAACAACAAAAGAAAAGGAGAGCAAATAGTATGCTTCCATCTGCATTCAGACTCCAAAATTCTTTCTCTGAATGTGGATAGTATTTTCCATTGTGAGTCTTTTGCAGTTGTCTTAGATCTTTGCATTGCTGAGAAGAGTTAAGTCTATCAAGGTACTGTGTACAATGATCTCCTGGTTCTGCTCACTTCACTCAGCATTAGTTCATGTAAGTCTTTCCAGGTTTTTCTGAAGTCCACCTGCTCATCATTTCTTATAGCACAGTAGTATTACATTACATTCATATACCACAACTTGTTTCGCCATTCCCCAATTGATGGACATTTCCAATTCTTTGCTATCACAAAGAGAGCAGCTAGAAATATTTTTATACATGTGGGTCCATTTCCTGTTTTTATGATCTCTTTGAGATATAGACCCAGAAGTGGTATTGCTAGGTCAAAGGGTATGCATAATTTTATAGCCCTTTGTCCATAGTTCCAAATTACTCTCCAGAATGGTTAGATCAGTTCACAACTCCACCAACAATGCATTAGGGTTCCAATTTTGCCACATGTTCTCCAACATTTATCATTTTCCTGTTTTGTCACGTTAGCCAACTTGATAGGTGTGATATGGTACCTCAGAGTTGTTTTAATTCGCATTTCTGTAATCAATAGTGATTTAGAACATTTTTTCTTATGACTATAGATAGCTTTAATTTCTTCCTCTGAAAACTCTCTGGGTTTGTTTGTGCAAAACCTTTCAATTTAGTGTAATCATTTCATAATGTTTTCTCTATTTCTTGTTTGGTCACAAATTCTTCCCTTCTCCATGATTGGTATGGCACTGAATAAGTAATTTAATTTAGGTATTAGTCTCTGTTCTAAGTGACTTTAGGGGGCCAGAATTATCCCCAGCTGGATAGCATACTGGGCTCTTTCCCTCAGACTTAACAGAGTGTCACCCCCCCCCCCACATACTCATGTTCTGTCCTGGTTTCCTCTGTTGTAGCCTGAGCAAGCTTTTGCCTTTTCATTTTCTGCAGCCCTGGAAGAAGCGGGCGGGGTAGAATTGAGTTCTGTTGTAAGCTGATGGGGGTTAGTTTGGGCAACCCTTCTGCCACAGAAGGTGGTAAAGGACAAAGTGCTGAATGAGTGGGTTAGGAGTAAAGGATTAGCTTTTTCTGCCATTAGTTCATTGAGGTGTTAACCTCCTTAGGGTTCTTTGTATTCTAGACCATGGATACAGCTGAAATTTCTTTTTCTCTTGTGTATAATTCCTATTTTGGTGAGATTTGAGAGGTCTCAACAATAGTAGACAATGTCTAGCCCCTGATCTTCTTTGTCATGTGACCAGGAACTCCTCATATGTTGTCCTTCCATGTTTCCTTCTGCATAACACTACGTAACTCTGTTCTTTATCTTCACTAGAACTCTTGGTTCTAATTTCTTCCTCAGGTGTTCACCCTTGCAGTATCTGCACTGTCATTTCTCCATCGTGAACCGTCAATGAACCAGTTCAGTTATACACTGTCTTCTTGAGTAGCTTGTCTTCTGACCTTCTGACATGCCTAGCCTTGAGTCACTCTCACCAGGTACTGCCTTCAGTCCAATTCATGTGCTGAAGAAGGAAGCTAGAGAAGAACCACTCAACCGTGCTGACTGGAACCTCTACAGATTTTTGTTACATAATCTCAACTGAGCCCTCACTGAAACAAGGCAACTCTACACCACTGCTCAGTTCAGTATCCTGCTTACCGCCGTACCTTTTCCAAATCTTTTCATTCCTCCTTAGGTTTCCCATGGTGCTGTCTATCCACTCTTTCAGCTGAGAACTTTGTCTCATGTTTCATTTGTTCACTTGCATCCTTTTCTCCTCATCTCACATCACTCAAATGCTTGTCTGCTCCTTATCTAGTAGCCCTTCTAACCAAGGCAAACCACTCTACAAGAACAAATTATCTCATTCAATCCTATCTTCTTTGGCACATTGACCTCTCTGAAATCATCGCTCTCTTTAATCTCCCCTTATTTGCTAGGTTTTGCCCTATTGATTACAAACACACTCTGCCATAGAAGAACTGTTGACCTTCACCAGCCATTCAGATTCCTCTCTGGACCTCAGTTGCATCATCTGCAAAATGGGGGTGGGAGGATGCGCTAGATTATTTTTAAGCTTCTTTCCAGCTATACTCTTATCTGAAGTCTTGGCATTTATTTCAGTGTGATTCCACAGAGATAAAACACCTTGAAGCTCTATCACCCAGACTCACCAAGAACTTCCTCTGATTTCATTTATGAAAGCAATAGCAGCAATTGATTAATAAGCATTTATTAAGTACTTGCTATGTTCTGGGTGCTAAGGACTAGAGATACAAAGACAAAAGTAACCCTCAAGGAGCCTACTTTGAAATGGGGAGAAGGATATAAAGTCAACAAGCATTGATAATACAACTACTTTTGTCAGGGGATACAAAGAATCCAGTCCTTTAATGTGGAAGCTGCTAAGTCTTGTGCTATCCTGACTGTGGCTCTGCAATATTTAAATTGTTTCTTTCTGACTGCCTGCAATATTTTCTCCTTGACCTGGGAGTCCTAGAATTTGGTTATAATATTCCTGAGAGTTTTCATTTTGAGATCTCTTTCAGGAGGTTATTGGTAGACTCTTTCAATTTCTATTTTACCCTCTGGTTCTAGGATATCAAGACAGTTTTCCTTAATAATTTTTTTAAAGGTGATGTTGAGTCTCTCCCTTTCTCTCTTTTTAAAATAATGGCTTTATTATCAATGGCAATCTCAAATCTATTTTCCAGGTCAGCTGTTTTTCCAATAAGATATTTCACATTTTCTTCAATTTTTTTTATTTTAATTTTATTGTTTCTTGATGTCTCTTGGAGTCCTTAGCTTCTACTTGCCCAACTCTAATTTTTAAGGAATTTGTTTCTTAAATGAATTTCCACACATCTTTTTCCACTTGGCCAATTCTGCTTTTTAAAGTGTTATTTTCTTCAGTATTTTTTTGTGCCTCCTTTACCAGTCTGTTGACTCTTTTTTCATTATTTTCTTACATTGCTCTCATTTCTTTCTCAAATTTACCTCCACCTCTCTTATTTGAGTTTTTAAATCCTTTTCGAGCTCTTCCAGGAATTCTTTTTGTGTCTGAGACTGATTCACATTTTTCTTTGAGGCTTTGCATGTAGTACTTTTGACTTTGTTGTCTTCTGAGTTTGTTTTGACCTTCTCTGTTATCATAGTAACTTTCTATGATCAGGTTCTTTTTGTCGCTCTTTGCTCATTTTTCCAGCCTATTTCTTGACTTTAACTAGATGTTAAAGTTTGGCTCTGCTTCCAGGGTGGAGGAGGCACTGTTCCAAGCTTCAGGTTTTTTTGTGTTTTTTCAGAGCTAGTTCTGGAGGTCTGTAAGTTTTCAGTTCTTGCAAGATCATATGATCTAAGGAGAGATGTGGTCACTGCTTTCCTGGCCTGTGCTCTGATTGTTGAGTGACACCAAGTATTCTTTTCCACCCTGGAACTGCAGCCAGGGTCCTCCTTCCCCAGACACTCTACAATTTGTTTTGAGGCATTATTTTAAAGTTGTTTGGAGGGGAATTTGAGAGAGCTTAGGCAAGTCCTGCCATCTTGGCTCCGTTTCCCCATTCTGCTCCCTTCTCCCTCCATATTATCTTTCAGTCCTAAAGCTAGTTCTAGGAGATACATTGTCCCTGAATTGTACTTGCACTATTAAGGAAAGTCATTGTCTCCCTAATAGTCCTTTCTAGGCACCAAGGAGTCTGCTAACTCAGATCCATTAAGGAGGTCTGCAATATGCAGGTGGATTCCATAAATCAATCAAACATTCCTCTGTAATAGAAAAGGATGATTACTAGTCTCACACGGGTGCTAGCTCACTTTCCTTGATGTAAGCAGTCATGTTGTCCCCGCTTCCATGGTGCTCTCTACCCTGTAACCAATCACATTTTCTTCCCCACCTTCCCAACTTCCCCAAAACTATATGAAGGCTAGTGAACTCTACCTCAGAGTCTTTGGTCCTTGAGAATGGCCGTAGATCCAATTTATTGGTTACTGCTAACCTAACTGAATTAATTCAGTCATGCTCCAGCTGTTTATTGTCTCTCATTTTACCTTAAATTTCAAATGTAACAAGGTCGTGTTTGGTGACCACCTCCCTCCATCCGAGATTTTTAAAAAAAGGTAATACCAAAGTTAAAAATGCTTACTCCTTCTAAGAAAATTAAATTCATCTTTACAGTTCTGGAACATATATGCCATTAACAAAATGACACATAAAAGAGCAATTGATATCAATTTTGCAACGAGTGTATCTACTGCTCAATGAAAATGTTCATATCTTGAGTTTCCAATGAGGAACAGTTCACTCTCTAAAGTTACATTCTTAAGGGTCAACTCATGCCTGTTCATGACTATGTTTGTCTTTTTGTTTATTTTTAATACAAAACAAAAGTAACACATCCATTCTTTAAAGCCATTCCAGCATTGTAGCCAATGAAAAGCTAAGGATCCCTAATTTTATCCAGTCCTCTTCAAAATTCAGTTAAAATCAAAATAATAAATAAATATATGGTCAGAAAAACCTCAAGTTAGAAAGCATCTATTGTCTCATTTGTATGGTCACAGGTGGCTATATATGTATGTATGTATGGACAAAGACACATACATACACATGTATGTATCCTAATACCCTACAGATAAAAATTAGTCTGGCAAATTATGTTTTAAAGCAGCAAGCCTGTTTTTAATTAAAGATTTAGATTCTGCAGGATGATTATATGTTATAATTTAACACCATTGTCCTCTAGTTAGGGGTTCTTAACTGGAGGGCCATGAACTTGGGTGGTATCATGTTTTTTAATACTGTTTTGGTTTTTGTAACTATTTCAATGTAATTAATTTCCTTTTTGTAATGCTAGATATTTTATTTTGTGTATTTAAAAACATGATTCTGAAGTGGTCCACAGGCTTCACCAGACAGTCACAGGGGTCTAGAACACAAAGAAGAAAAGGACCCTAGAGTATCATTTTCAAAAAACAAACTTTTTATAACAGCTAGAATTCCAAGTTAATCACAAACAACTCAGAAATATTTACAGTACTATTCCATTTAAAATAGTTAATTGTACACCTATGAAAGGGTGTCTAGATGGCAGTGGGCCTAGGGTCAGGAAGACCTGAGTTCAAATCCTGCCTCAGACACTGGCTGTGTGACCCTGGGAAGGTCACTTAACCTCCATTTCCTCATCTGTAAAAGGAGCTGGAGAAGGAAATGGCAAACCATTCCAGTATATTTGCCAAGAAAAAGCTCAAATGGGGTCACAAAGAGTCAGACATGACTTAAATAACAATAACAACACATCTGAAAACCCACCTGGCTACAAGACTGTAAACCCCCTTATCAACAATTATATTATCATTGTAAAAAGGAGCCCCACCAAAACTGTGGAAGGAGGCCATATCCCATCAAGTTCATTGTCCTAAAAGCTTGGGCCTGCCCCTACTCAGGTTTTGATTAAAGACATCTTTCTCCCATTATTCTATGATCCTCTACTAGGATTCCTCTTTCTTATTCAAACAAATTCTAAGTATTTTTCTTCAGTTCAAATAGTCCCCATTTCTGTTTTTACTTTCTTCTACTAGTTAAAAACAAAAAATTCCAGAGAAGAGCAAGAAAGCAAAATGGGTGTTTGATGAGGCTTTCCAAATAGCTGAGGAAAGAAGGAAAGGGAAAGAGAAATGAGATGAGGAAAGGTACACCCAGCTGAATGCAGAATTCCAGAGAATTGCAAGGAGAGATAAAAAAGTTGTCTTAAGTGAACAATGCAAGAAATAGAAGAAAACAATAGAACGGGAAAGACGAGATCTCTTCAAGAAAATTAGAAACATCAAGGGAACATTTCATGCAAAAGTGGGCATGACAAAAGACAGCAGGGATTTAATAGAAGTAGAAGAGATTTCTAGGTGGCAAGAATACACAGAAGAATTACATAAGAAAGATCTTAACATCACTGATAACCGTAGTGGTGTGGTTGCTGATCTTGAGCTAGACATCCTGGAGAAGGCAGTCAAGTGGGCCTTAGGAAGCATTGCTAACAAGGCTAGTAGAGGTGACAGAATTCCGACTGAGCTATTTAAAGTCGTAAAAGATGATGCTGTTAAAGTGCTGCACTCAATATGGCAGCAAATTTGGAAAACACAGCAATGGCCACTGGATTGGAAAAGATCAGTTTATGTTCCAATCCTAAAAAAGGGCAATGCCAAAGAATGTTGAAATTACTGAACAATTACACTCATTTCACATACCAGCTAGAATGCAGCAATATGTTAACCTAGAATTACCAGAAATGCAGGCTAGTTTTCAAAGGGTAGAGGAACTAGAGACCAAATTACCAACATTAGCTGGATTTTGGAGAAAACAAGAGAGTTCCAGAAAAACATCCATTTCTGCTTCATTGACTATGTTAAAGCCTTTCACTGGATGGATCCCAACAAAATGTGGCAAGTCCTCAAAGAGAAGGGAGTACCATTCATCTTACATTTTTATTTCACATTTTTTTACACTTACATTTATTTATTTTTTTCCTCTCCTGAGGAACCCATACATGGACCAAGAAGCAACAGTTAGAACCGAACATGGAACAGATGATTGGAAAACGAGTATGACAAGGCTGTATATTGTCACCTTATTTATTGAACTTATATTCAGAATATGTCATGTGGAATGCCAGGCTGAATGAATCAAAACACAGAATTAAAGTTTCTGGGGAAAACATCAACAATTTTGGATATGCAGACAAAATACACTCCAAAGGCAAAAAGTGAGGAAGAATTAAAAAGACTTTTAATGAGGGTGAAAGAGGAGAGTATAAAAGCTGGCTTGAAGGTTAATATCAAAAAATGAAGATCGTTTACACCCTGAAGATCTAAATTATTCTACATTAAACTCCCACTGTTTGACCTCCCTGAAAGAATTCAATAAAAGCAAAATCCTCATAGCTCCTTCCATTTTCCAAACTCTGAAAATTCCTTTATTTAATGATAATGTTCCATGTTTCTTTATTCTTTATGACCCTTAACACTGATCCTTATCCTCATGACCTTCCTTCCTCAGTTCTCTCCCAAGCCATCAGTGCTCTGCCTCCTTGTACTCTCTTCCCTTCCCTGTCTCAACCTCCTGGTGAACCAACTATCTTTTCCTCTTAAATCCAGAGCTATTTCTTCTGCTGCTGCACAAAACTGATAGAGATGTTGATGTCTCCTGTCGCTATTTTGTTTCTGTCTGTGAAGTGCAGGTAATGTTTCCTTCCTGAATTTGGATACAAATGCCAAAGTTCCTTACTGATACTGGTTCATGGCATATGGTTCCTTTCAAATTATATGGTTTACTTGTTTGTTCCTTTTTATTTTCTGAATGTCTGTTTTTTGCTTTGTCTGATAGTATGATGGCTACTTTTGATTTTTTGGATTCATTTGATGCATAGTAAATTTTTTTCTATCTCTTTAGTTTTATTTTGCAAAAGTCTTTGTTTAAAAATTTTTTTTTGGCAAGCCACAGATTGTAGGGTTTTGTTTTCTTATCCAATCTGTCACTCTTGTTTTATTGGATTGTTTAATCCATTCATATTTAAAGTTATGAGTTAGGTTTATATTTTCCTTTGTCTGTAAAATTGGTTTTTTTCCCCCAAAGTCAGGACTTTTCTCCTTCCTCTGCTGTAAACTTAGTATTATGTTCCTACAATTACTTTAGGTTTCTTTTTTTTAAAGGTGTCCCTGTTCCCACTGGCTCTCTCTCCTCTCCCTCCCTCTCCACACCAGTCTCTTCTTCCTTTTTTCTATCCTTTTCCCTTTAGGGTTTTGTGTGTTCTCTTCTTCATTTCCTCCCCCTCTTTTCCTTTCTTCCCCTTCAGCTAGTCCTGTTCATTAGTTTTTTTAATTTCATTTTTGCATCCCTTTCCCAGAAGAATTTCTCTTACTTTCTTCATTATCCGTCTTCTCATTCTGTTTACTCTGGATGCTCATTCTCTGATTCATGAGCCCTATAATCATCTGGTCTCTCTCTTTTCTCTGTATTCTTTATAGTCAAAACTCTCAAGGTTTCCATTCTAGGCTCTGCCTTCTAGGGGCTTTGCGCCACTGCCTTGTAGGGTTTATCCTTTTTTATTCCTTTTTTATTGTGCCTCACTCTTAGAACAATGACATTATTTCAGATATTAGAGAGGACCCTGCCCTATGGTAAGAGCCCTCCACCCCCAATCTATACCCATTCTTGTTGGTTCTTTTTTTTCTATGTTTGCCTGGAAATAATTTCTCTATGTTCACATTCTCCCACTACTCTAGGTACTAGTCACCTGCAGGGGGTTCCACCTTCCAGGACAAATACATTTTTCAGGCACCAAATCTCCCAGGCCTTATCCAGTAAAAGATCCTTACTTCCTTCACCCATAGGAGTATTAATCAGTGGAATCCCCTTCTACCTCCAAAGTATGGCCTCCTTCCTTTTCTCTCCTTTTCAGTTTTTTCCTTTTCCTCCTCACCTACTCCCTTGTGGGGTCTTTCTTTCTGAGACTATAGACCCTCGATTTGACCCCTGTGCATCACTCACTCCCCTTTATCCTGTTCGTTTCCTCTTCCCTTTCCCTGTATGTTATAATATGATCACACAAAAGAAGCATTACCTTTAGGCATGATGCCCCTATCCCCTTCTTCTACCAGGTTTCTGCCTTTACCTCTGACTACTCGTGTACCTTTAGAAAGAAGTTTCTTTGGACATAATTCCAGACTGCACTCCAAAATGACTCAGATCAGTTCACAGTTCCACCAACAGTGAATCAGTGTCCCAATTTTTCCATATCCCTCCAACATTTGTTACTTTCCCCTTCAATCATTTTAGCCAATCTGATAGGTATAAAATGACATCTCAATGTTATTTTAATTTACATTTCTTTAATCAAGAATGATTTAGAGCATTTTTTCATATGACTGTGGATTGTTTTGGTTTCTTCATTGGAAAACTGCCAGTTCGTATCCTTTGACCATTTATCAATTGTGGATTTTTTTCTATTATACTATGTTATGGAAATGTTTGTTTTATTTCTTAAGTTGAGAATAAAATAATAAGATTAGAAAAGAAAAAGAAAAAAAGAAAAGTTTCTTAATGGTCTTCTGTTGTCATTCTGGTGCTGTTACTGGTCTGTATTCATTCTTCCTGCAATTCTGTTGTTTGAGGTCTTCAAGAAGCAAATAACTTCTTCAGTTCTGGTTTTCTTGCTAAAAATGTTGCAATCTCTTCTTTATTATTGAATGTCTATCTTTTGTCCTGTATGTCTTGGCTGCATCCTGAGCTTCACTGCTCTTAGGAATGCACTATCCCATTCCCTCCTCTCTTTTCTAGTGGGTCTAGACTAGTCTTGCATTACTCAATTGTCTTTTAAGGCTAAATGGCACTCTAACCTCTTACAAGAAGCCTTTTCTGATTTCCATGCTTAATTAGTGTGCTCTTCAATTATCATGAATTTATCCTTCTGTTTACATGTTGTGTTCTCTCAGTGGGAGAGAAGCCCTTTGAAGAAAAGACTGTTTTTTGTTATTATTTTTTTTTGTCTTATTATGCCTAAAATAGGCTTTATGGCAGGGGTGGGGAACCTACAGCCTCCAGAGGCCACACTGGCCTTCTAGGTCCTTGGGTGTGACCCTTTGATTGAGTCCAGGTTTTACAGAACAAATCCTTTTATTAAAGGAATTTATTCTTTGAAGATTGGATTCAGTCAAAGGGATGCACTTGAGGACCTAAAGGGCCATGTGGGGCCTTGAGGCTGCAGGTTCTCTACCCTTGATCTATGGAGTAGAGTGCCTTGAGTATAGTTTTTGGTAAGACTTCCCTAGATGATGTCATGGGAATTTCTGAGGGCCAGTGGTTAAGTGATATCATTCATTCATTCCACAAATGTTTTATTGATCATTTACTCCCACAATGAGAGGAACGTGGGAAAGCAAGCTAGGGAAGAGATATGGATCAGTTTTCACATTCTTTCTGCAAGAAATATTTGAGCCTACAGGTTGAAGTTCAATACTATGGATTTCATATCTATGTTCAGATACTTTGCAAATTAGTTTGAAAATCTCATTTTTTTCTTCCAGATGTGCAGATTTCCCTCTTTCCATTGACTGGTCATCATGGAATCTAAGGACAGAGTCAGCAGGTAAGAATGGCATTTGAATCAGTAGGGCTAAGAGTTTGATCTTATTAAATATAATGGCTTTTTATGTCATCAGAATTACTGTTGAAAATCTTTTAAATGCCTCATAAAGTAAATATGCAACACCTTGTTTTGATTGGAGGTGGGGAGAGGCACTAGACCTTTGATTTGTCTGGAGTAGGAAACCACCTTTGCCAATGCAGGTCATCCTCTGTCCTGCAATTTGTCGTTTAGAGAGGGGCCTGGGGCACTGGAAGTTGAAACAGTTTACCCAGGGATGCAGTCAGTGTATGGTGGTGGCAAGACTTAAGGCCAGGTCTTCCTGGTGTGGAAGCCTGTGCTCTTGCCATAGGCAGCGGGGTGGTATAATGGATTGAGTGTTGGACTTGTAGTCAGGAGGATTTGAGTTCAATTCCTGTCTCAGACACTCTGTTGCTCCAGGCTCTCCCTCAAGCCTCCTACCTGTGCCTTCAGGTGAAGGAGGGGCCTTCTTAGTCTCTCTGAGCAGTCATTTCATTTCCATCACCGTCCATGTACCCTCTCCCACAGGCAGCTCCCTTCTCTCTCTCTCTCTCTCTCTCTCTCTCTCTCTCTCTCTCTCTCTCTCTCTCTCTCTCACACTCTCTCTCTCTCTCTCTCTCTCTCTCTCTCTCTCTCAATGTCTTTTGTGTTTTTTTTGTTTTTTGCTTTTTGGTGAGGCAGTTGGGGTTAAGTGACTTGCCCAGAGTCACACATCCTTTCACTCTCTTTACAGCTGTCTGACACACTTAGATAACTCTATTCTGGGACTTCTATGGGCAAGGATCACCTACCTGAACTCAGTCCTCAGTGATTAACACATTCTTACCCCATCATATTGTACTCATCCCAGAAATTCTGAACACCAGCCTGTGATGATTAGCACCCTATTCTCTATCCCCTACTGACTTATCTCATATTTCTATCCTCCTCAGAGGCCCATTCTAAAGGTAGCCAGCCTTTCCACTGTGCTCTCTGCAATGCCTGTTCCACAGGTAACAAACACGTTTTCATTTCAAACCATTTCGTTTCTGGTTCCCTCCACCTTCTTGTACATACTGAGACCTGGCTCTCTCCTGATAATACGGCTTCCCCGGCCACCTTTTCTGAAACTGTACTTGACTCATACCTCCTCACTCACTTGTCATTGCAGGGGAGTTGGAATACTCCATCCTCCCAAGTGACAATTCCAGGCTTTCCTTCTACCACCATCATTTAGTAACCTCTTCTTTGAGGGGTATACTAGGTATAAAGGGAAGACTAGGACCTCTGGTGTGAGGGCTGCCTCAAGTCTCTTCATTCTCTGCTCCCTACACTACAGCCTAAGTGACGGATCTAATCATGACATTCTCCTTACCAACTAAACTGCAGTGTCTCTCTGATGCCTCTAGAATTAAACATTAGCTCCTCCATTTCACTTGCAAATCCTTTACAACCTGGCCCTGACCCACCTTCCCAATTTTTATCATAGATTACTCCTCTCCTACAGTCTTCAGTCCAATCAGACTGACTCTTTTGCTGTTTCTAATCCATGATACTCTATCTTCCATCTCTAAGGCTTTGTATTGGCTGTCTCTCATGATCTTTTATGACCTTCTAGAATTCCTAGTTTCCTATAAAATTGCTCATGTGATACCTACTATTTGAAGCCTTTCCTCATTCCCTCTTCCCAATTCCTTTTGCTAGTTTCTCTCTTCCCCTGCAAAAAAATGCCTCCTTTATTTTGAATCTAACTCATATACACTTATTTTTTTTGTAAAGTCTTTACTTCAGTAGAATTTAAGTGACTTAACAATAAAGATAATTTCATTTTTGTCTTTGTATCCCATATTTCTAGAACCAATGCCTGGTTTATAGTGACTGCTTGCTGATTTATTTTATCATGAATCCCTTTTGGTTGTGTCTGTAATATCTGAGGAGCTGAGGTAACCAATATGATGTCATTTGCAAACAGGATTATCTGGGAAACTTCAATATTCATTGAAGTATTAGATTCCAATGCCTAAATACATTTGTTTTATGCCTTTCCTGATATTTTAATGATCAGATGGTTTTCTGTTGTTAAAGTAATCTTAAATAATTTTGATATATGGATGGGACACCTCTTAGTGGAAGAGACCCTTTAAAGCATTACTTTGTTGTATTAGATGAAATTTTTTATTTAATCAACAAAAAATACAGAAGAATCTTGTGTTCTATAGTTTAATTCTCTGATGGTAAAGATGTGGTTTGTTATGGAATATCAGTTGTGAAAGCCTGCATTTCTCTACTAATGTTTTAATTGGGGATGTCTTTGATGCATATGGAGATATTTGCATAAAAATTTATACACATACATTTTTACGTATGTACATACACATGCATACATATATGCATACACATACATACATACATGCGCGCGCACACACACGCATCTGGTGAGGTAGATGTATAGGTCAGCAGTTGCTTATGTTCTTTCCATTGTAATAAGGTTGGGGATTGTTTTTTCTACCTCTTTTGTATCTATTGGGAAAACTCTAGAAAGGATCATCTAGAAAGAGAAGCCGTAATTACAATCTGCCTGGCTTTGTCAGGGACAGATGATGCTAAAATAACCTCATTTCCCTTTTTGACAGAATTGTTAAGCTAGTAAGTGAGATGAATGCTTTGGATGTAATTTACCTGGGTTTTTTACAAAACTTTTGGTAAAGTGTATCTCATACTAGTCCTTTGGAAGAAATGGGAAGATGTGAACTAGACGATGATATAATCAGATGGATTCACAATTGGCCAGGTGCCCAGATTCAAAGAGTGGTTGTTAACGGTGCGTATCCGCACCTCACTTCAGCATGGCCAGAGGGCTCCAGTGGAGCGCTCTAGGGATCTGTGTTTGGAACACTGCTGTTTAACATTTTTGGCAGGAATAGCAGATTTGATGCTTATCAGATTTTTAGATGACACAGAAGGAGCAGAGGTAGCTAACACTGGTTGGATGACAGAGTCAGGATCCAAAAGAATTCTTAACAAGAATTGGTTGAATGTAATTAAAGATGAAATCCAGTATGGATAAATGTCAAATCTTGCACTTAGATACCAAAAATCTGCTCCACAGATTGCTGTTGTTTGCGCTTTGTTCTCAAAGAACATCATGACATTGGGAAGGTCGTGCCATGACATGCAAGTGAATTGGATATTAGTGAGGGAGGTCTCGGCAAAGTCATCCGCCTCACTGTCTCCTCCCAAGCCGTCTGGATCCAGTGGCAAGATTTCGGTCAGGATGACTGGAGCTGGCCCCAGATGCAGTGGGAGACCTTGGCCTTTTTAAGCTAAGGTCTTTCCAGTTCTCACTTTGACTGAGGCAACACCTATTCAGTGATTAAAGCCAGTTAAGAAATGAGCCAAGGAATGGTCCCTTTTAGTAGGGGAAGGCATGGATACACAGTCTTTGTTCTGGGGTTTTTAGAGCACTGCAATCAAAATATGAGTCAGCAGGATGATGTGGCAGCCAAAACATCTAATGTAATCTTGGGCCGCATTAGAAAGGGGAAGAGGGGCCAGGAATAGGGAGGTGATAATCCCACTGTATTCTACCCTTGTCAGAACTCATCTGGAATATTATGTTCAGTTCTGATTGATAAGCTGGAGAGTGTCTAGAAGAGGGAGACCAGATGAGGAAAGGCCTTCAGGCCATGATTCCTGAAGTTGATTGGAGGAACTTGACACATTTAGCCTGCAGAAGAGGAGATTGGAGATAGTAACTGTTTTTAAGTATTTGCAAGGCTGTCAAGGGGAAGAATTGGACTTGTTCTGTTTGGCTCCAGGGAACAGAGCAAGGTAGAAATATCAAAGATTCCAATTTAGCCTACATACTGGGAAAAGCTTCCCAACAGTTTGAGCTATCCAAATGTGGGAGTGGGCTACCTCTCAAAGTGTTACGCTGACTTTCCTTAGAGGTCTCCAAGTAGAGGTTGAATGACCACTTTAGGGGTATGTTATGATGGGGCTTCTTCTTTTTTTGGAGGGGGGAGTCTGCTGAAATCCCTTTCGGTTTAAATTCAATGATTCTAAAATGGTATGTTGTATTCAGTTATGTACCAAAAGACACAGAGATGTTTATTAGGAAGAGCTTAGCATGGTCTGCTAAAATAACCTTCTGGTATTAACCACTAAAGGAAAGACTAGAGTTTAGTAGTTTGAGTAGAAATGTCAATTCCTTCAGGGTAGGGGCTGATTGATTTTTGGTTTGGTGTCCTTAGTTCACATTCTAGTGTCTAGCACTATACATAATAGCACTGGTGCCTAATAAATACTTAGCCTTGGTCTACAGGTCTGGCCATAGGCATTGGGAATATTCTGAACTTTGAATTATGGGATGGGAATTCAGGAAAGTTTCTCCTGTTTCCCAGATGGTTGTGTGGGTAGCCAAGAAAGCTGAAGCAACTCCGTTTTGCCTTCAGTTCCTCTGTTTTGCCCCTGACCCTGTTTGTATTATACTCCCTACCCTATCTGAGACCTTCCTTACTGCTGAAACAGCAAGGGCGGCCCTGTCTATTTGGGCAGGGTTACAATGGATAGCTAACCTGAAGAAGAGCCTTTCTTGTTACTAATCCTGCACCAGGCCCCTTCCAATCAAGGGAAACCCCAGCCCTTATTGGAACCCTGCAAGCCCCCAGCAGCGTGTCTTGTTCAGTCCTTGGGTACCCCATACCCAATTCAGCTCCAGCCTTAATTGAAACCTATATAATCTTTGTCCTTTTCTTCCTTTGGCTAGTCTCTGCCTTTGTGGACTGGGGGGGGCAGTAGGGATGGGGCGAAGTGGGGGGGGAACTCCCTTGCTGGTGAACCCAATAAACCCTTGTTGGTTCCTGAATTTTTGTTTTGGGTCTGGGTTTTATATTGGATCTGGTTCTCATTTGTTTCAGCATTGGCAATTTTACCCACAGCTGAATCTCGGGCAGAATCTTCATGTTTTACAGCTTTGTGAATAGCCCTGTCATGCAAAGTGTTGTTTGGAGTCAGAACATCTGGGTTCTGTTCTGCTACTTAGTACCAGTTTGCCACTGGTTAGATTATTTAACCCATATTGCCCTATTTTTCCTTATCCGTAAAGTGAAAGGGTTGGTTGGGATTACCTCAAAGGTCCTGTGTATCAGTGCTAGAAATGTATAGAATTCATGAGGCAACTAACTGGTGTAGTGGAAAGATTGCTGAACCTGGAGTCTGGAAAACTCAAGTTGAAATTTGGCCTCAGACACTTATTAGCTGTTTGACCCTGGGCAAGTCACCTAACCTCTTTTTGCCTTAATTCACTGGAGAAGGAACTGGCAAACCGCTCTATTCTAGTATTCTTGCTAAGAAAACCCCATGGATATTATAGTCCATGGGGTCACAAATAGACATCACTGAACAACTGAACAAGTAAAATTCATTGCTTTAGGATCATAAGACTTGGAATTTAGTTTCTAAGGTTGTTCCATGGTATTCAAACTATTGTTTTTTTTCTGCTTTGTGGGATGTCTTTTACTGCTTCCATTTCTTTTCTTTTGTACTGATGTGCCAAGATTTTCTCCTACAACCAAAATTTGGGGACATATATTAAATACCTAAAAATGCAAAACTGTCTAAACTTCTCGGTATGGGAAACACAGTGGCTTCCTCATTTCTGTTTAGTCTGGAAAGCTTCACTATAGAGAAAGCTTTTAAGAGACTAGGAAGCTTGATGTATGTCCTCAAGATAAACATTCTTGTCTTGGGTCCTGTCCCGGAGGAGACCTAAAGGCAGGAAGTATTTACATTTAATTTTGAGCACTTTCCTGGAATCACATTATCTATCATCACAACCATCCTGGGAAGAAGCCTGATTTGCTTATACTCAGAGGCTCCAAGGTGAGTGAGTGATTAGCCCAAGGCCTTACAGCCACGCTGGGACTGGGACGGAGATCAGAGTGGTTTTCTGACTGTCAGTCTAAAGCTCTTTTTACTATATGGGAAATTTAGAACCTTAGAAAAAGTTTGGAGTTATGTAGACATGCCTGTGTAATTTACTGAGCGTCCCAGTGGAGGGCAAAATTGGCTTGCTGGTGACGCCTCTTGTTTTCTCTCCCAACCAGAAAAAGACTGGACAGGAATGCACCCAGACCACACCTATTTCCCCCTGCTGGGACTGACTCTGGTCCAGGCCTTCCTTTTTGACCATTGTTTCTCTTTAGATTTCCCTCCCCTCTTTTGAGTAAGGGTGGAAACAGTGTCTGCAAATGTGGATACCCGCAGTGAGCCACTAAATCCTTTTAACTGTTGTCTACAGCCCCCCAGGTCACTCCTCATCCTTCCTTATTGAGTACATTCTGTACCAGGCTCACAGTTTTTCTCTTCCCCCTAACTCCTTACCTCATACCAGGGGACTTCAACATATGTATTGACTCTTCCCTCAAACACTAACCACTCAGTTCCTCAACCTACTCACTTTCCATGACCTACCCTTCTACCCCACCTCAGCCACACAGAAGATGATGGGACTCTTGATCTTCCTATTACCCACAAATGTACCACCTCCGTGTTCAAGAATTCTGAAATCCCCTTATCTGACTATAACCTGTGGGTTTTCCACCTCACCCTCTGCCTTCCCTTACTTAATCCTACTCTTTGTCCACACTGTGACCTCTTATCCCTTGACCTCTCCCAAGCCATCTTTCCTACAACTAGCCATCTCTTTTTTTCTCCTGATCTTGACTTGTTGGGGAACCAGTTCGGCTCCATACTGTCCTCTTTTCTTGAGATCATAGCCCACTCATCGTTTTGCTGATGGTGCCCTGCCACGCCTCAGCATTGGATCATTTGCTTCTACATACGTGCTACTGAACCGAGGTGGAAAAAGTTATTTTCTTTCTAATTGGTTCTACTACAAATTTACATTATACAACCTCATCTGCAGCTAGGCAGTCCTACTATACCTCCCTCATCAACTCATTATCCCACTCTCCACAGTAACTCTTTCAAACTTTTTCATCTCTTCTTGAACTTCCCATGGCTCCTCCTCCCCCTACCCTCTCAGCTGAGACCCTTGCCTCAAATTTTACAGAAGAAATTGCCATTCACCATGAGCTGCCTCTTCTCTTCTCTTCCTCATCTTCCGTCACTCATATGCCTTTGGCCACTCTCCTCCTAAACCTCCATCTTGCATGATGAGGTGGCCTTACTCCTTACCAAGTCTAAGTGATCTCATGTCATCCTCTGTCCTCCAACAGATTGCTCCCTTTTTTTTTTAATCTATCCCTGTCTTCTGGCTTCTTCCCTGATGCTTATAAACATTCTCATGTCTTCCCCATCCTCAAAAAGCTCTCACTTGATCCTTCCTCCCCTGCTATCTTCCTGTATTTCTTTTGCCCTTTGTGACTAAAGTTCTTGAAAATACCATGCTTCCATTTTCTCTCCTTTCACTCTTTTCTTAACCCCTCACTATCTTTTTTAAAAAAATAATAGTACTTTTTAGTTAGTTTTATTTTTTACTTTCATTTTTTTTTAATTTATAGAATAAAACAAGCAGTTCCATAACATAGTATAATTTTTTTAAAAAGATGGTTGGATATGAAACTGCAAGTGTATTCTGTATAATTTACTTTTCCCTTTAAATATATAATAAAGTTATCATGAGTTTCTTTTTTTCCCTTTTTTCCCCTCCCCCCAGAGATGGCTGCCATTAGACACAAATATGTATGTATATGTAAAATCATTCTATACATACTTGTATTTATCAGTTCTTTCCCTGGATGAAGATAAAGTCTTCCTTCATGTCCTTTGTACTTATTTGGATATTTATAATAGTCAAAATGACTTATTCATTCAAAGTCATTCTTAAACAATATTACTGTAATGGTATGCAATCTGGCTTTTGACATCGTCATTCCTCTGAAACCCCTCTCTCCAAAGTAGTAATGATCTTTTAATGGCCAAATCCATTTTATCAATCCTCATTCTCTTCAACCTTCCTGCAGCCTTTGACACTGTTCATCCTCCACTTGACACTCTCTTCTCTAGGTTTTTGGGACACTGTTTCCATCTTGTGTTTGTACTATCTGTCTGATTGCTCCTTCTCAGGCTTCTTTGTTCGATCCTCATGGAGATCCCTTCCTCTGGTCAAAGTGCCTCACAGAGGTCTATGCTAGACCCTCTTATCTTCTCCCACTATTCTACTTCACTTGGTGATCCCATAAGCTCCCATGAATTTAATTACCATCTCTGTGTTGATAATTCTCAGATCTATCCTGCCCTAGTCTCTGTTGACCTCCAGTCTTGTATCTTCAACTGCCTTTCTGATGTCTTGAACTAAATAGATATCCAGTAAACCCCTTAACCTAAATATGTCAAAAATAGAGCTCGCTTTTTCCCTAAAATCTCTCCACATCCTGTCTTCTGTGTTACTTTTGAGGTCAACACCGTTCTCCCAGTCCCTTGGGCTTACTACATGGGTATCATCCTGGAATCCTCACTATCTCTTACCCTCATAACCAATCTGTTGCTAAGTCCTGTAGATAACACCTTTGCAACATCTCTTGAATATACCTTCTATTCTGACACTGCCACACTCTGTTAGAGGGCAGCAGTCTGCTTGTGGACCTGCTACCTCAAGTCTTTCCCCACTCCAATCCATCTTCCATGCAGCCACCAAAGTGATTTTCCTGAAGCACAGCTTCCACCGTGTTACTCCCCTACTCAATAAACTGCAGTCTCTCCTTTCTGCCTCTTGGACCAAATATGAAATGCTCTGTTTGACACTCAGGGCCTTCATAACCTAACCCCCTTCTACCTTTTCAATCTGGCTATGCCTTTCTCTCCAAAAAGTACTCGGATCCAGTAACACTGACCTCCTTGCTTTCCCCACAAACGAGACACTATCTTTCTACTTCTGGTATTTTCTCTGGCTGTCCCCCTCCTCATCTCTGCCTACTGACTTCCTTGGCTTCCTTTAAATCCCAACTAAAATCTCCTCATTAACTGGAAGCCTTCCCCAACCCTTTAAATCTAATGCCTTCCCTCTGCTAATTATTTCCTCTTTATCTTGTATACAGTTTGTTTGTGTATATTTCTTTGCAAGTTGTCTCCCCCACATTAGATTATAAGCTCCTTGAGGGCAGGGAATGTCTTTTGCCTCTTTTTGTATCTCCAGCACTTAGCACAGTACCTGGTCCATAGTAGGTAATACTAAATATTTATTGATTGACTAACTAAAATTATTACCAACATGGTGCTTCTGACCAGAAGCAGTGGCTCCAGACTGGTATGGTATACTTTTCTCTGCTTTTAGGGAAATTCATAATATAATACAAAATGAACTAACATAGCTTGAGTGAGGAACTTTCCTAGCTGTTTACATCCTATGAAACCATAGAGCAGCTGTCACACTTAAATTCTGACTTCAGAGTTATATGTTGTCTCTGTTGAACTCAGATGTTTATGTGAAAGATTATCAGAGGGGCATGTTTTAAAAAAATTCTCTCCCCCTTTATTCCCCTTCTCCCTCATTAAGAAGGCAAGCAATTTTACATAGGTTATACGTGTTCAGTCATGCAAAACATATTTGCATTTTGGTGATATTGTTAAAGAAAACAAAGACCAAAAACAGAAAGAAAGAAAGAAAGAAAGAAAGAAAGAAAGAAAGAAAGAAAGAAAGAAAGAAAGAAGAGAAAATAAAGAAAGTTCAAAAAATATGTGCTTTGATCTGCATTTAGACTCTTAGTTCTTTCCCTAGAGGTGGTTGGCATTTTTTATCCTAAGCCCTTTGGAATTGTCTTATATCATTGTTATTGCTGAGAATGTCGGGGGTAGGTATGTGGCACAGTGGATAGAGTGCTTGACCTGGAGTCAGGAAGACTCATCTTCCTAACTTCAAATCTGGCCTCAGATACTTACTATCTATGTTGCCCTGGGCATGTTACTTGACCCTGTTTGCCTCAGTTTCCTTGTGTGGAAAATGAGTTGGAGAAGGAAATGGCAAACCACTTCAGTACCTTTGCCAAGAAAACCCCAAATGGTGTCATAAAAAGTTGGATACGACTAAACAACATACTGCTAAGTTGTTCACAATTGATCATCACACAACATTGCTGTTACCGCATACAATGTTCTCCTCATCTCACTTTGCATCAATTCATGTAAATCTTTCCGGGTTTTTCTTAAAGCATCCTGCTTGTCATTTCTTATAGCACAATTGTATTCCATTACAATCATATACCACAACTTGTTCAGCCATTCCCCAATCAATGGGTATTTTCTCAACGTCCAATTCTTTGTCACCACAAAAAGAACTGGTGTAAATATTTTTGTACATATAAGTTCTTTTCCCTTTAAAAAAAATCTCTTTGGCATACAGACAGACCTGGTAGTGGTATTGCTGGGTCAAAGGGTATGGATAATTTTATAGCCCTTTGGGCATAGTTCAAATTGCTCTCCAAAATGGTTGGATCAGTTCACAACTCCATCAAATGTGCTTTAAGTGCCAAGTTTTCCCACATTCCCTCCAATATTTGTCATTTTCCTTTTCTGTCATTTTAGCCAATCTGATAGGTGCGAGATGGTGCTTTAGAGTTGTTTTAATTTGCATTTCTCTAATCAATAGTGATTTAGAGCATTTTTCATATGACTGTAGATAATATTGATTTCTTCTTCTGAAAACTGCCTGTTCATATCCTTTGACCATTTATCAATTGGAAAATGACTTGTATTCTTTTTTTTTTTTAGGCAGTTGGGGTTAAGTGACTTGCCCAGGGTCACACAGCTAGTAAGTGTCAAGTGTTTGGTCTGAGGCTGGATTTGAACTCAGGTCCTCCTGACTTCAGGGCCAGTGCTCTATCCACTGCACCACCTAGCTGCCCCAACTGACTTGTATTCTTATAAATTTGATTCAGTTCTTTATATATTTGAGAAATAAGGTCTTTATCAGATATACTTGCTGCAAAAAAAAATTTCCTCATTTTCTGCTTTCCTTCTAATCTTGGTTGCATTGGTTTTGTTTGTATAAAACCTTTTTTAATCTAATGTAATTTGGATGATATACCATTTGGTGCATTTGTGTTTAGTATTGATATTATTTCATTGCCTATGGCACCTTTTAACAAAACATCTTTTCCCTGTTTATCTCTTTTAATTAGATCTGTTTTTGGTTTTGCTTTGTCTGAGATCATGATTGCTACTCCCGCTTTTTTTTTTTTTACTTCAGCTGAAGCATAATATATTCTGCTGCGGCCTTTTGCCTTTACTCTGTGTGTATCTCTCTCCTTCAAGTATATTTCTTGTAAATAACCTATTGTAGGATTCTGGTTTTTAATTCACTCTGTTATCTGCTTCTGTTTTATGTATGACTTCATCCCATTCACATTCACAATTATGATTACTAACTGTATATTTCTCCCCATCCTACTTTTCCTTGTATATCTTTCTCTCTTTCACTTCTGACCAATGCCTCCCCCAATCTGCCCTCTCTTCTATCAGCTCCCCTTTTCTTATTTCCCTCCCCTCCTACTTCCTTGTAAGGTCAGATAGATTTTTATACCCAAGTGAGTGTGTATGTTATTCCCTCTTTTAGTCAATTCTGATGAAAATAAGGTTCAAGCATTTCCTGCCACGCCCCCCCATTTCCCCTTCCAGTGTAAATGTTCTCTCTTGCCTCTTTTATGTGAGATAATTTACCCCATTCTACCTCTCCCTTTCCCCTTCTCCCAGTGGATCCCTCTTTCTAACCCCTTAATTTTATCTTATTTTTGGATATCATCCCATCATTATCAACTCACACCTGTGCCCTCTATCTCTGTATTCTTCTAACTGCCCTAAAAATGATAAAGTTCTTAAGAGTTACAAGTATCATCTTCCCATATAGGAATGTAAGCTGTTTAACCTTATTGAATCCCTTAGAATTTCTCTTTCCTGTTTACAATTTTATGTTTCTCTTGAGTCTTGTATTTGCAGGTCAGATTTTTTTTTATTCAGCTCTGGTTTGTTCTTCAGGAATGCTTAATCCTCTATTTCATTAAATGTCCATATCCATCTCACCCCACAACTCCTGCCCCTGAAGGGGGTTTGTGTGGAAATACTCTGTTTTGCTGGGTAGGTGATTTCTGGTTGTAATCCTAGCTCCTTTGCCCTCTGGAATATCATATTCCAGGCCCTTCAGTTCTTTAATGTAGAAGCTGCTAAATTTTGTGTTGTCATTACTGTGGCTCCACAGTATTTGAATATTTCTTTCTGGCTGCTTGCCATATTTTCCCCTTGACTTGGGAACTCCAGAATTTTTCTATAATATTCCTGGGAGTTTTCATTTTTGCTATCTCTTTTAGGAGATGGTTGGTAGATTCTTTCCATTTCTATTTTACCCTCTAGTTCTAGGATATCTGGGCAGGTTTCCTTGATAATTTCTAGAAAGATGATATCTAGGCTCTTTTTTATCATGTCTTTGAGGTAGTCTAATAATTCTTAAATTCTCTCTCTTTGATCTATTTTCCAGGTCAGTTGTTTTTCCAGTGAGATATTTCACATTTTCTTCTATTTGTTTTTCAATCTTTTTATTTTTTTTTATTGTTTCTTGATGTCTCATGTAATCCTTAGCTTCCACTTGCCTAATTCTAATTTTTAAGGAATATTTTCTTCATTGATCTTTTGTGCCTCCTTTTCATTCAGTCAATTCTGCTTTTTAAAGAGTTTTTCTCTTCAGTGGATTTTTGTTCTTTTTCTGCCATTTGGTCTATTCTGTTTTTTAAGGTTTTCTTTTCCTCAGTGCTTTTTTTTCCCTTGTGGCTCCTTTACCAAGCTGTTGATTCTTTTCCCAGGATTTTCTTGTATCACTGTCATTTCTTTTCCCTATTTTTCCTCTACTTCTCTCTCTTATTTGATTTGTAAAAATCCTTCTCTGTTCTTTTAGGAATTTTTTTGAGGTGGGGGGTTGAGACCAATTTACGTTTTTCTTTTAGGCTTTGCATGTGGCTGTTTTAATATTGTTGCCTTCTTCTGAGTTTGTTTTGACCTTTCCTATCCCCGTACTAACTTTCTATAGTCAGGTTCTTTTTTTTTTGTTTTCTCATTTTCCAAATTAAGGTTGGGTTCTGCCCCTGGGGTGGAGGGGACACTGTCTCAAGCTTCAGATTTTTTTGTGCTACTGTTTCCAGGGCTTATTCTGAGGGGTCTGTAAGTTTTCAGTTCTTGTGAGGTGGTATGATCTAAGGAGAGGTGTGGTCACTGCTCTCCCAGCCTGTGCTCTTGCCCATGATCAACCACAAGCACTCTTTTCTGCCATGGAACTGTCATCAGGGTTCCCCCTCCCCTTCGGCCACATACTGCAGTGTACTGGTGTTTGTTCTCACCCAGGGACTAGAAACAGAACCACATATGGGCAATGCAACAAAGTCCTGCACCTGGTGCCAGCAAAGGGTCCCCTGTGATCTCCTTCTGACTGGTTGTCTGTTTATTGGCTGTTGGCTGAGAGCTCTAGAAACTGGGAATGCTGATTGAATTGTCCCCAAGGCGTGCTGCTGGCTTGCCAGAGCACAGTTGGCATTGGACTGCATGGCATTCACCCCAGTGAGACGGGCCTTTCCTGTGACTTTCTAAGTTGTCTTGGGCTGGAAAATTGTTTTATCTTCCATCTTCTTATTTGTTCTGCTGCTCCAGAATTCATTTTGATGTGTTATTAGAGTTGTGTGGAGGGGAATTTGGGAGAGTTCAGATGAGTCATTGCCTTTCCTCTGCCTTCTTTGATTAATGCTTTAAAGGTATCCACATGCATGGTAATGAGAAGGGAAAGTGAAAAGAATAACTAAAAAGCTGTAAGGAGAACAGTGGTATCTATTCTCTGCATTATACTTGTTCAAATAGGGCTTGAAGTAGATGGGATTTACTTTTTTATTGGAGGGCTTCGATTCAGCCTGTACATTTGAGGCCTTTATAATCAGCTTCTCTTATTCTTCCTCCTTACCAACTTACTTATCAGTGAGGCTAAGGGTCAGTAGAGGCATGTAGGAAGCAGAGATAATTGTTACTTCTCTGTATTTAACTGTCCCTTTCCTTCTTCATTCCAAGACCTTGGGATACATGACTGACTTTTGGTTGTATTACATTTACAAGGCAAGAGTCATGCAATATGCTAAGATCCAGCAGAAGTGAGTTATGATTTGGGAGTTACTGAGACAGTAAGCATTTTGGGTTTTGATTTTTAAAAATTATAGCTAGTATAGTATTAACATTCTGATTTCTTCCTTTGACCAATATATTGTGAGGACTCACAGATTGGGAGCTGGGTGGGTGAGGTGGCTAAGGTCCCGTCCATCTTTTAGCAAAGTTTCCCCAATGTTTTTTATTTGTTTCTCCCTCAGTTAAAAAAAATAGATAACTTGAGTAGAAAAGAGGTTAGATAAATTTCAGTTGCCATAGGATTCACAACTGGAGGTGGCTTTAAAAGATACTGTCCAATCCTGTCATTTTTTCAGCTGAAACAAAAACAGCCCTAGAAGAAGGCGATTTGCACAAGGTCACATGGGATTAGTGTCTAGCAGAGCCAAATCTAGTGCTATTTCCCAGAAGTCTCTAAGATGCCATATATAGATTCAGAGCAACTAGATTTCAATCCACTTTATGGATTGGAGCATTTGGGCATGACTTGCAAGGGGGTGGGGGAGACGTGTAGTAAAAGTGTGTCTTGAGGGGAAAAAAATAGCTGAAACAATTGGTACAATTTAACCCAGTGAACACTGTCCCTGGTGCTCTTGATTTTTACGGGCTTTGTAGACAGCTCTCATTTTTTTCCTCTGGTTTCCTCTC
Source organism: Phascolarctos cinereus (assembly GCF_003287225.1). Lineage (NCBI taxonomy): Eukaryota > Metazoa > Chordata > Mammalia > Diprotodontia > Phascolarctidae > Phascolarctos > Phascolarctos cinereus. Next base: position 28,485,366 of record NW_027556402.1, read on the forward strand.
TTTCTTCCTTGATGTCTGACTAGTATTTTCAGTTTTTCCCTCTTTGGATCTTCCAGTCAGAGAAAGTATCAATGTTAAGAGCAGCCTTTAAGAAAAAACAACAACAAACAGGCTACTTCAGAAAAACCTGGAAAGACTTGTATGGTCTGATGCTGAGTGAAATGAGCAGAACCAAGAGAACTTTGTACACAATAACAGCCACGTTGTGTGATGATTAATATTGATAAACTTAACCGTTCTCAGCAATACAAGGATCTAAGACATCCCCAGAGGCCTCGTGATGGAAAATGCTATCCACCTCCAAAGAAAGAACTATGGAAGTTGAATCGCTATCGTTTTTTTTCCTCTTCTGTTGAGTTTTGTTTCCTCTTTCTAATGGTTCCTTCTATTGGTTTTAATTTTTACTTATGTGTGAGATGCCACTCAAATTTAAAAAAACACAGAGGTATCCAAGGAGAAACAGAAAGTTAATTTATTATTTCAAATCTTGAGATTTGGGTGTCCCTCCACCAGTATGCTCTGATGACAGGAGACAGTCACAGAAACAAAGAACCAGATTTAAATAGCCCTAACGGGTAAAGTCCTCTCCCACCAGCTCTCTGTTACTTGGTCACTCGGCTCACAATCTCAGATGCGAGACTCTACCATAGAACAAAGGAAATAGTATACATCTCTATATTTCTTACTTTGCTGAAATAATGTCAAAGAAGCAATTAAAAATGTGCAGTCAAGCTAGACGTTAGCCAGTTCACTATGACAGAAATATAGCTTACAACTAAGTGCAGGAGGGAGGTTTCAGACTTTAACTACAGATATGGCACTAGAAAAAAAAGAACTTACAGAAATCTATATTTAACCCTATCCTACCTCCTGAACTTATTACCAGATTTAGGATAGTCTTATCCCAAACCTTAATTACACTGAGAAGTCTTCACTGGGACATCCCATTCACTTACAACTTTACTAATGTGAAAATATGTTTAATAGGAATGTCAATGTATAGCCTATATGAGATTATGCACAGTCTTGGGGAGGGTGGTGGGGAAGAAGGGGGAGAAAAATTTTAAACTCAAAAGCATATGGAAGTGATTGTTGATAAATCAAAATAAATTAATAAATTTTTTAAAAAAAATAAAAAACAACAATAACCCCAGCTTCCTTAGTGAGCACCCTTAATACTCTTACAGTGGTAGACATTAAAAGAATATGAACAAATTGGTGTTTTTTTTGAATAGTTGGACTTCTTTAGCAGCACAGGGTTCTAGGGTTCCTTTTTTTGGAGCTTTTCTGAAAGGCTGTCTACTCCAGACTTGTCATTTTACAGAGAAGGACTTGAGGTCCCAAGAGATTAAATGACTTGGCCAAGGTCACAAGGTAGGGAGTGATGAAAGTAGGATTTGAACCCAGGTCCTCTGTATCCAAATCCTTTTCTCTTTCCACTGTACCAGCCTGCCTTTTACTTTTAGTAACAAATAATATTTCAGTACCAACAATATGTAGAGGAACACAAAGATGAATTAGACTCAATTTCTATTGTCCAAGAATTTGCTAAACCGTGTAGTAGGAGAAATAAGACATTTACAAGAGTGACTGAAATATGAAGCATCATGCACAGAAGAGACAGGAAAAATTATGCTGTGTCTGAGCGCAGAGGACCAAGGGAGGCTCTGTTCTCAACTCTATTGCTTGCTGCCTGTGTGATATTGGGCAAATCTCTCATCCTCTCTGGGCATCATTTTCCTCATTTGGAAGAAAAAAATAGATGATGAAGATTTCCAAGTTCTCCTTCACAGGATGATCCTCCAAATTCATTATTTTACATTTCTGTCTCCCCAAACTTATCCCTCTTCCAAACTCCCTGTTTTTGTCATGATACTATCTAGTTATATATATAGATCCCAAACCTCAGGACTACCTTTGATTCTTCGCTTTGACCTCACAGAGCCAAGCAATTTCTAATTGGTATAAAGGAGTATGCCAGGCCTGAAGTCAGGAAGACCCAAGTTAAAATCTGCCCTTATACGCTTAGTTTCATGACTGTGAGCAAATCACTTGACCCTTTTTGCCTCAGTTTCCTCATCCATAAAATGAGCTGGAGAAGGAAATGACAAACCACTCCAGTATCTTTGCCAAGAAAAACCCCCAAAAGGGTTACAAAGTATCGGACACAACTGAAGACGACTAAAGACATCTCTACGTTATTTTTAGCATCTGTCCTCTTTTCTCCGCTCACAGAACCACTATTTTAGTTCATGCCCTCATCACCTTTGGCCTTGACTATTTATGGGTCTCCCCTCTAATCCATCCCCCAAATAGCTGCCAAAATGATTTTAATGCATAGGTCTGACCAGGTCACCCTCTCCCTTGCTCCTGTGGCTAACAGCTACTTGGAAGAGCAAATATAAACTTTCTGATCGCCATTTATAGACTTTTACAACCCAACTCAACCAATCTTTCCAGCCTTCCTGATACCCTTCACATACTGTATGGTCCAGCCAAACTGGTCTATTTTTATTGTACCTCTAACAGGCACTTTATCTTCCTGTCTTTTCATTTCTTCCTTTTCTTGAAGGCTTAGCACAAATACCACTTTCATCTAAGATACTTTGTAATGATTCTGTGTACATGCATATATACACACACAGCCTCTCCGTTAAAAAGTGAACAAGAATTGTTTCACTTTTATCTTTATATTCCTGGCACCCAATACAGTGATGGGCACATTGTAGGAGCTTAATAATTGTTGATTGATCTCAATGGATGAAGAAAGTGGCAATAGGATTTAAACAGCCATTTTTATTCATTATTTTTAGTTTTTATACCTTTGCCATTTCTCTATGATGGTTCCATAGAACCCCGTTTTATTTATAACAAAGAACAGTAAAGAAAAAACTACCCAGGTATTCTTAAGACAGCATAATGTCTTTTTAAAAGTAATTTTTAGTAATTTTCATTTACATTATTGTAATTTTATAGATTGTTCTTTGGCTATTGAATTTTAAAAGAGGGAGGAACTTGTGAGCAAGCCGGAAGCAGCTAGAGTTCTGGGGAAGCCTCTGTTGAGAAGTGCTTTTTAATTGCCTCATTCCTAGGGATCTTGGCTCTTAATTGAAAATATGCTTCCTTTTGTTTGGCTTTGACTGGCCCATAGCTTCTTTTGCAAATGAAAAGACAATCTTGAAGAAGTGGGAATCCCAATAATCATTGATTCTTTTCTCATCTGAATTTAAAAGGATCTCCTGTCAAATAGAGGCTGCAGGACCCATTACTTGTGAATAGGGAGGATCACCTTAAACTTTTTTTTAAATTGAAAGCAAATATTTTCTAATAGGATTTGGGGATTCTTTGTTTAGGATTGCTTGCTTGCTTCCTTAAGAGCAGAGGTTCTCCAACTTTTTAGTTTTAGAATTGCTTTATACTCTTAAAATGTATTGAGGAATACCCCTTCCCCTCAAGCAAACCCTTCATTAATGTGGATTATACCTATCAATGTTTATTGTATTAGAAATTAAAACATCTCATTATTATTTGGAAAATAATTGTAACTCTAGGGACCTATGGATTTTGGGGATCTGCAGGAGTCTCTAAATAGTCCTTGCCCTCATGAAGCTTAAATTTTACTGACTGAAGTAAACCCTTTTTATCCATATTTATTTATTTGGTAATGCAATCAGGATTAAGGTCACACAGCTAGTACATATTGCCACCTAGCTGCCCCTTGTCTACACTTTATTAAGTAAGTGTCTACTGTGTTGTTCGCAGCAATTATGCTAAGCTCCATGGATACCAAGGAAGGCAAAAAACAGTTCCTGCCCTTGAGAAGCTCACAATCTAACGGGAGAGACATTTGACCAGCATTATAAATCAGATATATACAGAATACACTGGAAATAATATCAGAGGGTATAGGCACTAAGGTAACTTGGAGGTGGAAGAAGGCGCTAAAGACTGCTGTCTTTCTGATTATGTTATAAAACTGCCATTTGATTTTTAAAATCTTTAATAATAATAGCTGACACATATAGTATGTTAAGGTTTGCATAGTGAAAACATCTGTAAGGTAGGTATCACAGATATTCATAGGATCACAAGATCACAGATTTAGAGCTGGAAGAGAGTTTAGAGATCATAGAGTCAAGCCCTTCATTTTACAGATGAGGAAACTGAGACCCAGAGAGGTTAAGCAGCTTGCCTAAAGGTCACACAGATAGTGTTGAGGAGGAATTTTAACCACTGTAGTTTGGACCTCAGTAGTTTTGGCTTTGTCTTTTTTTAATGTGTGTTTGAATGTACACACACAGAGTTGTTGAATAAGGCATTCAGAAATATAGGGCTGTATGAGGTTTAAAATTAAATTTAGATGTCTCTAAATTCAGCCTAGAGTTCTAAGACCTACTGTCCACTAGTCCTCTCTCTGTCCTTTTCTCCTTTTCTATACCTTCATGGTCTGTCTATTCCATTAAAACCTATCTGTCCAGCTAAATTGTAAGTTACTGAAGATCAGAGACTTAGTCTCTTCTAGTCTCTACTGCAACCAGAGCTGGTAGTATGTAGAGGCTCAAATGCAATTGAATTGCCTGACTCTCTCATAAGAGAATCACTTCCCCAGAAGCATTGTAGCTAAAGGTAAGAATTCTGGGCAGGCCTGTGGGGAGGAGCCTTGCCAATGATTTCTTGGTTTTAGATAAGATAGATTTCTGGGGCCTCACTTGCTGCTTAATTTCATTTTTATGAGGGGCAGCTAGGTGACGCAGTGGATAGAGCACTGGCCTTGGAGTCAGAAGGACCTGAGTTTAAATCTGACCTCAGACACTTGACACTTACTAGCTGTGTGACCCTGGGCAAGTCACTTAACCCCATTGCTTAGCAAAAACAAAACAAAAAGCAAAAAGGTGATCATTTTAATGAATATTTTAAACAATTGTTTAATAAGAAATTTTAAGTGTAAAAGTTATTTGCAAAAAACTATGGTGTATAGTAAATATTCAAATACAAAAAAAGTCCGCCAACAGTTAATGTTAGTATTGCTTTGGTTAGTATTCATATTAGTTAGGTAGTATTCAAACAATGGAACTTTTAGATTTCTTAGTAAAGTTAACAAAACTACACAAAATTATATACTGAAATTGCCAATTTAGGGTCTAATTGTGCTTCCAAAACTGGTTATTTTTGGGGTATCATTTACAAGATTTTAATAAAGTATACCATGCATATAAATCTATTAACATTTATTTTATTTGCAAGAACACTCATTATTAGCACATGATACACATATATTGTGGCAACAGTTATAAGCGAGCCTGACTTATTAGATCATGACAGCTTCCTTCCTACGTGCCCCTGTCCTGGTTCCTGGAAATATCAACCTTAACCTTTTCACTCTGTGTGTCAACATTTCCTCCTCTTCCTTTTGACTTGATGTCAGTGAATTCCTTTGAATCTCTCTGTTCATTAGTAGTCTTTAAGTCTCGCAGAAGAGCCATCATACTTTCCCCCCCCCCAAGTTTCTTTACTGGCCTTTCTCAGGATTTGAGAAGACATCTGGATTTCTCAAGAAATTCCTGCAGGGAATCATTACGTGCCAGTCATTGGATATTCAACAAAAGGAGGTTTACTTTGCCCCCAAATAGCAAGGCTTTGCAAGAAGGATATAGTGATGTTTGGTATCTCTGGATATAGCCCTCCTCCTTGTCACTACATGGAAACCCATCTGTTCTGTGGGGCAGACTAACTAAGGTGACTTGAGTAGCTTTAGGAAATCCACCAAATCTGAGGGTCTAGATCCCACATGGCTGTGATTTTTTTTATGTCCTTAGATGACAAAGAAGTTGTATGAGGAAAGCTGGATCCAATCAGGTTCCAGTGGCAGGGTGGTCTTCTTTTAGGTTGTCAACCTTTCAGAGTTTGTTCTAAGAAAGACAGATGAAATTAGGCTGTGTCCGCGTTTAATTTCTCTCACAAGCTGGAGACATACAGGCAATGCATGGGAGTTACAGTCCAAAACTGGTTCTACTTGTGGGTTGGGGTGCCGAGTTTGTATACTTTTTCAACAGAAGCTGATATCACCCCACCTCCCGACAGAGGAAATATGTCTTCCATCAGATCACCCCCCAACCATGCCAGACCACTCCCAGCCTTGGGCTATCTAGGCAGAAGAATCTGTTTCCACCCAAGCTTGAGCAGAACACAATGGAGCTACCTTTGATAAAAATCAATTCAGGCTTGGGTTGGGGTCTGACTAGGTTGTGGAGATTCAATCTCATTATCTGTAATGTCCTTCAGAAGAACTTTTGGAGAAGGGGCAGGACGAGCTCTGAGTCTCCAAGATACTGATTACTAAGAAAAATAATTTTTTACAAGGTAAAATCTTCCCATATTGTGAGTGGGAAGAATGAAGCTACATCAGGGAAACAATAGTCCTATCACAGCTGGGTATGAAATGAAACCTCGGAGTTGTTTTAATTTGCATTTTCTTACTATTAACAATATGGAACTGTCTTCCATGTAATTATGTTGAATGTGAAATTCTTTTGAAAATTGTTCACATCTTTGAACCACAACCAGAGAATATCAATACCAGTCATAGAGCCATGGCTTATGTTACCATCCATGCTGAGGCCAAGAAATGAAGGGCATTGAGGGGATTAGGATAGCCAGTGGGTAATCATGGGAATTGAGTGAACCACACTGACTCCATCTTGTGACTCAGTTCTGGAGCTAGCCCCTTCTCTTCCACTATGCGTCTAGTCCAACTTCTGACTTGTGAGAAAAGTTTATTCAGCTGTGGGAATTGGGAGAAAACTGTTGCATTGTTGTCTGGGAAGCTTCACCAACCTCAACCTGCTGTTTAGAACCCATTTGAATATAGTTATAAAACCACAAAGAGGGTCCCACCATGGTGGGGTGTCTGCATCTTGTTTAGACACTTGGGTTCCTGCTACAACCTGTTGAATTTCATGGAGACTTATTACAATCTCTCCTGGCTGATTAATATAAGAGCAACAAGATTGATTGATCATAGCCATGGCCTCTCTTTGTGTAGATGTCTAACTTTGAACAACAACAAGGACAAGATGGACTTACTTGTGGTCTGAGCTGACTTCTCACTCTCAAGGGAGAGATTTCTAGCTGCCCGCTGTAAGGTGGTGACCCCCATATATGGACGAGAGGGCTTTCATTCCTGGACTTTGTTCTAGTATAGAGTTCATGAAATGAAAATAAACACCATGACCCAAAGGGCCAAGCAAAACAATGATGCAAAGCCTTCTGTAAAGTGCTGGGAGTACAGATGGTCCCTGCCCACCGAGTGTTCGCAATCTAATAGGGGAGATAACACATATGGAAGATTTAATAGCATCAATTCTCCCTGGAACCCGGCAACCCACTCTCAATGTTTTTCTAAGCAGTTCATTTCGTCTTACGTCTCAGATGTTCACTAGGAGTGGTCAACAGCACTTGGTGTGCGTTTTCCCAGGCAAGTTAAGTTCTGCTGGTCCATTGAAAATTCTTGATGTAGTGAGAAATTCCAGTGGCCTGTTCTGTGCTTCAGTTCCTGCTTCATAAAGTTCCTTCGGTCTGTTTTGCAATTCCTGTGTATAAGAAAGCCACAGACATATCCCCTCCTAACAATAATGTATAGAAGGATTTTGCTTTTGACCAAACAGCAAAAGGCAAAAGATCAGCTTCCCAGGGTGAAAGCCAGGGGAAGTACATCAGGCCACTTTAAGCAGGTTTTAGAACATAATTTACCAATCAGGGTCTTAAGTTCTTTGTTCATACATTCTATATTTATCATGCGATTTATCCTGAACTCTGGAATTGATAAGGAGTATGAAACTTGGGAGTTCTTCCAAGACAAGAATAAATTTGAGAGTATATTAAGGCTTTTATGAGACTCCTTGTCTGAATCTATATGCGCTGGTAGTCTGCACTGGGGCACAATCTCTTTAAGAAGAATTTTAGTGACAAAATTAGCCATATCTTTAGGACCAAGAAATGCCTCAACCCATAATTCACCTGAAATTTTTGAAAATTTTTAGCTGTTTCCCTTTACCTAAACTCTGTAGCTAATATGAATATGCCATCAACAGGCAGAAGGAAGAATCTTGGGGCAGCTAGGTGGCACAGCGGATACAGCACTGGCCCTGGAGTCAGGAGGACCTGAGTTCAAATCCGGCCTCAGATACATAACACTTTCTAGCTGTGTGATCCTGGGCAAGTCACTTAACCCCATTGCCTAACCCCCCCCCCAAAAAAAAGGAGGAAGAATCTTAAGAATCTATGAAGGCTTGTTTTGGAAAATGAGTTCATATGTCTCTTTTATATAAATAATTTCACTTTCTTTACAATTATCAATGCAATTTTATGTGTAAAATCTTTAACACAATTTTGAGAACTTGTTACCAAAGTATATCCTGGTAGAAACATTTGAAAACCATCATCCATTTGTAAAAGTCTGATCCTATTGCAATTTCAGAGTTTGGAGCTTCATTTAATTTCTTCCTTTTGAGGATATGATCCCCATGTCACCCTGAAAGAATGAGGTACTTCAAGATATAACTTATAGCAACGGGGTGGCAAAGCTAGGAATTCATTTACTTAGTTGCTTATGGACTTGACTTACAAATTCATGTTGGTAACAGTAAGATCTTTCATCAGATTATGGCAGCTCCATGTTTAGCATTAACCCATTAATTAATAGATTTCATATTGCAACACAAAAAAACCCTGCTCTGATTACAGAATTTGATATGAATGGAAAAAAGGAGGTGCGTGGTTATGATAATTTCAACACTGTCCACTCAAGGGCACAGATTGACATTGAACATTGACATTGAACAACACAGATTGTTCATAACAGAGGAAAACTCCCCTTGCTCTGTTTGATTTTAGGCACGAGTCATAGTTAACAGCCAGTATGTATTAAAGTTCCACATCATCCATAGGGCCAAAGAAAGAAATGGCAAAGCACTCCAGCATCTTTGTCAAGAAAACCTCAGAAGGGGTCATGAAGAGTTGGACACACATGAAAATGACTCAACAACAAGAAAATTATCTGTGGGGTATCAAAGCCAGGCTCAGATGACCAGATGGGAGGATTTCCCATTCAGAAAGGAAATAGCACATTGGGAAAACTGAGTCAAGAGGCTATGACCACTCAGCCCACACCCTCACCCCCTCAACTTTTACTTTGCCCAGACATCCACCTGCAGCAGTTTTTAGACTGTTTCCTTTGGGGGCAGTACATGGCATTCCTCTCGAATAATGAAATATTGGCTTAATGACACTTTAGACAATTATATCTAAAATCAAAACTTAGAATAATATCAAATTACAGTCCCCTGAAAATTTTACCTCAAATAGCAGAAGTTCATTAATCACAGCCTAGTTGATGTTCAGTCATGTCCAACTCTTCGTGACCCTTTTTGAGGTTTTCTTGGCAGATACTGGAGTGGTTTGCCATTTCCTTCTCCAGATCATTTTACAGATGAGGAAACTGAGGGCAAACAGACTTAAATGACTTGCCCAGACTCACACAGCTAGTAAGTGTCTGAGGCCAATTTTGAAATGAAGATGTGTCTTCCTAACTCCAGGCCCAGCACTCTATCCACTGTGTCCCCTAACTGCCAATCACTGCCTAAGACTAGGTTATTTCTTTCATGTTAACAGTAACAGTTAATAATGAGAACATTCTTACAGTGAATTACAGTTCACACATCCAATGATTAGTTGGTTCAAAAATCCCCAGAAAATTCCTGGTTATTATAAGTTTCCAGAATAACATATTCTTATTACTTCTTAACTCCTAAGACAAAATGAAATCGCTGAATCTAAAATCTATTGTTACTAAGTTGGTTCGAAGAAGTAACTTCACTTCATATTACTTATCGAAAGATACGATTTCATGATTTTCCAAATGATCTCAGATGAAATTCACTCTGTATTTAAAGTGAACTTGTACATTTTCCCACTTTGGCTGAGAGAGATCCTGGTTCCTCAAACTGTAAGCACTCCAAGAGTTTCACATCACGCTGTCAGCAGGGATCGTATGATCTTATGACCCAGCCCAAGTAGGAAGTCCTGAGCAATCTCACAGAGGAAGCTCTCTGAAGAGGATTTTGCTACTCTTTTCTCCCAACAGTGAGTCAGTAATCTTATTTTCTAATTTAAAACAAAATATACCCCAAATATATTTAATAGTTTTCAAACATTTTTGTCACGTTCTTTTAAGAATTTAATTCATAACAGCATCCAGATAAAAGAAGGGAAGTTACCTTTCTAATGGCATTTCTGATATAATGATTTCTCAAATTTAGTAATTTAAGAACAGTTTTAGAAATATGATAATAACATATACAATGTCATGCATTTAAAACTTATTAGCAATCAGGTGGTATTAATTCAGTCAAATGCATTTCCAAATTATCTTACATAGAAAATCATTTATTTTACTATGCCTGATGTTTTATACTAGTCACATCTTAATTCAGTATGGAGTAATTACACTCAACAATAGTTTATATTTTCTGGTTTTTAAAGCCTAATTTAAAAGTTTCAGAGCCTTGCCTTCTGTAGGACTTTAAAATGTTTCTTTTTTGATTCCTCATTAGTTATTTGAATTTCTAAAATGTATCAGCATAAACAATTTGCTGACTTACATCACAGGACAGTTAAAAGTAGTAAGACTGAAGGTTTTCCCTTTATAAGGCTTAAATTTAGCTGGAGGTAATGCCAATTGAGAAAAGCACTCTTTAGGTAGTAGAAGGTTATCAAAGAAATACTTTTTTCTAATTGAATGCCTCTAAGGTCTGAATATTGCATTGCATAAGCCAGGCACTGTGTAAGTCATACTTATAGAGTCCTCTCAACAACCCGGGGAAGGAGTAAGCTGCTTTATTATTATTATTATTATTATTATTATTATCCCTTCTTCAGATTATGGAAACTGAGGCAAACAAGTGAAGTGATAGCTAATAACAAGTATGCTACAATTTCAGAACTTAATGTAAAATACTTAGCTGAAGTACTGATTTACTACAATTTCCTTAATAGTTCTGAGAACACATCTTATTGCAAATGAGACCACATAATTTGATTTCAGGCAAACATTTAAATCAAGTTTGGGTTTACAATCTCCAATGATAATATGGAGAACCTTAATTTTCCTAGGGCCATTTCCTGTTAACATTTCATTCAGATTAAGTGGTAATTTGGCCTGAGGAATGATCAGAGAAGTTGATCTTTCAGCTAGACAAATGGATAGTCCACCAGAGCCAGTAGAAGGTAGATGTTCCAATGTTATGCATAGTCATGTTAGGTAGGCTGGATTCCTCCTCCAATCCTCCCTCTGTGGTGAGGCATTCCTCTAGCCAACTATAATATCCTCCTTGGGGTTTTAGGAGTATGAGTACATTCTAGGGGTTAGGGTGCCCCTCCTTTAATGATCTTAGCTCAAACTCCTGTTCCTGGTGTGTTCCCCCCACTACTAGCCACCAATGCTCGGTTAGCTTTTACACAGCTATATTTACAGGCAGCCAGGTAGCACAGTAGATGGAACACTGGATTTGGAATTAGGAAGACCTGGGTTTAGATCTGTCTCAGACATTTATTGGCTATGTGACCCTATGTGAGCATGTCACTTAATTGCTGGTTGCCTCAGTTTCCACATCTGTAAAATGGGGATCATATAACACCTTACCTACCAAGTGTGTTGTGGGGATCAAATGAGATAGTATTTGTAAAGTGTTTTACAAACCTTAAAGTGCTATGAAATGCTCCTATTATTGTTAATAATGATGATGATGATTATTTCAAAGATATAGCAAGAGAAGTACAAATATTTCTCTCTCCTTCTCTGAGGAGAGTGGGCTTAAGCTTAATTCAGTTTCTACATAGTATTGGTCCCATCCAGTATACAGCCAAAAGTGGCATCTTGCTGGGTGAGTCTCTTCTTTGCTACAACTGGGTTGGGTCCCAAAGGCTGGGCTGACCCCTGGAGATTGCTCCTCTTCCTTCAGGGCATTGATGCTGGGCTGATTGCAAAACCCAATTATGGACTCCATTCCTGAACTCTCTCTCTGTTGATCTTTAGAAACTCACCAGGTCCTAGTACCCAACTTCCTCGAGGTGGGCAAAGAACAAAAACCTGTATGCTTCTCCTTGGTCTTCCTGAGGGTCTTCCCCTCCCAGTTTGATTTTTTTTTTTAGTTAAAGGGGACATTCCTTGACTCACCTCTTTTTTTTTTAATTAATTTATTTTGATTTATCAACAAACATTTCTATAAGCTTTTGAGTATCCTCCCCCTCCCTTCCCACATCCCTTCCCAAGATGGTGCACAATCTGATTTAGGTTGTACATATACATTCCTATTAAACATATTTTCACATTAGTCATGTTGTAAGGAAGAATTAGAACCAATAGAAGGAACCACCAGAAAGAGGAAACAAAACAAAACAGAAGAAAAAAATAGCAAATAGTATGTTTTGATCTACATTCAAACTCCATAGTTCTTTCTTTGGATGTGGATAGCATTTTCCATCATGAGACCTTTGGAAATGTCTTAGATCCTTGCATTGCTGAGAAGGGCTATCTTCTATCAACGTTATTCATCACATATAGTGGCTGTTACTGTGTACAACATTCTCCTGATTCTGCTCACTTCACTCAGCATCAGACCATACAAGTCTTTCCAGGTTTTTCTGAAGTCAGCCTGCTCATCATTTCTTATAGCACAGTAGTATTCCATCACATTCATATACCACAACTTGTTCAGCCATTTCCCAATTGATGGGCATCCCCTCAATTTCCAATTCTTTGCCACTATACAAAGAGCTGCTATAAATATTTTTGTACATGTGGCCTTGATTAACATCTTAAAGAGGCCTATTCACATTTGCCTCACTCAAAGTGAGAACTTGGAAAGACCTTGACTTAAAAGGGCCAAGGTCTCCTTACTGCATCCTGGGCCATCTCCAGTCTTCCTGATTGATATCTGGCCACTGGACCCAGATGGCTCTGGCGGAGAAAGTGAGGTTGGTGACTTGACACAGCCCTTGCTCCCTCAAATCAAAGTCAATTGCAAGTCATGTCATCATCTCCCTGGTGTCATGGACATCTTTGAGAATGAAGGACCAAAAAATCACAACCACACATAGTAGATGCCTTTAGCTAGCAGGAAGTGAATGAAAGAAAGAGGCCAAACCCAGAGAGGGCTCTGAGGCCTTCTAGGACCTGGTGAATGTGCCCCCACTCTTTTTATAGCCACAGCCAGTCAAGTGGCTTGTGTTCAGCACCTGGTTAGCTGACCGGACATAATTACAAAATGTCTACTTGTGCTTCAGAATCTCTCTAAGGCAGTTCCATTACACGTTACCAGCCTCCTCATAAAGACAATTATATCAGCAACTCTGTTTATTTGCCAGTCCCCTGTTACATAACTTGCCATTCCATGCCTTTTGGCTAGTGCCATTTGGCACAACAAATACTATCTCTAAGCAGTATGGAACTTTACAGCTGGCCTGTAAGCTTGGACCCTAGGCACCTGCACTGGGAGATAGAGATAGCTGTGAACTGTTTCTCTTTGGGCAGTAGTGACTTTTTCAGACTGGGTCCAGTGGGTGCTGCTGAGAAAGAAGGGTCTTCCTAACTCTTGAGAGGCACTGACCACCCTTCAGTGCTCACATGAGCGTTTCACCACAGTGTTATCTTCATAAGATAAGTATGAACCCAGTGTTTTCACAAAACCAACCTTCCTTCAAAGCACAGATCACATGCTGCCTCCAAGAAATCCTTCCTCATTTCACCAGTTACTTTTTACCTTTTGAAATTACTTTGTAAATCTTTTCTTATCCTTGTACGTGTTGAACGTTTCCATAGATCTTTCTGCTTTTTGGCAGTATATACTCAGCACCTAGCACCAGAGCCCTGGACATTTTAGGCACTTAATAAATGTTTGTTAAATTACATTTTAGAATTTGGTGGGAAGTTATTGTTTCGTTCATATTCAGCACACGATTTAGTCAGTGGTGGTAGTGGTGTTCAGTTTTGTCTGACTCTTTGTGACCCCATGAACCATACTGTCCATGGGGTTTTCTTGGCTAAGATACTGGAGTGGTTTGCCTTTGCCTTTTCCTTCTCCAGTGGATTAAGGCAAACAGAGGTTAAGTGACTTGCCCAGGGTCACAAAGCTAGTACGTGTCTGAGGCTGGATTTGAACTCAGGTCTTCCTGACTCCAGGCCCAGTGCTCTTATCCACTGAGCCATTTGGCTGCCTCCCTAATCACTAGTAGTTAAAACTAGAAGTTACCTCAGTAAGTACCTACTGTGTTCAAGGCATTGTAATAGCAAAAATCTCATTCTGTTGATTTTAATAAAAAAAATTTAAAAATAAGTTTTTAAAAATATACCACTTTAGTTTCTCCAAGCATCCCTCTCCCTTCTAGACAGTCATCCCATATAATGTAGCATTTTTAAAAAGATAATATTTATAAAATTCTCAGCACAATGACTATACATGTATTAACCTATATCAAATTGCTTGCCTTCTCAATGTGGGAGGAGGGGGAGGGAGGAAAGGAGAGAATTTGGAACTCGAAGTTTTAAAAATGAATGTTAAAAATTGTAACTGGGGAAAAATAAAATACTAAATGAACAATGGAAAAAATGTTTGGCACATAGTTCTTATTAAGTACTTATTTCCTTCCCTTCCTCCTTTAAGCTATAAAAAGGAAAAGAGGGGAAAATCAGCATAACTGATTAATACATTGAGATTCTGAAAATTTGTGTAATGTGCAACTTTATGTACCTTCCACCTTTGCAAAAGGTTGAGGTACAAGTATCTTCTCATATCTCTTCTTTTGAGTATAAGTGGTCTTTCCGTTTACATTGTAGTTACTATGCTTGTTGTTTTCTTAGCTCTGCTTTGTGCACTGCATCAGTTCATGTAGATCTTTCCATCCTTCTCTATATTTACCATATTCCTCATTTCTTAGAGTACAATAATATTCCATTATATTCATGTATAATGATTTGTTTAGCCTTTTCCTAACTGATGGATAGCTACTTTATTTCTCATTATTTGCTATCACAAAAACTTCAACTATAGATATTTTGGTGTATGTAGAGATTTTAAAAAAAGAACAATGCTATCTTTGGGGTATGAACTCAGCAATGATATCTCTGGATCAAAGAGTATGGACATTTTTAGTCAATGCGTAATTCCAAATTATTTTCTAAAATAGTTGTACCAATTCGTAGCACCACTAACAACTGCACCAGTGTATCTATGTTCAGAAAAACCATGCCAACACTGACTATTTTGTGTTATCTTTGCCAATTTGCAGAATGTGGGGTGAAACTTCAGACTTGTTTTGATTTGCTTTCTTCTTATCATTAGCGATGTGGATCATTCTTTCATTTGGTGGTTAATAGTTTGTGATTCTTTTTGAGAATTGTTTGCTCATATCTTTTGATCACTTATCTATTGGGGATTGTCTGTTGGTCATATGTGTGTGTGTGTGTATGTATACACACATGTATATATATGTTTATTGTTTATGTATCTTGGATACCAAAGTCTCTTGTAAAGAAATTTAATACGAAGATTTTATTTTCCTATTCATTGGCTTCCCTTGTTATTTTAAGTACTTTAATTTTGTTTATGCAGAAGCTTTTCAGTTTCATGTAATCAAAGTTAACTGTTTTACCTTTTGTAATTGCCAGTATCTCTTCTTTGGTTAAGACTACATCTCTGCATAGGTGTGAGAACTATATAATCTGCTTCTTCTTTTTTTATGATCTTTACTGTCAAGGATACATAATCCTTTAGAATATATTATGAAATGTACTGTAAGGTACTGGTTTAAACCTGATTTCTATAAGACTGCTTTCCAGCTTTCTGAGTAATTTTTATCAAATAGAGAGTTCCTTCAATAGATGGTGACTGAGTTCCGTGGTTTTTCATTCTCGTCTGTTCCACTGATCTGCCTTCCTATTTTTTAACCAATGCCAGATGGTTTTGAGGCATGTTGCTTTATAATAGAGTCTGGAAATGGTATTCCCCCTTCTTAACTCCCTCTTTTCATCATTTCCTCTGATATCTTAGATTTTTTTTGTTTTTCCAAATTAATTTTGTTTTTATTTTATCAAGTTTTTAAAAGTATCCTTTTGATATAGCATTGAAAGTATAAGTTGACTTTGATAGTATTGTCATTTTTGCTATATTGGCATGGCTCTGCCATGAGCACTGACATTTCTTTAGGTATTTGAGTTGTTCTTTTTTTCTTTTTGTTTTTTGCTTTTTGGTGATGCAGTCGGGGTTAAGTGACTTGCCCAGGGTCACACAGCTAGTAAGTGTCAGATTTGAACTCGGGTCCTCCTGACTCCTAGGCCAGAGCTCTATCCACTGTGTCACCTAGCTGCCCCTTGTTCTTTATTTCTTGAAGGAGCATTTTGTAATCTAATTTACGCAAGTCCTTTTGTGTACTTTAGTGGATGCTGTTAAATATTTTCTAGTTATTTGGAATGAGGTTTCCTTTTCTTGCCTCTTGGATTTTTTATTATATAGAAATGCAGTTGATTTTTGAAGGTTTATTTTGTAGCCTGCAATTTTATTGTCTGAATTAATAATAACCTTTGCTTATTCTTTAGAACAGAGGTGCCAAATACCTCTGCCAGCAGGACTCAATGTAGTTCATGAGTACAGCCCAAATCTGATTAAAATGTAATTGGGAAATATTTAAGAAAATAAATAAAAATAACAATAAAACATAGATAATAAGCATTTTAAAATAAGTTAACATGAGGCCCCCAGGGATTCTTACATATGGATTAGTGGCCCCATTTCTATTTGAATTTGATACCACTTCTCTAGAATAGGATCCTAAATGTCTTTGCTGATTTCCTAGGATTTTCCAAATAATCATTGTATCATCAGCAAGTGGGGATAATTTTATCTCTTCTTTACCTAAATTTATGTCTTTAATTTCTTTCTCTTATCTTATTGTTGGCATTTCCAGAACTATATCCAGTAATAGTGGGGAGAGTGGGTATCCTTGCTTTACTCCCATATTTATTGAAAAAGGTTCTAGTGAAAACCTAGAAAGACTTGTACGGTCTGATGCTGAGTGAAATGAGCAGAACCAAGAGAATGTTGTACACAATAACAGCCATGTTGTGCGACGACTAACATTGATAAACTTAACCCTTCCCAGCAGTACAAGGATCTAAGACATCTCCAGAGACCTGGTGATGGAAATCCACATCCAAAGAAAGAACTATGGAGTTTGCATGCAGATCGAAGCACACTATTTGCTATTTTTTTTCTTCTGTTGAGTTTGTTTCCTCTTTCTGGTGGTTCCTCCTATTGGTTCTAATTCTTACTTACAACATCACTAATGTGAAAATATGTTTAATAGGAATATATATGTACAGCCTATATTTGATTGTGCAGCGTCTTGGGGAGGGTGGTGGGGAGGAAGGGGGAGAAAAATTTTAAACTCAAAAGCATATGGCAGTGATTGTTGATAAATCAAAATAAATTAATTAAAAAAAAGAAAAAGGTTCTAGTGTAACACCATTGAATATGATGTTTGCTTTTTTGTTTTAGATAAATACTTTTTAATGTTTTTAAAAAGGTATCTCTATGCCTGTACTTTGTAGTTATTTTAGCATAAATGAGTTTTGTACTTTGCCAAAGACCTTTCCTGCATTTATTGGGATAATCATGTAGTTTTATATGCCTTTGTTTTTTATATGGTTAATTATATTGATTGTTTTCCCAATGGTGAACCACCTTTGGCATAAATCCAACTTGATCATAAATGAATGATTTCTTGGAAGAATTGTTGTTGGCTCTTTGACAAAATTGTATTTAAAATTTTTTAATTTAATGGTCATTAATGATATTGGTGTGTTTTTTTTAATCCTTCCCTGGTTTAGGCATTTATCTCAAAAGGATACTAGTAGAGTGTTTTCTTTCTCAATTTTTAAGAATTACTTGTGTAGTGGTAGTATTGTCCTTTAAAAGTTTGATAGTGTTCTACTGTGAATCCCTCAGAACCAGGAATTTTTTTCTTTGGTAGTTGCTTTACAGCTAGTTCTGTTGCCTTTTCTGAGATTGGGTTATTTAAGAACTTGATATTATGTTCTGTTAGCTCTGGTATTTTTAAAAAATAAGTTTTTACTGATATCATCTGATTTTTACAATATCATGTTATCCCCAGTATCCTCCCTGGTCCTTCCAGAAAGCCATCCCATAAAACAAATAGTATTCTTTCAAAGAGGAAAAAAAATCAGTAGAACTGATTGATGGATGGAAAAAATTTAAAAACGTACACCGTGTAACCAACATACACCTTCTCCACAAAGGGGTGAGTTGGGGTTGTCTTCTTGTATTTCTTCATTGGAGTTACATTCCAATAATTTTATAGTTTTATTAATTCATTTGTGATTTTTTTTTTGGCGTGTTCCTTCCTTTTGCACTGTTGTAGTTACTGTGTTTATTCTTTTCTTAGCTTAGGTATTTTTTTATTTTTGAAAGTATTCCTCTATTTCTTTTGTGTTCTCAGTTTTTGTCAGTATACAACTGTGTATAATAGGTTCCGATTATTCTTTTTATATCTTTTGGTTTTGTTATGCTTTCATCATGTTCATTTGCTATTTTGTTTTTAAATGGAAATGCTCAAATATTGGTGCTCCTAAGTTCTTACTGAGTCTCCTCATACCTACAATACACTGAAAATGGATGTCACCTAGATATATATTATTACACCAAAAAAAAAAAAACGAGCAGAGAATCAGATTAGATACTGTGATTGTGACAGAGAGGGCAGATCCTTAACTGAACAAGGGACAGAGGCAACCGAAAAAGATAAAGCAGATAAATTGTCACATTAGTTTTAAATGGTTTTGTATTTTAAAAAATCATTGATTGCAACTAGGATAGACAGAGAAGAAACCAACTTGGAAAAATCTTCGTATCCAATATCTCTAAGTGTCTGATATACATAACATGTAGTCAACTAATACAAGAGCAAAAACAATTGCTCAAAAGATACAAGGAAACATTTATCAGAATAATTGTAGACTGGTAACTATATGGAATTTTCCAAATCACTTGTAATGAGAATTACTATTAACACGAAAAGCAGTTTGTTATAATGGTGGATAGAGAGCTAGCTGACCTTAGACTCAAGAAGATCTGAGTTCCAGTGTGATCTCTTGATATATGCTGGATGTGGGTGATGCTGGGACAGTTAGTTAACCATTCTATTCTCTAAGCTAGAGATGGCAAACTCAGATAGAAACAGAGGCTGCTGATAAACCCCATGGGCTGCGTATCCACTTAATTTGAAAATATAATATTATCCATGTTTTATTGTATTTACATTTCCTTTGTTAAATATTTCCCTATTACATTTTAACTGGTTTGGGCCACATTTAGGAATGTTGCAGACTGTTTGTGGCCCCCAGGCAGCACATTTGAGACTTCTGCTCTAGGGAACTCAAGAGGCTGAAAAATTGCAGAGAAGATGCTGATTCGAATTGGTAAAGGGGGTTGGCTAGTCTGAAGCTTCCTGTGTCATTGAAACCACATTTTCAGTCTGCAATTCCAGTGCTAACAATAATCCTGATAACAGTTAACATTCATGTTAGTGTGTTAAGGTTCAGAAAACACTTCATGTACGTTATCTCACTTATTCTCCCCAACAACCTAGTCTGGTAGTTGTTAATTACCAGGCTTGGCTTCAAAGACATGGGGGGGGGTGGAGAGGGGTGAAGAGTGGGAGTAGGAAACCTATGGTAAGAACACCGAATATATTGTCAGATATTTTTATATATGCTGTATAGTTTTGTGAAACTTTTAAATTCTTTCAGTCAATAAACATTCATTAAGCGTATTTATTAAGATGTTAATATTAATATGCCAGGCACTGTGTTAAGAGTTAAAAAAAAAGATAGTCCCTGCCCTCAAGGAGCTTACAATTTAATGGGGGAAGACAACATACAAAAGGGGAAGGTACCTGCGATGGAGGCGTGAGGGAGAAATCCAAAGGAGTGCAGCTGGCTAGGACATGAAGAGATGGCTGGCCAGGGTACTCCCCTTAAAAGCAGACTTGGGGAAGAGCTCATCACACTATCCAATCAGAGGAGATCCAGAGGCAAAGGGTTCTGGTAGGGGGTGAGTATCGAGGTTGATTTGATTTTGCAGGATGATGAGGTTCCTGGGGCCATGATGTAGAATACAAGTCCAATGTAGTGTAGCCAGGTAGGAAACTGAGATGGTTTGTTATAAGGGATGGGAGCTCAGGAGTGGGGAACTTGCAGCTTAGAGGTCACATGTGGCCTTCTAGATCCTTGGGTGCAGACTTTTGACTGCGTTTGAGTTTTACACAACAAATCTTTTTATTAAGGGGATTTATTCTGTGAAGTTTGGATTTAGTCAGAGGGCCAGACTTGAGGACCTAGAGGGCCACATGTGGCCTCTAGGCTGCAGGTTCCCACCCCTGAGATAGCTTCTAGGGTACAAGAGGGGAGATACATTGGAAAATGTACATAGTGAAAAAACAAAAGATATCAATAAAATTACTTTTAATAAATGATTATCAGGAGCCAGTTTTATGTAGTGTGCTAGATTTAGTCAAAATGGCAGATCAGATCATAGATATGTCATTTTATTAGTCCCATAAGCTTGGTTTGTTTGTTTTTTGCTTGTTTTTGAGGCAATTGGAGTTAGGTGACTTGTCCAGGGCCACACAGCTAGTAAGTATCTGAGGCTGTATTTGAACTCAGGTCCTCCTGACTCCAGGGCTGGTGCTTTTTGTACTTTGCCACCTAGCTACCCACCCCATAATCTTGTAGAAGGGTAGGTAGGTGGTGCAGTGCAGAGTACCCAGCCTACAGTCACAAATACTCATCTTCTGGAGTTCAAATCTAGTTTCAGACCCTAGCTGTGCAACCCTAGGCAAGTCATTTAAGCTTGTTTGCCTCAGTTTCCTCATCTG
Source organism: Phascolarctos cinereus (assembly GCF_003287225.1). Taxonomy (NCBI): domain Eukaryota; kingdom Metazoa; phylum Chordata; class Mammalia; order Diprotodontia; family Phascolarctidae; genus Phascolarctos; species Phascolarctos cinereus. The sequence goes on from NW_027556402.1 coordinate 28,506,369, forward strand.
TAAAATGAGCCAGAGAAGAAAATGGCAAGCCACTCCAATATCTTTGCTAAGATTCCCTTCCCAAATGGGATCATGAAGAGTCAGACACTACTGAAATGACTAAACAGCAACAAAAGTCTTGAACAAGTCATTTATTCTGGGTTCTGTTAGACAAGGGCTTTGGAATAGGTGATCTCTAATTCAGTTCATTTCGTGTCTCCCATGGGCCAGCCACTGCTAGAGAAAGACAGAAATGAAAATAGGCCCAGCCTTCAAAGAACTTATGTTTTAGGAGGGGGAAGCAACCAGGATGTATAGTAACTGTGTACTTAGTAAATCTAAATAAATTGTTTTTGTGAGAGGAAGTGTAAACAACTGAAATCATCTATACGTGTTTGCTGTAGAGCTTGTCACTTGAGATAAAGTTTCAATGTAGCCAAGAGCTGGAGGTGAGGAAGAGAGTGCATTCCAGGAAAGGGGGACAATTGGTCTCTCCCCCTTTCTCCCAATTCTGCATCACCAACTGCCTTTTCCACATCTCAAGTTGGATTTGCCACATCTCAACTTGTCCCCAAATACTTTGTCCTCCCTCATCTCCCCTCCCCTTTAACTTTTCCTTATTCCCAACTTTCACTATAACTGTTGAGGAGATCACCATTTCTTCTTAGTCTCCCAGATGGGATTTTATGCTTGATTCTTCACTCTTACCCTGCATATATCTGTTACATCAACAGATCCTGACACTTCTGCCTTTCAAAAGATTTCCCACATATATTCCCTTCTTTCTGTTTCTATAACCCTGACCCTTGAGACACATTTCCCTGCCTCAAGTCTTTCCCCTACTACTATCCAGCCTTCACTTAGCTGCCAAAGTGATTTTCCATCTGTGTCAAATTCCAGTGGCTCCTGCCTCTTTCTTACCTTAAGGCTGAAATATAATCCCCTTTGTCATTTAATGCTCACTCTCTCCACAGCAGCTATACTGCCCTTAACCATTTTTCCTCCCATGGGACGATCCAGCTCTTATCTCTCCCTTTGTCCTGGCCCGATGGCCCTCCTGCCTGGAATTCTCTCTCTTCTTACCTAGGCCTCATCATTTCCCTAACTTCTTTTAAGCTCAATTCTCACCTTCTGCCCGAGGCTTTTTCTTGGTGCCCTCAGCTCCTAGAGCCTTCTTGTTTCCTGTTGCCTCCCATCTGCTTTGTATTTATCTCCTAAGTTGTTATTTACGGTGTTTTCTCTCCCAGTGGAATCTGAGCTCCTTGAGGGCAGGGAACTGGTTTTGTCTTCCCCCACCCCCCTTAGCACATACCACATGGCAATTTCCTGGAACATCCTGTATAAGAGCATGATAAGGAGGGCCGTTTTATCTGGAAAATAACATATGGGATGAAAAATGTGAAAGAAGTTTGTAAATCAGTTTCCAGACTATGAAAAGATGGAAATGTGAAATAGGATTTTCTGTTTTATCCTGGAGATGGTAGCTTATTGAACACGAGTGTCATGGCTGTGCCTATCCTGAGGTTTTGGAATATCATTTTGGCAGCTGTGTGGAGGATGAATTGGACAAAGCAGAGACTTGAGTCAGGGAAATCAATTAGGAGACAGTTGTAATAGTGCAGAGGAGAGATGATGAAGGCCTTAACTTGGGTGGTGGCTGAGTAAGCCGACAGAAGGGAATGTATTTGAGGGATATTGTGGAGAGAGAAACAACATTTAGAAACCGACTGGATAGGGGCAGCTAAATGGTGCAGCATGTAGAAAAGTCTGTGTTTGAAGTTAAGAAGAGCTGAGATCAAATATTGCCTCAGATACTAAATAGCTGTATGACCTTGGACAAATCACTTAACCTCTCTGCCTCAATTTCCTCTTTCTGTAAAATGTGGATAATTATAGCTCCCAGTGTTATTGTGAGGATTAAATGAAGTAAAATATGTAAAGTGCTGTGAAAGCCTCAAAATACTATATAAATGCTCAATGTTATCGTAATTTTTATACTGAAGCGTGAGTCAGGGATGACATTGAGGATCAGAACTGAGTGACTGGAAGGATGGTAGTGTTCAGAAGAGAAATCAAGAAATTAGGAAAATTGATACTTTTTTGGGGAAATTACAATTCCTTCCAAAATAGCACATTTTGGATATGCCTTTGGGAAATCCAGATGTTGTCTAGCTGGCAGTTGGAGGTGGGAAACTTCGACTCCTACTCTGAGGGCTGAACATGTAAATGTTGGGAGTCATCTGCATAGTTATGATAATTAAACTCTTGGGAATCCATGAGATCACCCAGAGAGAGTTAAGTAGATGTATGTATTCTTTCCAGCTCTTAAATTCTTTGGTCCTATGTTTATGAATTACAGAGCAACTTAAGTCAACCTCATATCAAATGGTACATGGAATAATTGTGCAATTCCAGATAATTTGACTTTGTACTCTCAGGGTATTGAACAATATGTATGTGTGTGTGTGTGTATATATATTTTTTATACAGTATTTTCATGGCATAACGAACTGTCAGTGAGCACTCTCTTTGAATCAATGCAAATTTGAGGGACTTAGAAGTTATATGATTTGTGAGCAGAGGCTGACTGGAACCCAGGTTTTCCTGGCTTTCTGGTCACTAGATCACCCAGCTTCTCATTCGGTTGCATAATAAATATTTAATTGCCTTGAAGCAGCTAGAGCCTGGAGGGGGAGTAGTATCCTTAAGAAAGACTGGGAGGGAAGTGGTGCAACACAACGACGAGCTCTACGGAAGGGTCGAGGGACAGTATGGTATTGCAACATTTAGCAACAGTAACTCAGTCCAGTTAGTAGTAAATATTAAGTGGCACTTAACTGTAAACTGTAATATAAACAAGGATATTTGTGTCGATGTTATCTCCCTTTGAGGTTCAGGGACGTGTGTTGTTGTTTTGAAAAGGCGCAAAATAGATGTCAAATGAGTTAAATAAAACAACAAATGAAGAGGAAACGCAGTAACTCCCACGTTTTCTCGTTATGCAAGTCATAACTGCCCTCCGAAGATTTCCTTTCATGAGTTATTTCTATTCTCTCTCTCCCCAAGTGTTCCCCCGATGTGCATCGGGAGTGCTGGTGAGCAGCAGCAGCAGGAGGAGGGAACTCTGTGTTCCAGAGATGCCAGTTTGTACTTTGTTAGGGATCTGGCAAAGGACCAGTCTGCAGGCGGGTCTCTGGCACCTCTCTGGCCCCTGCACTTCGGCACCTCCTCCTTGATAGGCTGGCCACCCTGGCTTGTATTTTTTTTTCTATCCAATCCTCCTCTTTTTCTGGCCTTAATAGGCTAACATGCCCAATTAAGGAGGTGGACTGTACCACAAGAATCTTCTTGGAAGGGGTTTGGTTTTTTTTATCTACGCAATCCAGCAACTTTCTATTGCCCCGGGAATGATTTCTTTCCTTCCTCCCTTTTCAAAGTTTTGCTTTTTTCTTTGAGTTGTTGGCCAGTGATTTTCCCTAGCTGTATTTCTTTCCTTTCCTTTCCATAATTTTTGCCCCGCTTTATAATTAAATGCTTTAAATTCCGGAGCTTGAAAAAAGAACTCCCTGTGCCTAGGAAAGTGGGGAGAGCTTGCTGAGACCCAGAGTGCCCGGATGTGTATCAGAATTCATGTAATCCCAAACTGAACTAGAGGCTTAGTTTAGGAAACTGGAGTCTCTGGGAACAGGTAGGAAAGTGACTGTTTTTTTTTTGTTGTTTTTTGAAAGAGAGTGCCGTGCATAAGGGAGATAGGAAACAGACATCCACTGACTCACCCTCGACAAATACTGAAGGAGATTTTGGCTGGAGGGTCAGCCAGATGAGAGGGTTGATGGACTGCAGACTTTTTGCTTTATGAACTTAATTATGGCTTCCCCGTCAAGGTAAGGAAAACACAGGGAGAAACTTTTTTTTTTTTTTACTAAGGCCTAGGGGATGGAATGTTTGTTGTTAAAAGGGTAGGGAAAGAAAAGCAGTAAGTAGCTTTTCCGTTGTTTTTCTCGTCGTTTCTCATGTTAATGTCTTTATTTTTTTTTAACCCCCAGGCTCAAAATAGTTTTCTTTATTTTACTGTTCCTCTACTTAGCATGCATGCGATCTAGTAAGGAAGGAAATAATGTATTGATTTGCATGAAAAATGAAGATTGAAATTTGTTTTGGAAGAGAGTGGGAATTATTTGGAGTAAAATTATTTATGTGATTTCTTTTTCTAAACTGGTTGGTCAGTCTTTTTGTGTACCCTGGATTCCTGTGTCATTATTTGCGATTTTTTGGGTGAATTAAATAGGGTTAAGTAAAACAGAGTTAATGTTTGATAAGGTGTTTGGTACCTTGCCAGGTGTTAATCAGGATTTTGCTAATAGAGTTTTGTATCAAATGGCTGTGGGTGAAACTCCTGAGTTGGCTAAGGCTGAAGATGGACTTCGAATTGGGAAGGAGAGAGAATAATTAACTACTGTTGTCAGTAGACTTGGCTTGTTGTTGTCTGGTTGATATCAAGAAAGTAGTTAATTACCTTGAAATTCAAACTGCTCTGGTGTTTTCGCTTTCTTCTGACTGCTACTACTTCCAGAGAAACTTCAAATAAGCAGAGTAGACATTTCATTTTAACTGCTTGATTAGAAAAGCAGGGCAAGCTCTCATCCCAGAACTCCATTTCTGAAAAGGAAAAAGAGAAACCAGTGTCAAACTGGAGTTTGATGTCCTCTACCTATTTTAGTGTGGTCTGAAGACTAAGCCTGTTTCTGGATTGAAAGAAAAAAAAAGCACAGTATATGATGATAGAAAATAGGCACTAGAGTTGTAATTTCATTAGTACAGGTAATTCTCAATAAATATTCTCCATCAATGCAGATTAACACCTTCTGCAATTTGTATAGTCTTAGAGAGTTTCTCAGAGTTCTAGTTCCTACCCAGAGTCATGTGGCCAGTGTGTGTGAGAAGTCTGAATTGAACTCAGATCTTCTTGGCTCCATGGCTAGATTGGGTCCACTGCTACCTTTCAGGGATAAGCAACACTAGAAACTTGGATTTGAGCCAATCCACCAATTTCACCCACTAATTTTTACTTTTTACCTAGTGGCAAAAGTGTCTGGGAAGTGAAGGTGGAGTACTTATAGAAGAAATCTACATATTTTCCCTCCTCCATTCCTGCTAGAATTCGTTAGCTCTGTGATTTAGGGTCTCCAGAGAAGATTCGGAATATATCTCCAGCTCTTCTAGATTTCCTCTCATTATGTCCTTGAATATGGAACCACAGAGGGGATAAGATTGCTTGTGATGAACAGATTTCTTCTTTGCTGAATTTACCCTCTTTGCACACAGACCTGACACCATCAATGCCAATGGGAGACATTTTGTAACTTATGCACTAAGAAAGGGAATGTGCAGGGTGATTTCAGATCGTTTTTGAATTTCAAGCAAACCCTATAACTGATGCAGTGTTGCATTAGATTTAAGATATATGGGCGGAAAGAGCCATGGGATGTGGGGAATCATTAGTACTGTGTACCAAACACAACATTTTCCACTCCTTTTTACTCATCTTTCATTTAGATTATATTGGCCTCCTTTATCCTTGGTTGTGAGATGGTGCAGACATGTGTAGGAATCGGAGGCAGCTACTGACAGCTGTGTGACCTATGGTGGGTCACTTAAACTCTCTCTGTCCTTATCTGTAAAAAGAAGAGGTGGAGGTGGGTGGGGGTGGGGTGGGTGGACTAGATGATTTCTACTATCCCATCTAATTCTAAGTCTCATGACTCTTGGGGGTTTGTGGATTAGACTTCAAACTTGACTTGATTTTCTGGTGGTAGAGCCTGAAGGTAAATTAAATTGGATTCTTGTAGCACTAATGAGGGGAGCACCTAGGTGGCACAGAGGAGTCAGGAAGAATGGAGGTCAAGTTTGACTTCAAACACTAAATAGCTGTGTGACCCTGGGCAAGTCACTTAACCCTGTTTACCTCAGTTTTCTTATTTATAAAATGAGCCGGAGAAGGAAATGGCAAACCACTCCAGTATCTCTGCCTAGAAAACCCCTAATGGGGTCACACAGAGTTGCACATGACTGAAAAATGACTGAACAACAGCACAGATGAATGTCCTATGTCAGGGAACTACGGTACTGTATATTGTAGGGGAGCCTGGTAAACTTTTTGTCTACTGGACACTGATATAAGGGGGCAAATGAGTGTCTTAATAATTGGATTGGGATCATACACAACGAAACATATGCAAAACCTGCCAAACTGCTCTTTCATACTTAATGTGTGTGTCTCCTGTTAATGGAAAGAATTTCAGTACAATGACAGAATTAATCTTGTTCAGAGTTAAAGATAGGAGTTTTTTGTAGTAGGAGTGCAGTTAATGGTAGAAAAGAGCACTGACAATTATTTTCCAGGACTGTTCTGGAAAATACCACTCACTGGGCCTTGTAATATGAAGTTTTCAGTTCTGTACCACCCAACTCCACAATTACATTATGTTGTATGAGGGAAGAGAACACTTCTCACATTGTATTACTTTGTATCTCAGAGAGCCAAGTGAGGTTAAATTACATTACTTCTCTCATCTGCAAGTACAGAGTGTTTTTGCTTTATTTACACAGGTGAGAAGATGAAATGGAGAAGATGTGAATGGCTTGTTTTTAATGGTTTTTCACTGTATGTTTTTGTGATATTTCCTATGTGCTGTATTTTCCATTCACTTGAATGGTTGCTCACTCAGCTGAATGACTTTGAAAATGCAGAGTCAGGTGAGGTATGATATACATTATTTTAAACTTTCAGAAATTTTTGTCAACTTTCCATGCTAATTCTTAGAAAGTAGGCCTAGTTTCTGCAAGTTATGAGACTTGCAGGATGGTTCCATTGCCCAACTAAATAACAACAGTTTTTAAAACTTGTACTTTCTTGCCTTTAGTTGCGATTAGCTTCAGCTTTGAAACTTAGCGTCTTATTGTATAAATAACCTGACTGTCATGTTTTTCTGGCGAAAACCAATGCAGCGTGGGTGCGTGCGTGCGTGCGTGCGTGCGTGTGTGTGTGTGTTTAAATCAACTTAGAAAAAGTCAGATGAGAGAATATTAACATATGACACATTTGTGTTTTTTTTTTCTGATGGATAAGCATACTTTGGACTGAGTCAGCTTTGTAGGGAATGTTGTTGGTGAATATTACTGGGAAATGTGAATGCTTTGTTCTGTTCTGTCTCCCCTCCCCCTTCCCCATTGGAGAGCCTGCCCCATCTATGAGAAAGGATACATGTCTTTACCTCCAATCAACTGTATTAAATCATGTGGGATAATTTTTGTGTGTGCAGTTTATTTTTTTTAAAGCAGAGACTCTCGACTTCTGATGGTAATTTTACCTAGACAGCTCCTTTTTGAAGTAACCTTTTGCTTTTGCTGTTCTCTTGAATCAAGTTTTCTTATTTAGGAGAATTACATCTGGGGACTCTGTGGGTGAGGATGGTTTTGTTCCTTCGGCATTGTACTTAAAATAGCCCCCAGGTTTACTGCTTTTAAACTGCAGGTGATTCTTCCAGACCTTAGCAGTTTTCCTCTGGGAATAGGTTCCCAGAGTCAGGCTGTAGTTTACTGATAACTTTAAAATCACTGAAATCACAGACAGCAGAATTGTTCCTAAGATTCTGTTATTAAGCTCCAGATCTTGAAGATCTTGCTGTATGGAGAAAAGTTTTCCATTCACCAGAAGCAGGACCAGTGTTTTGTAAGCCATTCATTTTTCTGTTTTATCTTGGGAAATCTATGAAAAACAAGAGAGTTCGAAGTGATGCAGCTACTATCTGTGATAGTTAAAATGAATCGTAGGGAAGAATAATGTTGAAAGTAAAGGAAGTGGGGAGTAATGAGTAAGCAAGTAGTTTTGCAGCATTATATAACATTTGGACTCCAAGCATACTTTTTTTCCTCTTGACATAAATTGAAGATGTCAACGAACACCATTTGCAACTTATCTGTATTTATTTCCATTTTATAGAGAGGTCCCTTGGTTACTTATAACTTTAGGTGGGACTAAGACGTTGATCTCTTTCTAACGAGTGGGTTTCTTTCAGCTAATTATGAGTAAATTTTTATTAGCTAGTATATGGGGGTATGAAAGATCACCTGTTTTGTAGGTAAGTGGCAACTGGAATTTAGTATGTGGGTGGTTTTTAAAAAATCTTAATTTTATGTTTACTTTGGATCGAAGGGTTGTTTTCATCACTGAGGTGAAGGAAATCCTATGCTTTGGACTTCTTTGATTTGGAGTTTGTGATTTTCTGTGATTAAACCAAGATAATCCTTTATTTCTCAGCTATTTTAACAATAAAAACAAGAATTGTTGGGTTTATTAACCTCTTAAGTGCTTAAAAGAATAAATACAAAACATGAATTCAGTTCAATTTGATAAGTGGCCATTATGTACTAGGCGTTTTGCTATTTACTTGGAATAAAAAACAAAACAAAACAAAAACAAAAACACACAAATGAAAGCCCCTACCTTCAAGGAGCCTGTTTTCTATCAGGGAAACAATTTGTACACTGAGAATAAGCACAAAGAAAATTCAGCAGCATCTGTTAAGTTTCTTCCACATGGAAGGCAATGTGGATAGAATATATATGTATATATGTATGTATATAAATGAAATACTTCAGTTACAAAGTAATTGGGGGGGGAGTTGAATTAACAATTTGAGGGACTTTGGGAAAGGTAGTTTTAGGAAGTAAAATTTGAGTTTAGCATAAGGATTTCCAGAGGCAGTCTAGAGGGACAACCTTGTAGATACCCTAAGGCTTGTCCTTCCTTGTCTGTCTTCGCTTCCCCCACCTGCAGTCCCCATTAGTTTTATTTACCTTGTATGCATTTTGTATCTACTTACTCCCCCACTCATTAAAGAGTATGAGCTGCTTGTGGGCAAGGACTTTCCATTTTTCTCTTTGGATTCCCAGTGTAGGTCCTGACACATTGGTGGTAGATCAATATTTGATGAACTGAAGGAGTGAATGAATTCAGTCTCTGGAATTTGAATTTCTTACTACATAAAATGAATGTTTAGGGTCAGTGACCTCTGAATCTCCAACAAGGCCTTTGAAAGCTAGGAGCTTCCACTTCCTAATCTATATAAATCTAATTATTTAACCATCTAAAAATGAAGTAATTAGAGCGGAACTCTGAAAGTTTGCACAAATAATCTTTCCCAACCAATCCAGTTACCTGGTAGCATTTTAACTTTGCTAAGGATGGCTAGCTTATTTTATTGTAGACAGAATGTACAATGAAAAGGACACTGGATTTTGAGTCCAAAGACCTTGATTCAAATCTTGCTTTGGTCCCTTAACTCTTTTGTAACTCTGGAAGCCTTCAGCTTCTCTGAACCTCATTTCTCTATCTGTAAAATGGTGGGCTTGGTCTACATCAGTGGTGTCAAACTCAAATAGAAATGGGGGATACCTCCAGAAAGATCTTTGTGGACCTCACGTTGACTTAGTTTTAAGATGTAATATTATCTGTGTTTAATTGTATTTGTATTAATTTTGTTAAATATTGCCCATTTACATTTTAATCTGCTTCCATTGCATTCACGTGCCTTTGTGTGTGACACTTCTGGTATATATGATATCTGAGGAGGGCCTGCCCCTCCTTCTCAATCTGTGATCCTATGATCACCAGTAAATTCAGCCAAAATAATAACAAATGTTTTATCATTGCTATGTATCATCAGATCTCTTAGTTTCAGTTTCATTTAAGGTTTAGATTTTAGGCCTAGGGGTTGAGGATCAAGACTTTTGACTTTTTTCTACTGTTTGTTTACTGGGTAGCAGGTTACTTCAATTTTCTGGGCTGTGGTTTATGACGTTAATAATTATACTAATGGGATGATTAAAATAGGGATTCAAACTGATAAATTTTTGGTTGTCTTCCCCCCCCCCATGATTGTAATTGATTTTTTCCCCCATATTTTTTCCTTCTCTGAAAAGTATTCCTCTGTGGTATTTTCTGTTTCTGATTTTCCATTTTAACTTATTAACCAGCTTAACCTGCTGTCTGGTACCTTAAAAATCCCTTTCTCAAAGTAGTCATTTGGTGTTAAACTTTTAAAAAACTTTTTATGAACAAAAGGTGACCTCTTCTACAGATAGGATAGGATGTTAGGTTTTTTGTTTCTTCTGTTGCCTTTGTCTAACTCATAGTACTTGTTTATAATTAAAATTTATTCATTTGCCTCATTTTAATAGTAGTGTGCCTTCCCTTGCATTTGTAGATCTATATTGGCTCTTGGGAAATTTTTTAATGTAGATTCCCAGTGCCCAAGCTAATTAGATTTTATATTTCTTCTATTCCTGGCTTGGGTATATTTGTCTCTTTACTTTCTGTTTTCATTTTCTTTTCTACATCCAAAATGACCCCTGCTTCCTTGATAGGAAATACCTAATGTTGGATCAACTGAGGCAAAATTTCCCAAATAAAAAAAAAAGTTTGAGACAGGTGTTTGTAGGACCTCCCAATGTTTATTCAAGAGTATTGTATTGGACTCTGTACAGTTTTTCCAGTTAGAGGAACTAAGATATTATCTTTCTTAGGAACAGAATGCTACCACTCAAGCTTTATTTTTCTCTTTCATTTTATTATATAGAAACCGTTGTTGTGACTCATACATAGAAACTGCCCCTACAAAAGACTGACTCACAGTTTATTAGAGTAGTTATACCTTTTTATTCCGATGAAAATCTTGGTCAAGAAATCAGGTCATGGTCTGCCTTCTCCACACTTTCTAGAATTTCTCCTTTTCTTCACAGCCACAGTTTAGGAAGTTCCTTTATTATCTTAGAAATACTTAGAAATACCATGGTATTATTTAGTAATATGCCTGGGAAAAATGTTGTGAGAGATCTAGTTCTTATGCCTGAGCTTCTTAAGGGGACAGTCTAAGGAGAGAAAGTTGTAACTGACAATCTCACTCTACTCTTGTGAGTTACAGGACTATGCATATAAAAGATCAACATCAGAATCTTTAAGTTATCTGGAAAGAGATGATCTTCTGTGTCACAAAATGTGAAAACATAGTAGAGCTTTAAAAATGTAACTTGATTTTTTTAATGATCTGGAATCCAGAGAAATGCATGTTGCCTTGTTGAAGCTGTGTTCTTTTTAAAAAAATTATTGTTATTATTATTGTTATTTAAAGGACCACTACTCAAATTCTCTGAAAGAAGGCTGTTTTTCCTTAAGATTTTTCTTGGCCACAGCAATGTCTTCTTTACCAAAAGATGCCTGAAAATAAAACCCAGTTAAGTTAATGATGTTGCCTCTAGTTTTACTGCTTTCTTTTTCCAAGTGATTAGCTACATTTGTGAATTGTGTGTAATTTAATGGAATGTTTTCAGAGCTTGTGAAATGACAGTTTATAGTTGTATCATTATTATTTTATTGCACAGTTGTGCTGTTATTGAATGTTAAATAATAAAATCAAAGGACAACATTATAGGGAACTGAATATTTGAATTAGAGCAAATGGTATTTCACCGTAATAAAATTAAGGAGCTGGTCTCTGGAATGTGGGTGTTGCAACTTTTCAATTCTTAGAACTTTATTTACAGGAAATTATTTGTCCTTTCAAAAGCAAAGCTATAATTTCAAATATAAGGCAAAGCTCCCAAATTGCCCTCTGCAGTATGATTAAATTTTGATTTTTTTTTGCATGCATTTTTGTGGTAGTCAGACTGTTACATTACATACGGTTTGGGGATATAAAATGGTTGATTTTCCAATTTTGCAAGCAGATGTTTCCTTTTTGTAATTCCTTATTTTCTCCGACAGAATAGAAGGTGTGTGATATTTTTTACTGGGTGTATTCCTGGATCGTTGTGTGTAAAATGAATCATATTTTCCTGTTTTGTATTATAACTTCAGTCAATCAATACTGATGTCTGCTATAGGCCTAGCAGTTGGTGTTAAGTTATATGTATATTTGCCTTGGTTGGGGAAAGGGAAGAGAAAAAGGAAATGTTTGCACACATAATTTTAGAAATCCTTTACCTTCTTCTGTGATGTTCAGCTAACAAGTTAACAATTTAGAATGCACATTTACAAGTAGTCTGGTCTGTCTGTAAAGTAGAAGGTGGAAATTGTCCAAATGTAGGGAAAAGCTTTTTTTAGAAGTTTTAAAAAACCATATACACAAAACTACCCAAATTTAGTGTACATAAAGAAAAAGAAATCCAAGAACTTTTATGCAGTTTATAGACAGTAAGTTTAATCAGTTGATTTTTAAAGTCCTTCATTAAGAATAAGCTTTATGTAGTATGATTAGTACTTTTCCTACTCTATGTACTGCCTACTCTTACTTTACTTCACCATGTTGAATCTCCACTCATAGAGCTGGTAAGAACAGCATTTATATTACAGTTTGCTTTTAAGGAAATACATGCCCCAAAGCTCAACAGCCGTAAGGTACTATTTGTCTGCTAAATCGCTGCCACTCCCTTTTCCTCCATTGGCCTTCCCTTATTGCAGTCCAAAAATTAACCACTAAGACATTGCATTCTGGTGCTCCTGATTATGCCAGATGGCTCAGACCAGGCCAGGGATTCAGGCTTAGGGTTGGAACACTTCGAAACTTTATTCATGGACCATAAAATTCATTAAAATAACTTTAGGACCCCCCGCGGCTGACATTACTCAAAAAACCATCTTTTCTGGCTTGAATGCTAGATTCTGGAATGGTATTTTGGCATCCCCCCACCCCCCTATTAGGAGGGAGGCATTTAAGAAGAACATTGTTCTTGTTCCCTGCTTTTGGGTCATGTCGACTTGGGCAAACCCATGTGGTCCTGTCTCCAGGCAGCCATGAACGAAGTCAAAGAGATAAAAGAAGTTGGAGAAATCACAGTGGGTGGAAGTTTCACAAAGTTAGAAATAATTTCATCATTTAGTGGCACAGAATCTAGAAAATATTTGAAACATTTTCAACTGACTGAAGGTGTTTGTGATGGGATTGGTAGTTTTTTCCCTTGTTTTCCTTTTAAAGTGACGGGAAGGTGTAGAAGGAAGGAAGAAATCATATTTTCATGCTTATTTTTCACTGATCCGTTCTATAAACTCTGTTTTCAAGTGTTTACATTTATCATCTCGGGTGTTCTTCAAGGTCTTTGACCCCCTCCATAAAATGTAGTTTTGTTGTGTAATTATAATTCTAAAGCTTATATAGGAAGAAGAGAAACATCATGAACTGGGTGGAGCATGGCATATTCCGTAACACTTGGTCATGTGTTGATTGGCTTTGCTCAGTTGCTATCTTTATCCTTCTTTTTTAACCATTGTGATAAAGCATGGCTAGACAATGGAAGTGAATGGAAATGAAGATGTTAAAAAAAATAAAAGTTTAAGAAATATATTAGAATTAAAATCCTCTGTATACCTATAGTTGACATACCAATCAGAATATTTAAGTTCAACTAGCTTTATTACAGCCCATCTATACAAACTAATGATTGTTTAAATTTCAATTTAGAATACTCTTAAGTACCAAGCCAGTTCTACTGTGTAAATAATTTACATGAGCGGTGAGATGGCTCAGCAGTTAGAGCATTGAGCCTGGAGTCAGGAAGACCTGAGTTCAAATGTGGCCTCAGACACTTAATTAGCCATGTGACCCTGGGTAAGTCATTTAACCCTCATCCTGTAAAATGAGCTGGAGAAGGAAATGGCAAACCACTCCAGTATTTTTGCCAAGAAAACTCCAAATGGTGTCACAAAGAGTTGAACAACAACAAAACAACAAAAAACTTAGAAATTTTTCTCTTGTGTTTTGGGCATTTTTACAGTCACTTGTGGTTTCAACTTTTTAAAATTAAAATCAGTAGCTCTCAAAAGCCAGAAACAATTATATCTTTCCACAGAATCCCCTTCATTACATATCATATGTATATATTGAGAATGTACTGATATATTTGTCTTTCCAATAGAAATGTCAAAGAAAACAGTCAATTTTCAAACTGACAATTATTCTAATTTTTAAGTTGGGTGCAGTGAAGTTTAAATTTTACTGGATTTGGAGTTACAAGACCTGGACTTGAATTGTGAACCTGCCATTTTTCATTTTTTCTAAGGTCTTGATAATTTCTGGTATTTTCTTTTAACTCTGCAAAATGAAGGTTGTAGCAACAGATACATAGTGCTTTTATTTTAAACTTAAAAATGAACTCATGTAATTGTTAATGTAATTGTTTTTAAAGGCTAGTGCTGTGATATGAATAGGACCATTGAAATGAATATATGGAAAAGTACTTTTAGTATTCTTTATTATCAGTTTAAAACTATTTAAGAGGTTAAATTTTCACAGTTGTGCAGTCAAGATGAATGAAGGACTGCAGAGTAGAGATTGGATTTAGGACAGCTCTTGAATAGAATCACTAAAATCTGTTCTGGTTATCCGTAGTAGGAGCAATAGGTGAACCCCCCCCCCCCCGTGGCTGTACAGGTTTCTGTGGCCAATAAAAAGGCCAAACCATGTGGACTGTACCCCTTTCTGACTCGGTGGGTTGCAATAGACTATAGTTTGCCTGATGACTCACTAGACAAGTTTCCAGATGGAGATGAGTGGGGCTGATTCCAAAGTGCTAGGACAAAGTAAATCTCCTTTGTTAAGTGTACAATGACTCATGAGTGCCTCATTTTCTCCCAGCATTGAATCTGAACTGAGGGTATAGCTTGAGAGGCACTCTAGTCTACAATACCCTTCTTAGAAGTTAGGCTAATTTTGCTTTAAAGAGTGTTGAGAACAGGAGTGAGCCTTGGTTGGCTCTGAGGACTAGAGGTTCAAGCTCCAGGTATCATTTCCTGGTCTCCTTCCTACAAAGCGGCCAGAAGGTGCTAAGTGTCCTCTGTGATTGATTGTTAAATATCCTCCTCCTGCTATGAGTGATTAAATCTCCTTTTGTAAAGAGTTGATTGATTTTTTTGTTAACAATTGATTAATTTATGAGTATTTCATCTTGATCCAGTATTTAACCTAAACTGTGGGGAAACTGTCTTGAGTCACATCCAGCCCAAAACAAAGTCTTAGGATTGAACTTCATACAGGTGTAATACATCTTGTTATAATAATTAGCTCTTTTTGAGTCTAGGGCAGTGTAATGGCCCCTCAGGTTAACACGGTCCCTTTCTCTGCTGCTTGTTAGGAGTTTATTTTAGGTGAAAAGTTAAGAGTATAATCACAATCACTTTGAACCTCTACTTACTGAAATATAGACAGAGGTTTGGCTTTCTGCCTCAGTCTTTATTTATACTTATCCCTAGTTTACCCTTGGGCTCTTTGGTTAAGGCAAAATTTAGATTACCAGAAACATCTTTGGTAATGAAGTAGTAAATCGTATTACAGTGTATGTCAGTAGCTACCTGGAGGGGCAGTTGGGGAAAAAACAGACTTTTTCTTGAACTTTGTTTACTCCTTGAGCTATGATTTGGTCCATTTGAAAATCCCCTCCAATAATCCTCATGGCGTCCCTTTTTGTTTGATTCTCATCTGTATTCTAAACAGTTAGCATAGGAGAGCAATCTAGTGTGCTTGGACCTTGGTTGTTCTCTTAAAAGACATTTACCATTATTTTAAAAATAATTTTTATTGATATCTTTCTTTATAATAACCCAAATTCCCCCCCCCACTTCCCCCCCTTCTGCCAGAGAGCAATCCCATATAAATGTTTTTAAAGAAAAAAGATAAAAGAAGGGAAATAGCAAAAGTGACCAATATTATAGATTGAAAAAGTCTGAAAATACGTACCGTGTGCCTTACCCATGGACCTTCCCGCCTCGCAAAGGGATGGGGGTTGGATTCTCTTCTCTTCCTTAGCTTGTCTTTTGTCTTTTTGCAGCATTTCCTTTTCCTTGTCTTGAGGATGTTCATTCCTTTTCCATTGTTATAATTAACGAATGTGTTTTCTTAACTTAGCTTTGTTTTGCATCAGTTCATGTAGATCTATCCATGCTTCTCTATTCATCGTATTCATTTCATAGAGCACAGTGAGATCCGTCTGTGTACTATAATTTGTTTACACATTCCCAGTCACTAGACATCTACTTTGTTTCCAATTCTTTGCTATCATGAAAGGCTCATTTCTCTTGGTATTGGAAATGATTTCTTTAAAAACTAGTTATTTTTCCCCCAACATTCTTTACACTCAGATTTCCTAAGTATATTTTGAATCTCCTTTCAGATTTCTACCTTTTACTGGGATGGTCACCTACCTCTAATTATCTTATCTCTGCAAAGCCAATTTCTTTTTTTCACGTGACTTGAGCTGGTTCTAACCTGTTTAAGATCCAGAAAGGGATGTGTTGTAAAGATACAGAGCACAAGTAATTGTGTAGGGCCCTTCACTGGACCCCTTAAAACAATCCTGCGCAACTACTGGTACGTTAGTTGTTAAAACATCACTCTGAAGCTTCACCTTTTCCACCTTCCTCATCACCTTGGGAGATTTCTCATTATTTCCTTTTTTTCTTCCTCCACTACCTCCATCTCAGTTGACCCTTAATACAGCCTTGTGACTTCAGCAATGAGAGTATTACCAATATTTTATCATTGAAGAAATTCAGGCTTAAAAAGAGTTAGTGAATGACTTAGCTAAAGTGGTAAGTTACTGGAGCCAGTTCTGATTTTAAGTCCAGGGTTCCTTCTGCAATACCATTCAGCCAGCACATAAGAGGGCAGTAAAGAGAAGTTTGATTTGACTGCCAATTTTATGTAGAGGAGTAGTAGGAGTGTGATTAGGGTCCAAGAATGGAGAGTTTTGAATACCAGGCTAAGAAGTTTGGGTTTTGATCAGTAGAAGTGACATAATCAAAGCAACACGTCTTTCTTTGGAGGTGTGTTACAAACAAACCAGGACGGAAGACAAATATATACCATCCTACCCTTCCCCTAGTACTCCTCGGGAAAGAAAGGAGTCGTAGAACGGAATGGTAGTAAGTAGTTGAGACCAAAGCTGATGCATAATGTTGTCAGAAGCCAGTTAAAAGTTTTCAATCACATTGTGATGTAGTCAGAAATTGTGGCCAAATTAGATTTTTTTTTGTCAGTTTGAATTGATCAAAAGGTGATTAAGTTGATTGGTAAAGGTTGTAGTGGTATAAGTATTTAATGACCTAGGGATTTGCCTGTTCTTCTATAGTTTTAGTATCATGTGTTTGTTCAAGCTGGCTCTGGATGTCTTCATGGAAAAATGTGGAGTGAAAAATAAATGTCAAAAAAGCTCAGATGAAAATGTTTTGTAGAATTCAGAGCTGGAAGGTCCACGTACACCATTCCCCTCCTTTTATAGATGAGGAAATTAAGTCATGGCAAGGGGAAGAGTGACTTTCCCACGAGTCTTAGTGAGAGAAGTAAATAGTAGAAGTTGGGATTCACATGCACATCTGACTGTGAGTGCAGGACTTTTGCAGCGAAATCACTGGAGCCCTAAATGATTTTTGGAGTTCCTTCTAGCCCTAAGGTTTCATGACCCTTCTGTCTTAGGGACAGTTTTAGATAGAATTTTTTGGGTTTGTTTGTAAACATGTTTTCCAGAGATCTCAGCATAGCTGTTTTTAGAAGGAAGATGACATTTGAAAACTTTTTCAAAATAGGAAAAAAGCAAGGGAGATTCATTTCTATCTTGTATAGAAATTCATGGATAATTGGAAAATTTCACCAAATCTACTAAACAATATATTAAAATCCAAATAGAAAGCAGATTGGTTTTAAAGGGATTAAAAGTTTAGGTGCTTCACAGGAATGTGTGATTTTTAGATGGGTCTTAGGTATACATGTAATTATTCACAACTTCTTTAATTGGCCCAAAGCAAAAGTACTAGTGTTTAAGTCAAACCAGCTTCTGCTTTTTCTTTAAAACTAGAGCAATTCTTTTTGGTCAGATTCCATATATGTATATGTGTGTGTGTGTGTGTGTGTGTGTGTGTGTGTGTGTGTGTGTATGTATATATATATATGTTTTAGTTTTTTAGTTTTATTAAGTTCTTGTTGTCTTTGTGGTGAACAAAGGATTTTTTTTTTTTGGTGAGGCAGTGGGGTTAAGTGACTTGCCCAGGGTCATACAGCTAGTAAGTGTCATGTTTAAGGCTTTCTGAACTCAAGTCCTCCTGACTCCAAGGCTCTATCCACTGCACCACCTAGCTGCGCCCCCCCCCCCAATTTTTAAAGGAAGATTTTAGACGGGTAATTTCATTTCTAGAAGGTATTATAATGCAGTAGCTATCAACGTGATGAGACTAACCCTAACCTTAACCTTAACTTGTAAATTAGTGACATAAATTAATCTTAACTAAAGTAGTGAAGTATTTAGCATGTAAATCACAGGAAATTCTCTTTCTTAAACCTAGTCTGTTGGTTTTCTTTCTCTGGAAGGCTAGACCTCCATCTGACACCATCACCTCCGGAAAGAAGAAAGCAAGGCCAGGATGAGAAGAAGGGCCAGAATGGAAAATGATCATACTTTGATCATGTTATTCATGGAATTTCTACTATTTCCTGCCTAAAATAATTGAAAGATTTGAAGGCAGATGGCTTGTCCTTGAATTCTGACTTTGTTTTAATCAAGGTTACCATCATTCAAGTAGCAATCTCTTTCCTTGAAGAGGTGCCTTACTGCACTTAATCCTGTTTTCTCTACCCCAGTCCCTGCGAAGCCCCTTAATCCATTTATAGTAGAATACGTATTGAATTCAATAATATCATGCCTCCCTTAATTAATGTTATTGATTTGTATTTGGTAATATCTTAACAACAAAAACCTGTTCAAAGACTTTCATATCTCATCTAATTTTTTTTCCCTTATAATAGCCTATAAGGTAGATTGAAGCTTCCCTATTTTTATTTATATATGTGTGTGTGTGTGTGTGTGTGGTGTGTGTGTGTGTGTGTGTGTGTGTATATAAAATGTAATACTAATGATATGTCCAGGGTCATGTATTGGAGGTTTCTTACATGTACCGGTTGTTAGAAGTCAGAAGAATTGAATTGAGAAAGAAAATTTCCCTTAATTTTTCTAAATCCAAATTCTACAAGTCTATCATTAGTTAATAAAGGCTGGCATTTATGTAGTTCTTTAAGGTTGGCAAAGCACTTTATATATGCTAGCTTATTTTATCCCCATAAGTTAAGTGACTTGGCTAGGGTCATCTCTAGCTCATGTGTGCCTGAAGTAGGATTCAAGCTCAGGTCTTCCTAACTCCAAGTCTACTTTGAGAATCCTTCGAAGGTTGGTGTGATAGAACTTAGCGTCACAGAAAGAGTACTGGTCTTTTTTTTTTTTTATCATAGAGGCTCTTACACTTCTGGGAGAGATTTTTTAAAAAAGTACTCAGGCTAGAGATAAACCATGCTTGACAGTGTTCTGAGTAAAGATTTAATGTCTATTTCAAATTAAGTTAGAAGATATTATTTCCTTTTTTTCTTAAAAGTCTAGGATTTAGTCCACATGTATTCTACAACTTTCTGTAAAGTGTAGCTTTTTAAAGAAATACTTTTTGGTGAAGTATAGCTTCTTAGCTTTATTTAAATCCACCCATATCATTAAGGCACAAAAGTCAAATAAAAACAGTGTTGACTGGCCTGCTAATAACCCCAATCTATTAATTGAGTTATTCTGTGCTTCTGAAAATGGTGGGATTCTGCAAAATATCCTGCCATGTCTTAAATGTTCATTTTTAATTATTTAAAATTTTTGATTTTTTAAATATTACTCATTTTCACATAGTGAGCCCTCTTTTGTAACAAAGAAAGTTATGCAAAATAAATCTACCTTTGTGACCTCTGACATCTTCATGCAACATTTCTGCACCGATAGTCCCACATATCTACAAGGAAAGAAGGGGGGAAGGTGCTTTCCTCATTGCTTCTCAGGGGCCAACCTTAGTTACTGAAAATTACACAGCTTTCAGTTTCTTCCTCACCACTCCTGTCCCTGCTTTTACATTGTTGTTGTCTGTGCTATTTTCTTAGTTCTCCTTACTTCACTTGACATCATTTAGTGTCAGTCTTTCTGATTATCAGTTATATCTTTCAGTGCAGTTAACATTTCATCAGTATCTACCCCCACCATTTGTTCAGCCATTTTCCAGTTAATAGGCACCTACTTTGTTTCTGTGTTGTTTTTTGCTATCGTAGAAAATGCTGCCACGGATATTTTGATGGTATTTACTCAGCAAGCATTTATTAAGCACCTACTATATATCGGTCACTGTGTTGAGTATACACCCCCAAAAAATAACAACAAAAACCCCCCAAAAGATCTTGCCTGCAATGAGCTTCCATTCTATAGAGGACAGCAGTATGTCCATGAACAGTAAATAGCAAATGTAAGCTAAATAAAAGGAAGAGAACATGGACTCATTTTATGTAGGAGTCAACCCTAAAGCTGGGACACTTAGCGAGGGAGAAGAGGGAGTCAATTTCAGGCCTGGGTAGGTCAGTTTTTGCTGAAGCTTTATGAGAAGAAATGAGGTATATCGGATTAAGAAGTGGGCAGGTTGGTTGGAACATAATTGTACATACAGTGTGTATGTAAGCTTAGAGACACTATCTCTTTTTTGCTAGGCAGTGGGGTTAAGTGACTTGCCCAGGGTCACACAGCTAGTAAGTGTTATGTGTCTGAGGCCGGATTTGAACTCAGGTCCTCCTGAATCCAGGGCCAGTGCTCTATCCACTGCGCCACCTAGCTGCCCCTTGACACTTACTACCTCTTAAGTCATGAAATAGTAAAGGATTACTGTGGCCTTGAACTGGTGTAATGGTGAGAGTGTCCATTGAAGTAAAGGGTCCATTCTTACTCAGAAGCTATAACACTTGACAGGGTGTCAGATACTGTCAATGTCTTCTAGTTGATATATGATAATCTATTCTGAAATGTTACAAATCATGTCTGAAAACCGCAGATTCTACTTCTTTTCTTTGGCTATTTATGTTTCTTCATTTTAATGCACCTCATTTCAATGTCCCCTTTTTATTGGTCTGTACCTCATTGTTACTTCTCCATTTTGTACTCTGTGATGGTTGGAATTTGCTTTGAACAGAGGAAATTAGTGGATTGTCTCTGTAATTCATGGTTTGTGTTATCCAAGTATACCTGACAGTCCTTACCTTCCTTGTTTCTTCTACAGAAGGAGGAGTTGTTAAGGACTTGAAACTGGAGTTTATTTCATGTTAGATGCAGCTAGCGCCCGCAGTGACCCAACTAAAACTGTGTTTTAGGGATATCACTTTGGAAGCTGAATGCAGGATGAATTGGAAAAGGGAGGCAGGAAGGGCAATTAATAGGTCCAGGAGATAGATGATAAAGGCCTGGCCTAAAATGGTGGTCTTGTGAATGTGGAGAAGAGGATGATACTGATGAGAGATATGGGACATTCAACCCATACTTCTTGGCAACATGGATAGAATTTATAAAGTTCAAGCTAAATCAACCAGTAGAAAATTTCTTCTTGATTAGTTTGTTAGCCATATCACATAGTATATGAGTGTTCTATATCCAGGGTTAAGAGAACTCAATTTAAATCCCTTCTTTGTACTCAGGCGAGCCACTTCCACTTGCTTGTGATAGGAGAGGGTGAGCTAGGTGAGGGAGAGGCTAGGTGGCCCGTGGATAGAACACTGGCCTTAGAATCAGGAAGACTCATCTTGAGTTCAGATACAGCCTCAGACACTCAGTAGCTGTGTGACCTTGGGCAAATCACTTACCCCTGTTTGCCTCAATTTTCGCATCTGTAAAGTGAGCCGGAGAAGGAGATGGCAAACAGCTCCAGGATCTTTGCCAAGAAAACCCCAAATGGGGTCATGGAAAGTTGGGCATGACTGAAATGACTGAACAACAATGTGCTAGATAACCTCTTTTCGAGCTGGAGAGCCAGTAGAAAGTAGTAGTATAATATCTTTTTAATGTAGCTTTCAAAAAATCTTTAGCTGGGGAAGCTGGGCAGCAACATCACACTATAAACAAGACAATTAAGTAGCTCTCCTTGCTTTGCTAGGATAAACAGGCTACTGGGTCACCCAGCCTGTTCAGTCTGCCCGTTTTATATTAATAGAAAATTCTGTTGAAGAGGGTGTGTGTGTATAATAGCTCTGTTATCATCCTCTGAAGAAAAAGTAAAACCGGTTTGCTTTTTCAAAAATCCCTAAATTCAGTTAGACAAGCTTTGAGAAATTTATCAATCCATATCAGTTTTATGAGTGGGGATCATTGGTCTGAACTTTGAGTCCAGTGGCTTTGGGGGAGAGTTGTTTTAGAAAATATTCCTTTCTAAGTCTCTGGCTGCAGTTGCTAGAAGCTCTGCTGGGAGAGGTCATGGTGACCCAAGCTAGGTGTACTTTCTTACCTAATTGTCCTTATCATATGGCCCATAGAATTTGTGTGTGTGTGTGTGTGTGTATTTGTGAGTGTGTTTTCTGGGACTACTTTAGGATTTGGGGTTTAGGGAGTTATTTAGAGCAGTGGTGTCAAACTCAAATAGAAACAGCTACCTGTGGACCGTCTATTAATTTTGAAAACCACAAGTGAACATTATCTATGTTGTATTGTATTTTTATAATTCACAGATTTAGTGAAGGGACACCCAGCAGTTTTCATTAGAAGTGATGGGTTAGCAAGTATAGTTATGCTTTGCTTCATGCAATTGGTATTTTCCTCAAATATTGTGTATAAAAGTTTTTTTTTTAAATATGCTAGAGCAGTTTGATATTTTAAGGAATACTTTTGTTAAAATGAAAGATGACCTCTCCTGTTTATGTGTAAAACTGATTTTTGGTAGCCCAGGTTGACTTCAAGTAGATACTGCTGAAACTTTACTTAACTCTCTTTAATCCTTAATGTTTCTAACCAGCAAATTGACTAAAAGATTTATTAATAGAACAAATTGTCACCAAAAGGAAAACAATGACCTATTATGTTTTAAAGGAATACCCATTATAGTATATTGTCGAGGGTAAGACAGGAATTAGTGTGGGAACTGAAATATTTCAAGGCCTATAAGTTATATGTAAATATGCAACTGTTAGAAGTTTTCATTTCCTGTAATGTCTCCTGCTCTGTGTAGCTGACTAGAATGGTACCATGAAGCTATCTCTCTTTAGTAGTCATTCATTTCTAAAACATAAACAAGACATCTAATATGAACATGAAGTATTTATAGACAAAGAACAAAAAACTTTTATTTTACAGTTGCAAACTTTTTTTTTTACAAAGTATGAATAAGTACTGAATCCTTCATTTTTGTTGTGATTTATTACCAATTTATTGTTTGAAAGAAGTGGCTAAGGGGAAGAACAGATTAGATCAAGAAACTGGCTGTTTTGACAGTGCTATTACTGAAGAAACATTTTTGAATTCTATTCTATTTCTACTTCTATAAAATTATCCTGTCATCTGAGTGTATATATAAACAAGCAAAAAACTAGAGTAACAAGGTATGGAATTTTGCTTAGGCAAAGATTGCATCTGGGGAGAGAGAGGGGTGTGTGTGTGTGCGTGCGCGTGCTCTTATATACATGTATGTCTATATGCACAAAT
This sequence comes from Phascolarctos cinereus, assembly GCF_003287225.1. Lineage (NCBI taxonomy): Eukaryota > Metazoa > Chordata > Mammalia > Diprotodontia > Phascolarctidae > Phascolarctos > Phascolarctos cinereus. The sequence continues at coordinate 28,529,916 of NW_027556402.1, forward strand.
ATTTGTATATTATATATGAGACTTCAACACTACATGGAATTTTCAAATTACCTTCTTATAAGTTAGTTTGGGGGAACAGGAAGAAGTCTAGTCAGTCCTTGAAAACAGAAAAGTCTCTTTTTTCCTTCCAGTTTCAGATCATTTTTTTAAAAAACATATTGAGTGAGAAAAGGCTGGTTTGAAGGAATATAATATTTTCTTCTTAAGTGAAATTATTTGGATCTTGCTGTTTCCTGTTATTTCTTTTGTCTTTGTTTTTAATCTATATCCAGACACCACTTCTCTTGCTATTTTCCCAAGTAAGACTTTTCTTGCTATGTGTGTCCTTGTTACATTCTGCTCTGGGTTAGCAACACAAAATAATGCCTAGCCTTTTTTCCTTGTTGAAGCTACGGCTGTTATGTTGGCCTGATTTTAGAAACTGTGCTGTTTTATTCCTGGGTGCTTCTGCTAAGCTGTAAAGTAAAAAGGTCAATCTGCAGTGCAGAGATAGATGCTTCCTTTTTGAGAAGTTAATGTACTACTGTTTTTCTTTAAAAACAACAACAACAACAACAACAAAAACCCTTTTGATTTTATATCACCATTTCCAGATACACTCTTCCCTTCTCCCTTCCCAGATAACCATCCTTAGAAAAAAGAACAGTTCAGCAAAACTAACCACAGTTGAACATGGCAGCACCTGGTACCTAACACCTTGATGCCAAGTACTGGAGGTACAAATGCAAACCAAAATAGTGTCTGCCCTCAAGGACCTTATCTTTTCTTGGGGAAAGACAAAAGGGAGCTGAAAGGATTGGAGGAATGTGTGTGTAGGTGCCCTTTGTGATTTTTGATGTTTAGAAGCCAGGAACTGGGAGAGGGAATGAAGGCTAGCCAGGACTCCTCCACAAAATAGGGGGTGTAGGAGGAATTCACTTATGTGTGGGAGAAGAGAGTGAGCCAGACGGAGGGCCTTCCAGATGCTGTGGGATTGCAAGGATGAGGCAGAGGATTATCAGACATACACTTCAGGAGAAAACACTTTGACCTGTGGTCCAGACTATCCTAAGCATCTGAATGGATGAGGTCCATAATTTGTCCATTCACCTGCTTCTGATAGTCTGGACAATGACAGTGTTTTCTCTGTGTATTTGCTTTTTCTTAGGTGGAGTGTTAGGTTAAACTTTTTAGTGTGGTTGTAAATCTCAGGTAGGCATTAAAGAGTTTGGTAGTCCGGGACTCACTGCAGTCGTTACAGTCTCAAATGGAGACAGGCCATGAGTAAATAAATAAGTGGAAGTAGGGTAGGTACAGAGGGCAACTACAGACAAATGACTGAACAGAGTAGCTAATTGCTTATTGGGTTCAAGAGGCTGGAAGGGACAGTGTTAAGATAATTTTAACTTGGATTAACATTAATTGTGATCTTAGTTATAGACCATCTTAGGTGGTTATGAACCATTTTAAGGAAACTGAGGCAGAGAGGAGGTAAGTGCCTTGCTCAGGTCACATGGCTAAGCCTCCAAGGCCATATCTGAACTCAGGTCTTCCAGATTCCAGGTGCAGCACCTGTGTTCACTGTGCAATCTAGCTGCCTCTGCTAACCAAGTCACTGTTGTAGTTGACATGCAGCACTGAGGAATACATGTAGACAAAGGGGATTCAAGGAGGGGGTTCGATGATATTACATGTTAAGATAATCATAAGATGACTTCTGGCCAGATGGCTCTGGCACAATAGCTAGTACTTTGGACTTCTGATGACAGAGCAGTTCAAAGGTTGTGGGTTTGAATCCCAGCGTAATCATTTATTCTGGAGTTTTTGAGTTAACTAATCTTTAAAAACACTGCATTTGATTCCTTTGGAGCCTTACTGAAACAATAGCATTAATACTTTAATATGATTTTCTGTTTCACTAAAAACAGATGGCTTTAGACTGTAAACTATATCATTTTGTACCTCTTTTTATGTACCTGTCACTTTAAATTGCCCTAACACAGCAAGTGTATGTAATAACGATACAATGGTACTTAGTTTTTCTGGACACAGCCTTCTGCATCTCCATCTAGAAACTGTTCCTGGTGTAGGTAATCAAGGCTGTCATCTCTTCAGTTAATTCTTCAGTAACCCTGTCCCTTAATTTCCTTTATATCTTGCTAATCATGTCCCCTGAGTAATAAATCATCTATAAAATGATGTAGCAGACAGATACCTAGGTGAGTTTTGACTAATGTTGTCTATGCAAATTATGGCATGCACTGGGCTTTCAACATATCTTTGTTGACAGTCTATAGAAAGTATACTGCATCCCTGGATATATGCAGGCAAATTGTTACTGTCTTGTTTCAGTCACAAGATACCACACAGAGCCGTATTTGTTGTTGGTCATTCATTTCAGTCACGTCTAACTCTTTGTGACCCCACTTGGGGTTTTCTTGGTAAAGATACTGGAGTGGTTTGCCATTTCCTTGTCTGTCTCATTTTATAGATGAGGAAACTGAGGCAAACAGGGTTAAGTGACTTGCCTAGGGTCACACAGCTAGCAGGTGTCTGAGGCTAGATTTTGAATTCATGAAAAAGCATCTCCCTGACTTCAGGCCTGGAACTCCATCCACTGTGCTACCTAGCTGCCCAGAACCATATTACTTGCCCTACCTCATCACATAATCGTTGCAGATTTTGTGACAATTTTTGCAAAAAGGTGGGGTGTGAACCATATGTGAAGTTTGCCCTTTTTTAAAAACATTGTTCTGGTATTGCTTAAAAGTCATTTATTACTAAACTGTCATTAGTGTAAGATTTAGGATGCATGGAAATACTTGTGAATATACATTAAAATTGGGAAGCTACAAGTCTTATGTCATGGGCTTACTCATGGCAGAGCTTCACCTGCCAGCCTAGCTCCCCTTGTGCTCTTCTTTGTTGTGTGTGTGTGTGTGTGTGTGTGTGTGTGTGTGTGTGTGTGTGTGTTTTTGGCTAGGCAATGGGGTTAAGTGACTTGCCCAGGGTCACACAGCTAGTAAGTGTTATGTGTCTGAGGCCAGATTTGAATTCAGGTCCTCTTGACTCTAGGGTGGGTGCCCTCTCCACTGCACCACCTAGCTGCCCCTGTGCTCTTCTTTGGGTTGAATGATGGTACTGTTAGTACTGCAGCTCTAAACAAACCATGCAAATTGGCTTTCGGAAATATACTGACAGTGTGTATGTGTGTGTGTGTGTGTGTGTGCCCGTGTGCACGTGCGCTGAGAATTCTAGGCTGGTAGCTCACAATGTGCTAGAGATAAATGCTTTTCTATATGCCACTGCTGAATATATTGCTGCTCTGTTTACCTTTTAAGTGTGACTAACAGAATTATACCATGTGATGATTATGAGATGAAATTTTTGAATGGGGGAAGAAAACAACAAAACAAAAAAACCCAGGATGCCCAATCATGCACTGGTGATGATTATTCAGTAAATCAGTAACCAAAACCTAAGACTTACCATGTCCTTTAATTTCAGCAGTCATTTCCAAAATATTTAAATGGAATACCTTTATTAGTTTCAATCTTGGTATCAAATAGTTTTCCATAGTCCACTGTAAATTTCCACTTACTTCTTGCCTTTTTTTTTTAAACCTGGTATGGACTAATTGTCTTTCTAACTAATCCTTCCTATTCCACATTCTCTCTCTCTTCTGTCAATTTCCTCATCTCTTTTAATTCTATATTCGGAGTATTTGCACCTCACTTTGGGTAGGTCAGGCTACGGGATTCCATAAGGCTTCTCCTACCAATAATTGGACATTTCTGCCATAAGGCAAAATTTCTATTCAATCTATACAGCCCTTCCAATTATTGCTACTTCTTAGCCTGTAATAACAACTACTCTGTATCTTTCCTTGGGCCAATATGAGATTTTAACTTTGTATATACCTCTCAGTCTGGGATTTCAGATTTTCTAAAATTCATCCAAATCTGGTTTTAGTGTTGCTTCCCCCCCCCTTCTCTCTCTCTCTCTCTCTCTCTCTCTCTCTCTCATTTTTTTCCTCTAACTGTATGTGCTATTATGATCACTTGTGGTGAACCAGTATACAATAAAGCCAAACAAAATGGTCTCATCCTTATTGTGCTGCATTCGTAGTTTCAGCTAGGGGAGATTCTAGAAACTTAACAAGGGGTCCTCCAAATTCCTCTGCCAAAATTAGATCCCAATCTAGAGGAGCCCCCGGGGCTAGTTTACCTTTGCTTTAGTCCTTTGGGATTATGTTGGCTCGTTGTACTGCTGAGAATAGCTAAGTCATTCACAGTTCTTCATCGAAAAATATTACTGTTACAGTATAAGATGTTCTCCTGGTTCTGTTCACCTCACTGTGCATCAGGTCATGTAAGTCTTTCCAGGTTTTTCTGAAATCATCCTGCTTGTCTAATAGTACAATACTACTCCATTACAATCATATACCACAAGTTGGTTAGCCATTCCCCAATTGATGGGCCTCCCTTTGACTTCCAATTCTTAGCCACCACAAAAAGAGCTGCTATAAATATTTTTGTAGAAATAGGTCCCTTTCTCCTTTTTTGGATGTCTTTGGGATATAGACCTAGCAGTGCTTTTGCTGGATCAAAGGATAATGCAGTTTTATAGCCTTTTTGGGCATGGGTCCAATCAATTTGGTTTCTTAAGAACTAGCAAATGCATGTCTGTTTTAATTCTTTTAGGTGACTTTGCCTCTAATTTACCAATGCAATTAAATTCCATTAAGTTATTCACAGAAAATCACAGTGGTCAGGTAAATCTCTCTCCTGAAATGAAATTATACCCTTTCCCCAAATTATTTGCCTTTTCAATTTAAACAAGCCTTTGTGTGTGTGTGTGTGTGTGTGTGTGTGTGTGTGTGTGTGTGTGTGTGTGTGTGTGTGTGTGTGTGTGTGTGTTTGGGTTTTTTTTGCCTCATTCTGTAGAGAAGAGTTAATATATGCACCAGGCAGTTCTTAATCTTTTTTTTTTTTAATTCTCCAGGAAAGAGAGTGATAGAGGAATCTGGGTCCTATTTGTATGCAAATTCCTCAGTCTCTACTCTTAACCATACAGCTAGCTACATTTTGCCGAATCCTAAAGGATGTTTTAGCATATGTAAAAACATTCAAATTATACTCCATCATAATTTAGAAATATATAATAAACAGATTATACTTCAGTCACAAATTTAATCTCTTTAGTTCCCAAAATCCTAAGTTTCTGCAAATTGGGAAAAGGATATTTATTACCTCATATTTGTCTTTCTGCATTCTCAACGTGGCCAGAATTAGGAGCACAGAGATTTTGAAGCCTTCAAAGGCTTTGAACCTTTTTGCAGTGAAGTTCCTACTCTTTTCATCTTTTTTTCCATTGGTTGATCAGACAGCAGGGAAAAGGTTAGCTGGATTTAATAGGACACAGCATACAGACATGTACTCTACATTATATTTAGAAAAAAAAAGAAGTACAAACAAAAATCTCCTAAAGTCTCAGGCCAAAAAATGTTTTACTTCTTATTTTTTACTGTCCTGTTTCTGAAGGCATAGTGCCTGTAATAGACTGGAGAGCATCTGTTAATTTTTTTAATTGTATCTTAACCTATTTTTGTAGGTGGGGAGATTCTGACTTGTGTAAAATTGGGTCAATTTTTCCTTTCCTTTTTTAGTAATAGAAGATCTCAAGTGTCTAGGAGGGATGTTTTTAAACTTATATTGTAGTGTCTTGGGCTTTATAAAAGTCCTAAGTCCTCTGGCTGCTGGTCTAATATCCTTATCTTGCTTACCCATGTTTCTACCAAAGCAGTTGGTTATAAGTTCTCATGTTATCTCTGAGGTGCCAGAAGAGATGACTTTAGTGGGACACTTTCTCTTTAAATTCTTCTCTTAATTTTTAACCATATTAACTTGAGCTCAAGTTCTGATCTGTTTCCAGAGATAGAGGAAAAAGAAAATAAAATTCCCTTCTGCTAAGACTCCAGGGTTGGTAACATGATCCTTGGTCCCTCCGGAGAAGACAGGAGGTCAGTGCAGAAGCTGTTCACCTTTCCCTTGATGGCTGAGGTGTGGCTGCTCAGAAGCCTCATTCAGTCCTGCTTAGTAGCTTGTGGATCTAAGAAGGAATTTCCTGTTGCAGAGCATGAGTTCAGTTTTCTCATTTGTGAGAAATCTATTTCCAGCCCGGGTAATCAGCTTATATATTATTTAAAAACAAATGCTGAAAATCGGCTTATCATACTATCCTCTTTCTATCTTTCCTGTCCTCTGATTGGCGGACAGAAGTAAAGAGCTTCTCCCAAAACCTTCTTGCTTTAATTCCACTCCACTGGGCTGCTCCCTCCTCTCATCCCCTTTCCCCATTCCCCTTTCCTTCTGTGGGGTTGTGTTTCCCCCTTAGATTGTAAGCTCCTTGAGGACGAGATCTGTCTTTCCTTTTCATATCTGTACCCCCCCCCCAAATGCTTGGCACAAAGTAGGCATTTAATAAATGTTTATTGATTGAATGGGATGGCTTTAACAGTATCCCATCTCTCAGACTCACTCTAGGAACAGACTGTTGACTGGGGACTCAGTCATCATTTATATTTTCAACTGTGGGTGTTCCCAGGTTGATAAATTTGTTTACCACATAATTTAATTGTTAGTTTACTTCAAAATTACAGATAAGGTTTATAGTATTTTTCTCATTGGTGGTCTGTCTTATCAGAAGGTCCACATAGGTTTAAAACAAAATGGAATCAGTTTTGCTAAGTTGACAAATTTCTTCCTATTATCTTATTAAAGTGCTAAACCTTATTTTCACTTCACTCAGACTCCAAGTAGCTGAGAATTTTTTTTGTCACTAGATAATAAGGAAGCTCTGTCGGTGCTTAGTAAGACCCTGGGATAGCTTTGTCCTGGATCTATCTCTTGTTGTTGTGGGGGGATAGGGGATGAGGGATGGGGGAAGGGAGAAGGAGAGGGAAGGAGGCTGAAGTAGGCTGTGGGACACTTTTTCTTCTTTTAGGTAAAGCCTTTCCATTTCATAACTCCCATGTGAGTTTTCTTGTAGGAGGGGATCCATGCATTTGAAACAAAAAGACCTGCATCTGGTGTTTGAACCTTTGAACTTAATTCTAAATCATTATAGGTACTAAAGTAGACTCTGGGTGGATGCTTAATCGTGACTATTTGAAAATGTTCTAGAACCATCTACAAGAAATCAATCACTGATTCACTTTGGGGATTCTGAACTCCTTTTCCCCCCCCAGGCCCCCATTACATTAGTGTAGATTGAGATGGTGCCATTAACTTCCTTTTATTTTTATTATGAATTTATATATTTTAAATATTAACGTGTTTACGATTGAAAGTATGCATGTTCTATATATGAAAGTGAATTTCAAAGTCTTCCTAAGACAATTCTTTATCATTTCTGGTAAATTCTCCTCGTGCACGTGCAAATGGTCTCCTTTCCAGTTTTATTGTCCTTTTTTCTGCATTTGCAAACTTTAAATCTTCATATTAATTATTTTTTGTTGCATTATAATGTTTCATTAACACTACTTAACCAACCTCCCAACTCCTGGACTTTTAGTTTTCAATTTTGCAGTTTTCTGTAATACAAATAATGCTTCTTTTGTAACTTAACTTTGACTAATTGACTTTGAGAGATTTGAATTAATACTATTCTTGCTGTTTGATAAGGACTCAGGCTTTTCTCTGAGATTTTTGTAGGCTGAATTTTTCTCAAGGCAACATTTGGAGTATATATATTCTCAATAGGTGATTATACCAATTTAACTCTTGTGAAATTTAAATACCTAATGCTGAAAATAGCAATTTTCTTATCAGGCTAGAGTCATTATGGGATTATCTTAGTAAAAGTCTAATTTCATTTTAATTGGAGGAAGATGAGTTGGTAAAGTGACTATATGGTTAATATCTTTTTTGGTCTCATTTTCAAGATCAGTTGAATGGTTTTATAAATTGGGGCATTCTGTAATTCTTATAAGTTTTAAATTAAACAGCTTCATGAGGCAGCCACTTTAGCAGCCTCATTGTAACTGAATCTTAGGGAAAGTTACTGAAAGAAAGCAATTTTGTAACATCTTTGGTGCTGGCCTATTTGCTTATTCTTTGTACATAAAATGCATTGCAAAATTTTGTTTCTTAGATTTTCTCTGACTTTTGTTAAATGTAATAATTTGGATACTAAATATCTAAGGATTTATTTATCTGAGAACAATTTAGTATACAGATTCTTTCACATAACATTTTAGGGGGGAAAAGACTTTCCTTTTTTCACAAACATCCATGGAATATTTACTTTGCCTTTAGCTACAGTGAACACTCTGATAGTTCTGTTTAAATCTTACTTTGATAAAATAGTTGACATAGCTTAATTTAATAATTACTCTTAGGAAGAAACAAGCAATGTGGTTTTAAAGTATGTTGAGTTTCATTATAAAGCAAATGTGGAAAATGTTTACTAGTCACTTTTCTCATTGGAGAAAAGTTTGGATTTATATTAAATATATCAATATAATAAAACACCAAAATAAAATAAATATATCAGCCTTACAGAAGTTAAATCTGAGGGTCTAGGGGGAGGCCTAAAAAACTCAAAAATTATATTAGGTAGCTTCTACTTAACATAGTGTCTCTGTCTAGAATGAAAACAAAGTCATTCGCATAAAATGACTGGCGCCCAAGTCTCTCGGGCTTCTTACTCTACTTCATTTATCCTTGAAGATGTGATGTACATTTGCCCCACTTTTGAGAGCATGATATGAACCGGAGTGTTCTTTTTTCCCAGATCAGAGTAGCTCCTAAAATAGAACAGAGAATTGATTGCTTTTCCAAAATAAATAATGCTGTTGAAAGTTGATATTAAGTGTTGATGCATTGCCACCTCTAATCCTTATGTAACATGGAAAGCAAATTTAAGAAGTGATGTTCTCTCCAGTAAATTAAAGCCATGTTCTTTAGTTGGAAACCCTTGCTCATAGATTGTAGAGGGCTGTGTAAATATCTGATCAGTCGATTAGTTGATCAATGGCTTGTAACCTGAAGAGGGGGAGGGCAGCACTTGTTGCCAGGGAACGTTAAAAGGCATTTATCAATACAGCCTGACTAATCTACTTCAGCTGTAGGGCCTGGAATTCAATCTGTTTTGGATTCCAAAGCAGCAACTTTCCCCTATATTTACATATAGGTTTTCTAAGTGAAGGGAGAGGGAGAAATCTTCTACTCCCCACCTCCTGGCCTAGAGTGTTTAATTTTCTTATAAATAGGAAAATTCAGGAGCATAAAAGCAGAAAATCTTTATTTGCCTTTGTAAAAGTGAGCACTTTCTGAAGTGAAATTCTTTTCCTAATTCCTCATTCAAATTGCCAAACTGAGTAAATCTTAGTCTTAAAGGGCTTCCCCAGTGTTGTTAAATCTTGAATCTTTTTAGACTTCTCTAAATAGGCTTTACATACTTCTCTAGTGGACCCAAGAAACAAAAGCCTGTAGGTTCTCCAGTTAATTTGTTTAGATAGTTACTCACTTTAAAAATGTTGGCAGTTTAATAGAGAGGAGTTTATCTATAGCAACATTTAAGCTGTAATACATTATGTGCATATGTTCAGCATTTGCCTCATTCAGAGACATCCTGGTTACAGTAATTGATTGGAAAGTTGGTGAAGGCATGGTTGTGTCATTGTTCTTATTCATGTCGCAGTTGGATTCCTGGACACCATGACCAGTTGGGTGTAGACCTAATACCTTTACTCACATGGAGACGGTAGCACGTGGGCATGTTATCTACGTGAGTAAGAAACAAACAACACTTTGTGTTTTCCCTCGAAGTAGGAAGTGCTGTGCTAACCAGCAAGCTGTATAGACACAGAAACACAGCAGAGGTGAACATACCAGGAGGTATTATATTGTGGCATTTTTAAGTCCATGTATATTTATTTACAGCCTGACCTTGAGGGAGAATTGAGCATGAAGTGATTTGATAGCATATTCGAAATGAATTATGAGCCCTGACCTCATTCTTGGTTCTGGGTTTTCTAAGACTAATAAATTTTTGAATAAAAATGGTTGTAAAAGAAGTTTCCATTACTTTGATGTTTAGAACTTTTTGGCTTTTTTGGGATATGTATATATTAATATTTTTGCTTATTTTCTTAAAATAGCTTATTGAGATATCCTTTTTTTACATTACCAAAATTTCACTGAGTATCCCTTTTCCTTCCCCTTCCCAGAGAGTCATCCTATATAAAAATGATATTTTTAAAGGAAATAAAAAGAAAGAGAAAAAAATAAGCAAAGTTGATCATTATATTGAAAAAGTGTGAAAATATATTCAGTTTACCACATATGTGGACCTCTACAAAGGAGTGAAGAGGCTGCTAGGTGCTCAGTACAGAGAGTGCTGGGCCTGGAGTCAGGGAGACCTGACTTCAAATGTAGCTCAGACAGTAGCTGTGCGACCCTGGGCAAGTCACTTAACCTCTGTTTTCCTTACATCGCTGGAGAAGGAAATGGCAAACCTCTCCAGTATCTTTGCCAAGAAAACCCTATAGACAATATTAGTGTGTTATGGTCCACATGGTCATGAAGAGTTGGACACAACTGAATGTCAACAACATGGGAATGAGGTATCTTCTCATCTCCTCTTTGAGTCCATGTGTCCATTTGCAATATTCACTTTTGGTGATTTTATGGTAGTTCTTTCTATTTACATTGTAGTTATTGTGTATATTATTATTGTTGTTGTTGTTGTTGTTGTTGTTGTTGTTGTTGTTGTTATTATTTTTATTTTATTTTATTTTTTTAGTGAGGCAATTGGGGCTGACTTGCCCAGAGTCACACAGCTAGTGAGTTTTTAATGTGTCTAAGGCCAGATTTGAACTCAGATCCTCCTGACTCCAGAGCCGGTGTTCTATCCACTGTGCCACCTAGCTGCACCCTGTATGTTATTTTCTGGTCTCTTCACTCTGCATTCATTCACTTGTATCTTTCCATGCTTTTCTGTAGCCAGATTTGTTGCTTCTTAAAACCTTGTAATTAATATCCCATTTCATTGATGTACCACGATTTGTTTAGCAGCTGACTTAGCCATTCCCTAATTGATTGGAATTTACTTTGTTAATCATTCTTCACTATCCCAAAAAAGTGATTGCTATATAAATATTGGAGTACATGGGAACTTGGCTTCTTATCAGTGACCTCAGTAGTTCAATCACTAGGTTAAAGTGTATGGATATTTTAGTCACTTTGTTTGCATTTTTACCACGTGCTGGGAGCCAGCTCAAAATGGCCCAGTCAGATTGTCGAAGACCTTAGAAAGCAACAAATGCTGTGAACAGACTTACTGTTTTGTTGATATTCTAGACTTAACAAAGTGTTGATAATGCAGATTTCACTTAAAAAAATGTGTCTGGGAGGAGAGAAACATTTCCTAGGACAGCAGATTTGACTGCTCTACCAAGGATGCCCTAGCCCCTCAAAACACTGAAAGTTGACTAGTTCCCTTTTTTGTCACCTTTTCCTTTTTAAAGGTGTGAAACAAACCTCAGGATTGTTCTGATTTGCATTTCTTTTCAGATTAGTAATTGGGGGATTCTTTCTTGTGGTTGGTGATAGTTTGCAGTTCTTTTGAGAGTTTGTTCATGTTTTTTGACCCTCTAATGGTTGGGAATTGGCTTTTGTTTTTATTTATCAGTTTTTATGAATTTTAGTTAATTGTTTATGTTCAATACCAAGCCCTCATCAGAGAAATTTGAAAGATTCTTTTCCCTATTCAACTGCTTTTCTTTTATCCTAGCTGCATTAATTTGGTTTTGTTTTAAAGATTTTCAGTTTCATGTATTCAAAGTTATAGATATTTTTCTTCTCCAATTGCTTCTAACTTTTGCTTGGTTAAGAATACATCTCCTGCCCATAGCTGTGAGAGGTGTATGATCTACTTCTCTTCTAATTTTTTTTTTATGATATGATCTTGAATATAGTATCACCTGTCCACTTAGAATTTATTGTAGAGTATGGTATAATTTCCACTGGACTGTTTTCTGCTTTCCCCAGCAATTTTAATCAAATAGAAAGACCTTTGCTAAACAGTTTGTGCTTTCCACTTTTTCAAACACTAGGTGATAGAGATCCATTGTTCCTAATTTTCCCTTGTCCTGTTAAATTCCTGTTTTTTAACGTATACCATATTGTTTTGATGACTGTTGTTTTCTAATATTGTTTGAGGTCTGGAAATACTATTCCTCCTTTGTCTCTACCAGTTTTTAAAAAAATCATTTCCCTTGATATCGCCTATTCTCTTCAATATGTATTCTGCATGTATATTGAATATATATTCTACCCCTTGACATCTTCTATTTTTTCCAAATGAATTTTTAAAATTATTTTATTCAGCTCTGTAAAGTATCTTTTTGATAATTTGAGTAGTATAGCATTACACATGTATATTAACTTTGATAGCATTGTCATTTTTATTATATTGGCATGATCAGGCCGTATCTGGCTATGAGCATTGAATATTCCTTCTGCTATTTCAGTTGTTGTTTATTTCTTGAAAGAGAGGTTTGTAATTTAACTTACACAAATCTTTCATGTGCTCTGGTAATCCCCAGGTATTTTATGCATTTTGTAGTTATTTGGAATAGGATTTCCCTTGTCATTATTGACTCTTGGATTTTGTTATTATATAGAATTATAGGTAAATTTTGAGGCTCTATTTGGAAGTCTATAACTTTGCTGAAGCTGGGTTTAAAAGTGGATGCAGTAGTGGGCCTGGAATTAGGGAGTCCTGAGTTCATATTTGACCTTAGATACTAGCTATGTGACCTTGAGCAAATCACTTAACTTCTGTTTGACTCAGTTTTCTCAACTGTAAAATGAGGCTAATAAAAGCACCTACCTCACAGGATTGTTATGAGGATTGAATGAGAAAATATTTTTAAAATACTTAGCTCAGCATTTGGCATACAGTGGGCACTTAATAAATTCCTGTTCCCTCCCCTTCTTTCCTTCAGTGAATATCCTTGCTGATTTCCTTGGATTATCTAAATAAAACACCAGGTGATCAGAAAATGGGGATAGTTTTATCTACTCTTTGCATATTTTTGTACCTTTTATTTCTTTCTTTTGTCTTATTATTAACATTTCTAGAACTCTTATCAAATAGTGGTGGAGTGAGCATTCTTGCTTTAAATCTGTATTTATTGATAAAGTTTGTAATGCATCACCAGTATGTATGATGTAAACTTATTGTTGATTTAGGTAGCTGCTTGTATTAAATTTTTTTTGTTTAGAAATACTTTGTTTCAGTTAGCAAAAATCTTTTCTTCTCACCTTCCCAACTTTGACTCTAACCCTAATAAGTAAGTCCAGCCAATTCTGACCCCATGCCTGATTGAAAACAAAAGAAAAGCTAAAGTCATTACAAACAATTATAATCAATTAAAACAAATTTCCACATTGACCATGTCCAGGAAAATGTTTGTCTCGTTGTATTCTTGAGTCCTACACTAACTCTTTTGGGAAGTGGGTCTCATTTTTCTTTTCTTTTTTTTTAAATTTATTTTACTAATTTATTTTGATTTATCAACAATCACTTCCATATGCTTTTGAGTTTAAAATTTTTCTCCCCCTTCCTTCCCACCACCCTCCCCAAGACAGCGCACAATCTGATATAGGCTATACATTTACATTGCTATTAAACATATTTTCACATTAGTGATGTTGTAAGTAAAAATTAAAACCAGTAGGAGGAACCATCAGAAAGAGGAAACAAAACTCAACAGAAGAGGAAAAAAAATAACAATTCAACTTCCATAGTTCTTTCTTTGGCTGTGGATAGCATTTTCCATCATGAGGCCTCTGGAGATGTCTTAGATGGGTCTCACTTTTCAATATTACTCCTCTGGAATTGTATTAGGTCATTGTGCTGATAAGAGTTCCAAATTCTTTCAGAGTTGTTTGCCTTTATCAATCATATTGTTGTCATTGTCTAAATTATTCTCCTGGCTCTGTTTACTTCACTCTGCATCAGTTCATACAGGTCTTCTCAAGTTTCTTTGAAACCTTCTCCATCATTTCTTATAGCACAATATTATTACATTATATCTGCATATCATAATTTGTTCATCCTTTCCCCCATTTATGGGCACCCCTCACATTCCCATTCTTTGTCACTTCAAAAAGAGCAATAGGTATTTTTGTACATCTTTAGAGTTTATTTCACTTAGGACTGATCCCTCCCTTAGCTTACCTTCCTTCTGGTTGCCCCTCCTCCCCCTTCCCTTCTTATTTTCTTATTGAATGAAATGTATTTCTGTTTCCAACTCTGGGTGTGTATACTCTTCCTTTTTCTGACCATTCCAGATAAAAGTGAGGTTCAAGTATCAGCTGCTCCCACATGCCTTCCTCATTTGTATAAATGTCTACTTGAACATTCTTGATTATGTGAGGTAATTTTCCCTAACCTCTCCTGGCCACTCCCATTCTCCCAGATCCCCAGGAACCCCCCCCCCTTCCCCACCCCATTGTTTTCCTCTTCCCCTTTTCTTAAGATCAAGGTATAATAAAACCATTCCAATGCCTTGTCTAATTAGAATCCCTCTGTGATCACTGATGATGATAGTATTTAGAGGAGACACATCATCTCCCCCAAATTTGAATGTAAGCAGTTTATCTATTATTTATTATCATTTGTTCATTTCATTGTTTTATGTTTCTCTTCACCCCTGTGTTTGAACTTTAGAGTTTCTCTGTAGCTTTTGAATGTTCTGTTTCATTAAAGGGTCCATTTTTTCCCCTTTTGCATTACATTCAGTTTTTCTAGGTAAAATTATTCTTGGCTTTAAGACCATATCCTTTACCTTCTGGAATATAGTATTCAGAGTTCTCTGCTCTTTTCTAGTGGTAGCTACTAGGTCATGTGCGATTCTGACTGTGGCTTCTTAATGCTTAAAGTCTTTCTTTCAGGCTGCTTGTAGTCTTTTTTTCTTTGACTTGGAATAGCCATATTGGGGGTATTATATTCCTAGGAGTTTTCATTTTGGAGTTTCAGGAGGTGACTGGAATTTTGTTTTCCATTTCCACTTTGCCTTGTGCTTCTGGGCAACATTCTTTTAAGATTTTTTTTGAAATTAGATGTCTAGGCTCATTCAGATAGTCCAGTGATTCTTAAATTGTTCTCCTTGTTGTGTTTTCCAGGTCAGTTGTTTTTGCTGTGAGATACCTAATATTTTCTTTTGTTTTCAGTCTTTTTACTGGTTTCAGTATTTCCTCTTGCCTCACGGAGTCATTAGCTGGATCCATACTGGATCTGTTCTAATTTTCAGGGAATTAGTTCCTTGGGCAAGGTTTTGTACCTCTTGTGCCAAGTTATCTATGACCTTTCTGATTCTTTCTTCCATAGCTCTCATTTCTTTTCCAATTTTTTCCCTCAAGTGGTGCATTTCATTTATAAAAACATTTTAACTCTAGCTTCGTATCTTCTAGGTATTTTAATTGAATTTTTGCCCCAGTTTGTTTTTTGTTCTCCCCCCCAAGTATTTGCTTGTAGGTGTTCTGGTTTCATTCTCTTCTTCTGGGTTTGGGTTGAACTTCCTTGGTAACATAATACCTCATTACGGTGGGATTCTCTTTTTATTTGTTCATTCTCTCAGCCTGCTTCCTGACTTCAGATTTCATGTTAGGGCTGGACGCTGTGCACTTTTGGACATAAGGTTTGGGCTGACCCTGTTGCTGCATTCTTGGGAATATTGAGTATTGTGTTATTGCAAGGCGTCAGAGACAGCTCAGTCTGGGGACCTGTAAGCTTTCGTTGCTTCCAGAGTGGTCTGATCCAGGGCTAAGTATGATCGCTGCCCTCCTGGTCTGAGCTTTGCAATTTCCTGACCTGGCTTTGGGTCTGAACAAGAGTAGACTGCTGCTGGACTCAGCTCCTGTCGGCCAGCTGGCAAGCTCTGCTGGATCAGAGTGATAGAACTGCAAGCTCCACTTTGGTCTGGGAATCTTGCCTGGTCATTCCTATGCAGATTGAGCTAGACGCTGTAACTGAGACCCTGTTCGGCTCTTGGGGTCTGAGCCACACAGCTGCTGCTTGCTTCTGAACTTCTTTTCTTTGCCTTTCCCCTGCGACCCTTCACTTCTCAGTCTGCCCTGGATCTGTGACCCAGGACTGGGTGTAATGAGTGAAAAAATGGCCAGTTTGCACTTTTCTCTGTTGTGTGCCCCATGTGAGTGGGATGGTTCTTTGGTATGGGTGTGGAACCTCCATGCACAGTGTCTCCCTGGGCACTGGAGTGCTTGTAAGGGATGCTTCTTTCCTGGCCTTGTCACACGTGTCAACAGACCTCTCTATCTATCTATCCCACTATGCCAAACTGGTCTGGAGAAATGACTTTCTGTGACTTTTTCTGGATATCCCCATCAGGAATGGGTTTAGTACAGAGGTTCCCAAACTTGTTTGGCCTACGACCTCCTTTTAAAAAAAAATTTACTCAGCTCCCCTTGGAAATCTACTTTCTTATTAAACTTAACGGTTTAAAAAATTTGCATCATTTCAAAAAAATAAATATATATTTAAAATAATGCATCTTAAATTTAATAATTTATTGTAAATTTATGGCTTTTCTTCCCTGCATTTAAATTTTGATGATGCAGTATTATGGTCATGTCATGTAACCATATATCATATTGTAAAGAAGCTATTAACTTGAATTTTGTGTGTTTATTTTGAAAATAATGTAATCACCATGACTTTAATTCTGTTACACAATAGATGAAATGTATACGAATCATTTTTCAAAATTTTCTTGTCTTCTCTTTCCTTATGCTTCCACTGCCCCCTTGTTTTTATTCAATGCCCCCCAGTTGCACCTGAGGCTACTACTCTGGGTGCCACTGCCTCCACTCCCACAGTTTCAGTGCCCCCAGGGGGTGGTATTGCCCACTTTGGGAACCTCTGTTTGGAGGGAAGTTCGACTGAGCTGTTTCTTACTGCTCTACCATCTTTGCTCCCTTCTGTTTTTTATTGCATTAAAAGAAATTCCCGTTATCTTATATTTTGTGATATTTTTAGTGTAGATAAGTGTAGTGCTATGGCTTTTTCTCAATCTGTTGTGGTAATCCTGTTGGGTTTTTTGGTTATTTTTATTTTTAATGTGATTGTTACTTGTTTTCCTACTGTTACCTAATCTTTTCCTTGCATTCCTGGTATAAATCCAGTTTGTTCATAATGAATGGTTTCTTAGATATGTTACTGTATAGTCTTTTTGATAAATTTTAAATCAGTATAAGCAATATTGGTTTGTTTCTCCTTTGCTTTATCCTTCCTTGAGTTAGCTATTAGGACTCTTTCTCAGCAGTGCAGTCTGGTGGGATGCTTGCTTTTCTCAGCTTTTGAGAGTAATTTGTGCAGTATCAATACTAGTTCTATTCACGTTTGATAGAATTCTGCTGTGAATCCATCAGGACCAAGAAGTTTTTCTTCCCCCTTGGTAGTTTCTTTATTTTCTTTTTCCGAAATGAGGTTGCTCTGTTTCTTTCGTGTTCTCAGTTTTGTTAGCATATAACTTCGTGAAGGTTCAGATAATTCTTTTTTTTTTTTGGTTTTCTGGTGAAGTGAGTAGAACTCAAAGAATACTTTATACAATAACAATAACCTTTTAAAGAAAGACATTTTGGGCGTAGTTCCAAGTTTCTTTCCAGAATGTTTGAAACCGAGTCTTCCTTGTTTGTCTCTTCTCTTTAATCTACTTCAGTGGTTGTTATTTTTCATTTTTGTTATCTTTGCTAATCTAAAGGGGAGAACCTCAATTGTTTTCATTTTCATTCTTGTGGCGTAAGTAATTATGGAATGTTTCAGAGATACCTGGGAAAACTTGTATGAACTGACAAAGAGGAAAGTCAGCAGAACCAGTAGAACAGTTAATGTAATAAAGTTAGCATTGTTAAAAAAAATAGCTGTAAAAGACTTCAGAACTCTAATGCTGTAACCAGTAGGGGAATATATTTTGCTTGACATTGTATATTTGTTACCAGTTTTGTTTTGTTTTAATGAGGAGGGAGGTAGGTGAGGGGATGACCAAAAAAGAAAAGTGAGTCACTCCATTGGCTCCCTATTGCCTCCCAGGATCAAATACAAAATGCTCTGTTTGACATTCAAAGCCCTTCATAACCTACTTTCCCCCTACTTCCCTGTCCTTTCCAGTCATCTTATGCTTTACTTCCAGACAAGATCTCTTCAGTCTTGGCCTGGCTGTTCCCAGAACTGGACACTCAATCTCTTGGCTCCAGAGCCCCAGGCATTTTATCTGAACCTCCCTGGCTTCTTTTTAAGTCCCAACTAACATCTGATCTTTTACTGGAAATCCTCCCCAACCCCCTTTAATTCTAGTTCCTTCTCTCTGTTAATTATTTCCTATTTATTCTACATATGGCTTACTTTGTATGTATTTGTTTACATCTTGTCTCCTTCATTAGGTTGTAAGCTCCTTGAGGGCAGGGATTGTCTTGGCCTTTTTTTGGATTTAGAACACTGCCTGGCTAATAGCAGGCACTTAATAAGTGTTTATTGCTTAGAATAAAATATAGACAGGCAATACAGCTTTGAAAAGTATGTGTTGAATTTCTTATATATTTAAAGGAAGGAAGCCGTAGTAGATTCATGGTTTCATCTACAATTCTCTTTTTCAGTGTTACTGTGTATATGGAAATGCTTATTTAACTTTATAATAAAAAATAAAAGTAAGCAGTGAGGTAGACCTTATTTTCTAGGAGTTTGGCTGAGAAAGGAAGGAGAGATATAGGACAATAGCTTTAAGGGGTCAAGTAAAGAGTTTTCAAAGATACAGGATGGGGAGAGATTGAGGATTGAGAGATGGGGATAATTAGGGTTGGGGAAATCTGTTGGAGAAGGAAGTGGGTTGGATCATATAAAGGGGCTGGTGTGGGAAGGATGGCTGCTTTTTCAACAGAAACTAGAGTAAATGAGATTTTAGGGAGTGATGTGAAGAAAGGGAGAAGATGGAGCTGCTAGCATTAATATACGTGGTGATGTCTTCTATTGAGAGCATGGGGAAAGAGGATCATTTGGGAGGTTTCAGGAAAATCTGAAGGTTTAGTACAGGGTAGCAAGTTTAGGAAGAGAGAATCAATTTGAGAGGAGTAAAAGGAATGTCTTACTGCAGCAAGAGCCCATTTCATGTAAGTTTTTATAAGTCTTCTAATCAGGAAATAGTAAATAGCTATCTCTTCTCTCTCTCTCTCTCTCTCTCTCTCTCTCTCTCTCTCTCTCTCTCTCTCTCTCTCTCTCTCTCTCTCCCTTCCTCTCCCCGAAACTATCCAGAATTTTGTCCAACCAATATTTCATATAATTGAATTATTTCTTTTTTAATCTTACTATGGCAGTAGACATACTCAAGTCTGTTATGTTATCATTTAGGGAGTTTCTTCCAACAAACAAGTTTGCAACCACTTGGGACCTGTCTATCTTGAGGGATTCTGGCTTTTAGTTTCCTGAAAGTTTTTCACAGGCAGTCTGTCCAAGGTGCTGGAGCCCTGGCCAGGTACCAGAGGAGCACTCTTGGCTGTTCACCTCTTATCTCTTGCTCTTCCTGTGATCAGAACATCTTATGCTCCTGACATGTGAATTCTCAGTGACAGCCTTTACTCATTTTTTTCCAAGTTCCTTATAGATTATGCGTTGCAGCCTGTTTACAACCATTTCACCTCTCTCCATTGCCCTCTCACTGATGTATAACAATGCTGGGGAAATGTTAGCCTTGAGAAGGTGAAACTTTGCTTTCATAGAAAGTTTGTTGCTGTTTCCCAAAAGCCATCCAGCCCATTCTCCTCTGTTTGTGCAGCTGTATTGTCTAAGTTAATACATACTATTGGACAAGCTTTATAAGACACCGTGCATTCTAAATGCATATTGAAATCTGACCAATAGAAATTTTTCATCCACTTAGTTTTTCCTATGTGGATGGTCAGCCAAAACTCTTTTGAGTGATTAGAGATCTTCAGGAAGCTCTGCAGTGTCCTTGGCCTTGATGCGATCCGCAAAATTTGATCCCTTCCACAAATAGGAGTATGGGAAGACCTCACCATACACAGGAAGTCTCTGCTGACTTGAAGTCTGTGCTTGATTACCTCCGTCACAGTGATGAATGCCTTTGGTAAGCATATTTCTCTCCATTTTATTCCTCTCCTGATGTTTATTGTTTATTAAACAGGTCATTTAACAAGGTTATTTCTATTGTTACATCTTCTAAGGAATCCTGAATAATTTTGGTGAATGGATGGGAGAAACCTTGATGTAAAAGAGTCTGAAAGCAATGTTTTAATTCTACAGAATCAATTATTTGTTAATTAATAGACAATGGATGCAACAGGATCTAATATTGTCTATATCTTTTATTTACACATAAGGTAGTAAAGATGGGGTTCATGATTGATATCACTTTGAAACCTTTTGTGCTCCCTAATAATGCTCACATTGAGGATACCCTCAAATCTTGTATTGTTGTTGTTCAGTCGTTTCAGTCACATCTGACTCTTCATGACTCCATTTGGGGTTTGCTTGGTAAAGATATTGGAGTGGTTTTGCCATTTCCCTCTGCAGCTCATTTTACAGATGAGAAGACTGAGGCATATGGGGTTAAGTGACTTGCCCAGGGTCACACAACTAGTAAGTGTCTGAGGCCAAATTTGAACTTGATAAGATGAATCTTCTTGACACCAGGCCTGGCAACTCTATCCACATCCACCTAGCTGCCCCCAAATCTTGCGTAGATGCCTCTAAAGACTTTGTATGGTAGGGAGAGTTGGGCATAGTATGTTGATAGCTATTAACATTTGATTGGTCACCTCTTCCTGTATTTTTGCCATACCATTGGTAGATTCTCCTGATACTATCTATGTTGCTCCTTCATTGGCCTTTGTTGTTTCTTCAGTGCCATTTCTGTGTCCTTTGGTAGCAACTCGTGGACTGTGAAGTTAAGTGCAAGTGTTCTACTCTTTCCTTGAAATGGTTTGTGCAACTGTTCCATTCTTCTTCTGTTTGTAGTGCTTCTAATTTTTGTCTTTGAATGCCCTTTGAGGGGGATGACTTTGACTTAGTTTGTTATCTTGTCATGTTGTCTCTAAGCCAGTTTACTTCCCAGTGTTTATTTCTTCTTTATGAGTTGATACTGCTCATAAATGTCCATCATTCTTTTTTATATGCTTTTCCTAACAAGTTTGTTTTCTAATATGGTGATGCTTTTGGAAGTCATTTTTCTCCATTTGACTAGAAGTTAAAATACTTGCTAACTTAGGTGCTTTCTAAGCTCTTTTGCTCTCCTTGTGGCAATTCATTTATATTGTTTTAACTTCCTGATGAAATTATTATAATCAATATCATTTATCTTGCCTTTTTGCCGTTTTTATTTTCAACAATTTGATTCAATAATTCTGTGTTCATTTTTTTATTGTACATTATCTTATTTTGTTACTCTTTTTGTTTTTTTTTAAAACTAATTCTGTTCTTATCTCAGATAAGAGTGTGCTGATAGTTGATTCAGAAGTAACTGTCATCAATAATGTCTTTTCCTGTCTGTTTAAATGCCTATTTCACTCATCAGTGGAAATGACATTAAAGAAGACATTTACTGTAAGGAACTTGCAACCTTTCCATCTGACTTATAGCTGAAACCTTCTGTGTGTATTGTCTACTTTAGAACAGTCATACACTTTGGGGCAGAAATTGGGAAATAACATAATAACTAAAAATATAATAAAACCTAGATAACGTTACATTTTAAAACTAAGTCAGTATTATGACCTGCCAGGTTTTTATGCTTGATGATGGGCCTATTTTCTAATTGTATCCCCAGCACTTGACACTATGTATCGGTGCATGTGGCATAAAGTAAAAATGCTTTAAAAAAAACCACAACATTCTTTGTGTTGGGGCTTTCTGCTTAGCATGCTGCCTATCAATTCATTTTTTGAAGAAAGTATTCATGATAATGAGGTGTGAGCCTTCCATGTAATCTTTGACTATTTCTTTTTCCTGAACTTACTTTTCTACATATTTTTCCCATACCCATCTTTGTATTGAAGTAAACAAGTATCAGAGTTTATACTGTCAACTGGACCAAACTGGCCTCTAGTATGTGGATGGCTGGAGCCAAACAGAGCAGGCTAGAGACAGGTGAGTCAGGAATCAAAGAGAAGTTTAATGTTGAAGTGAGGGAAACAGCTTGCAAGCAAGGAGATAAATTGGACATATGTGCTGGGCCCAACTCAGGTGAGGGCATGCTACTGTAACAGTGTCCAGCTATGGACTTTAACTGCGTGCTTTGTTCTGTTTGTATCTATCTTGTCATTTTGTCTGTGTTTCTCAGAAGTGGTATTGGACACGGAACCAGGCCATTGGACTCTCCGAAACCAGTAGGAACAGACTAGGTGCCGGGTCATTGGACTCTGTGGTACAAGGGGGAACAATTAGGTGCCACTGGAGATTTATTTCTTCAGTCTGACCCCTCCTGTTCTGGTGAGTCCAGTGCCCTTGTCCCTGCTCCAGTACCTGAGCTCTGCCTTGGTCGAGCTCTTCAAAAAACTCCAGGGCCCTCGGGTGACCCGATTTACCTCAGATCACTCTGGTAAGGATATCCTTTCTTAAACTACACACCTCTGTTAATTGGTCCCTCTGCATGCCTCTGTGTTTTCAAACTGCACTCCTCTGTAAAATTGTAACTGCATGCCTCTAGTGTTTCTTAAACTGCATGGGTCTGTGGCTGAGTGCCTGTGTTAGAAACCTGTCTGTTTTCTGGTTAGGACTGTAACTGCACACTTTGTTAAAATTATCTGTGTCTGCTTGTATAATCCCAGAGTGAAGAAAAAAAAAATAGGTGAGAGGTTTGCATCTTATAGCCACCTCTAGTTAACCCTTCCTTGGTCAGAGACCCTCTCCCTCTTATTCTATTAACCCCTCTCAAATAAAGGTGTTGGCAAAAAGTATAGGAAAAATGTAGGTAAACTTGAATTATATCTGGTTACAGAAATTTATTAGGTCTGCAATCTTAGCAAATTATCTTATCTCTGTTTGCCCCAGTGTCCTGATCTAGTAAAGAGAAAAATAATAATGGTACCCACTTCTCAGGGTTGTTGTTGAGGATCAAAATAATATGATGATTGTAAGGAGCTTAACGCAGTGATTGGAATATGCTAGGCACTATATTATTATTATTTGTTTAATTGAATGTAATTGTTCTGTACCTGATAACTCTAAAGTGTTTTTAAAATGTCAGAGGTAATAAGATTAATGATTTTTGTATGGGATAATTTGGAAATGCAATTGGTGTCATCTGAAGCTTTATGTAATTGTATTTCTAAATTCTCTTATATTGTGAAATTTGAGAGACTGTTGAAACAGAAATGCTAGTAGACAAAACAGCTTTTTAATCTGGATCATCACCAACAACGACTATTGAGCAACTGCTACCAACAGGGAGATGCAGGAGCCTGGGAAGTGCCAATATCCCCCAGACCCCTGTTCCTGCTCAGCCCTCATAGCCATCAGCGGAGCAAGCAGCTCCTGTGGAGCAGGGCTAGCCATCCCACCAACTGCAATACCCAGGACAGGCAGCCTAGCCTCAATGAAGCTGCAAGGTGTTCTGAGGAAGAGGCAGTAGGCAGCATGTGCCAGTCAAGTCAAACCACCCTTCCCACTGTCACCAGACCTTGAGAGAGACATTCCAAGAGCCTTCGGAGCAGCTCATCATTCTGGGAAGCAACCTCTGTGGAGATGTATTCTGGCAAGTGCTCCTGCAAGTCCTACAGTCACACCTTTTGAAGACCCCAAAAAGTCCTTGCCACCCAAGCTCTTGGGACTGTCAGATACTTCAGTTTATTATCAGTGGAAATTACATTAAAGCATAGGCATTATCGTCTTGTGCTTTGGTGCTGCACCCTAAGGACATTGGGACCTTTATATCTGGCTTTCAGCTGAAACCTTTGATGTGTTATCTGTCAATTAGAATGTGAGCTCTCTGCGAACAGCAAATGTCTTCCTGTTTGTATCCCTACAGCTTATCACAGTGCTTTACATGTAGTGAACACTAAATAAATTAATTCATCTTTTCTCAGGAACTTATGTTGGTACATTAACTGTTATTATTTTTATGGTGGTCTTTTTTGCCCCTTAGATACTTATCATTTGTGCTGCCTGATGTGATGACCAGATGTCCCATGAAATAATGTTTCTTGTAACTTCCAGGCATATGATGAAACCAACTTCATCAGCTCTTTCTTTGCCTCTCCAAAAAGTACCTGTGAGCCATCATTGCATTTAGTTACAGCTTTCTTCTGTCTTCTGGTCAGTCACTAGCATTTAAAAAGTGCCTGTGAGGTACCAGGCATTGTGTTAAGGTTTGGTTTCTTTTATAGCCAGATCAACCTTGATAGGTTTAAGCTACTCACCAGTATGTCCACTAGTTGGTTATGGGATAGCATTACATTTAAGATGCCGGTAGTCATGATGACATTTCTTTTCTTTTTTTTTTTGGCTTTTTTTTAGGCAATTGGGGTTAAGTGACTTGCCCAGGGTCACACAGCTAGTTAAGTGTCAAGTGTTTGGTCTGAGGCCGGATTTGAACTCAAGTCCTCCTGACTTCAAGGCCAGTGCTCTATCCTCTGCGCCACCTAGCTGCCCCTCATGGTGACATTTCTTGATGGTCCAAAAAAAATTGTGAACCTTAATACCCCCTTGCCCATGTTCTACTATTAGGTTACTATCACTGCATACATTTGGCATAGTGTCATTTTAAATGTTTCTTTGTTACATGGGTTACCATCTGCATGCCCCCACCCACATGTCTCACCTGGTAGCCTGCCTACTAATGATGTACATCTCCATAATAAGCTAGGTTGGGCCTCAGCAAACCAACTCAATTTGTTAATGGGACCACTCTCAAAGACTTCATAACGTGGTACAAGCTGCCAGTGCTTTTGCTCCATCCCTTTTAGGGGGTCACCTCTACAGTAAAATGAGGAAAAAGAGATGGATATGAACCATTACCAATTAACAAAGAGATTTTCATTTTTTACTGTTGCTCATATGTTTTGTTCATCTAGAAATTTCAGAATGTATCTTTTTCCTTTTTTATATTACTACTGGTTAAGGTGCCACTGACGAATTTGAAGCAATTTTAACTTGTTTCTTTTGAAATAAGTCTAGTATCATTATGGTATTATATACTCCTTAGATTAAATTCAGGGGGGAAAAACACAACCCAATACAGGTTTGTAATTGTAAACTGTAAAAACAGCAGCTGTTTAATATAGTCCTTCATTTTCTTAGCTAGAACGTTGGAGTTTCTTGTGTAGTAGAGTGACATGATCAGAACTATGTTTTAGGAAGATGTCTCAGGCAACAGTGTTAGGATGGATTGTAGAAGGGAGAGATGTGATGCAAGGTTGGTGATGCTTTTGGAAATCATCTCTTGTTTGAGGCAAGGAAAAGAAGAAGTAGTAGTAGTCCAGTAGTTATAGTAGTAGTAGTAGTAGTAGTAGTAGTAGTAGTAGTAGTAGTAGTAGTAGTCGTCATGATGATGACCTGAATGGGGGTGGTCATTGTGTGGTTGGAAAAGAGGCATTGAAGTAGAAATGACAAGGTTTGGTAACTGCTGTGCTCCATGGAGTGAGGCAAAATGAGGAATCCAGAATAATATCAGGGTTGCAAACCCTGGTAACTAGAAGGATGGGGGTGAACTTGACAGTATGAAAGACAGTTTTCTTAGGTGACTTTTTCCACCTACATTGCTCCCAGATAATGTACATAACATCACGTTTTAACTGCATTGGTCCTGGCATCAATGCAATTTTTGTTTTGCTTTTGTGTTTTTATTTTTAAGAAAAAATTCCACATAGATTTAGAAATATAGACTTCTTTCAGGCTGTGTGATCTTGGCAAAGTCACTTAATCTCCCTGGGATTAAGTTTCCTCAATTTGTTAAAATGAATTGAGCTCGGTGATTCTTTGACGTCCATTAGTGTTGTAAAACTTGACAATAGAAGAATTTGGTCTCAAAGTTTTCATTTCTTTCTGTCTTCTTCAAGCATTTATGCCATACTCCTAATTTAGTAGATTAACCCTATAGAGAAGAGCCATTTTTACTTTATTTCATTCCCATCTACTCCTCAGAAGATAATTCAGTTTTGAGTCAACTCTAAAGTGAGTAGATTTTAAGCATACTCAGAAGTGAACCTAGAAGTTTCTTTCTGATATATTGTTACTTCAGACAGTGTTTTTATCCAGTGGTTCTTCTACTTGGTTTGGTCAAGCTTTAAAAGGACAGCGTTAGATTTTGTGTCTGTATCTCTACCCTGCTTTTAAACACGTAGGCACTGATGTAATTTCCCTTCTGTGTTCCCTTGTGGCACCTGAGCAGCCTGTATAATGAAGATAGAAACTTACTTCGAATTAGAGAGAAGGAGAGACGCAACCAGGAGGTTCACCAAGAGAAAAAGTCCTTCCCTGTGAATGCACCTCTCTTTGGAGAGCCCTACAAGGTACTTAATGTGTACAAGGGTATAAATGCTTGTCAAGCTATGTGCTGAAAAGAATTTAGTGCAATTCCGTTTGTACAGTGGTCATAATTGTTGAATTGGAAAAAAAAATCTAAATTGTAATGGCATGTGGATTAAGTTTAAAGAATTAAGAAAAACATGCATACCATATGACTAAAATTCCAGAAGTCATGGAACTGGGAATGGTCATTCCCTGAGCTTTGGCCTGGAAGGTAGTGTAATTTCCCTTTTTTTTTTTATTATTTCCCTTTCATTTTTACTTCCCCACACAGAGAGCCATACCTTGTAAGAAACAACAAATAAGAAAGATAAAGGGCTAAAAAGATAATTCAGCAAAATTACCCAACAGATCAACCAAGTCTTATAGTATGTGCCATGTGTAGGGTCTCCCTCCTCTGCAAAGAAGTACTTGTCTCTTCAGGGCCAAGCTTGGTCATTATCATTACACAATATACAGGGTTTTTTGGTTGATCTCTTTCTATTGTGTTTATTGTTTGCTTTGTTCTGCTTACGTCTGAAATTTCTCCATGCATCTCCAAATTCCTTAAATATTGTTTCTAACAGCAATACATTTCCATTACGTTGATGTACCTACCATAGTTACTTTAGCCATCTCCCAATCAAGATAGAGCTCTTTTTTATTCCATTTCTTTGCTATCACAAAAAAGTGCTGTTATTCAGTGAGATTTCTGGGTCAAGGAGTTTTTAATTGTGACACTTTTCTATTTAATTTTTTTTTCAGACTAGCAAAGGAGATGAGTTGTCCAGTAGGATTCAGAATACATTGGGTAATTATGAAGAAGTCAAGGAGCTGATCAGTACCAAAAACCAGAATCTCTTTGGTATACCTGAAGAAAGTAGCATCCCTTTAACCCCGCAAGGAAAATCTAGATATTTATTCTGTCCTGAGAAGACTAATAGTGTCCCACAGTTACCATTTTTCAATAGTGTCCATCACCAAGTTATTAATACTACTGCCTCTGGGCCTTCTATTTACATCCCTTCCCACTGTCCAAAAGCAGCTCAGTCAAGAATGGAACCAGCCTTGAGCTTACACGTCAAAAGTGATGGTATGTCCGGCATTCAGCACCAAGGGAAGTACTACAGTGGTCAGGAACGCCATCATAGGAGTCAGAACAAGAAAGATGAGTGCCAGCCTGAAGGAACCCCTTGTACGGAGCTTTCAGACTCAGCGCTAGAGATGGGAGGTTCTCTCTTGTCATCTGCATTGTCTTCCTCAGTTGCACCATTGGCATCTCGACATTCCAACCAGCCAGCTGGGTCCAGGATGCTGGGAAGCAGCAAGGGTAGTAGTAAGGGCTGTGCCCAGGCTAACTCTCCCGTGCACCTAGCGCTAGAGTCCAAAGAGGAAGAGACACTGCCCTACGGTTTGGCTCAAGTCACTGGCTTAGGCATACCAACTTCCCAGCCTCCCCCTCAAACCTTTCCCCCTCCCTCCCTGCCCTCAAAAACCACAGCCATGCAGCAGAAGCCTACGGCGTATGTTCGGCCCATGGATGGTCAGGATCAGGCAGCAAGTGAGTCACCTGAGCTGAAACCATTGCCTGAGGAGGACCATGGACATTCCTATGAGAAAATGCCAGGTTTTAAAGTGACTGCCAAAGCCAAACTCTCTAAGCTGAAAATGCCTCCGGAGTCTACGGAGGTAAGTGGAATTCACTGGGTCCTGGGGACTGTTCAAAGCGTGGGGTATGCATTTAGGGTTGTACCTGGCGTGTTGTCATGGTGTTGTTGTCAGAGTAGGGAAACACTGATAATAGAAAAGAATTTTATAGAATGGTTTTGTGCTTACGAGCCTGATTTGAGGGATGGAGGAGAGTGGTATATATGAGGTCTGGGACATAAAAGAGGAAGAACATCAGGGCAAAAAGCCTTTAGAGAGTTTATCAATATTTGGTTTTTGAAATTTGGAATAAATGCAAACCTAAAAAAACAAAGCAAAAACAGGCTAGTTCTTTAATTTTCCAGATGAGGAAACTGAAGCCCAGAGAGGTTAAAAGGTTAAGTTCAGCTTCACACAGCTATTATTAAGTGACAGGGCAGTATTTTGATTCCAACACACTATCTCTCCATTGTCTTCTGTTGACTCTTCTCAGTTACCATTTCTATTATGTCTTATCTAGCAGAAAAGATCTGTCTGTTGGGAGTTGGTCTCATTTGAAAATTAGTCATAAATACAAGGCACAGTCTGATTCAGTTTGTGGGTCAAAAGGTAACCTGTAGAACTAAAGAAAATTGTTTTGTCCCTTTTAAGAATGTCATGAAAAAATTATTTTTGAGGGAAGAGAATAAGCTATTTTATTCTACTTGCTTTAATGTTTCTTTTCTTCTAATTCCAACCTCTTGTTACACTTTCCAGAGTTGGAAGGTAGTATTTTTTTTTTGCTTATTTTGGAAATCTCTCACCAGTTTTACTCTCCCTCTTAAATGGTACCGCTCTTTGCTTATATTTCTCCATCAAGTATAATGTATTTTTACAGTATGCTCCAGTAACTTGTGTATGTGTGTTTTTATGTGTGTCCTTTGTATGATTCACATGGCATTGAGATTTATGTGATGCCCCTTCCACCCACTCTTTCCTCTTTGTGTCATGTTCATCTTTTGTGAGGAAGTGAGTTCCTTCTGTTTCCTCTTCCTTTCTTGCATACTATATTTTATTTTTCCCTTTTTCTTTTCTTAAAACCATCAAAACAAAACAAAACCAAAAAATGGTCTCCAACCCTCCCCTGTCTTGTTTAGCTGCATCTGTGACCTTTGCAGAAATTAGGACACTGAAGATATGCTCTGTTCTCATCCCTCCATTTGAATGTTAGCACTTGCTCATTTGTGGTCTCTTTTATAAGCCAGATGTACATATTTTTCTAGTGTTCTTTGGACCTCCTATATTTGCAGCAGATCAGTCAGTAAGGATTTATTAAAGCCTTTGGTGTGGTAGTCACTAAGCTGAATCCTGGAGTATCCAAAGAAAGGTAAAGTCTCTTTTCCCAAGGAGCCCCTGGTCTAATGGGGGAGAGAACATGCAAACAACTATATACAAGCAAGCTACATACAGGATAAATTGGAAATGAAATCAATTGAGAGAATGCATTGGATTGGGAAGGGCTTCTTGTAGAAGATTAGGCTTTTAGCTGGGGCTTGAAGGAAGCCAGGAAAGCCAAAAGATAGACATAAGGAGAGAGAGCATTCCAGACATGAAAGACAGCCAGAGGAAATCACCTGGAGTCAGGAGATGAAATGCCTTGTTTGAAGAAACGGAAAGAGGCCAGTTTTACTGGATCAAAGAGTCGGTGGGAGGTGGGAGTAGTTAGATGTATCTCTCAGCTTCTCAGCTGTTTCCTCCCCTACTCTTAGATGATGCTGGTGAGGGCCTGAAAAAATGGCTAAGACTCAGTTCTGCAGTCTTCATGAATTCCTAGGGGTTAGCTCTACCTGGCAGCTTGATTTAAGATTTTAACCTTGACTCCTTCTCCTTGGGAGCCCTGAATATAGAATTAGATCTGTCCTGTGCTGCGATATCAATGGGCTTCTTTGGGGAATAAATCCAGTTATGGAGTCTCTATGGAAATTTTAGTCACTTTATTTGCAGAATTCTAAATTCATGGACTAAGTCAAAGATGTACCTGATGATGGAAAACGTTGCATGAAGTTTAGCAGATACAATAATTTATGCCATTAAATAATTATGGGTTTGGAAAATACACTGTAAACCCAGGGGTGGGAAACCTGAGCCTAACAACCCCCAACCAGATGTTATTGATTACACTGGTATCAGGCTTCGTGCAAGATCCCAGGTGCTGGAGAAACAGGGGGGAAAAAGAGTATCTGGGTAACTTTATGGAGAGATTGGCCTTTACTGTGCTAGGTTCTGGATAAGAGCATGTGATTTGGCCGAGGTGTTACCAAATATTTAGTCCACAGTCTTCCCTAAAGAAGTCATTCCTACACACACACACACCCCTCACCCCCCCACCCCTTTTAACTAATTATTCATCTCTTACGGTAAAAAGGTCTGTGTGTGCGTGTGTATTTGTAAAAGGCAAAGTGATGTCATTTAATATTTTGACTGACATGAAGAAATTAAAGTAGTGGGAAAAACAAGGAAGGTTCTTCCCCCCTTCCCCAACCCTGGGTCCCTTCCTGAAGAATTAAATTGTCACACTGTAGGGATGAGTTGTTATTTGAGAAGAGAGTAGGAGTGATAGGGATAAAAGCTGACTTATGGTGGAATTTCTAAAAAGAAGTTGGAAGGAGCATTTGTTTTCCTTTTATATGCTTGTTATAAATCAAGTTGGAGAGAAAAAAGTCTTTCCTGTATTTCTGAATGTGTATATAGTTGGGTTTTGTAATCTTCCCCCACACCCTCTTAATTCTTTTCTTCCACTATGAAAGAGCAACTTATTTTTTAAAATCTTGAACATACCCTTGTTTTCCTGGGATTAAAGTTTCTTGGAGTCTTGGAGTCTGAAGATAGGTACAGGGGTGGGGGACCTGCGGCCTCAAAGCCACATGTGGCCCTCTGGATCCTCATGTGCCGCCCTTTGACTGAATCCATGTGTGTAAAGTTTGGAATCAGTTGAAGGACTGCACTTGAGGACCTAGAGGGCCACATGTGGCTTTGAGGCCGCAGGTCCCCCACCCCTGGGTTTAGAGTGTGTTCTCTAAAACCATAATTATTTAATGGCATAAATTATTTTACCTGCTTAAACTTCATGTAATGGTTTTCTGTCATTAAGCACATTTTTTGCTTAGTCCATGAATTTAGAATTCTGCAAATAAAAGTGACTAAAATTTCCATAGAGACTCCATAACTAGATTTATTCCCTCCAAAAGCCCACAGATATGAAAAAAGGTCCCATATACTCTGAAATATTGTAGCAGCACTTTTTGTAATAGTTTTGTAAGAACTGGGAAAAAAGTAGATGCCCATCAAGTAGGGAATAACAAAAAAAACTATAATGGAATATTACTGAGCTGTAAGAAATGTATGTGATGATATAGAGAAGCGTGGAAAGATCTCTATGAACTGATCGGAGAGAGTTGAAGTGAGCAGAGCCAAGAAAACAATGTATACAGTAACTACAACAATGTAAATGGAAAGAATAACAAGGCACTAACAAATTGAAAGTAAATGTAACAAAATTCTAAAGGTCAAATAGAAGTCACTCCCAACTTACCCCTTTGTGGAGGTGGAAGGTCCACAGGTGTTACACATTGCACATGTTTTCACACTTTCTCAATGTATTGATCCATTGTGCTGACTTTTTTTTTCTCTTAAAGATACTATTTGTCAAATGGGATGGCTCTTAGGGAGGTGGAAAGGAGGGGTGAAGATACCATAGGATACATAGTGATGTAAGAAACAGGAAAAACAATTAAAATTTTTCAAAATAAAAAGGCAAGATTGTCTAAAGGTAAGTTGGTCAAGCTGGAAGATGTCATTTTTTTAATACTTTGAAGGACCAAGTGTGTCAGTTGACATAAAAATATGATTTTTACTTTGAAATAAAAATTTTCACCCCACTATTACTATTTTCTTTCCATTGTTGATAAAAAAAATGCATTAATTCAAATGATGCAGTTTGGTTCTTTGTGGTTTTCTTAAATTCCCTTCCTTCCAGTATTAGCAAGTGATTCCCAGCTCTTAAAGGATTGAAGTCCCAGCAAAAAGAAAAAACTTTCCTTCTGGGAGAGGTCAGGATAACTATCTGATTCGAATTTTTCCATCAGGTTTCAATTGAAATATGTAGTCATGAAATAAAAAACGAAAGACAAACATCAACTTAAGGGTTACTTAAAGGTCACTCAGATGAAGCTGGGTTTTAGCTTCATTTAACTGTACATTATCTTCCAGAAGAGAGTATACATGCAATTTGTGGGGGAAAGGGTAAGAAGGAAGGTAACTCTGTACCCTGTGCTCAGCAAAAAGCATAGTACAGTTTAAAAACTTGAGCAGCTAAGCCGGTTTCCACAACCATGACTACTTAATACTACAACAAAAACTGTTTATTTGAGGGCAGGGATATTTGCTTTTCTCATTGTAGACCAAGAAGTGTCAGATATAGAACTTTAAAAAAAAAATCTTGTGTGGTTGTTCAGTTGTATCTGACTCTTTTGTGACCCCATTTAAGGTTTTCTTGGCAAAGATACTGGATTGGGTTGCCATTTCCTTCTCCAGCTTATTTTATAGTTGAGGAACTGAGACAAACAAGGTTATGTGACTTGCCCAGGGTCACACAGCTAGTATCTGGAGGCCAGACTGGAACTCAGCAAGATAAGTTTTCCTTGCTCCAGGCCTGGTGCTCTATCCAGTGGGCCACCTAGCTGCCCATTTAAAATCATGTGCAATGTATAAAATCAGTGTAGGTCCTGAGGATGCAAAGAACAAAGGACAGACTGGTTTTTAAGCTTAAAATCTAATTAGGTAGAGTCAGGAAGTCCTGAGTTCAAATCTGGCCTCAGACACTTGACGGTAGCTGTGTGACCCTGGGCAAGTCGCTTAACCCCATTGCCTAGGTCCCCTCTTCCCAAAAATCTAATTAGGGATAGTTCATATACAAAATACCAAGAAGAGATTAAGACAAATGTCAAGGAATCAGGGGATATCTTGGAGAAAACTGTTAGCTGACTTGTATTTTAATGCTTAGAATATTTCTGTAAGGTAGATACTGGGAAGGAAAAAAAATAATCCAGTGCATAGGAGAGTATGAGCAAAGAGAAGGAGATGGTAGAAAATGGCCAGAAATAGAGAAAGGAAATAAAGTGCTCGGGATGAAACAGACTACAAAACAGAGAACAGTGTCAAGTAAAGCTAGAAAGGTTGGAGAGAAAAGGGTGGGCACTCTGTACTTTTTCTGCAGTACCCCAGGTCCGAGTAAAACTACTGTTTGGGTATTAAATTTTGAGAGACTTGTGGGCTCTCTATAGGACACCAGCTTGAAATGTCTTTTTTTCTTCACTTTTCTCCCCAGTCCCAGCTTCCTATTACTTTCCTGTTCCTATATTCCTCTTCCTGCAAGCTCCTTGACAGCAGACACTTGTTTTTTCTGCTTTGGTTCATATTCCCAAGGCTTAGCTCAGGACTTGGCACATACTAAATGTTTAATAAATACTTGTAGTTTTTGTTGTTTCATACTTTGTGTTTTTTCTCCGTCTGGCCACGTAACTAGTGCTTAATAAATACGTATTGATTATTTGATATCTTCTAATGAAGAGATAGCATATACATGTGCAAGGTGTACCAAAAGTCTTAGTGTGTTTAACACTATGATAACTTACATCCTGTCGGTAAGTGTGTACAAAATGCCTGGAAGGGAAGGGTGGCAGATGAGAGGATCGATAAAGTCCTTCTGTACAACATGGTTCTGGATCTGAGTTCTGAAGCAAACCAAGGATCCCGAGAAGTAGTATTGAGTGGGGGAGGGCACTTTACAGACACAGGAGCCAGACAACCAGTGGAAAGGATGGAGTGTTGTGTGAGGAAGAGCAAGATGACCATTCTAAACTGGATATGTTCTAGCATCTGAAACTCCACATATCAAAAACAGGGTAAAATAGAGTGTGGGTGGTATAGAGGAAATAGCACTGAACTTGGGGTCAGAAGATCTGTATTTAAGTCTGATTCTACCACTTAAGTAGCTGTATGATGCTAAGTTTATCCCTCAGTCTCTATTGCTTCTTTTATAGAATGGAAATGGTAATACTTGAAGTGTATAAATATACCTTATGGGGTTGTTGTTAAGGCAGTAAAGAGTTTAAACCTACTATGTGCCAGGCCGTGTACTAAGTGCTAGGAATATGAAGAAAAGCAAAATGTAGTCCCTGACCTCAAGGAGCTTACAATTTAATGGGGGGAACACAAAATAGAAAAGGAAGCAAAAAATTGGAAAGGGGTGGGAAAGAAGGTGCCAATCTGTGGAGAAGTCCAGAGCCAGGTGAGAAATTAAGACATGGCTGACCTAGGCTCCTTCCATAAGTAGAGATTCTGGGAGGAGAGATCTTGGGCCCCACGGTCCAAGGTACTGGATGAAGGGTAAGTTTTTTCAGGATAAAAGAGACATGGGCTTGTTTGTAGGCAGTAGGAAATGAACCAGTAGAGGGGGAGAGATTGGAAATGAGTGAAAGAGTGGGGATAACAGAGAGGGCAGTCTATTGAAGGGGACAGAATAGAATGGGATTGCATGGATAAATAGAGCAATTAGCCATGATGAGGAATAAGGCCACTTCATCGTATGAAGGAGGAGAGAGTGGCAGGAGGCACCTCAGTGATGGGTGATGAGGAAGAAGGGAGAAGAGGGAGTTCAAGGTGAATGGACAGCACTTTTTTTTCCTGTAAAATATGAGGCCAAGTTCTCTCCTGAAAGAGTGGGGAGGTGGAGCCGTGAGAGGTTTGAGGAGGTATAAAAAGGTTCGGAAGAGCCACTGTGGGGAGGGGTAGAGTGAGTTGATAAGGGAGGTATAGTAGGATTGCCTAGCAGCAGTGAGGACCCAGTTGAGGTTATTATATAACATAAATTTATAGTGGACCTAGTCAGAATGGTTCTATGATTTTTGCCGCCATCATTGAGTAGCATGAGTGTAGGCATGAAGGTGAGGAATGGTGAGAGTGATGCAAGACAGGATTGTCTGGTCATAATCAGTGATAAAAGTGGAGTAGGGATTCCAGAGAGAAGTATAAAGTTAAATATAGAGTTAAATTGGTTCACCAAGGGGTCAAGATGGGGAGAAGAGGAGAGAGTGACTAGTGTTAGAGAGATGGCCTAGGAAAGAGGATGAGGAGTAGCGTTATGCATGAGAAAGCAGAGGGGAAAGGTGAAAAGCCAACAGATTATTATTAGATAAGGAGATTTAAGAATTCCTGAACATGGAGGGTGAATGTTTGTGAGTGACAGAATGAAGGGTATGACCTTTGTATGTAGCTAAGGTAGGGTGGAAGAATAGCTCATGGGAAGCAGTAGGTTAAGGAAATGAGTGATTAGAGTACTTGAGGGAGAATTAACGTATATGTTCAAGTTCTCTGGTATGAAGATATAGGGAGGAGAGAAAAATTGTAAGTTGGTATTGAACTAATTGAGGAAGGATGAGGGAGTGATTTGGGGATCTGTAGTTGACAGCTACCAGCTCTTCCTGATTCCAAGTTCAACACAGAGTGTTGCACCACCTAGCTGCCATATTTGTCAATTTGATGTTTGTGAGATGGAATCTCATGAGTTTAGTTATTTTGCATTTCTCTTATTAATCACTTGTCCTCCTCTATTCTGTGTTTCATTAAAAGCACTTCCCCGCCGGCAGTTGTTAAAGACGTCTTTCTTGCTTCTCAAATTTGTTTATACTGTGACCTTTTTGTTCCTGTGACATGCTTATTATAGCACATCTGGTGGGTGATGCTAAAAAAAAAAAAGGCCTAATTTCTCCTAGAGAGCTTTCTACTTTTCCCAGCAGTTTTTGTCAAAAATAGTTGTGCCCCACTAGCTTGTGCCTCTGGGTTTATCAAACATTATACAGCAATTCTTAACTACTTCTGAGTCTCTTTTACTTAATCTGTTCCCATGATCAACTTTTCTGGTTTTTTTGCTGGTACCAAATACTTCTGATGATTGCTGCTTTGTAGTGTATTTTGGGATCTTGTAAAAAGCAAAAGGATTTAT
Source organism: Phascolarctos cinereus (assembly GCF_003287225.1). NCBI lineage: Eukaryota > Metazoa > Chordata > Mammalia > Diprotodontia > Phascolarctidae > Phascolarctos > Phascolarctos cinereus. The sequence continues at coordinate 28,566,130 of NW_027556402.1, forward strand.
TTCTCATCACTACATGCAATTTTTACAGAAGGTGACCAGGTATAAAAGTGCCTTTCCTTCCCAGTGTTTCTTATTATTTCCCTTGAGAATCTTGACCTCCCCCCTCCCATTTTTGACATCAATTTTTAAAATAATATTTTCTAGTTATATTAAAAATTCTTCTGTAATTTGATATGACACCAAATATGCAAATTAATTTCATAGGATCACAGATTTAGAATAGAGGCTATCAAGGTCAATGCTCTCATTTTACAGAGGAGGAAACTGATTCTGAGCCATTCCCCTACACCTCTGATTTACATATTATTGTAATTTTACTACATTGTTATGACCTAACCATGAGTAATTAATTCCTTCCCAGATATTTAAGCCTTGCTTTATTTATGTAAAAAGTATTCTTTTTCATTTTCCGCTGTAGATAATTTCAAAGGATTTTTTAAATTGAATTCAAGAATATTATTTTGGGGGTTAATAGATTTTTAAGAAACTTCTTCATGTAACTTTTGCCCTGTAGCTCTTTACAAGTGACCTTCTGAAGTTTTGGGATATGAATGTATTAATAACAGACTTAATACCCTATAAGTAAATTGTTTAACTTTCCTTTAATTCATCTGTAGCAATTGTACTTAACCGTGCACATTTCCTTATATGTAATAATGAATTTTTTTACACAATTCATAATGTTATTAAACTTAGATTTTAATTTCTGACAGTGCAGGTATAAACATATAAAAAAACAGAAACAACTTGTTAGTTGAGATTTAATAGGAGCTCCCCAGTGGTGGTTTGAATAATTTTTGTGTTTGGTTTGGTTTCCCTTTGCTTCACTCTGGGAATGTGACGTTCTGTTATGGTCAGAACATATAGGTAGCAGGGGTCATTTGTTGATGGCCGTTTGGGGCAGTAGACCTTCCTTCCAAAAGGCCACACGTTTTGTATGTTTTCAAACTTTACCAACATGGTGCTTGTACAAATCAAAACTGCCTAAGGGACAGATGTTGCCAATTTCACATGTACAGAGGGAAGGCAAATATTGCTAAGCAACCATGTACTTGAGAGAGCATTTTTAGGAGCGGAGCCAGGGGAACTAGTCATGCCTGGGAGCACTTTCTGCTTCTCATGGCTCAGTGGGAGAGAAGAGATGAAAAGTTATTTCCTATCAGGGCTTCCACGCCAGCAGCGAGCACAAAAGATATTCACCCATTGACACTGATCAGGGCTGACAAGGGAATGTATGAAAACAGGGGCTCTCTATTGCCATGTAGGAAGGCAATAAGACATGTTCACGGAGGTAAGTGCGCCCTGTTGTGCGGCCGTGCTACGTGATCACTGTTGAGCTGTGCCCTCAGGACCAACTTGGTATCTAGTTTAGGGTAGTTAACATAGAGCATAAAACAAGATAGAATGGGAAAAATGCCTTAAAATAACAAATGCTTTCCCTCTTCCACCCTCCTTCTCCTTCCCTTCTCTGATTCCTGCCCTTCCTCTTTCCTCCTTTTCTCCCAATTTGTCTTTTCTGTTTGGAGATGGCATCTGAAGAAGAGGTTTAGAATCATTTCTGTACCAGGCACAGAACAAAAGAGCTTCTAAAGATGTAAGAATTAATGTCAAAATATCACCTGTTCCTCCCATATTCCCTCCCTTGCATATATCTGATAGGTAATTGACAGGTGGCATGGCTATTTCTTTTTTGGGCTGCCATTAGAGACTTAAAAAAAAAGTCTTGGAGTCTCACCTCTTGAGATTTTCGAGGATGTTATTTTTATTGGGGATGAGGAGTGGCTGTAGATATAATTGTTTTTTAAGTCTGTTTAGGAAATTGATTTTTTTTATCAGCATATTTTAAGATCACTTAAAAACATAGGCTTTAATAATATTTAGCAAATATTGATTATTAAAGAAAAATGTAAGTTGGAGAGATTTCTTCATTCAGAAAACTGGGATTGCCTCGTCTGGATCAGGACAGGAAAAGTTAAGTGGTAGTGGCCTGTATTTATCAGTGTGTGCAGGTTTTTCCTGGCCTTTGTTTTTCCCCCCGGCACTTAACTTCAAAGGAGGTTGTGTATGGAGATTGAAAAGACCTCTTTTTCTAGAGGTCTTTAAAAGAGCAGATTTCCACCCTTTGGAAGATTTCCATGTGGTCCTGATTGAAAATTGCATTCATGATTGCTGAAGATATCTTCTAGCCTTATAATTTTAGCGTTCCTAGTACTAAGTTGTACAGTATAATTTATAATTCTGTAATGTATAATTTATTTTGATAACATTAATTAGCCCTTGTTAATTAGCCATTTTTAGCGGTCTGAATTTTTAGCTTTATGATTAGTGGATGTGTTTATGGGTAAATGTGGTTTCTTAAAAATTGCTATACTAGATCCTTCTTCCCCCTAGAAAGCAATGAGAAATTGCCCAACTTTCTTCCTAAAGCTAAAAATAAATAAAAATCAGTCAATAAAAAGGCACTTATTAAGTACTTACTATATGCCAGGCACTGTGTTAGGTTCTAGGGATACAGGGAGTAGAGAAAAGGTTTAAAAGAAGTGTAACTAGATATGTTTCTGCTCAGTTTGAGACATGCACAAAGTACAGTGTCTTATGGTTATTATGCCATAATTGACTTTGTGATGTGAATTTACTTTATGCATTTTTTGTCTTTTGGTAGGAAGTCCACAAGTTGAGTGAATTTAGGAAATTATTTTTTCCTCAGTTCAGAGACATTGAAGAGTCTTTCAGTGAATTAAAGACCATGCAGTTGATATGATTACCAGGGATAATTAAGTTCTGGGAACATCAGGTGGAACAGAGGTTTTTGTTAAGAAAAATAACTATTTGTTGGATATTGAGAAGCCTTTTAAAATTTTGTCTGATTAAGATAGTAAAATGTAGTATTTGCTTATGTCAGGTGAATTTTTACCTGAAGCCACCTGATGCTAATGGCCATTTACAATGAAAATACCACACTGCTTCCTTTTTGTAGGGCATCTGGATGCATTTCCATTAAAGAATTGAATTTTTATAAGCTTAAAATTTTTTTTTTCATCCCCGCACTGTCAGAGAGAAGCTTCAAACCAGCACTGTGGCAAGTCTCTGAAAGGCTTTTCCCCTGGGTCACATCCAGGTGTATTAAGTAGGCAGGAGGGACACAGGTGCATTTGTATCTCACATATAATTGGAATTTCCTTTGCGGGGGGGGGGGGGGAGGGCAGGCGATTGGTTTTATTTAATATTTTTTCTCTCTACTTCTAAAGTGGTGACAGTACCTGCTCCTGTCACTTAAAGGTAACATAAAATGTCAGACAACATTTAGAACTTTTCAGAGGAAAGGTCCTCAATGAAGCATAGTAATATTAACATAGTAATTAACGGAAGCTTAACAAAATCTTTTTCTAGATTGCAAATTTATAGATAAACCCTGTTGTTTAGGAAAAACTGGTAAATGATTTTGCATATTTGTTAAGTGATTTCGTTAGGTCTGAGTGTGGTGCCTGGCACATAGTAGGGCCTTAATAAATTTGATAGATTCTAACCCTGGGGCAGATTGTTTATGGAACCAATTTAGCTAACATCATAATTCCCATGTATGTAAAGATCAGTTTTACCTTTTGAGGGTAAGATGCTAGTCTCATAAAGACAGTGTAGCAAAATTTTAAAGCCATTACCATATCCCAGTGATCTTGTTATTTATGGTAGTAAGGGGGTAGATGTTACATGTATACACTTCTGGAGTATATTGCATCTTTACTTTGCTGTGATAAATGACATTATCCCTGCTAACTAAAGCTACTCAAAATTTGCCCTTTCATAGAATATGTTTTAGGATTTCTATCAAGATGTCATTTTTAACACCAGCAAAATGTGGAGTTAGATGAATTAGAAGACAATGGACAGGGTGGAGCCATATTTATTTATCATCTATCATCTGTGTTTGTTATAGTATCAGTAAACCCTAGGGCATTTCCTGAGCTGCCAAATCATTTCCCCAGGGTATTATGTACTTCTAGCCTACTGTTTTGTGTTTTTTTTTTTTTAATCAATGCTAGGAGACAACACTGCAGGAGCAGACTGCTCTGGGATTACCATTGGAATAAGGTCATTTCTATCTTTTCAGACAAAGAGCGGATTAAATGGTTTACTTCATACTTAGGACTGTAGCTTCCTTCTCCAGAAAATAGTTGATGACTTCTGTCTGGGGCTTGTTTTGTTCTTGGTTTATATTAGCTTCAGAAAAATGTGCTGGGCACCACAGGGAAGATAGAGTTAGAGAGAGTGTCTTTTGGACTCTGCACTTGGCAGTTGAATTGGACAGATAACACATGTACACAAAGAAGGAATAGTAATTACATTTAATATATTTATCTCAGTCCTGTTGGGCTTGAAAAACAAATGTCCGTGTGACTTGGGCAAGAGAACTCACAAACTAGTCCTTTTTTAGTTCTCTTATTTGTGTAGGTTTTTTAGGGAAAATAAGATCAAACTGCAGTATAAAACTCCCCCTACAGTGGTATTTTATTTCGAATCTAGATTATTGTGAAATTATCTTTACAGAGTTCCTAACTCACTCTGTAAGAAGAAAAAGTAAGCTTCTCTCCATGGAATTATACAGTATTTTTCTTTGACCATAGACTAGGGGATAGGGCTGGGATAATAGGGAAAAGTGAAGAGGAAGTTAGAAGAAATCTATTGGAGATATGTGTATATATATGTGTGTGTGTGTATCTATATACACACACACATACACACACACACACACACACACACACACACACGGAACTAAATCATTGCCCTAGCTTGTTTTTACAGTATAGATAGGGAGAGTGCCATTTCCTTATTAAGACTAATAAACCATTCATTTCTGTGACAGTGGGAATTCATCTGATCTTTTCATCGAAGACGGAGTGCTCAGAATATTGGGGATTTTTGACCTCAGTTATACATGGTCAAAATTTGTAAGACTAGTTAATAACTGAAATTAATACATGCCATGTTCTTAGCAAGCACTGATAAGTTTATCTGAATTTTTTGTTCAGTTGTAGTATTTTTTAGAGAGGAAAAAAAAATCAGCACTACTGATCAGTACCCTGAAAAAAATCTGAAAACATGTGCAATGTATAACACCTGTGGACTCCACCCTCCACTAAGGGGTAGGTGTCTTCTTATATTTCTTTATTCTAGTCCTAATTTTGTTACATTACTTTTGATTTTTTGGTGTGTGATTGTACTTAACCATTTACATTGTAGTTTATGTTGTGCTGTATGTTTTTTTCTTGAGTCTACTTCACTCATTCTATGTTAGTTCGGTAATTCCATGCTTCTCTGATGTATCACCCATCATTTCTTACAGCATAATAACATTCCATTACATTCATGTACTCCAATTTGTTTAGCCATTCCCCAAGTGATGGACATCTACTTGGTTTCCAATTCTTAACTGTTACAAAAAGTGCTGCTATAAATATTTTGGAGTGTATGGAGACTTTTTTCTTTTCAGTGGTTTCTTTGGGGGCATAAACCCAGTAATAGAGTCTCTGGTTCAAAATGGACATTTGAGTCACTTTATTTGCATAATTCCAAATTGCTTTTCAAAATGATTGTACCACAAAACAGTTCCACCAACAGTGTATTAGTGTACCTATCTTTCCACAATCCCTTCACCACATTGACTGTTGCTATTTTTTGGTTATTTTTGCCGGTTTGCAAGATGTGAGGTGAAACCTCAGGGTTGTTTTGATTAGCATTTTTCTTATTATTTGGAGCATTCTTTCCTGTGGTTGCGAATACATTGCAGTTCTTTTGAGAAGTATTTGTTTATATCCTTTGACCATATATCTATTGAGAAATGTCTATTCGTTTTATATATCTTAGATATAAAAGACATTTGATACAAAGATTGCTTATCAGAGAAATTTGATACACAGATTTTTTCCCCCCATTTGACTACTTCCCTTCTTGTCCTAGGTGTATTAATTTTGTCTGTGCAGAAGCTTTTCAGTTTCAAGTGATCAGTTATTATTTTATCTTTTGTGGTCGCCTCTATGTCTTGCTTGATGAAGAATATATCTCCTACCCAGAGTTGTAAGAGGCGTATGATCTACTTCCTTTTCAGTTTTTTACTGTTGTTGTACGATGTTTAATATTAAAGTTGCATATTCATTTAGAATGTATTGTGGAATTTAGTGGTAACGTGTCGATCTAAGCCTACTTTCTGCCAGACTGGTTTCCAGTTTTCCCAGCAGTACTTATAAAACAAGGAGTTTCTTCCTAGGTAACTTAGATTTTCCACTTTATCAAAAACTAGGTTATCGATTTCTCTTGCTTCTGATTGTCCATTGTCTAGATTGTTCCACTGCCCTATATCTTTGTTTTAAAATTAATACCAGGTGGTTTTGATGACTGCTGCTTTATAATATATTGGTATTCCCCCTTCATCCTTACTTTTCATCATTTCTCTTGATGTTCCAGATCTTTTGTTCTTCCAAAGGAATTTTTAAAAATCATTTTATCAAGCTCTGTAAAGCTTGGTAATGTGATAGGTAGAGCATTAAATGTGCAAATTAAATTTCATAGTATTGTCATTTTATATATATTGACACAGTCTAACCATGAGCACTGAATGCTCCAGCTATTATAAGTTTCTCTTTTTTTTTTCTTTAAGGAGTACTTTGTAACTGAATCTATACTTGTCTTTTGATTGCTAGGTTGGTCCCCAGATATTTTATGCAATTTCCCTATGATTGCTTCTTGTGTTTTTTAAATTATTATATAGAAATGCTGTTCATTTTTGAGACTTTATTTTGTAGCTTGCAACTTTGCTGAGGATACTAGTTGTGCCAATTTATAGCTTTGCTGATTCCCCAGGATTTTATAATTAAACAATCATATCCTAAGCAAATAGGGATAGTTTGATCTGTTCTTTTTCTAACTTTATTCCATTAATATCTTTCTCTTATTGTTGTTACTAATATTTCTAGAACTATATTAAATAATAGTGGGGAGAACAGCCTTGCTTCAGGCCTGTATTTACTGGAAAAGGTTCTTGGCTTTAGATAGATGGTTTTTATTATATTAAAAAAGGTCCCTCTCTGCCTAGACTTTGTATAGTTTTTAGCATAAAGGAGATGATCATGTGGTTTGGGAAGTTTTGATTTTTAATATAATTAATTATGTTGATGGTTTTCCCAATGTTAAACCATCCTTTCATCCCTGATATAAATCCCACTTGGTCATAATGAATGATTTTTTGGGGTAAATTGCTATATAGTCTGTTTGATAGAATTGTGTTTAAAATTTTTGTGTCAGCGTTCGTTAATGATACTGGCCTATAGCTTTTCTCTGTGTTTTATCTTTCCCTGGTTTAGGCATTAGGACTATATTTGTCTCACAAAAGGATTCTGGTACACAGCTTACTTTCTCAGTTTTTGAAAATAATTCTCCTGTAAATCCAACAGGAGTAGGAATTTTTTTTGTTGATAGTTCTTTTACAGCTACATCGATTTCTGTTTCTGAGATTGAATTCTTTAAGATGTCTTTCTGATATTCAAATAGTTTCTCAATTCTTGAAAGTATGCCTTTATCTCTTTAATGTTATTAGTTTTGTTAACGTATAACCATGCATAATATGTTCTGATTATTTTTATTTGTTTTTGCTGTGACTTCATCTTGTTTATTTGCTATTGTATTGATTTGGTTTTCTGCCCTTTTTTAATCAGTTAGCTGTGGGTTTATCAGTTTTGTTAGGCTTTTCATAGAACCAGCTTTTAGTCTGATCATTTCTATGGCTTCCTCCCCCCTGCCACCATTTTACCTATTTCCCCTCTAATTTTTAATATCTTTTTTTATTGCATATTTCAGGTTCATTTGTTGGTTTTCTAATTTTTCAAACTGCACATTCAATTCATTAAGCCACTTTTCCCAATTGTTAATATGTGTTTGTAAGGTTATAATCCCCCCACCCCCACGGTAACTCAGTCCCAGGACTGCTTTTACTGCGTCTCAGAAATTCTGGTGTGTTGTTTTATCATTAACATTTTCTCTTGCATAGTGACTGTTTCTTTTGACTTGTTCTTTGGACATTCATTATTTAAGATTCCATTATTAAGTCTCTATTTGTCTCTGTATCTTTTGTTTTTGGTCTCTGAACCAACGACTGTTTTTACTGCCGTATGGTCCGTAAAGGGTGTATTAACTGTTTCTATCTTTTTACATTTGCTTGCAGTATCTTTGTGCCCTTATAGACGGTTACCTTTTGTAAAAATGCGTGTGGTGCTGAGAAGTAAGTTCTTTTGCTTTCCCATTTGGAAGATGCTTTTGCAACTCTTGATTTTTCCAGCACTTTGTTCTGTTCCATACTTGCCCTTTTGTTTGTCTTTCTTTCAGAACTGATAGAGGGACATTGAGGTTTCCTGGCGCTGTTTTGTTGCTCTCAATGTCTTCTTGTAGCTTAGGTGTCTCCTTTGTGAATTTGGATGCTAAGGCATTGGGAGCCTCTAAGTAATCATTACGGATATTGGTTTATTGTCCGTGGTTCCTTTCAGCACAACACAGTTTCCTTGTTTATCCGTTTTCATTTTCTGAATGTTTATTTTTACCTTGTTATATCGCATGATCGCAACTCTTACTTGTTTGTTGCGTGGTAATTTTTTCCCCCAACTCTCCCAGTTTTATGTTGTGTTTATCTTTGATTTTTAATGTGTTTCTTGTAAGCAGCAGATTGTAGGGTTTTGTTTCTTTATCCAGACTGTCATTTTTTTTTCTTTTTATTGAATTGTTTGATCCATTCTCATTTAAAATTATGAAAGGTTTATATTTCCCTCCATTTATCTCTGGTATTAGTTTTTTTCCCCCAGGCTATGATTTTTTACCTCTTCTGCTGTAGACATAAGTGCCATCTTCCTTAAGTTACTTTACCTTAATCTCTTTTAGTGGTGGCCCTATTCCCACTGGTTCTCTTTCCCTCACCCCTAATCTTTTCCTTTCATTTGTTAACCCCTTTTCCTTTAGAGTTTTGCTAGAGGTCCCCCTTCTCTTCCTCTCCTTCAATTAGTTGTGTCCATTTGTTTTTTAAATTTCATTTTTATGCCCATTTCCAAAAAGGATTCATGTCACTCTCCATTTACTGTCTCTTCTAGATGCTGATTCTCTGATTTGTGACCCCTGTAATTTTCTGGTCTCTGTCTTTTCTCTGAATTCCTTGTGCAATCAAAGCTTCCGAAGTATCCTTCCAGACTCTAGCCTTTAGGCATTTTCTCTTACTGCCTTGTAGAGTTTGTTCTGGGGATTCCCTTTTTCCATTGTGTCTCACTCCCAGAACGGTACTAATTATTGCCAGTGTCACAGAGGTCATGGTCTCATGGTAAAAGGTCCTCTCCCACTATTTCCCTGATTATGCAGCCCACAACTGACCTATACCCTGCTCTACTTATTGTCTTCACTCTCCCCCGAATTTGTTTGAAAATCTCTACCTTGTGTTTATGTTCTTTGTGCAGACACAAGCAAAAAACAAAGATGGTTCCTGCCCTCTAAGAGATTACATTCTACTGGGGGAAAATAGCATAAAAAAGGGAGCTGAAAATCAGGGTAGCAAGTAGGAAAGAGAAGCCCAGAGTTGGAAAATGGGTAAAAAAATGTGAGCATGCTGGCCGGAGCATCTTCTCAAAGTGAAAGCTTCAGGAGGAGCTCACCAGCCAGAGGAGGGAGAAACAGGGCCACATGGTCTTCTAGATTGAGAAAGCCCCAGGGCAAGTGGCATCTTCCTTGGTGAGAAGGCTGCTGGGGGATGGAGGAGAATTCCAGAGAGGTAGTTATGTTCAGCTAATTGAAATATGATTATAGAGTTAAAGGTTCTTCATCTGGCATCTGTGAACTTTTTTTTTTTCATATTTTGATGATTGTATTTCAGTATAATTGGTTTCCTTCGTGATCCTGTGTATTTCATTTTATGCAGTTATAAACATTCTGAGCCAGGGGTATGTCTTCACCAGACTGTCAGAGGGGTTGATGACAGAAAAAAAGGTTAAGAACTCTTGTTCTGGAGTTAATGGAAACAAGGAAGCCTGGAAATACAAATGTGATAATTACTAGGCCTCATTGTTATGATTATGATTATGATTAGCTCTCACTTAGCCTGCTTGCACACAAGTTGCCTTATCTGTAAGAAGATTTGAAGGGACCTTAGAAGGTCATCTTGTTTGCCTCCTTTTACCAGTGAAGAAACTGAGGTGTATAGGGGTTAAGACTGAAAAAAAGATCATTGGAGGTGTAGACTGACTTTGCTAACTGGGGAAAAAAGGATCTTTGTAGTATAGTGAGGAAGTCAGATGACTTTGAATTGAATGTGGAATGGCAGAGGCGCTGAGGAAGGGAAGGCTGGGGGTTGAGACTTCTCATTTGAAAAGTTTCTCAGTGACTGGAAAGGGGGAATGGGGACAAATGTGGCATGGTTGTTATTAGACAGAGATAATTGGCCGTTAAAAAGGGAGGGTGGGAGAGTCAAAGGAAAAGGGTGATATTTCATTGAGCAATCAAAGCTGGGAGTAGGTGGGAAGATGTAATGTCCAACACACGTAAGAAAGAAGAGTAACTTTGGAAAGGAACACCTGAGAGAAAGATGCAAACTTGAATAAAGTTAGAGAACTCTGAGGTGGAGAAAAGGAAAATTGAGGGAATTAATTTATTAAAAACCTTTTTAAAAAAACAAAACAAAAATCCAGCCAAGTCTCCCCTGGGTCCTCCCCATTCTGTGATATCAGATGCTGCCATTTCTAATGGGGTCAAAAAAATGGTCCTAGGGATTGACTTTTTAGGATTAAATGAAGTATGAGTCATGCCAGCTAGTTAGTGAGGCTAAGTGGGACAATAGAACACTGATTTATGAATCGAGGACTTGGCTTCACAGTCCCTTCTCTTCCTGGAACACTCCCTTCAGGCAATCCCTCAACCTCTTTGAATTTCAGCTTCAACTGTGCCACACCCACCCCACCCCACCCCACCCCCTGTAACTCCAGAGTCTGTTTTGTTATTTTATCTTATCTCATCCAGTCTCCCCCACTAGACTAGACTAACCTTTGCCTCAGTGAATGGGTGTTGTTTCAGACAAACTGAGACCTGGAAAAGACCTTAGCTTAAAAGGGCCAAGGTCTCCCCCCTGCATCCTGGGCCATCTCCAGCGGTCCTGACCTGTGCCTTGCCATTGGACTCTATGACTCTGGAGGAGGAAGTGAGGCTGATTACTGCACAGCTCTGCCTCACTCAAGTCCAATTCACTTGCAAGTCAAAATATCACCCTGCTGATGTCACTGGTCCTCTTAGAGAATGAAGGACAGACAAAAACCCCCATCCTTTTTTTAATTTATATTTTTTGTGTAAATGTTGTACGGTGCTTAATTATTAGTATAGTAGCACTTGCATATCATTTATAAATAAGTAAATTTAGTACAAGTTGGGATTGTACACTTTTATATAAATATATGCATATGCACACATCTGCATGCATATATACACATACATGTGCATATGTATGGACACACATACTGAGATTTGGGATCAAAAAGCTTAGCAATTACTTTTGTTTTATGTAATGGGTTTTTCTACCCACATGTTTTTGAATATCTTACCAACCTCTAATCAGATTTAGTTAGTAATGGAGTTAAATAATGATACAAATTATTGCCTTACAGAACTTAGTGTGAATGAAGAATAAACTTCATTTATTCACAATGCTGTTTTGGCATTCCGTCTCTGACTTAAAAGGTTACTGAGCCCTGCCCTGGATCACAGTTGGAATGCCCTTGAAGATACATCAACATAAGTGATTCAGATGACAGGGAAGTCAAGTTGTCCTTTCTCTTGGAGTTTTTCAGAGGTTCCAGAGTGGTGCTAATGAAAAGTTACTCGTCACTTAATCAGGCACTTTCTGACTACATTTAATTTAACATTTAATTTCTTCCTTGAGTTTGTGTACATTAAAACTGTTTGGCTTGGGTTTTATAGATTAGGAAAAAATGCCTGGAAGTTGGAGATACGTACTGCCTTTTCTTTTGTCTTGGCTCAAGTGTGAAGCCCTTTGGGTTTTATTTTTCCTTATCTGAATGAAGATTGGGATACGCGGGTATTGTGATTCTGTGGAGAACTGAGGCTGGTGCTTTTCCTATTAGTTTATTTCAACATTACAGTGAGTGCTTCTCTTATGCCTTTTTTTCCTTTTTTTTTCTTTTTTCCTTTTTTTTTTTTTACATTCAGCAGGCCTTCCCAAATGAAGTACACTGTGTTGAAGAAATATTAAAGGTGAGTCATTTCATAATGCCTTTTATTATTTGTGCTAATAAGGTGGAACACTTTCCATTTATCCTCATTTTATTTAATTAGTATCACTCTAAAGATTTACAGTTATGTCCCTGTGATATGTAGTATTGCTTCCTAGAAATTCCCTGTGTCTTTCAGAAAACAAAATCAACTCTGGTTTCGTTCAGAAATAGATTGGCTTGGTTTGAGATAGAGGCTGGACTTTAATGTCTGTGGCATCTTTGAAATGACAGGATTTGTTCCATTCTACTTCTAAGTCAAGTGGATAGAGGGCCAGGTCTGGAGTCAGGAAAACCTGAGTTCAGATCCAGCCCCAGACATTTACTAGCCATGTGACCCTGAGCAAGTCACTTAACTGTTTGCCTCAGTTTCCTCATCTGTAAAATGAGCTGGAGAAGGAAATGGCAAATCTCTCCATTATCTCTGCTAAGAAAACCCCAAATGGGATCATGAAAAGTTGGACCGGACTGAAACAACAATTTGTAAATTAGTCCAAGTGTTCTTTGAATAACACCATAGACACCTGCTTCCTAGGAAATAAGCTCCCGGTGTGTGCTCGTCATGACAAATACCAAGCTGTGCTTGATTCAATCTCAAATGGGCTTTTGAAAAGTGTAGTCTTTTGTTTTCTTTTTTTTTTTGAGTGACTGATTCATGTTAATACTTGAGGGCATTGTAATTTTAGACTGTCATCCTGCTTACATATTTAAGTTATTTTAGATTTTTAGACAGCTTTGGGAAAGACCTCAGAGATTTTCTGGTCTAGCCCTCTTATTTTAGATGAAGAATCTCTTTTATGAATATAAAAAGAGCTAAAGGAATAAAGAAGTAAGATCATATTCATATTCCCAAGTCTGGTAGGAAGGGTAGACAGGTAAGTAATTCTAATATGTCCATCTACTTACATGCACTGCCTTCTTTTTTCACTGTTGGGGCCACAGGAATAGTGACAGAGTATGAAGGAGGGTACAAAGGAGGAACTGGAACATACATCAGAAATTGATGGTTTTGGGGGCAGGTAGGTGCTTCAGTAGTTAGAGCACTGACTAGTCCTGGAGTCAGGAGGACTTGAGTTCAAATCCAGCCTCAGACATTTACCAGCTGTGTGACCAGCAAATCACAACCCCAATAGCCTCCCCCTTAAAAAGCTCCCCCCCCAAATAACAAAAAAAATAGATAATTGTTGTGGAGCGGGGTTCAAATCTGTGTTTTATCTGTATAGAAAATTCTCAATGAGAAAATTATTCTAGCAATGCAGATATACAGTTTTTTTTAACGTATAGTTTTATAGAGTTGCCTGGGACACTCAGACCAGAAATTATGTGCCATGGTCACATAGTGTTTCAGAGGCAGGAGTTGAACCCAGGGCTCCATGACTCTTAAGACTGGCTAAGTTATCTCTCTGAATGAAATAAAAGCCCTTTGAAAGAAAACTTAAATTTAGTTCTACCTAAAGCCTTATTTGTACAAGTATACACAACTCAAGTTAAAATTATATCAAGTTCCTTAGACAGTTAACAGTTTTTTTTCAATTTTTCTGTTCTTTTTCACCATAGTTGAGAATGTCCTTTTATACTATGTATATGGAACACAGCAACAGAAAAGAGAGGGAGCGTTGAAGGTGGGCATGAGTGTGGATTGAAGGGCTACTGACATTGTTTCCTCGTTCATCATTTCTTTTATTTTTTATTTCTTTTTAAAATATTTTTCAACATTTTTTTGAGCTCCAAATTTTCTCCCTCCCTCCAGCCCCTTCCCCCACCCATTGAAAAGACCGACAATAATGGTTCATCATTTCTAAAAAACAGACTTAATAACCAGGAAGAATTTGGATAGCTCAGTAGTGTGCTGTTTACCTTACTGAAATATCCACTGTATTTTTCGAAGAGGACAAACTTAACTAACATTTTTCTTTCTGCTGTTCAGACTGCTTATCATGGATAACAGAGAAGAGATTCCTGCTCTGTTATTTGTTGGCCTAGCTAACTTTTGAGGTCCCTTCCAACTCTTGAGGTTCCATGACTCTATGAAATGTACTAGAGGAGCAAAGTAATTCTCAGTATTTAACCAAAGATGAGGATTTTAAAGTGATGGTTGTTTAGAAACAACCACTGATAGAAACTAACCATCTTTTCATTCATAAACAATTTGAAGAATAAAATGAAGAATTTACATCTATCAAGTTAAGATTTCCTTAATAGAAGACTCTTTTAGGAAACAAATGTCGTGAGATTTGGAAAATTAAAAAAAAATTATAAATGGTCAAATAGAATTACTAACAGCATCAGTTAATCAGTTACTCATTTGTTTCACTCTTTTCTTCCTTTGTTGTTCTGAAATTAATCTATGGCAAATTATAAATTATTTTCTTATGAAATATGGCCATTGCATTTTTTCCTTATACGGGTCTGTTGTAGCACTGTCTTCAGTAGCATGGATTTGACAGATTCTATGTATTTGCAGTTTTTACAAGGTGTTCCAAAAGTCTCAAGTGAAGTGTCATGCTTTAATAGCTTAAGTCAATATGCCTCCAGGGCAGGAGTCCCTTTCTATGAGCTTGACACCACTGCTCTAGAAAGTCTTAACACAAAGGTGAGATATATGGTACAAGTAGTATCCTTACCCCTGTCCCCATGGAATTTAGGCTAACTTTTCCTTAAAAGGTATTGAGAACATCCTTAAGATTTGGTTGACTTAAAAAACTAAAGGCCCAGGCTGGGGCAGCTAGGTGGCACAGCGGATAGAGCACCGGGCCCTGAAGTCAGGAGGACCCGAGTTCAAATCCAGCCTCAGACCAGACACTTGACCCATACTAGCTGTGTGACCTTGGGCAAGTCACTTAAACCCTGATTGCCTCACTAAAAAAAATAAATAAATAAAGGTCCAGGCTGTTCCCCTTAATTTCTGATCACTTAAGTACAAAGCAGCCACAAGGAGCTCCAGACCTCTCTGGTGCCTGGCTAATAGGAAAAAAACCAAAAACAGTGGGTACGTAGATGAGAAAGATTTGCTGAGCTGAATAAATTCTGGTGTTAGTGCTTATTCTTGTTGAATATCCTTCTCCTGCTTTGTCTAAACAAATATCCTTCAGTTCGCTGTTTGAATGATATACACTTGTCTTATTTATTTCAGGGGCCGTTCTGATTAAAATCCATCCCAAGATAGGCCCTTTCCGTTTGCTTGGATGTATTTAGCATCTTCAGTTTCTTATGAATCCTGTGTTTATATTTCCAAGTTCCTTCTCAGTTTGGTCTTGTTCATCGGGAATGCTTGGAAGTCATCTGCTTCATGAAACACACATTTTTCTCCCTTTAAGATTATACTCAATTCTGGCAGGTTTTTTTTTTAAGACTTTTGCCATCTTGAATATCATAATTCTAAGGTCTCTTTCCCTTGATAATGGTTGTAGCTCCCAAGTTCTTTATGACCCTCTCATGGTTTCTGTTATTCAAACTCGGTTCTGTGTTATTCTCAGTTCTGTTATTCAAACTCAGACCTGGAAGCTCTGAATTTGGGCTATGATATCGCTGAGATTTGGGGGGGGGGTGTATGCACCTGTGCACGTGCTTCCTTTTTTTTTGTTTCTTTCAGAAGATGATTGGTGGATTCTCATCACCATGCTGCTAATCCAAGCCTTGATTGACACCACTTCCTTCATCCTCTTCTCCCTTCTGATTGGAGGGCTAAAGGGTAGAATACCAAATTCTCCCTAATGCCTTCCTTTATAGAGGGCAGAAATGTGACTTTCAGCTCATCCCATCCTGAATTTGCTGCTTTGCCTGATTTCAGCACCATGGAACAAGATGTCATTGCCCTGCCCCTGGGGTATCCCCCTACCACTTTCACTGCCTCCTTTTGAGTGTTGTCTTCCCCCCCCCCAATTAGATTATAAACTCCTTGAGATCAGAAACTCTATTTATTAATTGTATCATCTGCACTTAGCATGGTCCTGGCACGCAATGAGCACTTAAATGTTTCTTGAATTGGATTGGATTGGATTCTTTGTATTTTCACTTTTCTAGTTCTGAATAGATTTGGGCAATTTTTATTCATTGTTTATTGGAGTGTGGTAACTAACGTTTGTGAGGTCTTTTTGTTTTGTTTTTTTTTTTTGTCGTATCTCTCTGGTATTGTGATGATTCTTAGATTATCTCCCTTTGACCTATTTCCCAAAATACCTGTCATTTTCTGAGTTTTAGACTTGATTTTGTTCTGTTGTTTCTTGTTGGCTCATGGAATCATTGATCTCTCATTGTTCAGTGATAATTTTCAGGGTGTCTGCTTTTTGATGTTAGGTTTATATTGTCCTATACTAAGCTACGTATCTTCTTTCTCATTTTTTCCCTCTAAAGCTCAAATTTTATTTGCAATATTCATATTTCAATCTTATTTTTTATTTCTTACAGGGAATCCTGGAGTCTTTGTAACCAAGCAGTTACTCTCTTCTTTTGGATGTATGTCTTGGACATATATCTGTAGCCATAAAATTTATTTATCTTCTTCTGTTTACCTTTTTTTAGCCATACTTCCTGATTTGGGACTTTGTTTCAGATCAGGACCAGGTTTTTTCTGCTCCTGACCTCTTGAATGGAATGGTGGGGCCCTCTTTGGTCCTGGCTTGTATTTTTGGGGGATTCTGTTGCTGGCTTTGATTGCCACTGGTGTCTGTGCTTAGAGTGCTATTAGGTTTCAGTCCTTCCTGTGTCCTTTTACTACAAAGATCTTCATTCTTCAGGACCCTCAGGTGTAGTTTAGGTCCACATGCTATAAATTTTCAGAACCCGTAGGGTATCGTAGACTGGTCACTACTTTCTGTGTATGAGCTTCACTGGCTCTTTTCTTCACTTTTGGAAAAAGATTGCTACAAGTATTCAGCTGCCCTTGAGATTCCTCATTGGAGTACTCCAATGTTTTGCTCCTTGATAACACAGCACTGTTGGCTTCCAGTGACATAACCTTGGCCAGCCAACTAGTCTATGTTAATTAAATGTCATGACTTGAATCCAGTCTTAGGACTCTAATCCACTGCGCTAAAATGGCATATATATGCATATGTGGGTATGGATGTAGGTATGGTGGACTATAGGTACAGAATGAAGTATTCATGTTCAGACATGGCCAATGTATTGATTCATTTGGCTTGATTTATTATAAGGGAAACCTCTATTTGGCAAACATGCAGGAGGGATGTCTTTGGAAACTAATAATGACATGTAAAAACAATGAAAAAACCATCAATATAACAAAGAAAACATAGTTTAAAAAAATACAACTGGAAGCCATAAATAGTCCTGTGGTAGAGATGTCATATGGGCAGGTAGGTGGTACAGTGGATAGAGCACCAGGCCTGGACTCAGGAAGACTCATCTTCTTGAATTCAGACCCTGCCTCAGGTACTTACTAGCTGTGTGACCCTGGCAAGTCCTTTTGACACATTTGCCTCAGTTTCCTCATCTGTAAAATGAGCTGGAGAAGGAAATGGAAAACCACTCCAGTACCTTTGCCAAGAAAACCCCCCAAAAATGGGTTCACAAAGAGCTGGATGTGACTAAACCTAACAAGAGCAGAGATATAGAAGAACAAATCTTACTCTCTAGTCCTGTGAGTAAGACTTCAGATGGGTAGTGTATCTATGAAATGGAAATCAGACTCTAACATAGGCAGCTGGAGCAAAGCACTTATCTTTCTGGGTTTTACTTTCCTCATATATGAAATAATCAAGTTGGACTAGATCTCTCAATTTCCTTCCAACTCTAAATCTGTTATCTTTTGGGTTAAAACTACTTTTTCTAAAACAGTGCACACTATATCGAACTTTGTTGTTTGCAGAGTCTTTTCTTCCCAGCAACACAAGAGGTAATGTTGTCCCCATTTCATAGTTAGGGAAAACTGATGCTTAGGGGTGTAAAATGTTGTTGCTGTTTTTCTTCTCCTGATGGATAGGGTGGATGGGAGGAGGGAGGAGTTGTAGAAGAAAGGGAGTTTATGAATTAGGGAACAAAAAGCAAATTTTATTGAAGCAACTTTTAAAATATACAGAAGAAAAAGGTCTGCTAGAATCACAAAGATATAGTATGGCTTTGAAAGTTATATGAATTAATGTAAAATAAAAGAAATATGTAAATATTATGGTTCCAGTTTCTTCTACTATATATGTGGAAAATAAAAACAAAGCTTTTGTGCCAAAAATACATAGTTAAATGAAACAAATTCTTACATTGAACCTGTCAGAAAATGTAGATATTATATCACCTCTCTGTTTAGTATCTTTCTTCTGGATCCTGGTTGATGAAGTTGCGTTCTTAAATCTTTCACAGTTGTTTGCTTTTTCATTGTTGTTATTGTATAATTTTTTCTTCTATTTCTGCTCACTTTGAACTTCATTTCTTCCTACAAGTCTTCCTGGGTTTCTCTGATACCTTCCCTTCCATCCCTTTTATGGTTTCTTACAGCATAACAGTCTTCCATTACATTCATATAATTTGTTCATCTATTTCTGAATTGGTGGGCACTCTTTTCGTTTCCAGTTCTTTGCTATAACAAAAAGAGCTTCTACAAATCTTTTTCTAGAATTTGCCCTTTTCCTCTTCTTTGGATCACTTTGAGGATATAGGCCTAGTAAAGGCATTGACTTTTGGGGCATGGTTCCAGATTCTCCACCTTCTGCCTCCTCTGAAGCCCAGATCATTATTCTTCCTTTATCAGAGTTTTCATGTGTCTAGTCTCATAGTTTTCCTCTCTAGGGTAACCTGCTTTTATATTTGGAGATTATATATGTTGACATCCTTTCATCATTTTATTCCTACGGCACATTTTCTGTTCCAAAACCATTCACTGACAAAATATATTTCCGATCTTGTAATCCCTGTTACAGTCAAAAAGTTCTGAGCATGATCATTTTTTAGTAAAGTGCAAATTTATCGATAAATAATATCTCAGCTTCTCTAGCAGAGCTAACACTCTGAATGAGGGGGACAACTGTCCTTTACAGTGTTGAGGAGTACTGGAAATTGGTAATGAGATCTAGCAACAACCCCCTTCTTCCCGCCTCCCCTCTTGACTAAGAAATGTTCATTGTTCTAGTCCAGCTGCATCAGCAAGGACAGAGATAGCAAATCGTATTTCTTTGAATAACAAACCAGACATCCTTGAAAGCCTGGATACTAGACCAGACTCTCTGGTGTCCACCTGCATTCTTTAGGCGTAACAGATTTCCTTGACACAAGAATAGAATGGTGATTAGCAGGAGAACTGGATTTCTAAACTTAACGCATTGCAGGCCAGCCACATTTCTCTGTTCAGAGACAAAGAATCATGACTTAGGCAGTTACAAGACAGAATCAACTAACTGTAAATAGGATCAATTAAAAAAGATACAGAATTAATCTAATTATTTCATCCCTCCTTAATGCCACACCACTGCTCTCTTGACTCAGAAGAGTACTTTGCCTCATACTTACGCAAACAAAGTTGATGCCAACTGTAAGGCATTTCTTCTACTTGCTGTTGTACCTCAAATTCCATCAACATATTTCTCCTTACTCTTCCCTTCCTTTTCTCAGAAGCATTCCACCCTTTTGACACAGTTAACCTCTAACCCCAACACCTTCTGTCTCTTTTTTATAATCTTTATAATCCTTATGTCATTTATAACCTTTATAACCTGAAATACATGTCCACTGGAATGTTCCCTATTGCCCAGTTTTCCTACATCTTTTTAAAAAATCCTTCACTTGACCCAACTAATTCCTTAGCCCATTATCCACTAACTCCTTTGCTAAACTCCTCTAAAAAGCTGTCTGTATTCATCATCTCTCAACCGAAACTCCTCTTTCCATATGACCTTGCTTTTCCGGTTATCTGCTAAATCCAATGGCTTTTTCTCAGTCCTCATGCTTCTTGTCCCTTTTGTGGCTTAATTTTCATGACACTCCTGTCTCCTTGTTCTCTTTATTACCTACGTGGTGGTTCCTTCCCTGTCTACTCTGCCAAATCACCTTTTTTCTCTCATTTTCTTGGAGTTCTTGGAGTTGTCTCTTAGTGAACTCATCAGTTCTCACTCATCTGTATTCAGGTGATTCCTAAATCTACAGGTCTAGTTCTCATCTTGATCTGCTCTTCTTCACTACTAAGTGACAACTTTATAGCTATACTTAGTTGTCCTATAAAGGTCTTAAAATCAGGATATCCAGGGGCAGCTAGATGGCACAGTGGATAAAGCTCTGGCCTTGGAGTCAAGAGGACCTGAGTTCAAATCCAGCCTCAGACACTTAACTCTTAGTGGCTGTGTGACCCTGGGCAAGTCACTTAACCCGGATTGCCTCACCAAAACAAAACAGAACAAAAAAATCAGGATATCCAGAAAAATCACAGTCCACTTTCTCAGATCCACTTCTTTTTCCTAATGTAGCCTTTTCTGTTTAGGGTACCACTTTCTTTCAAATTACTCAGGTTCTAACTTTTAGAAGTCTCCTTGATCCTTCTTCTTTCCACTCTCCCAGTCATTTCTCAAATCTTTTTGATTCTACCACTGCAAATTCTTTTGTATTCATTCTGTTCTCTGTAGTTACGCAGCTGCCATCATCCCATCTTTCCTGAGCTATTATAATAATATCCTCCTTGGTCTCTTTGTTTTGAATCTCTTCATGTCATCCTGTACACAGACAGCTGCAGGATGACATCTGCGTCATTCTGGATTCTTTACTTTCTCACATCCCCCTTCTCCAATCATTGGTCAAATCCTATTCTTCCTATGTTTGTAGTATCTCTGATATATGTCCCTCTCTCCTGATACAACTATCCTTGTGCAGGTCCTCATCACCTTCCCCCTGGACTGTAGCTTATGGGTTGGTCTTCCTGCCTTAGTTCTCTTCCCCACTCCAATCCATCCTTCACACAGGGGTCATATTGATCTTCCCCAAAAGATTATCTGACCGTCATTCCCTGCCCTCGCCCCCCATTCAGTAAACTCCAGTGGTTTTCCATTACCTTCAAGATGAAATATAAAATTCTCTGTTCGGTATTCATAGAACCTTCAGCACCTGATGCCTTCCTTTCCAGCCCTCTAACACCTTATTCCCCTCCATGTATTCTGAAATCTAATCTCACTGGCTTCCTTGCTGTTGCTAGAGCAAGATGCTTCCTCTCCAGACTCCATGCTGTTTGGTCATCAATTCCTGTTTCCTGGGACTTTGGTCCCTTTTATCTACACCTCCTACCTTCGCTGGTTTCCCTCAAGTCTTAGCTAAAGTCCTACCTTCTTCAAGAAGACTTTCCTCGTCTTCCTTGATCTCGGTACCTTCTCCTCTGAAGTAACCTCCAGCTTATCCTGTATGCGTCTTGCTAGTCTATAGTTGTTTGTGTGGTGTCCCTGCTGTTAGACTGTGAGCCTCCTTGAAAGCAGAGTTTCTCTTTTGCCTTAAATTGTATCTAACCCCAGTACTTCACACAGGGTCTAGCTCTAGCACAAAGTAGTAGTAGGTGCTTAATAAATGTTAGTTGAGTGACCTAAGGCAGCCCTCTAACCCCTTCACAAGAAATGCCAACTCTCTTTTGGCCTCTAAGATAAAAGTCAAACTCCTGCTTGTCTTTTAAAGTCCTCCACAGTCTGCTTCTCTCGTTTCTTCCTAGACTGATCTCACATTACTTCCCTTCATGCATTCTGTCAGTCAGCTAGTTGTCCCCTGTTCAAGACCTTTCCATTTCCTGGCCAAGACCCTGTGTGCCTCCAACTCATAGACTCCCCATCTTCTTCCAGAGCACAGCTCAGGGGCTACCTTCCACGGGAAACTTTTCCTGATTTCCCCAGTTATTGGTGCTCTCTCAGGACTCAAGTAACTTTGTATATGTTCGTATACTTCCAGTATATTGGCCTTGCTCTAGTGGAGTGTAAGCTCCTTGAGGTCAGGACCTGTTTTCTTTTTGTCTTTGAATGTGTAGTGCCTAACGTAGCCCAGCACCTAGCTCAGTAAATGGTTTTTGAATTAAACTGATCCTTCTGAAAACCAGGTTTCTGGTTTGTAATAAACTTCTTGAAAGAAATCATTTCTGATGCTGTGTGGTGCTAAATCAAGCAGATGCCCTAATGGGGTCATGCTAGTAAGATTTCAGTTCAGGGGATTGGAATGCTAAAGGGGATAGGAAATTAAAAGATAATTCAATAACAGGCCAATTTGACCTTGGAGTACAAAATAAACACTTTTTCTCTCTCTCTCTCTCTTTTTTTTGGGTGAGGCAATTGGGATTAAATGACTTGCCCAGCTAGTAAGTGTCAAGTGTCTGAGGCTGGATTCGAACTCAGATCCTCCTGACTGCAGGGCCAGTGCTACATCTACTGCACCACCTACTGCACGCCCCCAACACTCTTTTTCAACAATCCGAAAAGGGACTCTACATGTTGACCTCATCAGATGGTCAATATTGAAATCAGATTGATTATACACTTTGCAGCCAAAGGTTGAGAAGCTTTATACAGTCAGTTGAAACAAGACCTGGAGCAGACTATGGCTCAGATCATGAGTTTCTTATTGCAGAATTCAGACTGAAATTGAAGAAAGTAGAGAAAACCATCAGGCTGTTTTGATATGACCTATATAACATCCCTTAGGAGGATGAAGTGGTGGTGAGGAGTAGATTAAGGGGTCAGATCTGGTAGTTAGAGTGCCTGAAGAACTTCAGTCAGAGGTTCACAATATTGTACAGGAGGCAGCAACAAAAAGAACAAGAAAGCAAAATGGTCTGATGAGACTTTACAGATAGCTAAGGAAAGGGAAAGATGTACCCAGCTGAAAGCAGAATTCCACAGAATGGCAAGGGGAGATAAGAAGGTTTTCTTAAATGAGCAATGAAACTAATAGAATGGGAAAGACAAAATCTCTTCAAGGGAATTAAAAATATGAAGGGAACATTTCATGCAAAAAATGATAAAAATGGTAGGAACTTCACAGAAGTAGAGGAAGAACTATACAAGAAGGATTTTAACATCACTAATAACAGCAATGGTGTGGTTACTGATCTAGAGCCAGATATCCCAGAGAATGAAGACAAGTTACCCTTAGGATGGTTTGCTAATAATAAGGCTTATGAAGATGATGAAATCACAACTGGGCTATTTAAAACCCTGAAAGATGATCCTATTAAAATACTGCACTCATTATGCCAGCAAATTTGGAAAACTCAACAGTGGCCACTGCCTTGGAAAAGATTAGTTTATATCCCAATACCACAGAATGCTCAAATTACCAAATAATTATGCTCATTTCACATTCCAGCAAGATTATGCTTAAAATTCCGCAAGCTAGAATTCAGCAGCATGGGAACCGAGAATTATCAGAAGAGCAGGCTGGTTTTCAAAGAGGCAGATGAACTAGAGACCAAATTACCAACATTTGCTGAATTATAGAGAAAGCAAGGGAGTTCCAGGAAAGCATCTACTTCTGCTTTATTGATTATACTGAAGCTTTTGACTATGTGAATCACAACAAAATGTGTCCTCAAAGTCCTTGAAGAGATAGGAATACCAGAGCATTTCAATTGTTTCTTGAGGAACCTGGATGCAGGTCAAGAAGCATTAGTTAGAACTGAACATAAAACAACTGATTGGTTTAAAAATCGAAAAGGGGTATGACAAGGCTGTATGTTGTTACTTTATAAAACTTATATGCAGAGTACGTCATGCATAATGTCAGGCAGGATGAATGAAAAGCCAGAATTAAGATGGTGGGGAGATATGTCAACAATCTCAGATGTACAGACAATACCATTTTGATGGCAGAAAGTGGAGAAGAATTAATAAGCCTCTTGGTGAGGATAAGAGAGGATACTGTAAAAGCTGGCTTGTAGCTTAATGTCTAAAAAACTAAGATCTTGGTGACTGGTCCCATCAATTCCTGGCAAATAGAAGGAGAAGGAATGGAAACTGTCAAGATTTTATATTCTTGGGCTCAAAGATCACTGCAAACCGCAGTTGCAGCCATGAAATTAAAAGCCACTTGCTACTTGGAAGGAAAGCTAGCATCATAAAAGGCAGAAATATCATCTTGTCAACAAAAGTCCATATAGTCAAACATATGGTTTTTCTTGCAGTAATGTATGGCTGTGATAATTGGACTATAAGGAAAGCTGAGTTAGTGCCTCTGAATCGATGCTTTTGAATTATGATGCTGGAGAAGATTTTTGAGGGTCCCTTGGACAGCAAGGAGACAAATCAGTCAATACTTAGGGAAATTAATTCACTGGAAGGTCAAATACAGAAGCTGAAGCTTAAATAATTTGGCCCCCTGAGAAGACTGTACTTATTGGAAAAGACCCTGATGCTGGGAAAGATTGAAGGTGAAAGGAAAAGGGAATGGCAGAGGATAAGTATGGAAACAATGAACATGAACTTGGACAGACTTTGAGACACAGTGGAGGATTGAAGAGCCTGACATACTGTGGTCCCTAGGGTCACAAAGAGTTGGACACAACTAAACAACAACAAAAGTAAGGTTTACAAAGTTCTTAAGAAGGCTAAATTTTATCATTGCTCATCTTGGTTTTTTTTTAAAGATTTTTAACAGATTTAACTTTCCCACCTAAACTGTAAGTTCAGGTACTAGGTGCTTGGAATAAAATTTAGGAGAAAGATTATAGAAATCGAAGAAATCTTTTTTGGCCTTAAGAAAAAAAGTGACAAGAAATGTTTATTTTGTTATGCTGTTGTTAAGCAGTATAAGAAAAATAAGAACGTTTGCTAATGTATATCAGGGAAGTGTCAAGTGCATTGAAACTTAGCAAGTCAGAATGATAGCCAAGATTTTTTATTTGCGTAGTTTAAACAGGAAAGTTATGCCATTTGAAGTTGAATATTTCCTGCAAATACAATACCAAAACAGAACGTATCCTGCCTGATAATACAGTACATTTAGTAAGCTTCCGTCATTATTGTCTGTCATTCTCTAGTTGTGTTTCAGCAGTCAGTTCATCAGTCCAGCTATTTTAATATGGGCACGTTTAAATATAAGTCACTCGTTTAGTGGAATTTAGAAACTTTATTTTTTTAAGCTGCATGTTATTAAATCAATATTTTTTAAAAGATGCCTATGTCTTTAATAACTCATTCTGATTTTTTTCCTCGCTGAACTAATTTTTATTCGTTTATGCTGAAGATGTTCAACTTTTTGCATATATGATGGTTGATCTATTAAATTTTTTTAAGGAAATGGGTCACAACCTGTCAGTCAAGGTTTTTGCTAACTGTAGGACGGCTTTCCTTACACATTAATTTTAAATGAACTAAATAACATACCAGGAAATGTCTTATTTATAATTACTTTCCCTTTCTTCTGATTTTTTTCAGGAAATGACCCATTCATGGCCTCCACCCTTAACAGCAATCCATACACCTAATACTGCTGAATCTTCAAAATTTCCTTTCCCAACAAAGGTAAAATTTTTAAGCACATTAAAAACTTAGCCTATTACTTAATGGAGCATTGGAATGGTATATTAAACAGTAAAAACAAAAGCAAAAAACTCTGATTTCTTAACTAGAGAATTGAGTTGAAATATGGCCTCAGACATTTACTAGCTAGTAAATGACCCTGGGTAAGTCACTTAACCTCTCTCTGCAGTTTCCTTAACTCTAAAATGGGGATGATAATGAGACCCACGTTTCAGAGTTGTTTTGAGGATTGAATGAGATATTTTTAAAGCACTTAGAATAATGACTTGTACATAGTAGGTGCTTAATAAATGCTCCTTCCTATCTACTTGCCTTTCTCCCTCTATCCTTCCTTCCCTCACCTGGAATTTGAGATCTTAATTCTAGGTCCAACTGTGATTCTGGACAAGTAATTTATTATATTTGTGCCTCAGTTTCCTTTTTTTAAAAATGAGGATGTTGGGTTAAGATTATCTCCATTGTTATTCCAGCTCTTAAGTTCTGTGTGACTTTGAGAAGTCCTTAGGAACAGTTTAAATCAATTTATGAATAGTATAACAATTGCTACATTATCTTTTCAGACAAGTTTTTTTTTCAATTCAGTTTTTTTTCTTCTGAACTTATCAAACACCAAAAAAGATTAAGCATTTCCATAATGCATTAAAATAGGACTTTATATGAAATGATGAACCTCTGTTTTCTATGGCTTGCTCTTTTAAAGTATATAACATATTCTCATATATTCAACATGTTACCTTTAAAGCTGTCCTCCTTGACTATATGTCCTTATGAACTTCTTTTCTCTTTTGTGCATTTAAAAAATCTTTCAATGGCCATCTTTTTGTATTACTATTACTGAAACATTCCCCACCACCATCACTACCACTTAAACAAACAAAAAACATCATTGTAATAAATAAATAACCAGGCAAGGCAAATCTGCATAGTGGTCAGATATGAAAATGTATGTCTCTTTGAGTCCATTACTTCAATATAAATTGGGTAACAAGTTCATCACAATTTCCTCTGTGGTCAGTTACTGCTTTATTCAGAGTACTTAAGTCTTTTCAAAATTGATTTTATGGATTATCCCCTTACCTGTGCTCACTTTACTCTGTATCAGTTCATCTGTTGTTTCATGATTCTCTGAAATCATATTTTGTCATTTCTCAGAGTGCAATAATACTACCTTACACGTATATGCCATAATTTGTTCAGCCTTTCTCTAATCGATGGCCAACCCTTGTCCCTCACTTTCTACTTTTTAAAAATTCCTTCAGGATCTTCCCTCTGAAGCTGAAGTTTATTTTCACTCATAACTGTTCCCTCCCGGGTATTATTCTTCCCCATCCCCAACTATCCTACTTATACACTTAACTCTTTGTCTCACCAATGCATGCTCTCATTATCTATGGAGCAAAGGGGCATATTCTTAGAGAAATCTGGCAGGGTAATGCGTGAGTCAAGAAAAGCCAGATGCACGGCGTAACTCACAACTCTAGTCGGCACATCTGGATGTCATTAGTCCATTAAGGAGTATTTGTACCACAAGAAGCTGCTTCTCCAGTAGCTGCTCCGCTCCCTTTATGCTCAGTTCAGTTGTTTTTCAGTTGTGTCCAACTCTTTGTGACCCCATTTGGGGTTGGTTTTCTTGGCAAAGATATTGGAGCGGTTTGCCATTTCCTTCTGCAGCTCATTTTATAGATGAGGGAACAGACAACCAGGATTACATGACTTGCCCAGGGCCACATAGCTAGTGTGTGTCAGAGACCAGATTTGAACTCAGGAGGACGAATCTTCTTGTTTCTAAGTCTAGAGCTCTATCCACAGTGCCACCTAGCGACCCTAATCTTACTGTTCTCCAGCTAGGCAAATCCTCTTCCTCTTTCAAGCTGACAGCATTATAAGCTCTTTTAATATATAATCACCCCTAAAAGGTCTCTGAGGGAGTGTTACTCTCTTAATTTAGCTAGCAGTTCCCATTAAGCCAGAGGAGTACCCAGCAAACCTGGTTGGCTCAGTGCAAAAAAGCTCAGCTAGATATTCACTCCCTGGGATACTGCATCCTCCAGGCTTAGAATCCTTTCCTTTAAAGCAAAGCAACTGCAAAATGTCTTTTCCCCCTTCTGCTTTTTACTCTCAAACCAAAGAAGGCAGCAGAGAACCACAGACACTTAAAAAATTATTAAACTAATCTGTTTTTCCTTCTGAACTTAACAGATATAAAGCAAAATGGGCATTTCCAAATACATAGTAGAAATGAAAGAGTGTTATACGTGAAATTACCAAACTAATATTTATAATTTGCTTCTCTTTTTAAATGTAATAAATTCAACACATAACTTTAAAAGCTGTTCTACTTGTCTACCATTCCTTTTGACCTTTCTGTTCTCTTCTGTGCGTTTGCAAAAAATGCTTCAATGATTTGCCTTTCTATATTTTATTTTCCTTTCATTTTGGCTACCCTAAGGTGTATAAAGCTCCTTTACCTCCTGGCCCCCGTCACGCACCCTATTGAAAACCAGATAAAACCCTCGTCAAAACATGCAGAGTTAAGGAAAACAAATGTCCCCATTGACCAACTTCAAAAATGTCTGTCAGGCAGCTAGGTGACACTATGGATAAAGCACCAGCCCTGAAGTCAGGAGGACCTGAGTTCAAATGTGGCCACAGACCAAACACTTGACGCTTAACTAGCTGTGTGACCCTGGGCAAGTCACTTAACCCCAATTACCTTTTAAAAAAAGTCTGTCTTCCATACGTTGAGTACATTGCCTCTCTTCCAGTAGGTTGATTGGACGCTCCATCACCAGCCCTCCATAATCATAGCTGGTCATTGCTGTGCTCAGATTCTTAAGTCTTTAAAAGCTTCCTTTCTACACAACATTGTTGGTACTATATCAGTAGTTGTCTTGGACCTGATCATTTCACTCACATCAGTTCATTCAGGAATCACTGGACTTCTTTGAAATGAGTCCTTTCATCCCTTATTACAGTACAGTCACGTTTCACTGCATTCATAAGTCCAGTTGGTTCAGCTGGGCTCCTGTGATAGCCACGCCTTTAGTTTGCAGTTCTTTGTTATAACAAAAATTAGCTGCTACCAATATTTTTGTACATGAGTCTTTTTTCTCTTTCTTTTACTATTGTTAGACATGGTCCAGTCACTTTAGGAGCATAAATCTTAATTGCTTTCCAGGCTGACTGGACTAATTCCCAAATGCACCAAGAGTGAAGTCGTGTGCTGGTTTTCCTGCCATCCTTCCAGTGGCTGTCATTTTCCATTTTTGCCCTCTTTGCCAGCCTTAATAGGTATGAGGTAGAGCCCCATAATGAATAGCAGGTACATCTGAGGGGCTTCACCTCCCTACCTGCCCCTGAAAAGCAAGAGCTGAGCCTAAATCTCTAATCTGATGAGGGAGGGTCTCTCTCTCTTCAGTCAGTAAGGAACTGGTTTCTGAAACCTTTTTGTTAGTTGATTCTTTTTGCTGTCATGTTATTCCAATAGCCTCAGTAGAGCTGGCTTTGTGACTACCTGCTTAGTCTTTCCTTTCCTATCCATTCTTGACCATTGTAGCCATGCTTCTTTGGCCTCTTCCCTGTGTTTCAGTGACTCAGATCAGTGCCTTTAGATACTCGGTAACTCACCTTGCACTGAAGAGGTCAAATCTCACCAAATCTCCCCCTGTGAAATGAATGGTCCTTATTTAATTACTTCATGGTCTTCTAACATTTATCTGATATTTCAAATTTTTTACTTTTACTCTTATTCCTTAAAATAGTTACATGCAGATGAGCTGATGGATCACCAGTGCTTTGTAGCTCCACCCATTCTTCAGTCCATTTCTTTAAACTTACATTTTATCAGTTTTTAATGAATAGAAATTCTTTTCCTGCCCCTTTATACCATTGAACTGTTCACATACAAAATAGCTGACACTCTATACCCTTTCTGAAGTGTTTTAAGCCTTTACATGAAGGTTCCTTAAGTGTTGTTTTGTCATGAACCCCTCCTTTGGGCAGTCTGGTGAAGCCAGACTGCTTCTCAGAATAATGTTTTAAAATGCGTAAAATAGAATTACAGACGGAACCAAACATATGCAAATACAGTTAATGCAGTATTTTTAAAAAAACAAGTTCATAGACCCCAAGCTAAGAATCTCTGTTTTTCCTTTATACCAGAGTCCCTTTTGCACCCAAACTGCTTACAGCTTATCTGAAAACTGTTTCTTTACATGCACATTGTAGTAGTTACTATTAATCTAGAGCGCTTTTTTTTCTATTCCTTCTAGGCCCGTGCATGTGCCTGGTTGTGTTCTATCTGTTCTATTTGAAGGAGACAACGTCTTATATCCATTACTGTTTGCTTTAATTCTTTTTCTTTATGGAAAAATCATTTTGCCCTTTTTAGTAGTAAGGTATTTCATATGAAAATGTAGTACCTTAAACTAATTTTGAAGGAGTCCATTACTTTGACAAGGTTTTACCACTTTCTTTTCTAAACTAATTTTCCTTCCTCTAGAGTTTTTATTTTCATTTTTAAAAACTTCTTGTCCGTTTCTTCTAGATATTCATATAGTACTTGTGGAAAACCCATTTTTTTCCCCTTTGAGTCTCTGCTTGTCTTTTTTGGTGACTCTTTTTCTAATTTGGATTTTTTTGTCGTCTCTGATTCTGTACAAATTCTTTAGAGTGATTAGTTTCTTCTTCTGTTTATTCCTATCTTATTCATTTCTGAATTGAGGCTTTGCATCTGGCCCAGGCTCTGCCATCACTTGTGCAGGGGTGATAAACCTTGGTAGATTTTAGCACTGTCTTTCTTTGCTGATCTCTTCTACCTGGTGGGTGTCTGTGCTTAGCGCCCTGGTAGCTTTCGACTTGCTTTGACCTTTGAGGTAGAGAAGATGGACCTCTGTGTCCTTGTCTAAGCATTGCTCCCAGTGGCTACTAAGATCCACCCTATGTGTATCCAAATACCCCTAGGTTTTCTGAAGGTCTTCTGCTCCTACTGCTGCCACATCACAGAGTCTTGCTAGGTTAGAGCATTCTCTGTCCCATCTCTGATCTGTCTTGTGGATTGGCATTGACTCTTTTGATGTACCCCTTTTCCTATTGTCTGTGGACTTCTGCCTGATTTTTAAAAGTGCAATTTTGTGGTATATGAGTAGCTTACTCTGGTTTTTCATAAAATTTCTTGAACGTCATTTCATCTAGTGCTATTTTTGTTTCGACTGGCATAAGTAGGCAAATGGGCGTTGTACTGCCTGCCTCAATTTAAGCAATCTCTTGGGTTTCACCCAAGTATTTTATATTTGTTCTTAGAGACTGGTTCTTAAACTATTAAAACATAGTATCTATGAAGAGTTTGCCTAACTGAGCTTGAGCCAACTAATAATACATTAATGAAATGTAGCTGTAATTTCTTTATGGAAATTTGTTTTCTTGCTCTTTTAATAATAAGCAAATTATTGCCTTAAAGTAAATATTAGATAATATCATTTTCTTTTGTATTTAATGTAGTATTAAATTTATTGAATTTTAATGTGACTCTTTTCCTTGGGATTCCCTTTGGGTTTGTATAAAAAATTTACCATGCTTTATATCTCCTTTGTTAATGAACCCCATGGGCATAGAGGTTGCTCCACATGATTTGTGCCTAGAAGATATATCATAAATATATTTACTTCTGCTCCAAGTCACTTTTTTCTTTGCAGTCTTCTATTTTGTTACTATATTAACTCATCTGTATTTTTAAAGTGAAGATTGTTAATGATTCTAATTTACAAAATAGCCAAGAAAGCAGAAAAATAGTTTTTCCACATTAAAAGCCAATGGCATTATGATAGCTTTGTATTTATAAGATTTGTGAATCTTCCTAAAGTTATTAATGTGAGCTTTTGTTGTTTTCCAGGAGTTTCAGCACATTGAATCTGTATTACAGAACCACAGTAAGTCAACCTTTGTAGCCCATTGTTGCAAAGAGAAATTGAGCATCATTGTTTCTGATTTGGTCAAATTTAATAGTAAGGTTTCATGGTAAAGGCAGAAAGTGATTGCCTTAAGGACCAAAAAAGAGAAACGGTGAACATGAACAGAGGTAATATCCCATTACCATTACTGGTATTTTTCTTTTTGGACATTGGTCTTTCCCTATCTCGCCCAAGCTGCACGTGCAATGGCCATTCAGCTGCTTGGCCCCACTAGTGATGAGCACAGAAACTTGGACCTATTCTGTTTCTGACCTGGATTAGTTCAGCCTTTCTTAGGTAATGTTATGGTCCTCCACTCCTCAGGGACTTACTGTATGGGTCCTTGATTTAATATGGACATCTTTAGGACATTTACCCCTCCTGCAGCTCAGAACTCCCACATTCATGCCGTCTACCAACCTCAGCCTTCCCAGGAGCAAAACCATTGGCATCTACTACTGTGCATGAATGATTTTGCTGATTTTTATTTTATGAGTGGTATTCAAGCATAACCAAGTCAAGTCAATAAACATTTATTAAGTGCCTACTGTGTGCCAGGCACTGTGCTTAGCAGTGGTTTCTCTATTCTCTGTGAATGTTCTTTTACTTTTCTTCATGAATATGTAAAATTTAAAAACTTGTTTTAAAGAAAGAGAAATAGCCACAGCCTTCCCCAGACCTTTTCATAAATTAGTCTTGTTTCCTAATCAAACTTCCAAAAGCAAATACACACACACACCACACGCACACACCCACACACCCACCCACACACACACACACATACACACACCCACACACACCCCTACATCTTGAAAGGGAAGGAAAGCAAAAGGATAGACATCTTGAGCAAACTCTGCTCTCTTTCGCTTACTGTGTTCAGTTCACTCCTTTGTTGTTCAGTTTGTGGCTGTTTTTGTAGCTTGGGGGATGGGACACAGTAAATGAAAATAAGGAAAGGGAAAGCAGAGATGAGATGCCTCAGGATAATGGATCTAGAGGCTGAGAATATGATGTGTAGCAAAGTACCCATGACAACTAAATTGCGCTATGATAGAAAATTGTGATTGTGTTACTGTAGGATTTGCTGTGTATTTTTTTTAAAAAGTTAAGGAATTGTGGCAGTACTTGGATAGTGGGAAAACCCAGGTTGGCACCTTGATTCTGTCACTGTGTGACCTTGACCAAGTCATTTAACTTTTGCCCTACCTTACAGCAGTAGCACATATTTGTGTAATTATAATAACTGATGTTTATATGGCATTTTAAGGTTTTTATATTACTTTTCATACATTGTCATTTTTTTCTAAAAATTGGCCCATCCCAGAGCTATGAAACAGACACATTTTTATCACAGTTTTATAGATGTGGTGGATGAGGTACATAGAAGAGTAACTGTTGATTGGTTGGTACTTAATATGCTTCTCTGTCTTCACAGAACAGCATGGGACATCTTCAAAAACATGTTCTAATTCTCAGCCGGCAACATCGTAAGTGTCCCAAATTTGTTCATTTTCTCAATGGGGTTCAGATGGAATTGTGATGTTGTAGCTACCCATCTAAATACATTTAAACATAGGATTTTGTTGAGCCTTTAATTTGAGTTAACTCTTTGCAATTACATTGTGGCACTATTTTATATCGATGCTCAAAAGATTATTTAATCTCCAATTACTCAAGATTTTATTATGTCTTGATCATTATAATTAATATATGTATACATTCATTAATTTTGCTGTTCTTTCACCTAAAGTCTAAATATAGTATCTAGATACTGACGCCCTATAAGAGAGAGGAAAGAATCACAAAAGTATATTTATTTTTTGTTTGATTACTTATAGCAGGCACAGGATAAAGCAAAGTTAAAAAAAAAGCTTTTTGAAAGGAAATGGAATTCAATGCCTTCACCCTGTCATTGTATGCAGTGTACAGTAACAGACAAATAAATAAATAAATGTAGAAGTAAATTTCTACATTTCGGGGCTTATAAACCTCAGTAACATTTTAAGTATCATTGGATTTTCAAAGCTTACATTCATGAGAAATTACCGTTTCATGGTTGTACATTCTACATTTTGTCAGTGATTGCTGATATTAATTTCAGCACTCACTTGCTCACTTTTGTTACTCTAGATCCAGGGTTTCATTGGTTAAAGAACTTTTTCTGCCAAAGTGGAACAGCACCTGCTTTTCAAGGGAGAGTTTTAGTGGGTCATCTCAGGACCAGTGCAGTGAAGTCCTTTGTGTGAGTCCCTATAATCAGTTGATAACAGCAAGCTGGATTAGCAATTAGTGATGGGCTTCATGTGGTTCTGGATCAGTGGTGCCAGAATTTTTATACCTACTTTTAATTTGTGATACATTTTTTTAAAAACAACTCATTGATTTGTAATGCGCCATACACTCCAGAGGCCTTCAGGTAAGAAATGATTCTGTTTTGACTTGGTGTTATGTAAGAGAAATATTTCTTATACCTTCCTTACATCTAACAGCATGAGATTCTAGTCTACTCTGACTCATGACGAACTTGCTGCTACAACCTGCCCCTACCGATAGTTCTTCACAATTTTCTTTTAAAATAGCTTAAGGAATGATTTTCTAAAAGTAAAAAGTGTCCCAACCAATAACATGAAATGTAATTAACCTACTCAACTGTTAACTTATGCTAAACAATGCCAAAGAAAACCATATTTGTGCTCATAATAATTTGGGGGTAGGGACAAACCTGATGATAAAGATGAAATAAATTACCTTGCAGGTTTAAAATTATTAAGTTTTATCTTAAATTTTAAGAGACAGGTTAGATGAGTTAAGCCATAGTCCTTTTCATAACAGCAATTAGATGGTCTTTAAAAATGCAGAGCTTTTTAATTTTCTTAAGTAAATTTATATACTTTCAGTGTGCCTTTTAGTATATGTTTGGCATTAACAATCTGCAGTTAGATTAATTGATACTGTTTTATATTGTTGCTAAATGTGTATTGCTATATGTATTGCTATATATAACATACAAAAATAGTCAACATATAGACTATTTTAATAAATAGCTTTCAGTGGATTTAGTAACTGCTAAACTTACAGTTTAGTCTATAGTATAGTCTAAATTTAGACTATAATTCTGTTGATGGGTAGATATTGGTACATCTACCAAGCCAGAAGAGACTTAACTCTACATGGGTGGTCAATACACATAGGAGATGAGAAAATAGCATAAATATATCCAGAAGCCACCAGGAAGCTGAGTAATGGGGGTAGAACATTAACCTCCTGGACTAGTCAGTTCTTGAGAACAGTTTCTTTGCCTTTGAGAGGGAGAGAGCCAACCCATGGAGATAGATGGGGGGAAGAAGAACCTTAGTATATAGTAAGTGATCTTAAAAGAGTGAGGAACAGTTCAGTATGGTTGGACCATGCCGTGAAGTACATGTTTGGAAGTGATGTCTAAGAAGAGTAGAAAAATAGGGAAGAGCTCGGTTTTGGAGAACTTTAAATGTCAAGGGAGTACACTTTGGATTTTGATGTAATGGAGAGCCACTGTGGGGTTTATTAAATGGGGAGTAGAGATGACATGGTCAAACCTGTTCTTTAGGAAAATACTTTGGCTGTGATATGGAGGATGTATTGAAATAGGAAAAGATTGGGGCAGCTAGGTGGCGCAGTGAATAGAACACTGGCTGTGAAGTCAGGAGGACCTGAGTTCAAATCCAGCCTCAGACCAAACACTTGACACTTACTAGCTGTGTGACCCTGGGCAAGTCACTTAACCCCAATTGCCTAAAAAGCAAACAAAGATAAAAAAATTTAAAAAATAGAAATAGGAAAAGATTTGAGTCAAGAAAACCAATTGGGAGGGTATTATAAGAGTACAGGTAAGAGATGATAAGGGACTGAGCTAGGGTAGTAGCTATGAGAGAACAGAGAAGGAGGTGTCTAAGAATGATGTTATGAATGTAGAAATGACCAGATTTGACAACTGATTGGATGTGTGGGCTGAATGAGATTGAGGAGTTGAATAGCTTTGAAGTGAACCTGGGTGACTTGGAGGATGGTTTGTGCCCTTTGTAATGGTAGTTAAGTTTGAAGGAAGTATGGATTTGGGTAGATGATGTTTTGGACATGTTGGGTTTGATATACCTATGGAACATTAGTTTGGAATATCCGTTCGCTAATTGGAAATGCTGGATTGGAGCTCAGAAAAGGTTCTAGGGTTGGATGTGTGTGTGTGTGTGTGTGTGTAGATAGATAGATAGATAGATAATGAGGACATTTGCATGAAGATGATACTTGAAGCCATATTAATGAGATCACTACTGGAAATAACTAAAAACAATAAACTAAAATAATAGAAAATTCTAAAAGAAAAGAGGGGTGGAGCCTTGGGGAATACATTTAGTGAAGTGGTATAGATGAATCTAAAGACTGAAGAGGAGTGTCAGGGTCATAGGAAAAAACCAAGAACAACATCATGAAAGTTCAGAAGAGAGTATCAACGGGGAAAAAAAAAGTAGTCGTCTGTGTCACGTACTTTAGACAGGTCAAGAATGAAGAGGTTTCAGAAAAGACCATCAGATTTAGTAATAAAGATATTATGGTTTACTTTGGAGAAAGTGATCAGTTTACTGCTGAAGCTGGAAGTGAGAGTTCAAAGGGTTTGGAAGGGAATGAGAAATATTGACCAGAGAAGGTATAACCAGATCTGAAAACGATGGGCCAGGGATACAGTGACATCTCAGAGATCGAAAAGATGGAATGAGTAAGAGAAAAATGAATGAAAATGAAAGGAAGCTTATTTATTCTACAGTACAGATACCAGTTGGCATGGTGGGAAAATCTGTAGTATGATTTGGTAGGGTAGGGTCAAAGTGGGTGGGAATGAATTTTAGCAACTGGGATTTGAGAAGTAGTACTTTTTTCAACTGTCAAAGAGTACAATATTATTGGAATAGGGAAAGTAAAAGGGAATGGTAGCATGTTAACCATTCAGTCAGTGGTAGACAATGGTAGATTTGCTGATTAAGGCAGGTGATTGAGAGGGTCAGTGTCTCCCCCTGAGCCCAGTCCCTTGGGGTCTAATGGGAGCCCCTAAACAATTAAGGGAAGCCTAAGTGTTATATCCCAGGTACTTCTGGGAACCTGGACTCAAGCAGGAGGAACATGTATTCTCAGGGAGAAGTTATTTGTTGATTGCTTTTCATATCCTAACAACTTGTCTATAACTTACAGTCTTGGTGGGTTGCCTGGGGCACTGAGAAGTTAAGTTAACTAGCAGCTATTATCTGTCAACAGCAAGACTTAGATCTTGATTCTCAAACTGGGTCTCTGTACAGTAGGCCACACTTATACTTTTTATTTGTCATAATTAATGCCAAGAAAAGCAGCAGTTCTAGAAGTAAGAACAACAGATACAAATCTGTGGGTTTCATTCATCCATATATTTTCATCGTGGGAAGCTCTGTGGTGGGGAGAGGAGGTCACGGAAGAAACATTCAAGGTGAAATTTTTAAAAATTATTATTATTACTCAGTTTAGGTCTGAAATATCTCAGATTCCCTCTGAACTGTCTTGAAAGAAAGTTGGGAAATCTGCTGATCTTTTTTCTCATAGAGATAACAGTGATGGGAAATGAATCTTTCAAATTGATATTCTGTTTCTGCCACTTTTGCTGTAATTAGTAGACTTGCAGAAACTAGAGTACTCTTTTTTTAAGGTGGAGCAGTCTGCCCATTGGGTAAATTACTGTTTCCTTAAATGTTAGATTACCCTAGGACTTTGATTTTGTTTTAATTCCTATATAGTATGGCAATACCCTGTCAAATAGGTACTAGACTGAGCTATTTGCCTGTATTTATGTAAGGAAAGTGAAAAAATTTAAACAATGATCTTGTTAATTCAAACTTAAAATCTGCTGTTATTGAGGGAAAAGGTTCTGGCTCTGAATTCTATATGTTATCTGGCCTATTCAAAATGACTGAACTGATTCATTTGCTTGTACACGTGGCTTGATGACTTTTCCATGATGAAGGAAATAGTTTACATGTTGATATCTGAATTTACACAGAAATGTAATTATGGATTTGTGAGGCTTGTACAGGACAACTGGGGCACTATATATGTTTATTGAAACATTATTATTATGTTCTTGAAATTCATGTAGTTCAAGGATGAATTTCATTTAAATGATTTGCCAGGGCTTTTATAAGTTTTTCTGTGTCATATCTATTGTCTTGTTTTGTGTTGCTTAAATTTCACAGTTGCACATGGCAAAGTCAAATACTGTTGTTGAATGAATTATTAGGGAGCATTCAGCGTGTCCGAAAGGTCTTAGTGTAATTTTAAGCATGTGTGAGGATCCAAGAAAAAACCTAAAATTGGCAAAAATTGTGCTTAGAATATTAAGAGTCACTTTCTCTATTCGTAATGAAAAAGAAATTCGGGTCCTTGAGGTTTTGGACTTTTGTTATTATTAACTTTGAAACAAAATTCCTAGTGCTTGTTTTAGTGTTTACTGGAGATATATCACCCCTAAGTTTTAATAAGTTCAGAAACAATAGTGGAGATTGTTTCTAAAACTAAAATTTGTCTCTCTCTCTGTTTTCTAGGATGTTAGAAGATGACCTTCAGATCAGTGACAGTGAAGACAGTGGTGATGAGCAAGTCAGTTTTACATGTGACATAAAACAGAAATTACATTTAAGTCCATATAACTTGCTGTGTTTTGAAGTTGCATTAACTTAACCAATTCTCTGTTTCTCCCAATTTCCTCTCTCCCTGTCTCTTTCTAAAAACTTAGGCCTCTGAGAAGCCCCCTCTTCATCTGCTCCTGCAAGGTACTGTATTTCCTCTCATGGCTGTAGAAGTCTTGACATTCTACAGAAAATGCAGAAAATCTAATTTATAATTTTTGAGTGATTGAGCTGTTTCAGACGTTCTGTATATTAGCATCTGTTTTTAGAGTGGATTTAGGTGAACTGGATAGGGACTGAGTGCTGCTTAAGTTTAAATTGGTTCTTTTACTATGGTTGGTTGGTTAAGGGTAGCTTGGGAAATTCATTTGTGGGCATATTCATTTGAGTCCTGTGTTAAACAATAAAAGACAAAAGAAACTTCTGGGTTTTTTTTAAAAATAAGTATCTTTCTATCTAGTAATCAGAAAAATTAAACAGGTTTAGTGCTCTTAAATATTTTGTTGTGGCCAACATGTTTGACAGCCCCTTAAGAAAGAGAATGAAAGATGACTTGTTACCAGTTGGTTTGAAGCTCAGAGTTGAGCCCATAATGTTTAACCACCAACTGATAAGTGTGGATTAGAGATGTAACAGCTTGGAAAGGAGAACTCAGAGATTAAAATGAAGTTCATTGGTACCCTTGAAATAAAAGTCATGGCTTAATGAACCACTTTTACTTAGCATAGGCACACAGCTAACATGCCATTAATTGTAGATAATATTTGTAATGATTGCCCTGTAGAAGGCCTCTTAATGTTACGTTAAGATTCTGTAACATATTCAGATAGCAACATTATCGATCCACTCAACAATGCATTGCTGACAATGGAGAAATCATCACTCATTTAATTAACTTCTAAAAGCAGTTTCAAAGTTGGCTGTTGAAAATTATATGTTTTCTGTCACAAAAAATTGTGAGAAATTTTTTTAAAAGTCTGTTTGAAAAATGATGATGCAACTTTTCTCTTCTGAAATTCCTTTAAGACTATTTGGAAGTCTTCAAGGTGCTAGTCAGTCATATATTCCTTTGGGTGAGAGCACTTTATTCTGTCTCATTTGTCACGCTCTACTGGTGTCACACATACTGAGTCATAATGAAGTGATTGTTTAATCAACTACCACTGTTGTACTTGGATGACTTCAAGAAGTGTGTGTGTGTGTGTGTGTGTGTGTGTGTGTGTGTGTGTGTGTGTGTATCTGAACATATCTTGTACATTGGACACAGTCCTTGGTTTTTTCATTGTCCAGAGATTGACCAATGTATGCCTATTAAGTGACTGGTTTTTCAAGTCATCTTCCAGTCATCATATTTGCAAACAGTTCTTGTTATCATGTAATAGTTCTTAGAGAAAAAATAAATCAAATGTTAACACTTTTTCCTTTATTTTTGAATTGATATTATTTCAGTTGCCTTAAGAAATAAATAATTTTAGTGAGGATTAAGTTCTTAGGAATTCTTTAGGAATAAACTCTGTAGTCCTGGAAGGGAATGTTTCATTTGTGGAATTCAAATCCAAAGGTTAAAGATCCCAGAGGGCCTGGGTTCATAGCCTCCCCCTCATATTTATTAGTGAGAACTATTTTCCATTTCTCATATTTCCCGCTTGTGTGGTGAGGGGAAATCACTTAAAGGCCACCTTTGGCCTCAGTTTCCTTTATTTATATTATCATCATCATTAAAATATTGTCTCCCAAGCCTGAATGCATTTAGAAAGTAAGATCATTACTAGTAATTTCCTTGGATTATAAATGAGGAGTTTGTATTGGATGGCCTCTGTAGTGTCTTCTAACTCTAGAGCTATGATTTTCATCTCTTGATAATAAAGGGCCCCAGTATATTTGCAGGGGCCGTTTGTTACTTTAGCAAAATAATAATAATAATAATAATGATAATAATAATAATAATAATAATAATAATAATAATGCAGAGCGGGATAAGATGACACTTGACGTGCCACTGTGTCATTTTTCTCTGTTGCTTTGTAGTGTTCCGCAGTCCCTTGCAGACAGTGTGGTTTCAGCACATTCCAGCAATACAGAATCAGAGAGCACCAGTGATTCTGATACCTCTTCAGACTCAGAGAGTGAAAGCAGCTCCAGTGACAGTGAAGAGAATGAACCCCCAGAACCTCCGGCGCCTGAGGTACGGTGGCCCTGGGGTACAGAAAACCCAGCGTCCCTGGGGCAGCCTTCTGCCCCTCTGCAGCAGATTTCACTCTGGCATTCCTTCATCTGCCTCATCCCAGGGGAGAAGCATTTCTTTTCCTACCCAACACAGACTTGCCAGCTCCCCACACTATAGGAATGACTTTACATAATTTGTCCTAGTTCCTGTCTTCCTTTTGGGACAGTAGAGTAAACCTTACAGATTCTTGTTACTTGTTGGGAGCATCATTTAAAAATATTAAATGCTTCTAGCATTTTAACCCTAATTAGGAGAAAAGCTGCTTTTTTTAAAAAAGGACAATTGGAGTTGAGTGACTTGCTCAGGATCATATAGCTAGTAAGTATCTGAGGTCAGATTTGAACTCGGCTCCTCCTGACTCCAGAGCTGATGCTGTATCCACTGAGCCACTTAGCTGCCCCCCTTTTTCCTGTAAAGTCTTTGCTTCAATACCTCTGAAAGTTCTTTCAAATTTCAGAAATACACACAGTAAAGGGGAAGACACATAAGCCCTCTTTGTTAGTTACTGCACACAAGACAGTTGCTTACATGGGGATTCAGTGGATTTATTATTAGCCGCCTTAGGCAAGCAAACCTTCAGGCAGAAATTTGGGTCAAGAATGAGGTGGCAGGGGTTCTTTTGGAAAATAATATAATGGCATGCATTAAAATATTGGGCATGAAGTAAATTTTTTTCATGACATTTCTCCCTTAAACATG
The DNA here is from genome assembly GCF_003287225.1 of Phascolarctos cinereus. Lineage (NCBI taxonomy): Eukaryota > Metazoa > Chordata > Mammalia > Diprotodontia > Phascolarctidae > Phascolarctos > Phascolarctos cinereus. The sequence continues at coordinate 28,607,422 of NW_027556402.1, forward strand.
CAGGCTAATACCTTTAGAGGCAGGTTCTTAAGTCAGGGTGTTTGGCAATATCTCGAGAATGCTTCAGTAAAACTTTTTCTTTAGGCAGTTAGGTGGTATGGTGTCAAGAACGTTGGATCTGGCCTCCAGCAAAACCTGAGTTCAGATCCTGCCTCAGACATTTACTAGCTGTGTGACCTTGGGCCAATCACTCTCAATCTTAGTGTTCTCGTTTGTGAAATGGAGATAATAAGAGCACTTACCTGAGTGTTGTTGTAATGATAGCTGAGATAGCATAAGGTAAAGCGCTTTGCAGATCTCGAACTGTTACCATCATCATCATCATCATTAAAATATGGTCTCCCAAGTCTGAATGCATTTAGAAACTAAGATCATTACTAGTAATTTGCTTGGATTAATCACCTGCGTTATTGTTGTTGTTTTGAGGTAGGAAGAGTATAGACTTGTGATTTCATTAGTAATTCCTCAGGTAGAAGCTTCCTCTAAATCAGAAAGCTGCCTTTAATTTTGTACCTCAAAGAATTACCTGGGAGCACTGACAGGTTAAGAAACTTGCTCATGGTCAGACCTCTAGTAGCAGGACTTGAACCCAGATCTTCCTGAGTAGAAGATCTATCCTGTATTCACCAAGCCATACCAGTTAAATTTAACATTTGGAATAAACAATGTCTCCCTCAGACAACTAAATAGCATGCATTATTATGACTATTTTATAAGAGCTGGTAAATATTGTTTTAATGATTCCTTTTTTGATGCCTGATACTGCTATGGGGAGGCAGCTAGGTAGCACAGTGGATGGAACATTGGGCTTGGAGTCCGGAAAACTCATCTTCATGAATTTAGATGTGGCCTCAGACACTTAGTAGCTATGAGACCTTGGGGAAGTCACTTAACCCTGCTTGCCTCGGATTTCCTCATCTGTAAAATGAGCTAGAGATGGACATGGTAAACCAATCCAGTATCTTTGCCAAGAAAACCCCAAATGGGGTCACAAAGAGTTGGACACTACTGAAATGGTTGACCAACAGCACCTGCTATGTAGAAGAGATTCTCTCCCTGTCTTCCCCACTCCCACTTCTTTCTTTCTTCCCGAATACCCTTGAGATTCTGGACTGTTCCTCCATATGAATTTTGTTATTATTTTTCTAGTTTTATAAAAAAAAATTTGGCGAGTTGAATTGGTATAGATAGCACTGAATAAGTAAATTAATTTAGTTTAGTGTTTTCATTTTTATTATATTAGCTGAACCTACTTAAGAGCAATTAATGTTTCTCCAATTATTTAGGTCTATCTTTTTTTTTCTATTCTAATTTTTTTAAATTTTATTAATTTATTTTGATTTATGAACAATCACTTCCCATATGCTTTTGAGTTGAAAATTTTTCTCCCCCTTCCTCCCCCCCACCCTCCCCAAGATGGCGCACAATCTGATATAGGCTTTACATTTACGTACCCATTAAACATATTTTCACATTAGTAAAGTTATAAGTAAAAATTAAAACCAATAGGAGGAACCATCAGAAAGATGAAACAGAACTCAATAGAAGGTAAAAATAAGTGGGTCTGTCTTTATTTCTACTAATAGTATTTTATAGTTAGATTCAAATAGGGCCTCTGAATTTTGTTCAATGTACTCGCTAATGTATAACATATGATGTATGTATTATATATATAAGCTATGATAGTGTATAGCTTCTGTAATTATTTTCAATACAAATTCTCTTTCTTGCTCTTCCTGCTGGATTTTCTTGTTTGTTTTAGTTGATTCTCTAGGGTTCTTTAAATTTACTGTCTTGCCATGGACAAAGAGCAATAATTTTGTTTCTTTTTTTAACTTATGTTTCTTCTTTCAGTTTTGTTTCTTATCCTGTAACTAGTATTTCTAGGGCCGTGTTAAATAGTAGTGGTGATAATAGGCATCCTTGGTTTATTCTTGATCTTATTGGAAAAGCTTCTAATTTTTCCCCATCATATATATTTGCTTTTGGATTTAGTTTATACTCTTAACTATATTGATGAATAATTCATTTATTCCTATGATTTCTGTGGTTTTTAGAGAACTTTAGAAATTCCTCTACAGTTTTCTAAGAATTGAGTATTGAATTTTATCAGAAGCCTGTTTAGCATTTATTGATGTAATCATATGGTTTTTATTATTTTATTGTTAAAATGGTTTATTATATTAATGGTCTTCCTTGTGTTAAACTAACCTTGCATTTGTGGTATCAACCTAACTTGGTCATACTATATGAAATATTTCTTATGTTCTGTTGTAGCCTGCTATAAGTATTTTATTTAAAATTTTTGCAACAATATTCATTAGGGGTACTGGTCTGTAACTTTCTCTGCTTTGTCTCTTTCTTGTTTAGTTATGAGGCTTATATTTGTATCACAGAAAGATTGGAAGGCTGCTTTCTTTTCTTATTATTCCAGATAGTTTAAGTAATATTAGAATCAATTTTTCTTTGAATGTTTGAAAGAATTTACTTGCAAATTAGAGTTCAAGTTTTTTTCCCCCTTTTAGAATTTGTTTATGGGTTCTTCAGTTTATTTTTCTGATATTATTTAAATAATTTTAATTCATTTGATGATTTGAGTATTTTATATGTATGTATTATCAGTTTTTTGCATATACTTGGGAAAAACACCTTTTTATAGTTATATTTTAATTGTAGTTTCTAATAACTTATTTCCTCTTCAATTGTTAGTTTTCCTTTTGTTTTTCCTTTTTGAAATGAGCAATTTGGTTTCCCTCTCTTAAAAAAAAATCAAGTTACTTTTTAAAAAATAAAAACCATCTCCTAGCTTTATTGATAAATTTAATGGACTTGTAAAATTTGTTTTATTAATCTCTTCTATAATTTTTAATACTAGCTTGTTATTGAGTTGGGGGTTTTCTTCAGGGTTTTGTTTTTGTTTTTTGTTTTTGTTGCATGCTCAATTTATGATTTGGTCTTTCTTTGTTGATAAAAGATATTAGAGAAATAAATTTTCGAGGCAGTTAGTTGGCACAGTGGATAGAGCACTGGCCCTGAAGTCAGGAGGACCTGAGTTCAAATGTGGCCTCAGACCAGATACTCGACACTTACTGGCTGTGTGAGCCTGGGCAAGTCACTTAACCCCAATTGCCTTAAAAAAAGAAAAAGAGAAATAAATTTGCACCTCAGAATTGCATTTCATAAGTTTTGCTGTGTTGACTCATTTTTGTCATTTTCTTTGATGAAATTTTGTATTGTATTTATAGTTTGCTCTTCCACTTATCATACAGTAGGTTCTTTAGTATTATATAACCAGTAATTACTTTGAAATTCTTTCTTTAAGATCCCTTATCAAAGATATTTTTATTATATTAGGATGTGCAAATAATGTTTATTGCTGCCTTCTTATATTCTTTAGTAAAATCTTTATGACTTAGAATTTGGTCAGTTTTCCTAAAGGAGCCATGTACCTCTGGGAAGATACCTGAATTCCTTTCTAGTTCCATTCAGTAGAGATCTATAATCTCAACCTAGCTGGTTTGGAAACTAGTGTATGTATATATGTGTATACCAGCTAATCAGAAAGTAAGGCTTCAGAGAGGATAGTACTTCCAATTTGAGAAGTAGTCCAGGGATGGAGTGAGCGTCTAAGGCGGAAAGCCTTATTCATTCATTTATTTATTTATTTTTGTGGCCAAAACTTGTAGGTTTATCATGAATGTTTTCTCTAAAAAATGAGTTGGCAGGTCCCAGACATGCACATCAAACAATGTAACAAAGAATAGAATTGACTACATGTTAAAATACAAGGATTTTAAGTCTTTCACATGACAGCCTTTCAGGTACTTGAACAAACCTTTTACACACATACACACATTTTGTCTTCTTTAAGCTAAACATTCCCAGTTCCTTCAAGTAATTCTCATCACATAGACTGATGAGTTTTCATCACCATCCTTGTGAATCTCCTCTGGATATGTCATGGTAGAGAAAGGACCTGTGAAGGACTTGAATGAAGAGTGACAATCTAAATGAAGTGGTTCAAAAATTCTGGTTCAAAAAGGATCAACAGTTTACTTATTTTTGTCTCATAATTCCAAATTACAGAGTGATTGCAGTGTGTCACTTCTCCATCAACAGCATGTTGTTTGCCCATAACCTCTCTGTTCTTAAGGACTTTCATGACACTTGCCCGTGTGAATGTGTCTAGATGAAACTTCAGAAAAAACTTTAGTTTACATTTCTCTCAATACTATTTTTGAGCATTTTTCACATGACGATGTTCAGTTTGTATTTCTTCTTTGAAAGCTGCTTATTCATATCCTTTGAATGCATATGTATTGCAGAATGACCCTTGGTTTCATTTCCCTTTTTTTGTTCATTTAAAGACTTAAACCACTAATATTTGATAAAGATGTTTCTCCCTGTTAAAATTTTCTTATTCTTACTTCACTGATTTTTATTCATGAGATTTTTAATATTTACATACTTTAAATGTTCTATTTAGAGCACCTCTGTCTCTTATTTGAATAAGATTTTCTCCTAGCCTCTAATTTTTAGGTAACCATCTACATACATTTAGTTATCTTATTCTTATTGTGACACATGATATGGATGTCAAACAGCTTTTCCATTTTCCAAGTAGTTTTTCTCATTTTCTGATTTATATATTACATATATTATTTTCTTTATTTGTACATTGTACATAAACATATGTAAATATTTTATGTAAATGATATGTAACATGTAATAATATATAAATAAGAAAAGATATTTTCTTTATATATTACATATAAATATATAATAATATAAATTTTATTATTTTCATTATTATTACTCCAAGTAGTGTTTGCCTTAGTAACTTATATTCTTATGTTTTTCAAACACCATGCTAATGTGTTTGGTTGCTTCTGCATCTTATTTACTGGTTTACTTATGTTCCCATGATCTACTTTTCTGTTTCTTAATCAGAACCAAATGGTATTTGCTAATTTCTGCTCTGTAACATAGTTTGAGAGTCAGTTTGGCATGGTTGCAAGAGAAGCACTGAGTTCAAGTCCTGATTCTACCATAAACTGACTGTGTACCCTTTGGCAAGTTACTTAATTTCTCAGAGTTGTAGACGACTATAAGACTCTTCAGTTTCAGAGGAGGCGCCGACTTGCTTTAATAGAATGAGTTTCCTCACTCAGAGTTCCCTATACAAATGACATCCGAGATCCACACCTTACTCCTTATATAACTTGAGGTCTGGTCATGTGGTGCTTCCTGCTTTTTTTCTTATTTAATTTCCACTTTTAATGATGTCCCTTGGAATTCTGTTTTGTTATTATTTCTTTTAGTTCTGTTAACTACATGTGTTTCCAGATAATAATATGAAATTACCCTTTATTCCACTTAGTATTTGATCCTACAAAAGAATCTGCAGGTATCTTTGGTAGATTAAAAGAGAAATAGAGGAAGATAAATAAATGAGGCTTCTATGATCCAGACATAGGAGAATAACCTGTGGAATAAATGAAAGTTGACCTTTTTTCATGGACATGATTGCCAACAGTGATAACTTGATACCTTTCTCTTTTTTCCCTTTAGCCTGACCCACCCACAGCAAATAAATGGCAGCTGGACAACTGGCTTACCAAAGTTGCTCAACCACCTGTGTCAGCAGAGCACCTCAATGAAGTGGGGCCCCACCACCAACCCCAGGAAGTCCAGGGACAAGGCAGCAGTAGCACCAGTGGTCATGAGCATTCTGTCTCCAATGAGCCCCACCCCCCCTAATTCCAGTAAAGCCCCCAGGACTATTCCTGAAGTTCCCCATCCTGGCAAGAGAAACTACCCAAAGTCTGTCACACAGCAAGGCACTGGTGGACCCCCACACATTGGCAGACAGTTGCTTCAAAACAACCCAAAAAGCCTATAAAAGCTTCAGTCCAGGAAGATTTTCAGGATAACTTGAGGGTTGAAAGTGAGCCAGACCCTCCACATGGGTCAAAGGACCAGTCTTCCAAAGATAAGCCCAAAGTCAAAACGAAAGGAAGGCCTCGGTCTTGCGGAGATAGACAAGAGAAGTCAAAGTCAGTGTCAGCTCCCTGTGAAAAGAAGCAGCACAAAACTTCTCACCCAGTGCCTGTGAAAGCATCCTTGGACCCTGAACCCACCAAGAACAATATGGGTGATCAGAGACTGGACCGTTTCCCTGACAGTCCCCAGATTCAGAACCAGGGTGCCACCTATGGCAGTAGCAGCAGGGGTAGTGGTTGTAAAGCATCTTTGATTGTTCAAGAGGAACTTGCTGGGAGTAAGGTCCTCTTGCCTTGCAGAGACACCAAGTCACTCAGGGATACCCCTCTCCTCCAAAGCCTCGTAGTGAAGATAGACCTAGCCTTCCTTTCTCATGTCCCCAAGATGTCTGGGAAGCCAAAGAAAATGGAACACAAACCACTCCCAACTGGGAATAAGCAGGAGTCTGAGAATAGGAACACAGAGAACTCAAACAGATCGAGCACAAAGAGAAAGGTAAGGGGAAGAGTTAGCAAGCCACAATTTGTCCAGGTAGTTGTTTTTCCTTTTATTGTTTCCTCTCAGCTTTATTCTTACCTTTGTCACATCACATCCAGAAAACGTGAGAATTTCTCTTTGTTTATCATGTGCTCATTGCTCTGGCTTCTAGTGGTCTTAGACGCATGTATTTTCCAGCTTTGGCTTGATACACTGCCAAGTATCCTATATTCTCCCCTTAGTAGGAGCTCTTCATTATTCTTGTTTGGTAGAAAAAGGTGCAATATTCGTTTATTAGCCAATTAGAAGAATTATTAGAATTAAATTAAAATTAGAATGCTGGGCAGTTGCATAGGTATACATATACAAACAGTTTGTCAGATTCTGGAGCTGGAAGGGTCCTTAGAGGCCATCTAGTTTAAGCTGTCTGTGAAATGAGTTTTATCAGAGAGATTAAGTTGTTCAAGTTAAGAAAAGAAGTCTACGCAAACTTTTGTGGTAGGGAGTGGGACTACAACATATATGTGTGTGTGTATGCATGTGTATATGTATGTACAAGTACATATACGTATGTGTATACACCATATACCTGTGCATGCATGCATATATATATACACATGTGTGTGTGTGTGTGTGTGTGTGTGTGTATGTGTATGAACATGCCCTACCTGTATTTGATGGAGAATATTATATAATGAGAGATTCAGATACTTGGCTTTATGAAGGAAAATCCCATTCCTTTAATACACATTAATTAAATTTTTACAATATTTTAGGCACTCAGTTAAGTAATAGAGATACACATACAGAAACAAAGCAGTCCCTGCCCTCAAAGAGCTTAGGGAGAGTGAGAAAAAACAGTGTCGCTAGAGTTGATGATGATAAAGAGTAATTTGAGGGGCAGCTAGGTGGCACCGTGGATAGAGCACCAGCCCTGAAGTCAGGAGGACCTGAGTTCAAATCTGACCTCAGCCCAAACACTTGACACTTATTAGCTATGTGACCCTGGGCAAGTCACTTAACCCAATTGCCTAAAAACTAAAAATAAATAAAGAGTAACTCACATAAGGTTTGCAAAGTTCTTAACATACATATAAAATAATAACATGGGGGGTACTAACAAATTTAGGGCAGAGGTGTCAAACTGAGAAACATAATCCTTTTGGACAGCATATTGCCTTAGAAAACCACAAATTAACATTATGTTGTATTTTCATTAATTTTGTTAATATTTTTTAACTGGGCCTTGAGTTTGACATGTCTGACCTAGGGTATGGCAAACACACAGCTAAACTTAATTCTAAGAGGCTGAAGGAAGAGGCAGTTTATTCTAGCTGTGTGGAGAAAACATAACAGCAGAGATGGAGGCAGGAAGCAATGTCACCTGTGGGGAAAAGCACACAGACCAGTTTTCCTGCAACAAAGTTTGTGTAAAGGCAAGTAGTGTTCAGTAAGATTAGAAAGGAAGTTGAATCCATCTGTTACGAGCTTTAAACACCAACAGTGGAGCTTGCTGTTTACCTTCAGACACACACTTGAGAATATCCATGTGTCAACTGTATGGAGGGGTAGAAAGTTATGCAAGGGAGACCATATAGGAGGTTATTTCAGTAATCGGTGGACCAAAACTGATGATGGCCATGTCGTTGTTGAGAAGGGGTTGCATGTGAGACATATTGTAAACCTTGAAACAATGGGATATGTCAGCTGATTGAATACTGGGGCTGTGAAACTGGTGAGGATGACTCCATGGTTGTTACCAGCATGACAGGAAGGTAGAGCCCTTTACAAAAAAAAAAAAAGGAAGTTAGGAAGATGGAGAAGATAATGGTTTTGTTATGGTCACATGGATTTGTGGGTACAGATTTGAAATTCAGGACAGATATGTAGGCAGCATCTATAGATTATTTGGTATTCATCTGCATATCAATTATGCTTAAATCCACAAAAACTGAAGAGATCATTTAGAGAAAATATCTATAGAGGAAAGAAATGTACCTAGGACAGATCCTTAAGAGACATGCACGTTGGGGCAGCGAGGTGACACATAACGCTCACTAGCTGTGTGACTTGTCAGATTCTGGAGCTGGAAGGGTCCTTAGAGGCCATCTATCATTGAGACCACCAAAGACACCTCACCAAAAGCAAAACAAAAAGGGACACGCACAATGATGCTGTAAATGAGACGACAGGTAGGAGTGACTTCCCCTGGGTCACACAGCTAGGAGGTGTCTGAGGAATGATTTGTACCCCTGTCCTCAGGTTCAAGGCCTGACTTTTTTCACTGTACCACAGTATTTCCACCTTTAAAAACAAAATATAATAAACCCATCCAATATAATGTGCCAAACTCGGGAAAGGGGGGTAGCTAGGTGGCACGGTGGATAGAGCACCAGCCCTGAAGTCAGGAGGACCTGAGTTCAAATCCGGCCTCTGACCAAACACTTGACACTTACTAGCTGTGTGACCCTGGGCAAGTCACTTAACCCTAATTGCCTAAAAAATAAGTAAACAAACAAACAAACAAACTTGGGAAAAGATTAAGATAGTGTCATATTTCTTTTTCTCTTTTGATTCTTTTTCTCTATTCATTCATTCCCGGGCCATCAGTTTGAGTCAATGAGCATTTACTGAACCCCTACTAATGATAGAAAAAAAAAAAGGTAAAAACAGTCCTTTGTCTCAAGGAGCTTCCCAGTCTGAGAGGGGATAAAACATGCAAATAACTATGTATAAATAACATATACAGGATAAATTGGAGATAATCTCTGAGGGAAGGATCAGGGAATTTAGTTGCTACTTGAGGGAAATCAAGAGGTGGAGATGATGCAGATAGAGAGAATTCCAGGCATGAGAGACAGCTAGCTTGGAGCATCTTGTATTGGGAGTAAGGAACATAAGGAATACATGGAAGGGAATAAGGTATAGAAAGGTGTGGGGGGGGAGTCTCAGTGTTTGCACTCACGCCTGAGGAATGAGAACAGATTTTTGATGACAAGGCATAGGTAACACCACTAGGTAGGTCTGTCACAGTTGCTTCCTGTTATAGAAACTAAACTTTGTAACTTCTGAAGCAAAGAAAGAGGTTCTTTTCATCTCGTGAATGAAAAAACATTATAACTTGACATGTATCCAGACTGCAGGCTATGTGAAAACAGAAATGTCACTTTCCTCAAGTTATTTTCAGTCCAGTGAGGGAAGATAATATCGATAGGGGGGTTGTGATGAGGGAGGAGGTATTTTGGTTGGAATAGGAATGTGAGCAGAGCCATGGAGCAGATCCCCACATTCCCTTTCTGGTAGCATTGGCAGCATTCAGCTGATGTTTGATCAAGAAATAGAAATATTATGAAGAAAGAAGGCCCAGAAGATACGTGTACACCACCATGGCAGCATGACCAGCAATAAAATCTCTGCGGAGTACAACATGATTAGAGTGGCCTAGGTCTATGAGAGATACTCATCAACGAGCACAGCAGCCCTCCTTCGTTTCCCCCTCTCTGCAGTTCTGAGGCTGGAAGGGTTAACTCCTCTAAGGCAGAGCTTCTCAAAATTGTTTGGTCTTAAGACCCCTTGATATCCTTAAAAATCATTGAGACCACCAAAGACCTTTTACTTATATAAGTTATGTCTGACAATATTTACCATGTTAGAAATTAAAACTGGTAATTTTTTAATGAAAAATACCTTCAAAAAATTACTGAGCAATGGCAGTGTTTTACAGTTTTACAAATCTCTTTAGTGTTTGGCTTCACAGAATACAGCTCGATGCTTACATCTGCTTCTCTACTCAGTCTGTTGCTTGTTATCAGTTTGGTTGAAGTTCATGAATAAAACCCAACCTCACACTGATAAGTAATTGGAAAAGAAAGGAGGATTTTTAAAGGTTTTTCAGATAACTGACTATTCTTCCCTTACATTAACCAAAACATGATGTGTTTCTTAAAGGTTAGCTGCAGTATGGAATCTGAAACCATATTAATGAATTTTCCCTAATCTATTACATTAATATGCATTGACCTATTTTGCACTTTGAATGGATCTTTTACCTGTGCATAATTTTATAACATTATGCGTTGGTCATTTGGAAAATATTCATTTGCCAATTTATGTAGATCTTTCAAATATTGGCACATTTCATTATTCAGCGTAAACCAAATTCATCAATGGCACCACTGATCTCATCAGAAAAGTCTTTAAGTCTTGGGCAGCGATCAAGCTCATCATGGTAGGGATACAAGTTTACCAAAATTCTTATTTTCACTTGAAAGCTTTAATTGAAAGCAAATAACTGTCAGTTAAGCTTCATAATTATGTACATAGTTGATTCTTACATGATTAAAAGCTTTATTCCCTCTAGTTAAATAATCACAATCACCTTAATTCCCTTATTTGAAAGCCTGAGAAAGAATTAATCCTATTATGGGATGCTGAGAGGTTTGATTTTAATTTTTTTTTCTATGTATGTACTGATGTTTTCTTTTCTTTTTTTCTTTTTTGGTTAGGCCAATGGGGTTAAGTAACTTGCCCAGGGTCACACAGGTATTTAAGTCTTATGTGTCTGAGGCCAGATTTGAACTCAGGTCCTCCTGAATCCAGGGCTGGTGCTCTATCCACTGCACCATCTAGCTGCCCCCCCTGTACTGACATTTTAAAAAGAAAAACAGAAAATCTGAATTGTTTGGCCCAAGGTTCTCATACTTGGCCTGTACTGAGCATTTTTCTTACATTGTTTTACTTGTATGTTTGAGTCTGTGATGTAGAAGTTTCTTTTAATTCATTCATAGGGAGAAGCAGAAAGAGATGTTGATGGCAAGAAAATAAAACTGGAGAAAGAAACCAAATTCTGGTCATCATCTTCTGCTCACAAAGACTCTAGTAAACCAAGGTGAGTATAAAGATGAGCACAATGGAGAATGAAAGTGATCACGTTGTCTAGACCGGCTTCCCTGTCTTCAGTTCTAAGAAACTGGTCGCCTTGCCCCATCCTATTGTAGAGCTCCTCTGTTCACTTTCTAAATTATGTTGTTTCTTGTTGACACATAATGCTTCCCGACAAACACTTTATTAAACTCATAAAATACATCCCCTGAAAAGGTCATTAGTTGTTCTTAGAACTCATAGTTTTAAGGAGACTAAATCTGCAACAATGTGTGAAAGTATATGTGTTTGAAATTATATAGTAACACCCATTAAAATACGCTGAATGTGACTCAGTCTGGATATATATTGCTTTTGCTTAATGTTATTTCTTCCTGAGGATATTTCCATGAGAATTACCAGTTCACGTTGCTGTAAATTTGGGAATATCAGAAGCAAAATAAATCCCTTTTTAAAGAAATGAAAATTTATCTATACCTTGGATTTCTCCTTTTTTTAAACTCTGTACATTCTAGGTGTTATTAATATTTTCTTTTTTTCTAGTATTGAGACATTTTTAAAACAAATTTACTGTTATGTTCTGTCCTCTCTTTTTACGTCTATTACCACTGTTTAGCCCTCATTACCTTTCATCTGGACTGTTAAATTAGGGGGTTAACAAGTCTCCCTTCCAGTCCATTCTGTACAAGTCTATCAGAATTGTCTTCCTAAAGTACAGTACTATTTGTAATACTCTTCTTTAAGAACTCTCAGAGATTCCCTGCTGTGTAAGCAAACATAAACACTTTAGCTGCCTATTCAAGCCCTCCCTTCCCTGGCCCCATCCCACTCCCCCAGCTTAATCCACCAGGGCACCACCCCACACGGTTTCTTCTATAACTAGCCACGCTAGACAGCTCCCCTAAATGTATGCCTTGTTTATGCTTTCTCCTTTTTCTTGAATGCCTCTTTTTTAATCTGTCCAAATTCTACCTCTCCTTATAGCTTCAGTTCATATAATGAGGCAGCATGATGCCTTTTTGTGTTATTGACCTCTCTTTGGCAGTCTGGTGAAGTATATGGATTGCTTATCAAAAATAATATTTTGAAATTAATAAAACATACAATTATGAAAATAAACTAATTATATGAAATGCAGTTACCAAAATTAAAAAAAAACTCATAGACTTCAGGTTAAGAACCTCTGCTCTTAAGTCAAAGGACCTGGCTTGTCTCTGATGTTTATAGAGAAGAAACAGACAAAATGCTAGGGATGATGCATAAAGGAGAAAGAAATTACTTCCAAATTGAAGGAGATGAGGCAGAATCACAGGCAGATTTATTGAGGTAGTAGCATTTGATTTAGCCCTTGAAAGATTTTGAAAAATAGACATTTTGGGGTTCTTTCTGAGCAGCAAACAAAAAGTAAGTGTGAAGAGGAGTGCTTGACTTCTGGAAAAGAGAGCTTGTGAAGGGAGAAGTTTTGGAAGATAATTTCAGCAAGGTGCATTGGGCCTTCCAGACAATAGAGAAACTTGAGCCAGTGGCTAAGGAGCTAGTACTTTATTTGGGCAATGGGGAACCTTTGAAGGGTTTTGAACAAGGGAGTAACATGCTTAGAGCTGTGATTTAGGAAAGTGCAGCAGTGTTTATAAGATATTTTTGATGGGGAGCAGATTATAAGCAGGGAGATCAGTTGGGAAGATACTGCAATAGTTAAGACAGGAAGCAACAAAAGGCCAAGTTAGCACTAACAGTGGAGGAGGAGAAAGATTAGAGAGATTTGGAGGAAGAATTTGTTTGGACTTGGTAACTAAATAAATATGTAAGAACAGGGAGTAGCCGTCTGTGATACCCAGGTTTCTAGCCTAGCTTACTAGAAATTTATGGGTGCCAGTATTATAAATACAGAAGTTAGGAAAAGGAGCCAATTTGGTAGAAATTTGTTTGGAAGTTTGTTGTGTTTGAGGTACAGGATGGAACACATCCAGGTAGAAATGTCCAAAACACTTAAATCTAAGATTGGCTTATTTATATGTGGCTGGAACTAGTTACTACGCTTTCATAATTATTCTTCCATCTTATTTAAAACATCCCTGTTAGGTAACAACAGTAAATAGTGTTATTCCATTTCATCACTGTAAAAGTTGGAAGAAAATGTTCGTGTTTTTTAATGTTAACACAGCTATTATGTGAAGATTATCACCTATGTATTTCACCTCTACAATGACACTTTTCTATTAGTTATCAGAGTCTCTCAAAGTTGTAAGAACTTTCTTCATAAATAAAAGCACTATAGATTTGAATCACACTTCAGACTTTCGGAGTTATTTTAAGGGTCACACAGGAAGAACTTGGGAATGAAATCTGTGGCTGTATTCACTGTATAACAGACTTTGTGCCTTCTCCATAAGCTACTGTTATTGTTAAGCAGTAACCTAGCCTTTTCTAATGCAATGGTATTTTTACTTATTTGTTTGCATTAGTTTACTTCTCTCTGTCTCTCTCTCTCTGTCTCTCTGTCTCTCTCTCTCTCTCTCTCTCTCTCTGTCTCTCTCTCTCTCTCTCTCTCCCTCTCTCCCTCTCCCTCTCCCTCTCCTTCTCCCTCTCCTCCTTTCCTTCCTCCTTCTCTCCTTCTTCTTCTCCCTCTCCCCCAACTCTTCCTCTCTCTCTTCCCCTTCCCTCATTCCCCCTCCACCCTTTCCATCTCATTTGGTGATTTTGATTACAATGTTGCTGTTGTTCTTCTGTTTCTGTTGTTATAGAAACTGTGTATAGTGTTGTTTTGGCTCTTCTTCACTCTGCATCAGTTGATATGTTTTCTTGTGCTTCTCTGAATTCATTATATTTGTTATTTCAGATGGCATACTAATATTCCATTATATTCCTTCACTACATTTTGTTTAGCTATTTCCCACTCAGTGGGCATCTCCTTGGTTCCAAGCTCTTTGCCACAATAAAAAATTATGCTATGGATATTTTGGTGTACATAGGACCTTTTAAATCTGTCTTTGACCTCCTTGAGGCATATACCTAGGTGTCAGGTCTCAGAGTTAAAGGGTAATTTTTTAAAAAGCATAATTCTAAATTGTTTTAAAATTAAGTTTTCTTTTTTTTTTTTTTTGCTTTTGTTTTTAGGCAGTTGGGGTTAAGTGACTTGCCCAGGGTCACGCAGCTAGTGAGTGTCAAGTGTTTGGTCTGAGGCCGGATTTGAACTCAGGTCCTCCAGATTTCAAGGACAGTGCTCTATCCACTGTGCCACCTAGCTGCCCCTAAGATTAGGTTTTCAAAGGCAACAGAAATTCCCTGAAATTTACTTTTGCTCCTAGTAGATTCCTATTTGTCTTTATTTGCATATTTAAATCATGATATAGATAAGACTTCTTACTGGTTTTTTCCCCTCATTCTTCTCCATCTTTGTTTAACTGAACAAAATTATTGTGATACCGGTAACTTTTTCATAATTTAAGTATAAATAGCTGGCCATGTAATTGATGTCATAGCCAAATTTAGTTGAGTGTGGTATTCTTCTCCAGATTGTTGAAGCCCTCCTCAGACTTGCTGAAGAAGGAGCTACCACCACCACCACCACCACCACCACCACCACCACCACCACCACCGCCACCACCACCATCTGTGTCTCCTTCCCCCAAACCAGCCAAGAATGTACATAAGAAACCAAGGAATGAAAGCCACTCTTGTGTTCAGGGGCACTCCAAAAGTACTAGCACCACTAAAGATAGCCATAAAGATTCTTCTTCTTCTAAGTATAAGAAAGTGGAAGGAAAGCCTTCTGGAAACTCTACAAGTAATAAAGTGAGTACAGAAATAATGAAATACTGAAATACAGATAATAGTAGATTTTCTTTGAATTTGTTTAAATGTTTGTATATTTGTTTAAAAAATATCAAACCTCTGTACGTGAGTATACGTTGTTACATACTATTTTATATATACATTACATATTATATACACATGTTTTTACGTAAGTATCTATTTAAATTTCTCAAATTTAAGTATAACAACCTATTTGACACTGTGTTTACTCAGGTTGTCTGTCACATTTCCGCATTATCTGGCAGATTTTTTTAGTTGAAAGCTGTAGGTTTACATTCCAATATGGTAAGAGATATACATCACAGAGAATACTTAAAATCATGCACAAGGTATTCATTTGATTGAAATGCATTGTGAATCCATCATTTGGAAAATAGGTTTTTAGGGATATATTGCTATTCAAAGCTTAACTCTTTACAAATGGATTGCATTTTGCTTTTACATCATTTGTGCTATCCCACTCCCCTCTCCCTCCCAGAAAAAGCCATTTCTCCTGTCTCTTAATGAAATTAAATTTAGCTAAGGTAACCAGCATATCAAAAAATGTATTCTGTATGCAGTGTTCCACATCCATTGGCTTTCACTTTTGCAAACAATTATGAGGAGATACTTTCTCTTACCTTTTCTTTGGTGATCAGCTGGTTCAATATAATTTTGATGCATTTAGTTTTAACTGGTTTGTTGCTGTTCTGTCCATTCCATTTTATGCTCGTTGTGTATATTGTTTTCCTAATTCTGCTTACTTCCCTTTGAATCAGTTCTATACTTCTGTTACATTGTTTCTCACAGCATTAAAACATTCATGTAGCACAATTTTTGTAGCATTCCCTAATCAATTATCATTTACTTTGTTTCAATTCTTTGTTGCCATAAAAAGTGCTATTGTGTATGTGCAGTCATTATTTTTTTTTATCACTAACCTCCTTGTGTATGTGCCTAGCATTGTACTCTCTAGGTCAAAAGTGCTTAAATATTTTAGGCACTTCCTTTGCATAATTCCAAATTGCTTTCTAGAATGATAGTTCCATTTCACAGCTTTACCAACCATACATCACTGTGCCCATCTTTTCCACAACCCTTCTAAATCGAACTATTATTTTTTTTTTGTTGTTATCCTTGTCAGTTTAATGGGTATAAAATGAATCCTTGCCGGGGGCGGGGAGGAGGAGAGAGTCTCTTATTAGTGACTTGAAACATTCTTCTGTGTGGTTGTTAATGGTTTACAATTCTTCATTTGAGAACTCTTTGTTTATATCTTTTGACCACATATTTATTGGGGAATGACTTTTATGCTATGTCACAGAGATTTTTCCTCCCAGTCAATTCCTTCTAAGCTTCAGCTCTTCTTTTCCTCATTTAAAAAATTTTGAACTTAACAAATGTCAACTGGAATGATCATTTCCCAATAAGAGTAGAATAGAGAGATGATCATGATTGTACAAATCTTTTTTTTTTTGGTTGGGGGGAGGGCAGTTGAGGTTGAGTGACTTGCCCTTAGTCACACAGCTAGTAAGTGTCTGAGGCTGGATTTGCATTCCAGTCTTCCTGGCTCTGAGGCCAGTACTCTCTCCACTGCACTACCTAACTGCTTGCTTTTATTTTAAAACATATAATAAATTCAACATGTTAACTTTCAAAACTGCCCTTACAAGTCTGAACTTTTAAACTTGATTGAAATAACTTTTGGAAAGTAAGAAAGCAAATCTCGAGTCTATAAATATTTTTCCATTTTCAGTGTTTTATTGATGGCCTTTTCTTTTTGAAAAACATCACTGTCACTTTCCAGTGACTCTCCTCATCCCCATAGACCTTTTCTTTGTAACCAGTAAGTACTGTTAGGAAAACACATCAACACATGTCTGAAAATGTCCAGTTCTATCTACCTTTTCTTTGCCAGAAAACTAGAGAAATGCTCCCACTTCGGTCCTTTATAGTCACAATTAGAGTTTACATTTATCTGTGTTCAAAAGTCATTCAGTATTGTTTTTCTTTACGTTATTGTAATGGTCTTGTTCTTATGGTCTGCCTTATTTTACCCCTTTTGATTCTATAAAAATCTTACCATTGTCTTTCACTTTGATCTTATTTAATTCATCATTTCTTGCATGTAGTAATATTCTGTTATATTCATAGACCTCATTTTGTTCAGCCATTCCATATGCCCCATCCAGTTCTCTGATACTACCCATATCTGTAGAAGCCTCTCCTTTTTTACCTCCTTGGGGTATAGCACTAATAATATCATCAGATCAAAGGATATATAGTTTAGAGTGATTTTTCTCATGCAATTCCAGATTGTTTTTCAGAATAATTGGCCAGATGTACAAGTCTGCCAGAGGTGTATTGGTGTACCTGTTTTCTCACAGCTCTCCAACATAAACCATGTCTGTCTTCTTTGCCAACCTGATGAATATGAAATGAAGCCCCAGCTCTTTTTATTTCCGTTTCCTTCATTATTAGTGGTTTGGAGCAATCATTTATATGGTTTGGCTATCTTACATTTCTTTGGGAAATGTGCCTGTCCATATCCTTTAAAAATTGAGTTTTCAGAATCACAGATCTAGAAGAAGAAAGTACCTGAGAGACCATCTAGTCCAGTCCTTTCATGTTATAAATAAGGATAATGAAAAGCAAGGAAGTTAAGTGATTTATTGCAGATGGGATAGTAACCTAGGTTCTCTGGTTGCAGATCCCGGGCCACAAACTGGGGAACCATTCTTGTTCTATCTAACATGTTTTCACATGTCTTACCATACTACTGTGCTCCAGTGTTTGAATCTTAATGGCTTTTAATTTCCTTGCTACCCTCTTCCCTACTGCACACACCCTCATTTTTTTTAAAGGCCAAACTAAAAATATCTGAACCTTTGATTTGAATCTGAGTGTTCATCTGTAATTCTAAGAATTAAGCAAATCACCTCTCCTTGCCCCCAATAAAATACCTGAAATATTCAGAAAATTTGCTGTATTTTATAAATTGATACAAGATAATTAACAGTATTTGAGATTTAAAAAAATATTTGGATGATCTCTTCATTCTGTACTTCACTTAGAATGTTTAAATGTGGTCGGACGTAGCATAAGGTGAGGGAGGCACACAAAAGTTTAAGTTATTTGCTCTTTTTTTTTCTTAAGGGCAAATGAAATTGCCCATTTGTCATCCAAGGTGAATAAGTTTATAACATTTTCATTATTATTATCTTTGACATTTATTGTTTCTATGATTTGTTTTTTCATCCACTCATTCTTCAGGGTGTCATTAACGAGTTTTCACTTAGGTCTGTATCATATACTCCTGGTTCTTGTATTCATTATGATTTTTTTTCCTTATACTCTGTAAAAGACAATTCCTCTATTGGGCAATTTTTATAAAGGATCCATGGAATGCTGGGAAAAGTATTCTTGAACAGTCCCTTTGAAAAATCACCTTAAGTTAGTCATATCTAATTTTTCAAATAATTTATTCGACTCTGTATTTTCCTTTTTATTTTTCATTTTTCTGTTTGATTTGCCTAGCTCTGAGAAGGGAATGTATTTATCAGCTGCTTTAAAAGTTAGCATTTGTGACATGACTATCTATTTAACATAGACAATTTTTCATTGTCAAGCTATGGTGCCTTTGACAACAGTGTCAGTTCCATAGGTTAATAGACCCTATGTTAAGAACTGCTTCACAGGACAGCTAAGTGGCTCAGTGGATAGAGTACTAGCCCTGGAATCAGGAGGACCTGAGTTCAAATCCAGCCTCAGACACATAATATTAGCTGTGTGACTCTGGATAAGCCACTTAACCCCAATTGCCTCACCCCCAAAAAAAAATAAATAGAAGAACTGCTCCAGAATTTTTTCCCATGAATGTTCATTCTCAATGGAAGCAGCAGAATTCAGGGGCCAGTGTTTTGTGATTGTAGGTCAGAAGACCTCTTGCTGTTTTCTTTTTTGCTTATCCTTTCTCATCCTCCCTTTGAATCTTTTGATCATTTGTCTCTTCCAAGCATTCCCAGATGGCCAATTACTTACTTCTAGTAGGTTCTTAACCTCTTATCCATGAACTTAAAAAATTTTTTTGATAATTGAATATAGTTATCAAATTTATAGCACTAAGCTAATATATTTAGACATAGTGGGTTTTCTTTGTAATCCTATGTTTTTTCTGAATTTTATGAAAAAGCTGTTTAAAAACATTATTTTGAGAAATGTTCAAAGGCTTCACCAAAGGGGCCCAAGACACAAAAAAGGTAAAGAATCCCTACTTTAGTGGGAGTTAGTTTTTTAACTGCTCTGTAGGAGCTGATCATCTATAGTGTACAAATCCCCTAAAAGTATTAGTGTTAAGGGTCTTATATCAGTAAGTCACCTCACAACAACCTTTTGAAATAAATGCTATTATTAGCTCCCTTTTACAGATGAGTAAGTGTCTGAGGCAGGATTTTACCCAAGCCTTCTTCCCCCAAGTCTTAACAATCTCTACTATGTAGCTACCTCAACTCCCTACCACATCTGTGGTAGTTGCTTGATGTCACTGTCAAGGTCGAGCCCTTTTTGATTTTTGTACCCAGTCCCTCTGTCCTTTGCAAAACTGTACCTTCCTACCATCCCAAAGGCTCAAGAAAAATTTGAAAGCCTGTCAGCTACCTTGCCTCTAAAGTCCTACCAGTTGTTATCTGGGCCACCCTTTCCTTCTATCCAAGAAAAGTTTTCTGTATCATCCCATATACTTGATTTTTAACGAGAATTGAAAGGCAGTGTGCTTTAGTGGATAGAGAATCGACCTTGCTGTCGGGGAATCTTTGATTCAAATTTTGCCCCTTAGTGTCCCGGACAGCATTTCTGCAAAACTAAATTGTAAAGCAGGTACCAATCTACGTTGGTAAAGAGAGTTTCCTCACCCAGAATTCCCTGTACTAATGAAATCATAGGCATTATTCCCCCTCTCCCCCAATGAGGAAACTAAGATTTTCCCCTTAAAATATAACTGACTAGAAGATTTTAGTGGTAGCTATGCTGATAAATTGGATGTCATGTCTTTTGGGCAGACAGAAGCATAAAGAATCAATAGCCTACGAATTTTTAGTGATCAGAAAAATCAGTGCTTGGATTTAGCCACTTAATTTTGTGCTTAATTCCACCTTTTTAAATTTTTCAGTTCTTAAGATTGATTTTAGAACTCTTCAACTTGAAATATTGAATTCTAATCTGCATTATTATTTTTCTAGGCATCTCCAGGTGATCTTTTTCCTGTGCCTTCTTTGCCAAATGGTAACTCCAAACTCACAAAGCATCAAGTCAAGTTTGAAAAGTAAGAATTTGAGTTGTTTGGGATTTTTCAAGTCAGTCTCAAAATTTACCTCAATGCTGTACATTTCTGTGGACTCATTTGTTTTTTCTTTCCTTGTCAGACAAGTTGCTGATTTTCACCTGAAGGAAGCCAAAAAGTTGAAGCATAAGGCAGAGTCAATGGTGCGTGTTCTTCTCTTGCTCTTTTCTTCTGGCCTTTTTTTTCTATTCTAAAGGCATTAGTCATTTTTTAGCCCACGTGCTAGTGAAGATTATAATGGAATACATTTCTTTAGACTCTGTTTACTCTAGATTTACCTGGGCATTTGTAGAAAGTACAAATTTTTAGAACAAAATTACTGACAAATTTTACGTCCTTGATTTTTTTTTACATGTGCACATATTTTTTTTTCTTTATCCCATATCTACAACTCCAAAATTTCATTATTTTGTGACGTATAAAAACTTTGAGAGACATGGTTTCTGGGTAATTAATCTCATGCTAGCATATCATTAATAAAAGGGGTCAATGACACTCTAGAATGCCAAAGACCCCTCATGGAACCCATTAGTGTTTATATGCCCTTGGAAGAGTGGTTATACCTGAGGGTAGCAATCAATTCTGGTTAACATGTAATAAGAGAGAATGAATATTATAATGAGAGGTGGACCTGTTCCAATGAGGGGTTGGGGAGACAGTGACTTTGATCATGTCATTTATTTCCAAATCACCCCCAGTCTCAGGCAGTCTTGGCAAAGAATCTTCTTCCCCCTCCCCCCCCTGCACTCCCAGTTCCACTGCCTGACTGGAACACAACAGGCTAGAATTCACCTTAGATTAAATTATTTTGTAAGGGTTTCTAGTTAAGTGAGGCACAACACCTCCACTTAGATAAGATGGTCTAGGTGGGGTAAATTTTTGGGAAAGGTCAGGGAACTCCCTAATAATTTTTTATTAAATAATTAATTATGTTTCTCAATTCAAATGTCTAGAAGGATCATCTGGGTACAAATCTAAATTACTATGCAAGCAAAGGTTCTGGACTGGCTCTAAGCCAACTCCAATCTGAAAAAGCCAGGGTAAATCTGAGTATGGGACCAATTCACTTAAACAAGTATCAGTTGTTTACTATGTATGTGAAATGGTCTGATAGTCAAGGAAATTTTTCTTTCTCATCCACTGTGGATTTAGCCCCCCAGGTCATGCCCACCCTAAAAATTAGAGTTAGTTTCCTAAAGTACTTTTCATTCAGGAGTGATTCTGATCATGCTAGAATTTCTAAGCATCAAGATAACAAACGTTTATTAAGCACCTGGGGAGTTAAAAAAAAAAGGTCTCTCCTACCCCCCAAAAAGGTCCTAGCTTTCTTTCATGTAGCTCATAAGCTAATGGGTGAGACTACATACAAACAACTATCTACAAATAAGGACAAATTGGAAATAATCAACAGACAGAAGGCATTAGCATTAAGGGGTATCAGGAAAAGACTTGCAAAAGGTAGAATTTGAGATGAGTCTTAAAGAAGCCAAGAGGCCAAGATGAGGAAAAAGAAAATTTCAGCTGTGGTGGTTAGCCAGTGAATCAGCATGGAGTCAAGAGGGTGTGCAAAAAGACCAGTGTCGCTGCATTATACAGAAAGGGCAATGAGGCATGAATAAGGTGACTAGAATAGTAAGAGTGGGCCAGACTTTCATTTTTTTCATTCAGTCATTTTTCAGTTATGTCCAACTTTTCATGACAGCATTTGGGTTTTCTTGGCTAAGATGCTGGAGTGGTTTGCCATTTCCTTCTCTGGCTCCTTTTACAAGTGAGGAAACTGAGGCAGACATTGGGTTGTGACTTGCCCAGGGTCACAAAGCTAGTAAGTGTCTGAGGCCAGATTTTAACTCCGGAAGATGAGTCTTCCTGACGCTGGGCCCAGCAGCGATCCATCCACTGTGCCACTTAGGACTTTAAATACAAAACACAGGATTTTTGTATTTGATCCTGGAGGCAATGGAGAGCTATTAGTTTTTTGAATAAGGGGATGATATGGTCAGCCCTGTGGTTTAGGAAGAGCAATTTGAAAGCTGAGTAGAGAATGGATGGCTGGGAGTGGAAGAGACCAACCAGCAGGTTATTTCAGTAGTTCAAATATGAGGTGATGAAGACCTGCTTCATGGTGCTCAGTGTTGGAAGAAGGAAGTACAAGAGTTGTTAGATAGGTAGAAACAGCAAGACCTGACCATTGATTAGATATGGGAGGGGCGCTGAGAGAGAATGAAGCCCCAAGGCTGGTCGTGAGCCTGGGTGACTGACTGGGTGGTACCCTTGCCAGCTATAGGGAGGTTGGGCAGTAGAAACGGTTTTGGGGAAAAGACAGTAAATTCAGTTGTGGACATGTTGAGGTTAAGTTTAACTGGACATCAAGTTTGAGATAACCATTAGTCAGTTGGATATTTGAGACAGAAAGTCAGAAGAATGATTACGGATAGACAAATAGATCTGAGAATTGTTTCTGTAGAGATGATAATTAAATCTGTGGGTGCTAGGATAAGATTACCAAATATAGTAAATAGTGTGAGAAGAGTAAAGCATCCAGGACTCTTAGGGGACACCTACACTTAGTAGGCGTGACTGTATAAAATTCCAAAAAAGGAGACTCAGATGGACTGGTCATTACAATATTATAAACACACCAGGAGAGGAGAGTATCACAGAGAAAAGAATGGTCAACAGTGTCAAAGGCTGCAGAGAGGTTAAGAAGGATCAGAAATGGGGGTGGAAATTAGATTTGGGCATTTAAGGGATAACATTGGAAGATTTAGTGAGAGAAGTTTCAATTTAATGATGAGATCAGAAGCCAGACTGTAAAGAATTGAGAGAGAAAAGCTAGAGGGGCCATGATTTAGATGAACTTTTCAAGGTGTTTAGTCCCAAAAGGGAATTCAGAGCTTCCAGATCAAAGAAGAAATATTGCAAGGAGCCAGAAAGAACAAATTCAAGTACTGAGAAGTCACAATCTAAATCACACATGATTTAGCAACTTCCGCTCCAAAGGATTGGGTCTTGCAGTATGGTTTATCATGGATGGCAGAGCAAATAGACAAAGCATAATTTATCCAGCAGAACTAAGTATATTGTTTTTGGGGGAGGAAAATGGATTTTTAATGAAATAGAGGATTTCCAAGCATTCCTGGTGAGTAGACCTGAGCTGTGTAGAAACTTTGAAGTTCAAACACAGGAATTAAGAGAAACATAAAAAGGTCAACATGAGTAAACACTGGTGTTGCATTAAAAAGAAATAAATTGCTTACATTCTAATATTGAGAGATGATACATTAACCTTCTGAGCCCTGTAATTATTAGGGGTCATAGAGGAAGTCTAATTAGACAAGGGCTAGGAGTCCTCATCATGTCTTGATGATTTTAAGAGAAGAATGGATGGCAAGCAGAAGAGGAATAACGTATTGGGGGTATGAGAAAGGAAGGAAGGTAAGGGAGAATTGTCTCACATAGGCAGGGTGCCCCTGTAGACATTTATATAAATAAGAATAAGGGTGTTGGGGAAGTGACTGGTCACTCTTATCTGAACTAGTCAAAGGATAGAAGAATGCACACACAAAAACAGTTGGGTACAGAAAGATATTTTATTCAACTTGAAAATAGGAGGGTAAGAGGAAAGTGAGATGGAAGATTATAGGGAGGGTAGAATAAAGAAAAGGGTAGTCCTCTGTGAAACAAACTCAAAATTTGAAGCAGCAGAGAATGGGACAGGCAGTGGTTATCAACTGGAAACTCTTAATGAGTTATAGTATATAAATATGATAGAATACTGTTGTGCTAGAAAAATGATGAAAGGATGCTTTTAGAAAAACCTGGGAAGACCTGTATGAGCTGATGAGAGTGAGGAACAAAACCCAGGGTACGGTTTATAATAATGACTACCATATCATAAAGACAAAGAAATTTGAGAGAATTAGAAACTCCGATCATCATAATGACCAAACGTGATTCCAGAGGACAAATGATGAAATATATTATCCACCTCCTCCTGATAGAGAAGTGAAAGATTCAAAATACAGAATGAGACATTTTTGTGGACGTGGCTAATGCAGAAATGCATTTTGATCTTTTTTTATACATTTCCTTGTTTAGTTGTGCAAATGCATCTGTGTGTTTCTGTGTTCAGCCCTCCTCTGTCCAATTCTGATAGTGAGGTTCATCTGATGCTCCCACCTTCTTCCATTTCTGTATATTACTCTTCCTCTCACACACCTCAATTATGAAGTTCACCCTCTCTTTCCTACTTTCTCAACTAAATTTTTAAAATCATTTTTCAAACTAATACTTTCTAAACTGAATTGCTCCTTTATCTTCACTTAAAACCCTCAGAACAGAACCAGTTTATCCCTAGGTCCTCTGTTTTCCTTATTTAATCCCCTCAACAACCTTTGAAGACATTAAAGTTCTGAAGGGACGCCTGTTTCCTTTCACCTGTTAGAACATTAGCGCTATATCATTTCACAGTCCCTTCCAGTTGCTCAGATCAATTTACTCACTTCTGGTCTTTTCACTAGAAATGCTTAAAAATCCTCTTCTATTAAAGATATTTTTTCCTCTGTAGAATGCTACTCAACTTTGCAGAATTATAAGCCCCCGTCTTGTTTTTTGGAACACTGCATTCTAGACATTCCTCTTACTTAAAGTAGAAACTTCTAGGTCTAATTCCTTGGTACTGAAATTGCTTCTTTCTGGATTCTTGCAGTATTTTTTCTTTAATGTGAAAATCCTAGATCTTGACTTTCATTTTCTTTGGGGTTTTCCTCATGGCTTTTTTTTTTTCTTCAGGAGGTGGTTAATAATTTCTTTCTGTCTTTACTTTGTCCTCTGGTTCTAACAGATCTCAGCAGTTTTCATTTATGATTCCTTGAAATATAGCATCCAATCTTTTTTTTTTTAATCATGATTTTTGGAGAGCCTAATGATTAAGAAGCAGGCAACATTTACGCGATATGACCAAATCATCTTGAAAGTATTCCTCCTCGTGTAAGCTCTTTGTTTTTAGCTCTTGGTATGGTCAGAATTTAATATGAGCATAACTAATTAAAGTTTCTTTTGAGTTCTTGTGGCCATGATGGCTTTTCTGAATGAAGTTTATGTTTCCATTCTGTTCTTAAGTACCACAATAATTTCTAAAGGTATGTGATAATTGGAGATTACTTCAGTAAGATCTTAGCTTTTTTTTTAAACTTATGGTTTTTAAACTTTTAAATATGAAAAATAGAGGTGTATGAGGGATTTCTCTCTGAATTGTATTTTAGGTTGGTTGTTTTTGATACTAGATCAAAAATTAGATTTTCTTCCATTTTTCAATCTTGATTTTTTTTTCAATTTAAATGTCTTATTTGTTTTAATCATCCAAAACCTGTCTTATCACCTGCCCACCCCAGTCCTTCCTCAGTTGAGAATATAAGGAAAACAAAACCATTACAAACATGTATAATTAATCAAAACAAATTTCCACATAGGTCATGTCCAAAAAAAAAAGATCTTATTCTGTACTCTAAATCTTACTTCACCTGTCTATCAGAAGGTGTGGCATGCTTCATCATTAGTCCTCTGGAATTATGGTTGGTCAGTAAAGTGATAAGAATTTAGCACAATAGTATTCTGTCATATTTATATATCATAACCTGTTCAGTGATTTCTCAATCTGTGGGCAACCCCTTGGATTCCCATTCTTTATCACCTTAAATAAAAGTTATAAATATGTTTATGCATCTTTGATTTCTTAGAATTGATCTCTCCCTTAATCTTACCTCCCACTTTCCTTCCTTTTTTCTTTTGAGTGAATTGTATGTCTGTACCCAGCTATGTATGTATGTTCTTTTGACCAGTTCAGATGAAAGTGAGGTTGAAGTGTCAGCCACTTCCCTCAAACCCTTATTTGTAAGGACATTTACTTCTGTACCCTGTTTATGTGTGATAATTTTCCCTAAATTTCCTTTCCCTTCCATCTCAGTATATCCCTCTTTTCTTTCTTTTTTTAAAATCAGTGACACTTAACTGAACCACTCTCAGACCTTGTTTAATTGGACTCTCTTTTGACTTCTAATGATGACAGCGTTCTCAGGGGACATGTATCATCTCCACATATTTGAATTGTTCACTCATGTTTGCCTTTTTGTGCTTTTCTTCCCTTCTGTGTCTGAACTTCAAAGTTTCTACATAGCTCTCTTCTTTTCATAAGGAAGTCCTCTGATTCATTAAAAATCTCCATTATACCCCTGTAATATTATATTATACTCAAGTTTGCTGGGTAAGTTTCTTGGTCATAAGCCCCCTATCCTTTTCTTTCTGATATATTCTGAGTTCTAAGTTCTTTATAGTAGAAGCTGTTAAATTAAGTGTGACTGACTGTGCCTCCTCAGTACTTGAATTTTTTCTTTATGGCTACTTGTACCATTTTTTTCTATGACCAGGAAGCTCAGTGTTTTGATTATGATTTTCCTGAGTTTTCATTTTAGGGTTTCTTTCAGGAGGTGACCAGTGGAGTTTTTCTATTTCCATTTTGTGCCCTAGTTTTGATGACTGTTACTTTATAACATGAAGGTCTGCACATGCTTTTCCAACTTCATCCTTACTTCTGTCATCATTTCCTATGATATTCTAGATCTTTTGTTTTTCCAAATAAGTTTTGTTATTATTTTATCAAGTTGTGTAAAGTGTCCAGTTGGTAATTTGATTCATATAATATTAAGTCAGTCTGTATTCAGCCTAACAATGACGGTGTTTTTTTTCCCCCCTACAGTCAGACAAGGTTGGAAAAGCATTTAAGTATTTGGATGCTGTCCTGTCCTTTATTGAATGTGGAATTGCATTAGAGTCTGAAAGTCCAACATCCAAGTCTGTTTACTCCATGTTTTCAGACACTGTGGATTTCATTAAGTGAGTATAGTAATTCTGGCACATCTTTCCTCTCCTCTCCCTTATGTTTACTTTATCACACTTGAACTTTCTATCAGAAAGTGACTTTCTGGTATCTTCAAAATTCTTATATAATCCCTGAACTTAAGTGTTCAAGGAATGAAAATACCATCACTATGTAAAAGGTGATGGAGAGTTTGGACAACTGTTCTGTGAAATCCTGCCTCTTATCATAAATTCAGCAAATCTAGTTATCTTCTCTGGTCCTCTTTCTTCATTATCTGTTGTTTGCTTTTCTGAAGGAAAATTCTTTAACATAGTAGTTCTTAAGCATTGGGTTGAATTACCTCAGGCAGTCATAGTCAGAGTGAAATGCCTCCTCATTCAGCTTTTTGAATGGCTTAAACCAGTAGTTTTTCAGTCAGTCGACACTTATTAAGCACCTAAGAGTATATAGACTTTTTTTTCCCAAGTAAGTAAATGTCATGGACTGCCATATTGTAGTAGCCATACTATTGTTATGATTTAAAATATACATGCTGACAAAAAAATTTCCATAACACTTTAAAGTATTTTTTATTCATCAAAGTAGTGTCTAGATACTTTTGAAACACAAAACATCTGTGCCTTGTACAAAAAGTGTTAAGCTATATATTTACATGTAAATATCAAAATGACAGTGCTTGGGGGACACCTGGTTTACATGGTATTTCTCCTCCCGGGGGCCCATAGGCATCAAGGTTGTGTAGTGTCTAGAGAGCATTGTACTTGGAATCAGGAAGACTTGAGTTCAAATGCCTAGTTTCATACACTTACTAATAAATACTTATTATGTGATCCTCAGCAAGACACATAACCTGTTTGCCTTAGTTTGCTCATAACATCACCCACCTTGCAGTGTTGTTGTGATGATCACAATGTTGTTGGCACAATGTCTGGCACAAAGTAGGTGCTAGATAAATGCTTATTCCTTTTCCTTCTCTTCTCTTCCCTTCCTTTCCTTCTCCCTCCCCTTGCCTCCCTCTCCCCAGAGCCATAAATTGAGAGATGTATACTTTGACTACATCAAAAACTGGGCCAATACTTAATTGTTGTTTTTGTTGCCTTTCTCTCAACCTGCCTTCAGTGTTGCCTCCAGGAAAATCCAATATGATGAGATTTGTGCTTGGCTTTCCTAACTCACTGGGTATATTTTTCTGCTTCTTTACAGATTCATACTATCATTAAAATCCTTTCCAGATTCCTCAACATCTACACAGGAGAAAATTTTCATTGTTTTATGGTATGTACCTTTTTCATTATATATGTTGCTTAGGATCATTTTTGCATCATTTGAAGGCCTGTTAAACTTTAATTTTTATATACTAAATGGTAAAGAAAATTTTTCAAAAATTTAATTAAGAGCTTTAAAATTTTTTCTTTAAAAGACAGTATATTATAAACAACAGTATTAGGCTAATGAATTAACCTTAAAGGGTTAAATTAAATTAAATGCTTAAAAATTAAAATGCTTTAGGACATGGACAAAGTTCATGAACTGACTGTTAGCCAAAAGGTTCGTACTTTGCTTTTAATAGTATGTAATGCGTTTAATGAGTATTTCTTTTGTACTTATATAAATTTCATTAGATATATATTTAAATATTTGCTATTTCTTAAAATGAATTTTCCTTTTTGTGATATCCCTAGCAGATACAATACATGCACATGAATTTTCTTCCCTAAGTTATGTTTCTCTATAGTATTTTCTTTACCAAAAGAATTATACATACATAATGTTATATTGTTCTGTAAGTGACCATGTGTCTTGAGCTTGCATTCTGTAGCCTTGATCTATTTTTCAATTGCATTAGTCAGCTCATCTGTATTCTCTTTTTATACGTAGCATGCGTTGTCAGTCCATTCTTTACATGGCAATGTTTCGTTGTAAGAAAGACACTGCAATAAAGTATTCTCGGACCCTTAATGAACATTTTAAGGTATATCACAACTTACTATCTTTATCCCACTCTTTTTGACATTTCCCTCAGTACTTGGAAATCTAAATTTAATAGAATTTGGTGATCATGCTTGACAATCATAAACCTAACTTCCCTTTCTTTATTGCAGAGTTCATTCAGAATGGCGCAGGCAGCTTCTTCAGGTGCCTCAAGGTAATTGCAAATCCCATTAAAATCTCTCAAATTGATCTTTACATTTACTACTTAATCTCACATTTTACACACATGCGTGTAGGCATCTAGCCCTTACTTTTATTTTTTTAATTAAAAAATTATTAGATTCTGTTCATACTTGTCTGTCCCTTGAACTTTGTTTTGTCATTGTTTTCTTTTTTAGTAAATTTGTATTTTCTTACAAGATGATCAGGAAGAATTCAAATGCTATGCAGTGTATTCTTCCTGAGTTGGAAGGAATGAAAGAGATAGATGGATGATTGATATGGATTATATCCACATATAATTATATATTACATACATATCAGATATATAATCCATATGTAGATTATATAATATATTATAGGTTAATCTATATATTAATGTAGATATATGTTAGATTATGATATAGATTATGTCTGCATATAGTCTATACCTGTCATTAATATAGATTACATATCATATATAATCTGTATCTGTGTGTGTGTGTGTGTGTGTGTATACACACACACAGATACATACATACATACATACATACATACACCTGTCTGTATACATACATGCACACAAAAATATATATGTAGATAGTTAATTCCTTTCATTTTATATTCCTGATGAAGAAATTTTTACTCAAATGTTAAGTGTCTTACCCATGGGTAAGACTGCTCATTAGGGACTGATCTGTGACAACACCCTAGCTCTGACTCCCAGCTCTACCTTTACCTTTTCAGTAATAATTTTCCCCATTTCCACTACAGATTGTCCTAAGAATGAAACTACTGATCAAGAAAGGAAGGGAATTTTCCTACATTTAAGTCTCTAGAAATATTAAACTTAATTTTACGAGACCAAAATGAATTTCCCTGTTGTTTTGTTAACTTTGTCATGTTATGTAATCATTCTGCTTCTGATCATTTGACAGCTTTACTACTTTAAAATTAGTATAAAAATGCTTTATTTCCAATTCATACCAAGAAAATTATATACAGCCTGTCTTCAGTTTGAAAATAAGATAGAATCATAAAGCATATTCATGAAGAAACTGGTCAGCTCTGAACATTTTTGGCCAATCCCACTTCTATGGGGCATTATCCCTAATTGCTAGTAAAATAGATGAATTACTTAAAATCATATGAGAGAAATTACTTAAAAGTATATATTCTTGAGAATCTTGTGGTCTAGAGAGATGTCCAGGTTTCAAGATGGTAATGATCTCATAATAACAAAACTCAAAGTTGCCATCAGCAGCTACCTAATCCACCATTAGGTGGACCTTCCAGAAATCTCTACAACATATCTGACAAGGAATATCTCCAGTATAAAAGAGCTCACCACTCCCAAGGTAGCCTGTTCTGCCTTACATTTGTGAAGCTGATTTTTTTTTAAGCCCTAGGAGAAAGTAGTACTGAGTCTAAAGCCAGGGACAAAGAGTTTTGCAGGGTTTAGTCCTGTAGTTCCATCTGTGAACTCAAAATTGCAGATCCACAGCTGCTCTATACCTTGGCCTTGGAGAGTTGTCTGTGGCACTGAATTGGTGAAGTGACTTGTTTGTCACACAAGCAGGCATACAGTGTCAGAGGTTGAACCTGAAACCTTGTCTCTCTGACTAGGAGGCTGACCTTCTAACCACTGAGCCATGTTGCATCCAGAGACCTTATCCATTTTGAACTTTATCCCATGAGGTAGATGTCCATTGTCGTGCAGAATACCCCTGCACGCCATGTTTCTTTACATCCACTTCCCCCCAGAAGCTTACTTCTTTGTAGGGAAGAAAATGATCTTTTTTGTTGTTTTGGAGGTAAGAGGTTTCTCCCCCCCCCCGCCTTGGAACAAAGACAGTTTTATTATTTTTTAATATATTAGATCTAAAAATATACATATTTAATATATAAGATATAACATGGTATTTGCTCTACTTCTGTCCACTCACTATTCTGGCCACAGTTTACTTCAATACCAGGAAATCTAGAGGTGCTTTACTAAGGCTTTATACAGTGATCACCCAAATGTATGACAAGATTCCCTTTCTTTTCTGCCAGAAATATAAGCACACCGTCACCTCTGTCCCCCATGCCTTCTCCTGCAAGCTCTGGAGTTTTCCAGCCAGGGTCAAGTGGCATCAGCGCAACTGTCAGCACCCCTGTTGTGATCCAAAATATGACCTCTTCCTACGTCACCATCACGTCCCATATCCTTAATGCGTATGATCTTTGGGAACAGGCTGATGCACTAGCAAGGAAGAATACAGGTGAGAGGGAGAGAAAGAGAGTGTGTGTGTGTGTGTGTGTGTGTGTGTGTGTGTGTGTGTGTGTTAATGTTTTGCTTCACAAAACAGGGAAGAGGAGCATGTTAAAAAAGGGGCAGTGTAGATGTTTATCTCAGCTTCTTTTGTTCTCCCTTCTTTTTCTGGTTAAGTTGCTTAGAGGGCATCTTCATTTCTGTGGCCAGGCCTTCCACAGCAAAATGAGAGCACACTAGAATAGCCTGCCCCTTCACAAAAAGCCAAAATGAGAGCCATTTTTTACTTACCTTGTACTTTCTTTATCAGATTGATAAAGCAAGGGTGGGGCCAAGATGAAAAGTTACTGGGCAGCTAGGTGGCTCAGTGGATAGAGCTTCGGCCTTGGAGTCAGGAGGACCTGAGTTCAAATTTGACCTCAGATACTTGACACTTACTAGCTGTGTGACTCTGGGCAAGTCACTTAACCCTGATTGCCTCATCAAAAAAAAAGGGGGGGGCGGGGAGATGAAAAGTTACTGGCTTTTGTCATGCCTGCTGAATCCAAATAATGGGCTTGTAATATATGTCCACAGGTGAGGCAGGGGGAAGGGTGATAGGTGGAGTGTATTAGGGTTAGTTACCACTCTGGGGCTTTGGGGGAGAGGGAGAGAAGATATACCAAATCATAGGCTCTGTTGATGTCTCTTTGATAGTTTTGGTCACCTTTCATTCGTTTGCAATTCATTTCATTCTTAATAAATTATGTATATGAATTTGTGTTTGTATTCTATATTTGTATTTTTTTAAGATGAGGAGAAACCATCACTATGTTGAGGATCATGATTTAGAACTTTGGAACAAAGGTTTCCTTAGCACAGCCTAGGATTAAATCCAGTTTGTGGGCTGTGGGTAGTATGTTCACAGACCAGAGGGTAGCTGGAGTCATGTTATGTTTCAAAGCCTATCCTGTGTTAATGTTCATGTACTTTCCTGAGTAGCTCAGTGGTAATGGTTTTAGATTCCTTTAACTTTTTTTTTTTTGGCTAGGCAGTAGGGTTAAGTGACTTGCCCAGGGTCACACAGCTAGTAAGTGTTATGTGTCTGAGGCCAGATTTGAATTCAGGTCCTCTTGACTCTAGGGTGGGTGCCCTCTCCACTGCACCACCTTGCTGCCCCTAGATTTCCTTTATCTTTCACATAATATTGCTGGACCCTTAACTTCATTTCTCCTTTTCCTTTTCTTTCCTTCTTTCTAGAATTCTTTACAGAGCTCAGTGCAAGCGTCTGTGCCCTGGCCTTGAACAGCAGTCTGGTCGAGCTGGTTCTCTACACCAGACAGGCCTTACAGCAGCTGCGGCAGGTGGCAAAAACACTCTAACCAGCAGCCGGAACGGCTCAATGCTTTGTCGCACTTTGGAAACTTCAGAAAGAGTGGCCCTCAGCTTCATTGGGACCCCCAACTCAAGATGGAATGAACTACAGCATGATAGCAGGGAATCTGGCCCCACTTCCAAATCTTGAAACTGTGCCCACATCCTTTGGGCAGGGCCGTGTGAGTCTGTAAGAGAGAAAAGACGAAGGAGTTGCAGAGTTGGTGATTTTCTTTCTCAAAAGACAAAAGTGCAATGTCTAGCCTTAAGCTGGTTGTGTCTCAGTGGTCTGTAAACATTTCTCTGGCTTTATAACAAGCAAGATAAAAAGTATAATTTGAAAATGAGGCTGAGAAGAAGCAATTCCAGCTTTGAAAGTAGATACACCTCATCTCAAAATCTTCCACAACCCATTCCTACTAGTGACACGAAGAATTCTTTCCATGATTTTTTTTTTAAACAATGATTTTTGGTATGGTGTTTGGGATGTTGTATGTCCCATTCTTTATTTTTAAATTTTATTTATTTCTTTAATTTTGAAGAGGAGAGAGGGGCATTTGTCCTAACTGCCATACTTTGAAACATAAGTTGTGAGGGATTCTAGGGTTTCACACTGTGTACCCTGTGAATTAAGGCTTTGATGAAATTGAGTATTTTAGGAGTTCACACATGTTGAGATTAGGTCTTCTGTACTGCAAGTTATCTTCTTCAGCATTACTGCTTTGGTTTCTCTGTGACTTAGGGAAAGCCATAGAAAGAGTTATTCTGAGTCAAGAGCTGTAGAAAAGGAATAGAAACAAGAGTTTATGGAGGCATATCTTGATATCTCCACTGTTTATCAGAGTAACTGTATTCTGCATTTCCTGTCTTAGCGAAAAGGGAACCAGCGATTATTTCGGCCAAGCTTGGTAGCTTATGGGTTTTTGGTATTTTTTTCAACTAGAGGCAAAATACGAGGAATTAAACTGTTAAGATGCCCAGAAACTCAAAACTCTGTCAAGGAAAAATGAAATCTATTTTTGAATTATAGTGGCATTGTTTTGTTTTGGTCACAAGGTAATTTTATTTTATTTTATTTTCAAGATTAGATCCTATTGAGCTGTTCTTTCTAGAGGAAATTAATTTCAAGTCGCTGGGGAGGCAAATCCTTTCCTTTTTCTTGTCTGCCCAAGAGGATATAAAAGTACTGAAGTGATGATTTTTGCTTGTTAACAAATTTCCCACCATCTTGGCTCTATAACTCTTGAGTCAACCAGACTTGATTACATTAATATAAAATAATGCCTTTCCTCCTAAATTCCTTGCCCTCATGATGCACATTTGTTAATTTCTAAAACTTTCAAATGGAAGGACTTGGGCAAAGGCCTCATATTGCTGAAGAAACGTGTCTGTTGTTCCAAACTGATTTTTCCGTGTCCTACTGTGAATCAGACAACTGAAATACCACTTTGACTCTAATGTATTTAAAAGCCAATTCTCCTTGTTGTCCTGTTTCTAATAGAAACATTTTCCCTCCCATACTTGCCCTGGACTCATCCCATATATATTACATGAATATTTGAAATTTCCTACTTGATTTATTTGATGTTAAATTAATGAGCCCCAAAATTGCCGACTGATAGTAGAAACTTCCTGGATAATGGGTTGTATAGGCTGCAGATGTTATAAAGAAGAACGGGCAAATTTTTGTATGTGAATATAAATCCCTTCAAACTGCCCTTATTCTGTTCTCATATTTTCTTTGGTTAAAAGTTTGTAGAACAGAAAGTCCAGAGGAAAGAACAGAACAGCATGTCAGACTATCCCAGCATCAGTTCTGAGGCCAAGCCATGATCCTTTTTAAAATGTCATTAATATTAAGACTATTGCTAAATAAGCAATGACTGTTTGTCAGGTTGTAGGTTTATAGCATTGTACGTATTCCCCATCTGGGGGCTCGGGTGAGGAACAGCAGCATATCTGGCTGGCCAAATCGGACCGTTTAGCCATATCTGCTCTCTATCCAGGAAGGAGAGAAGAAAAATACAGCTTGAGGACGTTCAGTTCTGTTCTTCATAACAGGTTCCGATCTGTGCACATCGGGTCAGGGTGTGTGAGCTTTTGTGAACTAAAGTCCATTTTAGACTACTTCACAGGTGGTGAAAGAGCTGCTTTCTTCTTCAGTGGCCTTGCACTTTTTGGGGGGCGGGGGGTGTTTTATGTTGAAAATTCAGTGGTTTTTTGGAAGGTTGATCAATTCGCGTAGTTCTATGGACGCAGTTGTGAGCATTGTACGATTCAGGTTCTTATTGCAACACACGCTGCACCTATAAGAGAATTACTTGTGGATCCCTTTTTATGTTATTATATAAAATGTAGTGGCTGCTGAGTCCTGTTAATTAATATTCACAAAGTCTTTTGCTGTTACAGTTGTATATAGGAATTTAAAGGATATTTTAAAAATCAGATGCACTTTTTTCATTGTATGCTTCAAATCCCGAAGGCAAAATTTATACTTAAGCAGACAATTAAAATACTAGTTTATACAAGTAAACCTTTCAATTATGTGAAATTCTCATACACGTAAGAAGCAAGCAGTACACACTTGACGGTGAGATAGACTTATTTAAGAGTTTTCCAAGAGAAAAAAGAAACAACAGTATAAAATCTTTCCTTTGGTACTATAGTTTTGCTGGGATGTCTTTATTTTTTGTTTTCCTTTCTGTAGGAAGAGGAGGAATATTTTACTTAGAAAAGGAGCCTTCAATTCTTCTGCCCTTCTGGAGATAATTTAAAATGTGAATGAGTTTGATATTTTAACAATGATTTATTTAACAATAAAACCCACTTTATAAAGCATATACCCAGTTCTACTGAGAAGATGATAATCTGAGGTGGAAAGAGAGAGAGAGAGAGAGAGAGAGAGAGAGAGAGAGAGAGAGAGAGAGAGAGAGAGTGTGTGTGTGTGTGTGTGTGTGTGTGTGTGGTGTGTGTGTGTGTGTGTGTGTGTGTGTATTAGAAGTAGGCAGGAGAGAGGGCACACAGCAAAGGGAACTGAGTAATTAGCATTCAGATACCTTTTAGCAATCACTGGCTTGTTTGTTTGCCTTTTTCCCTTAACAGTCAACCTGAAAATGTCTGATTTTAGGAGAAGGACTTTAATTTTACCTATCTTTGGAATCTCCAATATGTAATCAGTTTTTCTCATAGACATGGGAATGCTATCTTAACATCACTCATCCAGATCCTCTAGGGCAAAAATGTCAAACTCACAGCTTGAACTTGATTAAAATGTAATTGAGAAGTTTACCAAAAATAAAGAAAAATTTAATTCAACATAGATAATCTTCATTTGTGATTTTCTGGGTCAGTAGGTGACCAGCAGGGATGTTTCTCTGAGTTTGACATCACTGCTCTAGGGTATTTAGCAATTGTATATAGATTTCCTGTTCACCAATAGGGGTTTAGTATTATGATTAAATATAAACTTTTAAAAGAATGAATCAGATTATTTCTCTTTTCCCCACCCCTAAAGAGTGAAGAAAGGTTATATCTTTGACAGCTAAGGCTATGTATCAGGGAAAAAGTGGGTCCAATGAAATTGGCCTGATTATTATAATGAAGGGTTTTTCTGATAAGGGTTTGTTTTTGTTTCTGTGTTTGTCTTTTTCTTTCTGATAATTTTCCCCACTCAGTGGACATATTTATTGAGCCTTTATTGACCAAACTTAATTTTAAAATAGTATATTATTTATTTAGAGTTTGTTTGTTTTGGACCTTTCTCTCCCGTAAGTCCCATATTTCTGTAGCTCTAGGTGATGATAAATGTGATGAGTTGAAATCTTAGGTTAAGGAGAATAAGTATAAAGCTTAATGTTGTGTTTTCACTTTTTCCCCTTTCTCCTCCTCACTGTTCCTTGTTCTAGACACTACACGGCCCCATTGGCAAAGCTTGCCTTATTATCTGTCATACTTCCACTTCAGATTAGCAATACTTAGAGCTTGCAAAAATGGGTGTTTCCTTTTTTTTAAATCATTAATTTTCTCATTGGGAAATAAAATCATCTGAAAATAATTATACTGTAATTTAGATTGTGGTAGAAGGCTCTTTCTCAGTGGAAGTCCTTTTTCCTGCAAGTAATTTCCCCCCCCCTTCTCTTTAATGTACTACCTCCTTAAGTAGAGGGTTCCTCCTCGATCCCAACTGTGTGTTTTAATTTGTTTTTTGGAGGGGTGAGGTGGGTGGAATGGGACTGGGAGATTCAGTGGTTCATCTCCAAAAGCTTCACCAAGGTATTTTGGGTCACCAAGCCATAAACACATAGCTCAGTGTTGGGAGTACTTTCTCTTTGGTTTATTTATCCATTAATTTTGTACACTGGCAATATCTTTAGTTCTTTATAACTAAATGACAGACACTGCCTATCACTTTTCTAAAAATGTATTCTTGCAATATTGGTGGTTTCTGTATTCTCTTTGATCTCCATAGGGAACTCTCACCCCATCATGAGCTGTCAACAGGAAATTAATTATATTGAGAAATGTCTATACAAGGAAGTAAGATTGCAAACAACTAATAATTAAGCCACATTCATTAGACCCAGGCCTTTTATTATGAGGCCAAGATGGTGGCTGACCTAAAGAAGTGAAATTTATTTTGCTTAAAAGTTAGCTTTTAAGTGATTAACACAGGCAGTATTAACTTTGCCAATTGTCCAGGCCATCAAGATGTATTAATTAAAAAAAAAATTACTGCACATCCCCCTCAAATTAAGTACCTATTATCCATATTTTTTTATCTTTATTTTTTAGAATTTTTGAATGTGATCATATTTTGGGTATTTTGAAGCAAGTTTGCCTTTTTATTTATTATCATTACATCATATATGTTTTTGCGCCTTTTTTGGTAACCTTAGCAATAAATCAAATCTTGGTATTATAATCTGAAGAGGTTTATTTTTAAATAAATAAATTTCCATTTGATGAATGGGGAATCACTGGTCTCTCTTGAAATAATATAAATTTTCATTTCATCTTTATTGTCAAATAAAGTGTCAGCAACCTGTTCAGCAGTACTGATTTTGTATGTAGACTTTGTATTTATGTAGTGATTTCAAGGGGAAGTTGTGCAAAAAAAAAATGATTAACAGAAATAAATGTACTTTATTTTCTTTAGTGATGAGACTGCCTTCTAGAACTTCTGTTCATATGATTTAGCTGCCATATATTGTCCTGCAAAGAGACATACCAGAACTGTGAGGACGTGTTAGTTTTTCTTTTATGGAAGAAAAAGTTTGTGGGAGATAATTCCAAAGATGGCATGCCATAGATCTTTTGCTCATAATTGCAGTTTTCAAAATTTTTGAATTTACTTGTTATTTTTAAATTCTTTTCTTTTTACAAGAGGATTGTTATAAAATAAAATATTTAGAAAAAATATTATATTTTGGTCCATGTAGTGTTATTTCTTTATATTTCTTGCTGAAGGAATGTGTAGTATTTTTCATGTACAGTGTTTTATTATCTCTTCATCAAAGTCCCGCTGCAGTGGTCCATCATGATTTGGAGACTGAATGGACCCTTAGAGCTTGCAGCTCTCAGGCAAGTAAGTTAGTTTTGCCAAGCTAAATTTGACTTCAGGTATGATCCCAGAAGTTGACTATTACGTGTTATTTTAGGACCAGTGCAGAGTGGCATATCATTCAAATGTTTGTTTGAACAGTGGAAATTGTCGGGGTGGGTGGGAGGGGAGAACAAAAGGGTTGTGTGTCAAAGCAACTTAAAATGAAATATTTGTCTTTGAAATATGCTATAACTGAGAAGTTGTTTGTGTATGGGAGTTAATTTAAAGTGTGGACTGACAGTACTCCACTGACGTATTTTGTCTAGGGCTTAATGTCAAAGATGCATAGCAACATTCCAGGAACTAAAAATAAAAATTTAAAAAAGATGTACAGCAGGGGCAGCTAGGTAGTACAGTGGATAGAGTACCAGCCCAGAAGTTGGGAGGACCTGAGTTCAAATCCGGCCTCAGACCAAACATTTGACACTTAGTAGCTGTATGATCCTGGGCAAGTCACTTAACCCCGATTGCCTTTAAAAAAAATGTATAGCAATGTAACAACTATGTGGAAGAACACTTCAAATCACTGATAAGAGAAATGCATATCAAAACCACTTTCACCTCACACCCCCAACCTGTGGACAAAGATGACAAAAAATTGCAATAGTTAATGTCAGAGAGGTGGCAGAAAGATGGGAACACTAATGCATTGATGGTGGAGCTGTGAATTAGTACAAAGCAATTGGAATCAGGCATACCCTTTGACCTGGAAGTTCCATCACTAAACATCTGCCTCATATATGCCAAAATATTGATAGCTGCTGTTTTTGTGGTACCAAAGAAGTTATCATTGCTGACAGAATGACTCAATTTTGTCACATCAATATAACTGAATGTTACTGTGCTGTAAGTAGCAATGCATGTGAGAACAAAAAAGTATAAAACATGAACTGATACAAAGTGAAGTAAGCAGAGCCAGGAAAACTACATGCTTAGTGAGCACAACAATGGAAATGTCATGAAAAGCCATTATGAAGCAAAAATAGAAAATTAATATGGGGGGGGTCATGTGACCATTGAGATGGAATACTGGGTGTTTTCTCTGATCCTCATGACCTCATAAATTTCTCCAGAACAGAAATTATGTGCCACAGATAAAGCAACTTGAGTGTCTCCATCATCTAAGACACCAGGAACCCAAAAGAAGGTAAACTCCATGAACTAATGCCTACATTGAGATCCGTTAACAAGCCTTTACCCACAGCCCAATACACTCCTAGAAGCAAGGCTTTACTAGCTGACCCAACCCACAGGTCTGCAACAATTCCAGTTCCCTCTCCCTCTTTCTAAGCGTTGTAGAGATTCTAGTTCCAAACCGCAGAAATTTGCCAAATCCTCAATAGCCAGCACCATTTTATTTTTTAGCACAGAGGGAAAGGCGCAGGACACATATCTGGGCTTGAAATAGAGCACAACCCCACACCATGACCATTTCCCCCACTAGAGCTTCACAGGCCATCTCAGGTTGCTAAAGCACTTGCATGGTAGTGGGATGGGACCTTGTGCCTGGAGTGGGGCAGGGTTGGGAGGCATGTGCTACACTAAGCTTCTGGGAAAGAGTTCATCATCCAGTTAGGGTCAGTTTTATGTCCCCTCTCCTCCAGAAAAAGAAAAAAAAGTCACTTGGGACAGAGATCTAGGCTAGTGAACCATGGCCCACTGGGGAAGAAGGCTGAATTGCTATGGGATCCAGCCCTGAAGGAAACCACTATCAGACTGGCACCGAAAGTGAGCAATAAGGAAAAATTGGGAGGAGGGGAAGTAAAATGGAGAGACCAAAGATCTCAGGAGGAGGAAAACAAAGAACTTGAATATAAGCAGATAAATCAACAGTGTAAACATTAACCACAGAAGGAAATATGGCCTCCAGGTCCAGTAAATGAGTTCAGGCATCTGTGAGTAAATGCTTCAAGGCAAAGAAAAATGACTAACAGTTGATGAGATAGAGGACCCTATAGAATTCAAGAACTTGGAACACACAGTTCCTGAGTGTTTTAAAAGAGAAATGAGAGTCATGACAGCAGAATTTATGGCCTGCACAGCAGAAACAATTGGTACAATAGAAAAACTTGAATACTCAATGCCAAGCTCAACAAGAAACAAAGAGAAGACAGTTGATAGGTACTGCAAATATACTAAAGAGAGGATGACAGTCAGCAGAGGTCAAACAAACAAAAACCCAATAACATTAAAAGATGCTTCCTATTTGAGCAAAATATTGATCTCAAAGACCGGATGTGTACTACCTAAGAGTTATCAGTCTCCCAGAACATGACAAGTCAAAAAATCTGAACAACATAATGCAAAAAATAATACAGGGAAAACTGCTGAGAACTTCTGAAAGTATAAAATGAAATACTAATTGAAAGAATGAATGGATCGGCTCCACAAAATAAATTAAAAAATCCAATGTTGTTAACTTTGTGATTCAGTTCAGAAATAACAAACTACAAGTAACCAGGAGAAAGACCTTCAAATATGAAGTAATGGAATGCTTCTGAAGAGCAAAGGAGCTTGGGATGAAGCCCACTGTCTACCCTGCAAATCTGAGCTTCATCATAAATGGAAAAGAAAAATTGACATTCAATTAGTAAAAAGGCTCCATTCAAAACACTCTTAGATTACTGGGGGGCAGCTAGGTGGCTCAGCGCTGGCCCTAACGTCAAGAGGACCTGAGTTCAAATCTGGCCTCAGACCAAACACTTCACACTTACTAGCTGTGTGACCCTGGGCAAGTCACTTAACCCCAACTGCCTTTAAAAAAAAAAAAGAAAATAAAGAAAACTATACCTGAGGAGATTGTTTCTTGAACACTCCAGACAACAAAAAATGGAAGAAAGATGGGCTCATGCAGCAGCCAATAGCAAAAGGAACAGACAGGAGAGAGGGACAGAGACTTCTTTCTAAATGTAAACAAGGAGATGGGTAAGGTCAGAAGTCTGGTGGAGGTAATAGTGGACAGACAGGCATGGGGCATCGTGGACACCTCTTGACACTGCCTACAAATGAATTAATGGTGTGGTTTTTTTGTTTGTTTTGTGGGACTGCATTACAGAATGACAAAGTACATGGGAGGAGGGAAGAAAAAAGGATAGAAGGCAGTGGGTGATGTGCTTGAGCCAAGCTGAAGGCTAGCAGTGAGGGTAAGGTGATCTCTGTCATCTTACAGAACTGTGGAATATGAGTACAGATTGAACATACTATTTTCTCTTTTTGTTTTTGTTTCTTTTTTCTCATGTTTTCCCCTTTGGTTCTAATTCTTCTTTACAACATGACAAATGTGGAAATATGTTTAATATGATTGTACATGTGTAGCCTATTGCACAGATTGCACACCATTTTGGGAAGGGAGGAGAAAATTTAGAACTCAAAATCTAGAAGTGAATGTTGAAAACTAAGAACAAATAATGTTAAAAAACCAACAAAATAAAATGATGATGATGAAAAGAAATGTCCAACAGGCAGTTGGAAATGCAAGTCTACAAGTTAAGCATAGGGATAATTGGTTCTATGGGACGTGATGAAATCACCAAGTGAAATTGTATAAAGTGAGGGCCCAGGAGAGAGCCAGGGGCCATTTATCATTAGTGATCATGACCAAGATAAGATCCAGCAAAGTAGAGTAAGAAATAGCGAGGGAGGAGGAAACTTGGGATAGGGTAGTGTCATGGAAATCTGGAGAAGAGAGTATCCAGGAAAAAAGGGTGACTGAGTGTCAAAGGCTGAAGAGCTGTTGGGAAGAGAAGGATTGAGAAAGGGCTGTTAAATTTAGCATTGGCAACTTTGGAGAGAGAAGTTTTAGTTCAATGAAGAAGTTGGAAGCCAGAGTGATGGAAACGTTTGGAAGAGCTGCTGTGATGAGTAGGGCTAATTAAAGAGGTATAAATGGATTGCCTTGCCATAGTGATGGCCCATTTTGGATTATGTAACAAACTCATGGACCAAATCAGCAGTTTTGTGATTTTTCTAGTTTGGTTCAGTAGCATATGAGTAGGAGTAAACACAGCAGATGGTTTAAATCTAAAGCTAAGGCTTGGCAGGGCCAGATCAATGACAGCATAAAGGGCAAGGGACCCGAGAAGAGTACAATGCATAGTTGAACTGGTTTCCCCAAGGGGTCAAGATGGGGAAAGGAGACAGTAGTCAGTGTAATGACCTGGGAAAGAACTGAGGTGTTGAGAAGTTGAAGGTCACAGTGAGGATAAAAGAATAGGGTTTTAGGTTTCAGGGGGAAGAAGTGGAATAATAGATTGGGATCAGAAAGAGGAATTTCAGTGTATACTTGTGTGTGATGGGAAAATCAAGTGAATAAATTGAGGAACTGTGAGGTTAGGCTGGCATATTAATATATATCTATCTCCATATTGCTATCTCCTATGAGAGTAGAAATTGATGAGGAGAGGAAAATTTTGAGCTAGGTACTGAACT
The DNA here is from genome assembly GCF_003287225.1 of Phascolarctos cinereus. NCBI lineage: Eukaryota > Metazoa > Chordata > Mammalia > Diprotodontia > Phascolarctidae > Phascolarctos > Phascolarctos cinereus. Next base: position 28,650,560 of record NW_027556402.1, read on the forward strand.
CAGTGAGGAAGGAAGGGGTGTCCTGGAGAATTTTGATTGGAGACCAGGCTTGATGGAATGGTATTTCTTCTCTTCCTAAGGCAGAAGACTAGGCATAGTGGACGAGTGGTGGAAATACTTGCAGCCCAGCACCTGACAGGATATTGCCTTCTGTTGTTACTGTTTTTAATCTGTCGATTTAACTGTTTGTGTTCAAGGTCGAGTTTTCTTCCCCCTGAAATCTTTGGTACTTTTGATCTCCCTCCACCCTCCTCCCCCTTCTCCCCCACTACAACTCTCCCCTACCCACCTTATTTTATTATTCACTTTCAGACTCTCCTCTGATTATGGTTTTCCCTAGGGGCTGGATGTCAAAAATATCTCAGTCTCCTCTCATACAGAGTAATTTGGTCTCTGCCCCAACTGATTGGGTGGTCAGAATTGGTTCCAGCTGCATGCTGTGCTCTTTCCCTCAGGTTTTGTAGAGTGTTGTATAGCTCCCCACATGCAGTGTCCTGTCCTGGTGACCTGTCTCATTCTCTCTGCTCCTCAGTTCTTTGATTTGGCATCAGCAGTTTAGGGCTTGTTTCCCCCTGCACTGGCAGATCAAAGCTTTGCAGCACTGGTGCTTCTGGGTTTACAGGCCCAGTAGCCTTTTGCTACTTAACTGTGGCCAAGTTGGCTGTGGAGGCGTAAACAAACTTCCATAGCCTGGAGTACATGGGAGGGGGTGTCTACAGCATTGGAAAAAAGGAGATGGGACCATAGGGGTGGGTTTTGTTTTAAGCCTGGTGGTGTAGCCCTACTGTGTTATCACGGGAGGTGAGGAAAGGGTGCTAAATGAACTCAAGGTCAGTATGAGTTCCAGTTATTTTTTTTTAACCTTCTTTTATATTCTGGGTGTCCTAGATTATGGAGACAGCTTAAGTTGCTTCATTTTTGGCATGTAATTTGTTTTCAGATATTTTGGGGAATTGGAAAAAGTATCTAGTCTGCTATCCTATTGCTTAGCACCTGGTCTGCATAACCAATTTACATCTATATACATATAGATACATATTTTATAAGGGGTGTGTATATATATGTATATCCACACAGATATATATGTATGTACATATATATGTATATATTTCAATCAAAGTGTTGGAGAACTAGGTTTCTCCTAAGAACTACTTTCGCTGCATCCTCAAACTTAGTATGCTTTTTCATTGTAGTATTTTGATGAAATTATCATTTCTATGATTTGTTCTTTGATCTACTAATTCTTTAGAATTAAGTCTTCATTTAAGTTTAATTCCTTCAAAAGCTATTTATTAATGGTGATTTTTATTGTGCTGTAGTCAGTAATACATAGGTTTGCTGCTTTTTGGCTGTGAAAGTAAAACTCAGAACCCTGTGTTTTGGGCCGAAAGTCTGGCAGAGATAATTAATATTATTAATACTGGAGGGAGTTTGAAATGATAGTTTCATTTGCTAATGGGATTGTCATTTTCCTGGCAATATGTATTTTAGCATTCAGAAATTAAATTTCTTTAGAGAAATAAAATGCATAAAGTTTAAATTTAGGGTTTCTTTGATTTACTTTTGATTTACCTGTGCTATGACCATTTCACCCCTCTAGTAAACTCCCTATCAAAGATAAAATCGTCTGGCTTCTAAAGTACTTCATAACCTGGTGCCTTCCTACTTAATCATCTTCTTATACCTTGCTCTGCACTGTGTACTCTGAAATCAAGTAACACTGGCTTCTTTGCTGTTATTCACACAAGATACTCCAGCTCTCAATTCCAGGTATTTAAAAGAAAAATGAAATGAAAAGGGCTATCTCCTATTCCTGGAATCTCTCCCTCTTCATCTCTGCCTCCTGACTTCCTTCAAGTCTCAGCTACAATCACACCTCCTTCAAGAAGCCTTTCCTAATACTCCTTAATTTGAGTGCCTTCCATTATCTCCAATTTATTGTCTTTATATTTATCCCATTTGCTCACAGTTGTCTGCATGTCGTCTAGATCTCAAAGGCAGGGACTTTGTGTCCTTGTGTATAGTGGGCTCTCAATGAGTGCCTTTTTGAGTGATACTGACATATACCATTTTGGGGATATATCATTTGGGGAAACACCTGATTTCTTGGAAAACTAAGGCTAAGATGGAGTAAACAAAAAGGGCCAACCTACTCCTGACCCTCCCCCTCCAATTAAAAGTCCAAGATAAATAAGGGACATTTTCTCCTTTTATTATGGTCAAAGGCGAATAAGGCAGTGTTTAATTGGACTAATTAAAACATTACTGCCCTGAGTTTGGAAAATTCCTTCCTGACTCCAAATCTAGGAATTGACTTAGGCTTTGATAATGTGAACAAGTACTCCAGACTAGGACACTGTTTTTTTGGAAGGTGACTAAGTAGATAAGGTTTTGGGACCAAGGACACAAATAACATTCTAAATGTTGAAGGGACAGGCTTAATGTGCTTTCATACTGTATTTTCCCCCCCATGGTTTTAGGCACTTCATGTAGTCAATTTTTGTAAGGTAAAATTCTTGTAATGTAAAAGTAAGCTAAAAATTTACTCCCATTCCAATTCTATAACCATAGGATATTTATCATTTCTAACTTTTCTAAAAATTTACTCAGATCCTTAACTTACCTGTCTTTTCAGTAGTTTAGTCTAGGTCTGAAAGGGGGAAAATTCAGATTAGAAATCTCAATTATGGTAATCATGTTGTCAGGTCATCAAAATGAACAATGAAGTGGCTGAAGAGGATGATGGGGGAAGTGAAGAAGACCATGAACCAGGTATTGAAATCATCGTGAAAGCTAGGTGAGTCAAGGCAACAAGAAATGGAAATCAAGATAAATGCTCCAGTGCATGTCCAGTGTGACTAGGATGTACTTGGAGCCCAATAACCCGCCCACCTCCCGCACCCTCCACCACACAATTCTCCAATCCTTGGCTCCCACTAGATGCTGGATGTCTACTTCTGGTTGGATGCAGACCTACTGTCCTTACTTCTGACAAAGATAACCCAGAGTCCCCACTCCCCTCTGCTCTTCAGAGCCTTTCTTTTCTTGGTTAGGGATCATGGCCTGAGCACTGACCCTTCAAGTCCTTCAGGCACTGTCACTTTGCCTACCAGACCCCAAGTACCATGTCTTCCTTCTGCCATCAAATCGAGCCCTCCTTTATATTTTCTCACCCAATTAGAATGTGAGCTCTTTTGAGTGTAAGTACTGTCTTGACTTTTAATTTGTATCCCCAGAGTTTAGCTTAAGTGCTTGACATTTGAATACTTTTCCATTCTTTGACTGCATTAGCAAGTTGTGAAAGCTTTCCTGGCTAATCACTAGGACCTCAAGTACCTGAACAGAAAAAAAGGGGGATATTTATAGAAAGATTCTGCCTCAAGTTAGAGGAGTCAGGATGAGGTTACCAGCTAGACCACTACAATGAGCAAATGAAGGGATGAGGTACAGACAGTGGGTCAAGAGTTGTCTGAAGTGCAGAAATAATGCTGGTTTGAAGTACTTGTGACTCATTTGAGGAAATCTTGACTTTTAAGTCCTATTTGTTTCAAAAAAGGAGACCGCAGAGTAAAGCAATTGAGGTAACTGACTGGGTTTCACTTAACAAGTTTGAAGCATTGATCACAGAAAAGCATTATGGTGATTTGCATTGTCCAGCCACATTTTTTAAAATAATATTTTCATTAGTATCTTTCAACTTAGAAATTTTCCATAGAACTGTATCTAAACTGCCACCTATGGTGTCTGTTCAAGGACTATCACCACAAAGGTACTTAAATGATTAACAATGACATTCACTGATAATTTGATAACAAGCATTTGAGTGACTCCTATAGGCTAGGCACTATATCAGGTCCTAGACTAACAAAAGATAAAAATAAAACTACCCCTGTTCTGAGGATTTTATATCCCTTCAGTGAAAACATGTCCACCTATAATCATATATGAAGTAAATACAAAAAAGCTGGGGAGGCACCAGTAGTTTTCTGGGGGAGGCTAATAGGGAAAGGCCTCCTTATAGAAAGTGTCACTTGAGTTGAATATTGAACAGAGCTAAGGATTCTAAGCAGTAGAGGGGAGAGAGAGCATCCTAAGCATGGGGGGGGGGTAGAGGAGGATTGCAAGGGGGATAGTAGCCTGTGCAAAAACTCTAAGGGGGCAAGATAGATGGAATTTAGATTGCATGAAAAAAAGTAATATGCAACCAAATTGTGAAGGGGCTTAAATTCCAAATGTTATAATTTTATTCTAGAAGCAATACTAGGCCTCTGAAGCATTAGTCTATGGAAAAAGAAAATATTAAGAGGAGTGCTTCCCAGATCAGAGTTTTAACAATATCGTATTCGAAGGTATAATGCAGGGGAAGGAAAAACTACATTAGTCATAGAAACAAAGTGTGAATTCAGGCTCTGACTATGTGACTTTGGGCAAGTCTCAACTTCCTCATTTACAAAATGAGGGGATTAAAATGAGAGAGATGACCTCTAAGGTCCATGTTGGTTCTAAATTTAAGATTCCATGATTTTAGATAACGTAGCTTAATCTTTGAGTAGCTCCAGAACCATCAGACATTTGTGGGTTGTTAACTTTCTTTCCTGAGACTTCTGAGTGCCTTATGCCTCTAATACATATATTTTTAGTACCGTTATTTCTATCATCTATCTCTATGACATTGCAAGTTTTTTTTGTGTCTTTCCTGAGGCCCTGAACATGGTAGGCACTTTGTAAATGTTTGTTGAAATGGGTTAAACATATCATCATTCCAGGGCTTAAGTAAAACAGTCCCCCAGCCACATAACTCATGGGGACACCTGCAGGGGGTGGGGAAGGGAGAGAGATGACTGCTGAAACAGAGAACACAGAGTTGCCAATGCAGCGACTGCACCAATTATATCTGAAATGACTGCACAGGAATCCAGCACTGGCACCATTGATTTTTTCATTTGCTAGTTGTGCATGTAATCTGCCACTAGAGGGCAGTGATTTCTAGAACAAAACAGTATCCCGAGAAATTTAGTATTAGCCAAGCTACATGTTAAGGGGACCAAAAATGAGGCATATAAAGGAAAAGAAGAGCACTAGGTTTGGGATGTCACTATAACTAAGCAAGATACAGTCGGGTCAGAAATGTATCATTTTGGGGCTGAGGCAATCAGAAAACTTTCTGAACACAGAAAAGGGAGAGTGTTTTGCAGAAAACCTTGTTCTTGTCAGAATATAGTTCAAGCCTGAAGTTGGCTTTACAAAATGTGTTGGGGCAGTGGGTTCCCTATGTTTGTGGAGTTGCATATGGCTAATGTGAACAGGTGTGTGAGTCCTTCTGAGTGTTCCTCAGGTAGTCAGGGTTGACAAACTCAAATAATGCCTGAATTTCACTGCTTTCACTGAGAAAACAAACACAGCATGCTCTTTGAAGCTTTTCTTGACTAATGTTCAAATTCAATTAACACTTAGCACCTACAAAGTGCAAGGCTCTATGATAAATAATGAAGATATAAAGAGTACAGATAGACCCTGTTCTCAAGAAGCTGACAATTTAATCTAAGTGGAGGAAGACCATGATACGAGGGAGAGAGAATGGAGAAGGCCGGGCAAAGTGCTACAAGAAACTTGAAGAGGGATAGATAATTTTTTGGGTGAGGGGTGAGACGTGATGGTTTGTGGAGGGAAGGCAGATTTTCTGATGGGAATGGCATCTAAGTTTGATTTAAAGGAAAGGAGGGACTTGAAAACTGACAGAGGTGGGAAGTCCATTGTAGGCAGAAGGGATGGTGAAAGTAAAGATTCAGAAAGCACTAACAGGAAGCATGCAGTTCAGTATGTAGAATGTGTAAAAGCAGGGAGGGCTGGAAAAGTCAGGCATGGATAGTGAAGAGTCCACAAGGTTGGCAGCCTGATTTTGGGGTAGCCAGTTCCTAATCTGTTCCCTCTCCCTCTGTCTTGCATCCCCCAACCCTGTTCTTCATCCTAATAGCTGCATCCTTTCCCAAGCCATCACGCTTGTACTGGCAGTCTCTCCTCCCTTCCACATCTTGACCTCTTGGGGAATTAGTTCAATTCTACAACGTCTTCTTCTTTTGATACCCTCCCCTCCCCTGGATAAAAACCATCTGAGATTTAAATAATTAGACTTTCCAACAAAGTGATCATCACCCTTGTATGCCTCATCTTTGGGATACACCTCTGTACATTTAAGGGAAGGTGGTTCCCCCTGCTTTTTTTCATTGTGACCTTGTTTTGGGTGTTTTTGGTAAATTTTTCAGAGCAATCTTCTATCTTCAGTACATACTACTAAGTATGTTCACATTCTTTGTTCTCTTCAAACATTCACAAGCATTTTATAATCAAAGAGCTGTGGTTACAGCACCAAAAGTTGAAAAGACTACCCATTCTAGACTCTCGTGGTTAAAAATTAGAAATGTTACTTCTCTTAACAATGGCCCAACATACAACAAAGCCAGCAAAAACTTCAAAGAAAAGAACCATTTAAATCAAGGTTTAATAAGAAATTCACAAAAAAGAAAATTAAGAGTTATGACAGGTTGTTAGCACATCAAAAAAAAATACTAGATCTCATAATATATAATAAATAACTATTTGAAGTGAGAGCAGGGCTGATTGGCGACAATGTTTTTGTGTCTGCCTCAAATGCTGAATTCTGCCCCAAAGCAACGTGTCTCCAACCCACTCCCATGGTTTGACAGCAGTGTATGAAGACAGGCCGGTCAACCCGTTTTCAAGGCCTGCCTGTGAATGTCTTCTGAGTCTTCCTGAGCACTTCAGTCTGAGCGAGACTCACTTACCTCCAGCTTTCTCACCTATGGGATATGGCATTCCTGATAGTTTTTCAAAACTTGCCACAATGAGAAGTGTTGAGAGTCATTTCTCCACGGGCAAAGCAAAACTAGGAATTCCTTGAATCTGTGACTTTTGGGAGAATATGCTACTGAAAATGGTGCTCTTTGGCGTTCTATTGCAATTGAAATGCAAGCAGAATGAGGAAAGGTCAAAACATTCCTCCTAAGACCATGCAGGGAAACCTCTATGCTTAAGTAAAAGTGGGGTCTCTCCCCCCAGTCACTCAGTATCTAGCTTTACTACCTACAGATAGAAAATAGAATCTTTAATAAATATTTGTGAACAAATAAATACACATTATTCAATGGTTAAGCCATTTTATAATGCAGGTTATCTTCATGAAAAGCTGTCAAGTCAGTAGGCAGAGCAATATTTGGGCTCATGCTCCAGGAAAGTTCTTCATCCTACAGCTTAAGAGAATGAAACATAACTGGCAGCAAAATGGCAAAACTCTTTACATTTAGTAACACTTGTACTGGTTTTATGACAGACTGAACTTATTAGCAAACTAGAGCCAGTGATGAAAGTTTGCTTAAAAAGTATTTCATTTCCTAACATGAAAATATGTTTTGCACATGTATAATCTATATGAAATTGTTTGCCTTCTCAAGGATGGGGGCAAAGGAAGGGAGGGAGGGAAAGAATTTGGAACTCAGAAATTTTAAACAAACAAATGTTAAAAAGTGTTTTTATATATAACTAGGGGGAAAATAAAATTAAAAAAATAGTATTTCATTTCCTTAAGAACTAAAACCAGATGTTATACCCAGGAAAAGGACAGGTTAGCCAGCAGCCTGATGGACAGGAAATACTAAACCTGGGCTTTTAATCAAGAGCCTGTCAAAGAGGGTCAGTAAAAAACGGTTTTCCTAATTCTCTGCCTTTGGACACCATCTGACCAAGATTCCTGGCTCATTCCTAAGATTTCCAACTGGATGAAATACCAAATAACACAAATGTTCTCCTAACAAGAAATCAAGCCCCTTTTTGTTTACTATAAAATAAATCCATTAAACAGTCAAATTTTAAAATCAGAAATATGCCATCTTTAGCTTAATATGACTGATTGAGCTTCACTAGCTTTGTACAACATTGCTACAAGTATTCTTTAAATGCAGCCTACTGCACTCAGAATAGTGCAAACATGTTTTACTTTTGTAAACATCTGAGAAATTTAAATCATCCAGTAAAAAAAAAAAGTAAAATAAATTTTTTTTAGTATAAAGTGGAAATATCCTTCATTTTGAAAAAAATAATACCGAAAGTATTCCAATTTTCTCCTTACAGAAAAATTCAGTAGGATAATCTTATTGTCTAACTTTGAAAAAGAAATGAATGCAAATTACTCTAATGTAACTTTAAAAATCACTCAGATTTTAAAAAACAACAGATTTCAGGTGTTCTGGCACTTGTTTTAAAATCATTTCTCTTTTGGAAACTTTAAGTTGGAACAAGACTCCAATAGTGCTTAAAACTTTGTTAAAATGACAGTGTCAGCATTCACCTTAGTAGTGAGAATTCCTCATGGAGCACATCTGAAGATGTGCTTATTCAGAGCATCGTACAGTTAATATTCAAATAAGAAGCCAGCTGTAGTCATAGCCTGTTCCAAGATGATCATACCAAAACTCTAGGTAGCTGTCTTTACTTTTGGGAAGGATAGAACTGTTGATGGCAGGCATTCAAGTCACATGCAGTCAACCACGTTACTGGATCCGTGGCCCACATCACGGATCTGGGTACTTAAACAGGAACACACGGCTACGCCTGCTCCAGCCCTGCAGTGAGACACTGATCCTACCAGCTCCCACCTGGAGGCGTAAAAAAGAAACCGTATTATCTTCACAAGTCTCTTTCCCCCCACTCTAAAGTAAGAATGATCCGATTACAGAAATCATAGGACTGAGAGATGTTGTCATCCAGCATCTTCATTTTACAGATTAAAAAACTCAGGTCTAAAGAAAAGTCACAGAGAACATCTGAACTAGAGTGAGTCTGACTCCAAATCCAGTGTGTTTTCCATCACACCATAAAAAGAATCCTTTCTGAGTGGCTGTTTTTGATTCACAGTAAATTCTGATGGCAAGAGATAGTTATAATTTAAATTCTTTTTAAGCCCCAATAAACCTTAGCACTATGTAAATACTTAATAGGCATTCAAAAAATAATTGTTAACTGTTACTAGTGAAAAATGAAATCGTATGAATGAGTAGAAAGAATGATTAAAACAGAAAATAAAAATCCTTAAAATTCAGTTAGGAGGAAAAAAATCAAGCTGAGATTCTGGAATTACAGAACACACACACAGACACACACACACACACACACACACACACACACACACACACAAATTACCTGTTCACCACTGGATCAAAAGCTTCCACAGTATTCAGGTATGCATTGCCATTATGACCACCAACGGCAAAAATTTTGCCCATCACTGTAGCAATACCCACACCACCCCTAGGAGTAGTGAGCTCTGCTACATATTCCCATTTGTTGTTTCTAGGGTCAAACCGTTCAACTGAACTAAGAGGAGAATTATCATCAAATCCACCTATAAAGAGAAAACATTCAAATGCTTAAATGAGCTTGATAACGTTTATAACTTGATTTTTACTAGAGCTAATCAGTGGTCTCATAATAACACTGATAATAATAGCTGACATTTATAGTGCTTACTACGTGCCAGGCACTGTGCTATGTGCTTTACAATTATTATCTCATCTGATTCTCACGACCCTGAAAGATAGATGCTATTATTATCATCTTCATTTTAGAGATGAGGAAACAGAGGCAAACAAGTTAAATAACTTCCCCGGGATCACACAGTTAATAAGTGTCTGAGGATGAAATCTGAACTCAGAGGTCTTCCCGACTCCAGGCCCAGCGCTGTATCCGCTGTGCCACCTAGCTGCCCCTAAAACACTGCTAACTGAGATTTATGGAAAAAACCCAGACATTATCCCTATATCAAACCAGTTAACCAGGGGAAAACCCACTAACATGCCTACAGATTACAGAAGAACAGAAACTGAACTAGAAAAGCCTTTAGAGAATACTTAGGCTAGTCTTTTGAAAAGGATAAAGTGATGGGGGGTTTTTCTACCATGGCTGAACACTAAGACAAAGACTGAATATAATGGTTACGGCTTCTTTGGAATATCAGCCTGGAATAATGAGTGGAGTACTAACACTTGAAGTCAGGAAGACACAGATTCAAATTTTCCTTCTAACATCCATTAACTGTGTGACAATGAGTAAATGCCTAATCTTCTTCAGTCTCAATCTCCAGTATCTGTAAAATGGGATAACTACTTATTTTTTAATCTTACAGGTTTGCCATAACATGTGTAATGTACTGTGTAAACTTTAAATTGCTATATATTCGTTTATTTTTCTCTTAAGACTAAGACCACAATATAGATGAAATGAGGCATTTTGCTTTGTTCTGGGTTAAACACCCGAGAAGAAAAATGTACTACAGTTTTTTAAAATCTAAGGAATATCTAAAAGTTCACAGACTAATAATTTAAATAAATTTCCTCCCTTATCCTGAATGAGCTAGGTTGGTCAACATTACTACAATTAAATACATGACAATTTCTGCCCAGCCTGTAAGTTTTATACAACATATCCTGGATGATGGATAATTTACTACTTGACATTTCAAAGGATGAAATATTTAGATAACTAAACAATTCTCTCATCCACCAAAAATAAATTCTTCTTTTTAAGCTCCTTTTCAAACTGACTGAATCATAGTTCTCCTGTGACTAACTCTTCCCAGTAAATTACTTTCTTTAGACTTTAGTAATGATATGTTCAATCTAGGTAACTGGGTCATCCACAGAAGAAAAATTGATAGTTAACTTTTATTTTGGAGACAACTGGGGTTAAGTGACTTGACCAGGGCCACACAGCTAGTAAGTGGCTGAGGCCAAATTTGAACTCAGGTCTTTCTGACTCCATGGCTGGTGTTCTATCCACTATATTAACTAGTCGCCCCAATAGTTTAACTTCAGCAATAGTCAACTAATAGCTATTGCGTATAAGTTTAATTATTGCTAATCAAAAGTGTTACTATTAACTGTGTTGTCTTTCATGAAGCTACAGAGTTTTAGCTTGGAAATATAAATAACCCTGCAATAACAGAAGGACAGTGTGATATGGAGGAAGAAATTCTGGAATTAGAAGCAGAAAAACTGTAGCTCAGTGCTGGGTCCACTATGTAACATCTGTGTGTCCTTGGCCAAGTCACTTTTCTGTTTTAATCATTTGTAGAAGGTTAAAATACTTGTACCACCTAAAGTTCACAAGGGTGTTCTGAAAATCAAATGCAATAATATATGTAAAGTGATACACAAACTTAAGTTTTTCAAAAATAAAATTTTAATGTAATTGTTTTTATTTCACTTACATTTCCTAATGTATCTCCTGCCTCCTCCCATCCTCCCTGCTCTCCCTTGCTCCCACCCCCACCCCACCCTGCCAATCCTTTTAAAAATGAATAAAAGGTCAGCAAAACCAATTAACACACAGTTTGTTGCTACAGTATATAGTGTTTCATACCCACAGTCCTCATCCTCTGGAAAAAAATAGGAAAATTTGTGTTTTTATTATTTATTAGGTAAGGAGTCCAAGAGTTTCAATGGAAATTTAACAGTAGCAAGAATAAGAGGTTGACTTCAAAAGAACAAACAGTTAAGGTTTTTTGGGAATAGAAAGAAGATTAGATAAGAGAAGAAAGTAATGAAACTACAGGATTTAAATACGGCAGGAGGATATGGTCAAATGTTGACTTTAAAGAATAATGGTGAGAAGAAAAATACTCTGGCAATAGTACTAATTATTTGTATTTTTTCATCACAACTATCTTTCAAATTGTTTCTAACTTGCTCAATCTCCACGTGCTTCTTTTAAAAAAATATTTTTCAAGACATATAAAGTCTCTTACAATTATTTTCTCCCACAATCTGTCTTTTTTGCAATTCAATTTTATAATATCTGCTTGGTACACATATACTTAATGATGTTAGTTTACTGTCCATGGGCCATTAGACATGATATTACTTCTGCTGATCCCTCATTAAATCACTTATTTTTACTTCTGTCCTACCTGACATTATGGTGGCAACTTCTGCCTGAAGCAAATTTTACCCCAACCTTTCATTTCTAAGCAGGTTTTAAACATTTTCTGGTATGTAGCAAAGAGCTGAGCTTTATTTTCTAATTCACTCTGCCATTATCTTTCACTTGAGAATTAAATCCATTCACATTTAAGGTTTTAATAGGCTGTGTTTTCTTTCATTTAATTCAACAATAATGCTTTTTGTCCCACCTCCTTTCTAAGTATTATACATATGATATACATTATTTAATGCACACTTATATAAACTTGATCTCAGTTTCTCCTCTAATTCCCTCCTGTTTATCTCTGCCCTATCCCAACTCATTTGAGTTTACTTCAAATTTACTTTACTTCTTTTTTCTTTCTTTTACTTGTTCAATCTTCCCTCTGAGCCCTGATAAAAATAGCGTTCAGAATCCTCCCTGCCACAGTCCTATTGAATAATGTTCACTTCCTTTCCAAAGAAGTATTCACTTACCAAATTATTCCTTGTTTTTTTTCCCATTCTAGTCCACTCTTAAGTCTAGTCATCCATTCTTACACATTGTTTCTAGAGTGTCTATATTATTCATGCGAAGTAAAGTTTCTGGGGGAATAAAAGCCTTGCTGTCTCTATTCATCTATTAACATGATAACAGATCACATGCCTTCCTTTTCTATTTTTTTTTTGTTTTATATATATTTTAGGGGCCTTTTTCTGATAAGCCCGACTTCTTGAAGTCTAACCTCAAAAAGGAGCAGTATGTCAAGGTGTGGTAAAGGTGTGTTCCCAAGTTGCAGACCTTGGTCCTACTCCATCCCTTACATTTATTGCTTACCATAGGCCAATATGGGCTTCCTTTGGACTTGTTTCTGACCACCCTGAAGCCCCAAATAACCCTTTCTTATAAGGTGGGATGCATCCTATTTTTATGGTATAAATATATTCTGTGTTGTGCTATAAAAAAAGTAAATTATTTCAAAGACATGGATATACTTATGTGGACAGTGAGGATTTATAAGATGCAGAGTTGAAGTGAGCAGAACCAGAAGAACAATTTATACTATAATATCAATATTATAAAAATAAACAATTTTGAATATGCTTTTAATGAAAAATGAAATGAGCAGAACAATTTATGTAACAACACTGTAAAAAACAAATCTGAAAGCTGTAAGAATCAATACAATAGCCATTCATGATTCTAGAAGATCAATAATAATGCTGTTCATTACAGAGCAATGACAGATTTAAGTGAACGGAACTTGCAATTTCTTGTGAGTGAGGTGGGTTAAGAAAAAGTATACAAATAAGGAGGAAGAAATAATGAAGAGTGTTCAACAAACACACAGAGGCACAGGCATACAGAGACAAAACCAGTTTGGTGTATAAATATATCTAATTTTAACAGCTAACCAAGCAGAGATAGGGAGTGGGTACTTAGCAGGGAGGATAAGAGGGGAGGTAATAGTCACAAATAAAACAAACTTGCTAATCTTGAAGAGGGGAATAAAAGGAAGGAGGAAAAAAAAGAACTATAATCTGAGGGGGTGCCTTACATTGTCTCTTAGGTCACTGGGAAAAGGCTAAATAAGTTAGCTGCAGTACATGAATGTAGAACCTATTGTAACATAAGAGATGATGAAAGACACATTTTTAGAGAACCCTAGAAAGTATGAACTGACTCAGAGAATTAAGGAAGCAGATTTATAGGACAATTTTATAGGACAGCAACATTATAAAGAAATGCAGTCCCGAACAACTTATGAACTCCAATGAATGCAACGATAGATATTTTTTTCCAGAGGATCTACGATGAAATATATTACTTCCTGAAAGGAAGGGTAACAGACCCAAGGTACAGAGATACTTTTTAAAAAAAAATATGGCCACTGTGGAGTTTTTTTGTTTGACTATATTTGTTAAACGGGTTATTTTTCCTTTCCTAGCCTGCATTTTTAATTGGGATGAGGACTTGTCTATAGTAATGCCCAAAAAAGGCTGTAACAACATTGTTAAAAGGCACATAAGAGACCAGGCCAAAGTTCAGAAGAAAGCTCAAATAAGCAGCAGGAGAGTTTTGAAAGTAACCTGTAAAATTTATTATATTAATAACTTATTTTCAAAGTAAGCAGTATGAAATGGAGATTCACAGTTTCATACAGAATCTTCTTTTAGTGGTCAGTGTTTTTCTGACTTAATTATCTCAATACTCTTTGAGGATATTCAAGTTCTGAAGTGATATAGGTTTCTGAATGTTAGCTCTATTATAATATTCATCCAATTTCTCAAATAAACTTACTTTTCCAGGCTTCTGTAGATTTTTGTGTTTATATTTTAAAGTTTCTACTCAGCTCTAGTCTTATTCTCATTACTGTTAGCATTAATAAAGTCATTACTATTAGCAATCATATTAATAATATAAGTATGGTATCAATAAGAATAATGAATAATTTTTGTTTAAATATATTATGAACAATAATACAAACAATAATGATAAGTGTTACAGAATTACTATCTCCTAGGCTAGATTTTTGGGCACCTCTAGATCTACAATAATTTTTATGCTGGGCAATGTCTTCTTTAGATTACTTTCCCCAACTGCCTTAGGTTCCTGAATTGGGACTTTGTGCCAGGGCCAAGCTCTGCCCTCTACTCTACTTCTGGGTGGTGTGGTCAGCCCTGCTTGGTTTTGGCCTATGTCACTTAGAGTCCTGTGCTGACCTCCACCTCCTGAGCTTAGGAGTCCCTGGATCTTTGAGGTTCAGAGAAACATCTTCAAAGCCCTTCCATGTCATCTCAAGACAAAGTGCTAGAGACCTTGGAGCCTCTGGGTAATTGGGTTATCCAGGTCTGGGCACCGATTGACACTACTCCTAATGGCTTTCCAGGTCTCTCTTCCAGATTTCAACCAACTTGGGACTTTTTTTTTTATTTCGGGGTAGGGGAGAAGAGGGAAATCCCTTACTATTGTTGCCCCCAGACACTGAGCCTTGCAGGCTACATATAGTCTGGTTGTGTTGGGATATTTATTTGCCTGCGATGGTTCTGGCTTTCCTTGTGGCCTCCTTTATTTGCCTATGGGCTTCTGTCTGTGCAGTTCCAGGGCGGAAGAAGTCACTATACTTTCTCATTAGATTCAGTTTGATACAAATAGTATTCAGTTTGGTACAAATTTCAGATGGGTGCTGGGCAATCTAGCTCAGGCAGCCATTGTGAGGTAGCTCCTCCCACTCGGTCCCTCACCTGACCTTCCTCCTCTTGCTAGAATGCTGAGGTGAACAACAATTATCTGGGTCATTATAACTGCTCAGAGTACTTCCTTTTTGTGCTCTTTTTATTTGCCTTATAGAGTCACACAGAGTAAAATTACTTTGATAAGCCATTCCTTGGTCCCATGAATTGCTTAGTTGTCATTTCTTACTCTATAATCATATTCCATTAAATTCATATGCCACAATATGTTCATTCCCCAACTGAGAGGTAGTGATTTTATTTCCAGTTTTTTGGTAGCACAAGTGTTACAAAAAATACTTTCAGGCCTTTATGCCTTCTTAGGATATGTATGGCCAGTAGAGAGACTCCTGGGTCAATGGGTATACAACAGTAAAGTGACTTTGTCTAGCCTAGTTCCCAATTAATACGCCCAAAAGACGGAACTGATTCACAACTCCACCCACAAACTAAGGATGCTTGTCTTCCCACAGCCTCAACAGAATTTCTTATCTCCTTCTTGATAACTTTGTCAATTTGACAGATGTGACATGAAATCTAGTTGTTTGAATTTGCCTATTTCTTACTAGTAGTGATTTGAAATATTAACCACCTTCCCCATGAAGCCTTTCCTGATTCCCTCAAATGTCCTTATTTCTGTCAAAAGCAGAAGCCTCCTTCCAATCTCCCAAATCTAAAACCACAGCATCATCCCAAACTCCTCACTCTTCCTCAACCCATGTGTCTAATCAGTCACCAAATACTGCCACTCCTCCCTTCCTAACGGCTCTAGCATCTGATCTCTTCTCCTAATCACAGAGCTACCACCTCTCACCTAACGTATTTCAACAGCCTCCAAAGGTCTCTCTGCTTCTCCAATCCATTCTAAACACTGCAGCCTACCTAGCTTTCCTCAAGCACAGATCTGACCACTTTACTTCTCTACTCACTCAACTCCAGTGGGTTTCTATTGCCATGAGATAAAATATAAACTCTTCTGTTTAGCTTTAAAAGACCTATATGACCTGGCTCCAATCTGTCTTTCCAGCCACATTAGACATGACTCTCCTCCCTCGTCCTTTGTGACCAGAGGAAGCTTTTTCACACAACACTCTACCTTCTGTATGCCCTTTGCACTGGCCCTCCCATATCCTCGGATGGCATTTCTTCCTCACCTCAGCTTCAGAGCCCCCTCTTCAAGGCATAGCTTAAGCTCCATTTTTCTATATGAAGTCTTTCCTGCTAGTACCCACCCTACTAAACTACTTTGTAGTTAAGCACTTTGCATCTGTTTTTGCTGATTCTCTTGATATGTGTAGTGTATATGTTTATACATGCATTTCTCACCCCACTAAAATGTAAGCTTCTTGTGAATGTCTATTGTTTGTACTCACATGCCCAAAGCCAGCAGTGTACCTGAGGGACTGATTTCCCCCTCTGAACAATCTTACATGTTTTGTAGGTACTGGGTACAATGTTTCCTCCAATGGACTCATGAAAGGCAGGCTCTTTTAGTTTGAATCCCCAGCACCAAAAACAATGCTGGCACTAAATGTCTGCCAACTGATCTATATATACACACACACACACACACACACACACACATACACACACACACACATATATACATATATATACACACACATGCATATATATACATATATATACATACATATATACACATACATACATATACATATATACATATATACACATATATATACATACATACATATATACATATATACACACATATATATACATACATATACATATATACATATATACACATATATATATATATACATATATACGTGTATATATATATCTCAACTCCTTACAGGTCTTAGACGTCAGTGCTTTCAGATAATTTTCTATCATAGAATTAATAACAATTTCTTAGTTTTGATGGGACTCCGTTTACCCTCTGTTTGGTTTATCCTTGAGCTCTCCCAGACACTTTGTTGCCATCTGCTCCATCCTTCTTGATCAGTTCACTTGATGTAAATGGATGAATGGGGGGAAAAAATTGGCTAAGCACCAGGGATACAAAAAGAAAACACACCCTCTTCTCAAGGAATTCATATTCTAATGGCCGAGATGAGACTCAACCAAAGTTTCAGCTGGAAGAGTCCTTAGAGGGCAGAGCAAAGCAGACAGTAATTCATCTTCTTTAGTGTAGTTTCCAATGATGAAATCATATTGGTTTATGATGTGGAATGACCTGACAGTGGGCCTGACTCAGGACAGTCCCCTGGCAGTTTATAACAAAATGAGACACCGAGGACATTCCACTTAATAACAAGAGACCTACTTAGCTATACCAGGAGGACAGTCCACAAAGACAGGCACTGAGGACACCCCAAGGTGAGTCAGCTGAGGGAAGCTCCCCTGCCTTGGCTGGTTGCAGTGGACCTCCTTTTAGCTGCTGTACTTAGGCAACCAGAAAGGCATGTAACAGCCTAAGGGAGGGTTTTATATTTTTTAAAGGAAAAACTAGCTTAACTTGCATGGGGCTAGGTTGGAATACTGCTCTTCCACAAAGGACTGTGGAATCAAGAACTTTCTTTCCTGGGTCTTTACTAGCTATGGGTACTGAGAACATAGGGGCTTAATATCAGTCACCAGCACAGTTTGGTCCCTCTCTAGCTACTACCTCAGTGCTTTTTCCTATCTAGAGCTGGGAAATTTCAGAGGTGACTGTAACTGGGTTTGTACCATCCTCCCTTCCCTTGGCATGGAAGCCTGGCTTTATGTGACCAAGACTCCTCTCCCCTGCATGTCACAGTCGGTCACCTTTTTCAGGGGATGGTCAGTCCCTTCTGTGATGTTATAGGGTTTGCTTGTTGATTTTAAAAGTCAACAATATTTCATCTAAAGCTACAAGTCACACACAACCACCAACTGAAGAAGACTATTGCTATCTTTCTGTTAAGGTTGAAGTGGGTAAAGAAAGAGTTCAGAAACGTTCACATATGCAACAGTGCCATCTTCTTTAAGGCGCTCAACGGTTCTTTAGAAATGATTACCAGAAATCTAGGTCTTACTATTTTTGAAATATTATTTGAAAAAGAGAACTGATTTTGTGAGATTACTATCTTTATAAAAAGAGGCAGCAACTCTACTCAAAGTTGCATTTTATTGTTAAGATAACTGTCTATAAAACAGAGTATATTAGGAGAAGGAGATCTGAAGATATAAGAAATAGCTCTAACCTGAAGGAAAGAAATAAAAGAACCAATACTTAGCTCCTCCCTATTTAGCTTAACAACATTTAGAGAATGATTCTGAAACATCATCGTTATTCTTACTACATGAAATTAAAATGATAATTATGAAAAGGATTTACTACTTACCCACAACATATAAGCAGCCATGAAGCTCACTAACACCATTGCCTGCTCTTCGCTGACCCATCTCTTTAACTTCTATCCATTTATTCAAATGTGGGTCATATCTCTCCACACTAGACAAAGAGGCCAGCCCATCATTGCCTCCCACAGCATAAACATAGTTCTAAATTTTAAAATAGAAATTAAGGCTAGCTTTTGAATTGATTCTACATATTGCCAGTGATATACCTATAATGTATATACAAAAGTAATTATTTTATAATATGATGTTATAAAGAGATGTCATGGCATTCAACATTGAAACACACAAACACTGGTTTTATCTGATTGATTTTGAAGAACTGAAGAATTCCAAAGAACAGGACAATCTGTAAAATGTTTTTAACCTAGTAGAGCAGTATCTGGAACCCACCAAGCTTCTGGATTTAAAGGATTATCAATGTCAACCATCTTGATGAGCAGTCCAATGCTTACAAACATAACAATGTATTTAACAGTAAATATTTTAAAGACAGAATTTCATGCCAGTGTTTATAAACACGAGATAATCTACCCTGCAACTGGGCACAATGATAACAATTCAACAGAAAAGTCAAAAGACAACTTACTATCAGAGCTACAGAGCCAACCCCTCCTCGGGGAGTATTCA
The DNA here is from genome assembly GCF_003287225.1 of Phascolarctos cinereus. NCBI lineage: Eukaryota > Metazoa > Chordata > Mammalia > Diprotodontia > Phascolarctidae > Phascolarctos > Phascolarctos cinereus. Next base: position 28,669,744 of record NW_027556402.1, read on the forward strand.
TTGGCGCCACCCCACTCCACTGATCAGACTCAATGTCGTATCTCTCCACATCATTGAAGCAGGTATTGTCATCTAACCCTCCTATTGCATAAATTGGACCTCCGAGAGAGGCCAAGGCAATTCCTCGTCTACAAAGGCAACAGAATATATCATTAGCACATGGGTAGTAAGAAAGTGAGAAAACAGTTTTCAAATGCAAACAAGTGGTCAATGTGCTATTTCCCCATTAGTGATTCCATTATTAATATCCTCCTCGTTATTTATAAACTCACTAATTTGTAAGATATATGGTCATCCCAACATTAAACAGACCATTTTTCTATAAGACATTTACTAAGACTGTTACTTCCAACAACCATTTCCTCCTAATAAATGATGACGTCTACAGCAAGGAAAGAAGCATTTATACAGCATTTACTATACGCCAGGCGTTGCACCAAGCACTTAACAAATATTACCTCATTTGATCTTCACAGCAATCCAGCAAAGTAGGTACTGTTAGTATCCCCATTTTGCAGCTGAAGAAACTGAGGCAAAGAGAAGTTAAGTGACTTGCTAAAGGTCACACAGCTAGTAAGTGCCCGAGGCTGGATTTGAACTCAGGTGTTCTTGACACCAGGGCTAGTACTCTATTCAATGTACCACCTACCTGCCTAGATTTGAATCCTAATGATAGGGGTTAAAGAAAAAAAAACAGAACTTCAAATGTCTGTGGCGCTCAAAAGCATAAGGGAGCATATTATGAGACAAATAAATGGAGAAAACATTTGTTAAGCACTTACTATGCATCAGACACGTACAGAGTGCTGGAGATAGAAATACAAGCAAGTAGCTCCTGCTCTCAAGCAGCTTACACTCTGATGTGGGAAGACAAAACATAAAAGTGATTGGCACTGGGGGTGGGGGTGGGGGGACACACTGGCTTGTTTCTGAGACAGCTAGGACAGGCAGGTGGAAGCCTGGGTCCAAGCAACTAAGTAAGGTGAAAAGCTCATTAATCGCACGTGGTATGGTTTCCAAGGGCAGAGGCCAAGTTTTCTGCAGGTTTGATGGCTGGAGAGCAGACAGAATGGTTTGAAGATGGCCAGGAATTACAACCACAGGTTGTACAGTTCAAAACCTTTCTTAATCAATGACTGGCTTCACATGTATGTGATTCAGTTAATTAATCTCTCCCTACTTCTTCATAAAAAAGATAAAATCAGTCAGAAAGTTTTTATGAAATATCTACTCAAGGCACTGTGCTATGTCACATATTTAATCTACTTCAATTTTATTCCCTAGTGAAGAATGCCTATTGACATTTACCACCTTAAGGCAACGCTCTGCAACTGGTGGGACCCGGATACATGCAGGGTTATTGTGTGTAATTCTTGAACACATAAGAAAAATAACAATTGCCTATTATGTTTATCACCAAAAAAAATATGTAGTATGACACTGCAGAATAAGGAAGCACACCTTTTGTAGACTAATTACGCTGAATGTGTGTATATGTATAAGTGTATGTATGAATATCTCTCAAGAGTTGCTTTGAGTTTGAAGAGTTTCACCTACGTATTCATCCAAAAAAAAAAGTTAGTGAAAAATGCCTGTTGGGAAGACTGTGACGCGCAGTTAACAGACAGCCTACCAAGCTCATCCATCACTATATGCAACATGGTTGCAAATAAACTAGCCGGGTCCAGAACTAACCAGTAGAAAACAAGAGATTGCTTTTCAGAAACTGCAAAGTTCATTGACTGACCCCCGAATTCTTCCTGAACCAAAGGTACATTTTTAAGCAATTCAATTAAATATGCATATATGGATCACATACTATGGATCAGGTACTGACTACGTGCTTGATATACAAATATCTGGGCTTTTAAATCATATTATTTTTAAAGTTAATAAGAATTTATTTTATCTCTTCCAATGTACTTCATTCCTTGAAAGGAAAAAAAAAAGAAAAGAAAACCCAAACCCTTGCAAAAAATATTCATAGTCAAGCAAAACAAATACCTTCATGGTTCTCTGGAATTGTGGCTGGCCATTGCATCAATTAGTCTTTCAAAGCTGTTTGTTTTTACAATGTGATTATTACTGTATGAACTGTTAGCCTAGTTCTGTCCTTTTCACTTGGCTTCCTAGGACTCTCTGAAACTGTTCTTTTGTCATTTGTTATGGTGCAATAATATTCCATTACATTAATGAGCCATTATCTGTTCAATTTTTTCCAAACCCTTTTTGTTTCTAGCTCTATGCTACTACAAAGAGTGGCTGTAGACATTTTTGTACATATGGTTCCTCTTTCTTTAATTTCTTTGGGGGCGTAGCATCATAAAAGTATCTCTGGGTCAAGAGTATGCAATTTAGTGATTTTGTGGGCATGATATAAAATTGCTCTCCGGAATACCCAGATCAATTTACATTTCCACTAACAGCGCATTAATGTGCTTATTTCCTCTCAGCCCCTCCAATATTTGGCTTTTTAAAAAAATCACCTTTACCAATCTGATGGGTGTGAGATGGAACCCTAGATTTGCCATAATTTGTATTTATCTAATTATTAATGTTTTGGAGTATTTTCTAATATGGCTATTGATAACTTGGATTTCTTCTTTTGAAAAGTGCTTGTTTACATCTTTGGCACAGCTGACTGACTGACTCTGACTGTCTACCAAACTGGGAAACACTACTTTATTCTAATAAAATGGCATCAGTTCTATACATGCGTTGGAATTTTTTATTAGAAAAATTGGCCCAAATGATTCCCCCACCCCCAGTTAAATGTTTTCCTTCTAACTTTACCTACTACATTGGTTTTGCTGCAATAGAAATAGTTCTTCATATTCTTTTATATTCTGCGACCCTCTCTAGTCTTAGTGTGGTCATGAAGTCTTCCCCTACCTATAGATCTGAAAGGTAATTTCTTTCTTGCTCCTCTAATTTGCTTATGATGCCATACTTTGTATTTAAGACATGTATCCATTTGGAACTTGTCTTGGTATACAGAGTGGGATATTAGTCCATACCAAATTTATGCTGTGTTACTTCTAGTTTTCTCAGCAGTTTTTTTCCCTTCTCCCAAATAGAGTCTTTAGGGTTATTGAATACAATGCTGCTAAATTCATTTGCTTCTGTACCTGTAACCTAATCTGTTCCACTGATCAACCTACCTAGCTCTTAGATAAAATATCAAATCATTGTAATGATTACTTTTTTTGTTTTTAGGCAATTAGGGTTAAGTGACTTGCCCAGGGTCAGACAGCTAGTAAGCGTCAAGTGTTTGGTCTGAGGCCGTATTTGAACTCAGGTCCTCCCGACTTCAGGGCCGGTGCTCTATCCACTGCGCCACCTAGTTTCCCCTAAGGATTACTACTTTGTAGTAAAGAGATGTGGTACTAGTTGTCCCTGAGGTAGGAACAGTATCCTAACCCTTTTCCCCATGCAAATTAGACTAATTTTTCCCTAAAATACATTGAGACCATCCTTAAGATTTGGTTGGCTCACTTCCCTTATTGTCCAAGTACAAATCAGCCATGAAGTGCTCCTGGGATGAATGGAAGTTTGAGTGGATCTGTCTCCAACGTCTATCCTTACTGAATACCTTCTCCTGCTATGGCTAAATGTCCTTTTGTTAATTTCTGAATGAGTTATAATTGTGTTCTAATACCAAGCCTAAACTACAAGGAGACTGACCTGAGTCAGGCCCAATCCATAACATCCCCCTCACTGCCCCTTCAATTATTTCCTTTGAGATTCCCCCGGGTGAATTGTATTATTGCTTTTTCTAGCTCTTTAAAGTAATCCTTTGGTAGTCTGATTGGTATGACTAAAATGAGTTTGAGGACTATGGACATATTAATAATACTGGCTCAACCAACCAACAAGTAATTCATGGTTCTCTAAATCTTTAGGTCTGTGTTTCTGTAAAGAATTCACAGTGTTCCTGTGAATGTCTTAGTAGGTAGAGTCCCAACTATTTTATATGTTTTGTAGATATTTTAAATGGCATTTCCCCTATCTATTACTGCTGTCTTTTACTGGTTATACACAGAAATTATGATTTATGTAGATTTATTTGATATCCTGCAACTTCGCTGAAGTTGTGGTTCTAACTAATTTGTGAGTTGACACCCTAAGTAAACCATCATATCATCTACAGAAAGCAATCATGGTTTCTTCTCGGCCTATGATAATGGCTCAACTGCCTTTTCTTGTCTAATTGTAAACGCCAGCATTTCGAGGACTATTTCAAATAGCAGTGGTGAAAACAGTTATCTTTGTTTTGACCTTGATCTTAATGGCAAGGCCCCTAGTTTATCCTCATTACATATAATTACATATAATGCTGCTTGTTAGTTTTACTACTGTACTAAAATATTAAGGAAACTTCTATACATCCCTGTTTTCTAGATCAAAAATGAGCGTCTTTTGTCAAAAGCTTTTTATGTATCTATTTATATAATCATGATTTTTGTTATTCTTGTATGTTGTATGTTTGTAGTTTTTCTAATATTGAACTGGGTGGTACAGTGGATAGAATACTGAGCTTAGAGACTTGAATTCAAATCCAGCATCAGATACTTACAGCTGTGTGACCCTGGGCAAATCACTTAACTCTGTTTGCCTAAGTTTTCTCATCTGTTAAATGAGCTGGAGAAGGAAATGGCAAACCACTCTAGTATTTTTGCCAGGAAAACCCAAATGGGGTCATGAAGAGTCAGACAGGACCAAAATGACCTGAACAACAACAATATGAACCACTCTGTACTCCTGTACGTACCCAAACTGGACACAATATTTGTAATATGCTGCTATAGACTGCTTGCTAATATTTTAATTGATTTTTCTGTGCTAATATTCATGGAAGATATTAGACTAAAGTTCTTCTTTCTCTATTTTAACTCTCCTTGCTATGTAATAGTGCTATCAATTATTGTTTGAACATTTGATAAAATCACTTATAAATCTATTTGGTCCTGGCATTTCTTTAGGTCATTTTTTTTTCTTCCTCTGAGACTGGGTTAAATTCTTTATTTTTTGTTCTGTTAATCTGAGAATTCAATATTTTTTAAAATATGAATCAACTTTGTGTGCTGGCTTTATTGAATGTAATTAGAGAAAACAGAGTTTCTAATAATTTCCTTTATTTACTGTGAATTCTTTTTATCATTAATAACTTGCTTTTCATCTTCCTTTTTAAAATATCAAAGTAGATAATTAAGTTTCTCTACTGCTACTTTATTTAAACATAAGCTCCTAGAGGTTATTAGTTCAACAGGTTTTTCTCATGTTTTGCTAATCTCCTCCTTCATTATCAGAATTTCTATTTTAATGTTTAATTTTTTAAAAGAAAATTCCTGAGTTTTCTAGTTTTTTTGTTTTGTTTAGGTACATATCCAATTCCATTGATCTGGAATGTGTGTTGTCTCTTTTGTTGATGAAAATGTTAGAAGTATACATCTTCCCCTAAGGACTACTGGTTGAATTCCATATATTTTGCTATGTTTTCTCATGGGGGTACTTATCTTTAATAATAAAATGTCTATCATTTCTATGATTTGTTCTTTAATTCACCAATTCTTTAGGACTAAATTATTTAGCCCCTACTACTTTCTATCTCTCCCTGAAACTTTTCCTTCAAGTATTTAGATTCTCTACTATTTGGTACACATATTAAATGACACAACTGCGTTGTTAATGGTACCTTTCAATATCTTTCAATCAAGTCTAGTTTTGCTATTGCCTTATCTAAAATTGTTTCTTGTAAAAACAAAACAAAACAACCTAGTACTGGATTAGAATCCATTCTGCTATCCTCCTGTATTTTAATAGGCGAGTTCACTCTATTCACAGTTATGATCTTCAATTGTGTATTTCCCTTTAACTTATATTCTGATGTTTTTTCCTTGCGCTATCCCTTTAGAAAGAGGATGATGAGGGAAAAAGACCATCAACACTCTTTCTGATGCATCTGCTTCTACCCCCTTGTCTTGCTCTTCCCATCCTCTCGTTCTTACCCCAATCAGAGGTTCTCACACTTTCTTTTCTTTTAAACTTCTCTAGTCCTAGAGTTTTCTCTGCTTTTTCTCTCCCTAAGTATTAGGACCTTATTTGTCTAATGGCATTTTAGCTCACTATAAACCTATCATCTTTTTAAAACTGAAATATTATGGTTAGGCCCAGTTTTCTCATGAACAAGAAAATACAAAACTCTGTCAGATTTCATCTAAACTCTTCAGAAAATCAAAATGACTAAAAACCAGTTTCAGAGGTACACCATCACACAAACAATTTAATTCAATACGTTAGGTGCCACGTGCTCAAATGACAAAAACAGACATAACACAAAGCCTGTCTTGAAGAGCTGAGAATCTATTTAGGGTGTGGTGGTGAAGACACATACACACAGCAAATGTCCAGGTAGGGTCCTGAAGAAAGAAAAGGTCTTCAAAAGACAGAAATGGAAGAAAACAGGGAGAAAGAGAGGTGAACAGTCTATATTCTTATATATATAAACTTATATATGAACTTGCCTATATTCTGGAATATGTCAATATAGATATGAATAGGAGAGTCAAATTCTGGATGGTCCCAAGATACAAATAAACTCCTAATCCTAGAATTTACTTGGTAGATAATGGAGAATCAGTGAAAGTTTCTGAGTACGTAAATTCCATTATTAGCCTGGCAATTAGGAAGATTACTCAGGCAGTCATGTGAAGTTAGGATTGGGAAGGGACAGACTCTAGTCAGGAAAACAACAGCATAGGTGAGAAGAGGTGAGAGTCTGATTGAGGGTGGCAATAAAGGGTGACAAAATATATCTAAAAGGGTCTTGCATGTTTCTCAAAAACAGAAGGGGATAAAAGACATTTATATTTTTCTTTTTAAATAATATGAAAAAAGTAACTATAATGTTATCTTTTTAAACACTAGTTTTATCTCCCTCGTAGACAAAAGCAATTCACATGGACCTACCTCTTTGTGTTCATTGATGCTTTCATCATCCACTTATTTGTGAGAGGATCAAACACCTCCATGGTGCCTAAATGTTCATTTCCATCATGTCCACCAACTGCATAGACTTTGCCTATTAAAATAGAAATAACTTTCTTTAATCCAAGTAAATTCATTTGTTAACAATCTTGACACCAAAAAGTTGCACAAAACAACTGGTATTAGTGGTATAATTATTTTTAGCAACTGTTAATTTTATTGGAGATGTTAGTTAAATGATTAAGTACTAATGTGTATATATATTATTACATTAAAACTCAGAGCGTTTTTCACTATTTCTCCCCCACCCCCCATAGTCTCATTTTTGGCTTTCCTGGCTTCCTTCAAGTCTCAGCTAAAATCCCACCTTCTATAAGAAGTCTTTCCCAGTTCTCCTTAATCTTAATACCTTCCCTCTGAGATTATTCTCAATTTATCCTGTATATAGCTTGTCCGTATATGTTTGTTTGTCTCCCCCATCAGCTTCAAGAGCTCTTTTTGTATTCCCAGCACTCAGCACAGTGCCTGGCACACAGTAGGTGCTCAATAAATTTTAGTTGACTACCATGACTACAGCATGCTGATTTACATAAAAATATTTTTTAAAAAATGACTCGCACGTATTCCTTTACGTTCTATAATTCTGATTAAGTGTAGGTAATTTTGAAGAGAATTAACTTTTATCAACTAGGAAAAAAAAACCCTCTAAAAGAGTAGAGAAAAGACAAATTCATTACCCACGACTGATGGGTAATTTTAATGTTTTTTCTAGCACCTATAAATCAAACAGAATTATTTTTATTTATTTTTTAACTTAAGAACTGGCCTTATTTTCAATCTAAAACACTTCTCTACACTACGGATCTATCAGTAACTGACATGACTGAATACACACAGAGCACCTATTAGCTCAAAACACAATGGCTTTTCATACTGATGAAGTTACCAGTTGTCTGTTGACTGAAAAACATCTAGTAATTACATATATATATATATATATATATATATATATATATATATGTATGTATATATATATATATATATGTATATATATACACACACACACACACACACACACACGCATGTATTTATACAGGCACACACATGAATATGGAAAACGTACATTATATACATACATGTACACGTACACGACGGTCATTTTTATGTTAACAGGACTTCAGGATTAAATATTTTAAGGTGAGATATAATAATGGAAAAATTTCATTTAAGCACTGTTACCAACCTCCCACAGATATTACACCCACATGACGCCTTCGACTGTTCATTTCTGGTCCAAAGAACCAACTATTTTTGTTTATTGAATAGCATTCAATGCTTCGAAATGGGTCACCCGATCCACCTCGACCACCTACACAGAACAGCACACCTGAAAGAGGAGATAGCAAACAGTTTAATCTCAGAATTGCCAAATCAGAGACAAGGTTTAAACATACACATACACACACACACACACACACACACAAAATGAAAGAAATTCATGTTTTCAGAAAATTACAAGAAATGATTTTTCAGAATGCATTCAGTATAGTCATATCTGTAAAGCAAATAAAAAAGAAATCTAAAATTATTCTGGATCTGTGTTACCACTTCCATGAGGACATCTAATGACAAGAATACACCTAATGACTTCATTAACAAAGTGTAATTTCCTCGGAGAGAAGCCAGTATTTTTAGCTATTTGGATCATCTTATCAGATAATTTTCATTCAAAAGTACCTACACTTAAAATAACCCCAGTATATTCTATGCTACTTGGCAAAAGTTATCTTATGCAATTTTTGGAGGCCATTAACAATTTTTATCTCTCCTAATTCCAAAAGGGAAAAAGTTCTGAAAAATAATGCAAGTGTACTGATAGCTATTTTTAGTGAAGACTACTGATTGTACATGTCTTTACCAATATTTCTTGTGTATAATTTATGTTTAATTGAACCCTTTTCAAAATGGTCATTTCATTAATTAAAAAAAAAAATCCCATATAAAGTGGCACCTAATGTAAAGAAAGCTTTTAGCATTTTTTACAATCCAGAAGACTACTCTTCCAGTGAACCACACCTTCCCCATATGAGATCACATGTTTTAGGAGATCACCTAACCCAACCCCCTTACACTTTACAAATGTGGAAACAGAAGCACAGAGAGCTCATGTGAATGTCACAAATCACACAGGTCGTAAATGGAATATCTGGAATGTGGACCCAGGGCCCATCACGGAGATTTGCCAAAGCTGAGGGTGCTTCTTTGTATAACACTGCTTTTGTGCCTCAAACCCCACACTTTGATTCTGATAAATTGACAGAAGAGCTCTCAATGAAAGTACAGGGAGGGAAGATGAGATAGTGCATATTTATAGGAATATTCAGGCATACTTAGTGGTGCTCAGATTAGGAAAATTTGTTCCAAATCATTTTGCAAAAAGTTTAACACTACCAGCCCAGAAGTACATCAATGGCAATCACAGGCCTTCCATCAGCATTTGTTGATGAAAAGGGAAATTCAGTTACCAGCAGTCTGCTTCCTTGGCGTGGTTCGAATGGAGTACTCAAAGTCAGGCACTGCCCTGCTGCTCAAGTGAAGGTGGTAATTTCTTGCTTCATCGAGTAAATCCCTACACTTTAGATTCTGCTTGACAATTTCTTCTTTCGCCACAACACCCATAAGAAAGTCAATGGGCAACAGTGGTAGTCGAACCTGATGAAATTGTGAACAGTTGCAGGTTTATTAAGTTGTCATGCTGCTGTTAATACTCATTGCATAGCTAACTGCTATGCTGAACGCCCACGCCTGCCACAGCGCCACTCCACAGGGACCCTGGATCTTCCTGGCAAGGGACCATCCACCCCACCAGCACTCCCTGCTGTCTGCTCCACTACTTTTCCTGCCAGTACCTCACACCACCTGGCCTTTCCATTTGCTATGAAAACGAACCTTCCTTGAGGTGCTGTCTCGTCCAATTAGAACGTGAGCTCACTGACAGCAAGGGCAGTCTCAATTTTCTATTTGTGAATCCAGTGATGAGTACAAAGTGAGCTACAGATAAATACTTTTCCATTTGTGGTTGATTTAAACTGTATTCCCTATTTCTTATGCCTAAGACTGGGTCTCCTTGAGTCAAGTTGTCTGACATTTATATATCCCTTTGAGAAGGTTCATATCCCTTCTCAGAACCTGAATTTAAAATTGTTAGACCAGACGAAAAATTTAATCTTGCTTTTAACCCTTCTGCAAATTTATCTCAACTTAGTAAACATTTATTGAGTACCTGCACTGTTAGGAACCAAAAGATAATATTCAAAGATAATTAAGACTCAGTCTGTACCCTCAAGGAGCTCATTAGTTGGGGGGTGGGGTGGTAGAGATAAGTTATGAATGCAATTTAAAGTATAAAAAATACAGGTGATTTTTAAAAAGTGCTACGAAAGTGCACAGGATAGGAAAGGGTCACTTTTATCCCTTAGTAGAGATGTACACAAATAAGGAAGAGCTACTGACATGTGTACGAACAGAGGATGAGTAGTATCACTCTAAATAGCCTAGTGTGAATGATATTGCCACCATCCAAAATCCACCTCAAAGACAAAGTCTGAGAAAGTACCGTGCTTTAAGTGTTGGTCCTTTTTGGTTTAGACAAAAGCTTAACATGAGTAGAAGACAAACTCCTCTCAGGAAGGAACAATCTCACTCTTCTATTTCTCAACTCTCTGCACAATATTTCTACTGATCGCATCCCAAATACTAATTCTCTCTGTCCCTGGCTGCCCTAAATTAATCACATACACACTTATTCAGTTTTACTGATCCACACACATGTATGTATGTGTATTCACACACATATCTATAGTTATCTCTGCATCTACACATTTTCTCCTTCTAAGGATGTTAAGTTCTCTGAGGGCAGGGATTATCTTATTTTTTGTCCTGACAGTCCTAGTGCCTAGCATATAGGTGCTTAACAGACTACTGAATAACACATAGGAGTCACTTCACAAATGTTTACTGACCGATTTATTGTTATTAGGTGTGACTATAGAACAATGAGACTATTTTTAAACCAACAAACCAGAAATTGTACAAAATATTTCCCTTCAAAGATGCCATACTAAAGGCTATGTACTTATTCCTACCATTTGCTCAAAGTACTTCCGTAATGTCTTCCCAATACGGATTAATTTTAGCACCTATGCATGTACTTTTTAATATTTTTATTTGTGGCAAATCTTTATTTTTTGAAGATAGAACTGATTATTAAAATAGAAAAAAGCCACTTAATGAGTAGAAAGGGAAAGGAGGGCATCAATATTCACATAGCGCCTACTACATGCCATGCTCCATTGTGCTCAACACTTTACAAATATGATCTCATTTGATCCTCACAATAACTCTGGGAGGCAGATGCTGTTATTCTTCAGTTGAAGAAATCAGGGCAAACTGAGGTTAAGCGGCATGCCCAAGGTCACACAACTACTAACTGTTTGAGGCTAAAATGAATTCGGGTCTTAAATATAGTAAGATGGATGACTAGACTAGGTAAGGCCATGCTTAACCCAAAATACAGTCACCATAAAGAGACTGACTTTTCTTGTGCAGATTGTCCACTAACAGTGATGATAATTCTAAAATGGGAGTTCCAGAAAATGTTTTGAGAAGTATGAGTTTAAGTACATATGTTCCCTCCTAAAACGACTAATTCACAGAAGAGGTTTTATGTATGCATATTATAGAACATTTCTATATTTTAAAATTCACTCATAATAAAAAAAAACATAACAAAATTGCTTTTTCAGACTAGTCTGCCTGCCTACAAACCAAAAATAAAGGTATCCATCATTCAGAAGTTCATAAAGACTTCATCTGCTTCCACCTGCATTTAAAAACCCTTTGAAAAATATGATCTCACATTAGAGAAATGGTATCCATATGACAGCTAAAGGCCTCTACTGAGCAAGAGGTTGAGTGCTTAGGTGTGATGAGTAGATAAGTAACAGTCTTTAAAGTAGCATTTCTTTCCTCATTTGGGTCAACCAGAATTTTTTGTTGAGCAAAGCATTTCATAAAGATTTAGACATTTTAACAGTTCTAATTATGCTACATAGTTTCAGTTTACTCAGGAGAGAGGTGTGTTTTTTAGTATAAATGTTTTTGACAGTCATAATTTTTTTTTCCCTTAGGCAATTGGGGTTAAGTGACTTGCCCAGGGTCACACGGCTAGTTAAGTGTCAGATGTTTGGTCTGAGGCCACATCTGAACCCTGACTTCAGGGCCGGTGCTCTATCCACTGCGCCAACTAGCTGCCCCAATGTCATAATTCTTTTAACCTCGTTCATTTCTGTATAGACTCAATTTCGTAGAAGTATAGGTTTTTAATTCGAAACAACAGTTTTTTTCATATTAAAGATAAAAAAGGGCTATTTCTAACTTTTTTTAAAGGCAGTTTGGGTTAAGTGACTTGCCCAAGGTCACACAGCTAGTAAATATCAAGTGCATTTCTAACATTCTGATATTTGAAAACTGGTGAATGGGATTTCTAGTCCCAGGCTAGCCAGAACAAACCTCCACTCAAAAGTGTATTCACTGTTAACAGCCACAAATAACACGGGCAAAGATCCAATCTGCTGCGCTTCAGTACACTTAGCCGGACACTAGGTATGGCTAGTCAAGACCTTTTTGAGCAGTATACTCTATCAGTGCCTACTACATTCCCTCTCATAACACGCATTTCTCCCCAGCAGGAGAAACTCATAGCTATGCTTCCGCAGCGTTCCTGTTCCTCCTTCGACACAATCGCATCTCCATTGCATCCCACCTGAGCAAGCAGTTCATCCAGCCATATCGCATGATGCTGAGGATTGGCAAGAAGCCACTTGATGGCGGCGCGATAGACCTGCTTTTCATTCTCAACGTTTAGATCACTCGAGGACAAGAGCTTATGGAGATGTCGGGGCGAGACACTCACAAAGTCTTCGCATTCCACCACTTCAGCAAAATGTTCGCAGGCATATCGGTCTGCCATGTCCATTAAGTCAGTGCGGTTGTGACTCTCTGCAAAAGCTCGGACGGCCAAGCAGTTAGAAGGATGAAAATGTAACTTCATGTACTCACAGCAAGCTTTAGCCACCGGCTCTACCTGGAGGATACAGGCCGCATATAAGAGAGGCTGGACGTTGTCGACCATCAGAGTGAGCCGTGAAGAGTAGACAAACTTCACCAAGTCTTCTATTGCGTCACCATCAAAATCCCTGATCTCGATGAGCGTCTGCTTCGCTTCAGCCATTTCGGAAAGAAACATGGCTCTGAAGTAAGGAATGACACACGCCAGTACCAGTCTGTGGCAGGAGATGAGCTTCGAACCGACCTGTTGGAAAAAAGGAGAGTGACACACAAATAGTCTAAGTCCCTGCTTATAGGCAAAACCAATGCTGAATTTTCGGTATTTGGTTCTTGAAGAGCAAATTATGTGGTCCCTTATTTTAGAACTAAGCCAACTGTAGACCAATTTTTTTCCCCTCCAGTTCAGCCAGTTGATACAGCTGACCCAGAGCTGAGGACTTTCAAAGCTAAAACCTTGGTAGTAACAAATCAGGCATTTTTTTTTTAACTTGAAAGAGCTTAATAACTACATTCCCAAATCATTAATAAAGGAGTAAGAAAAAAAAAAGGAGCCAAGTTCCCTTAAGAAATGTTTAACCCCAAGAAAGATTCTAGGGTGTTTTAAGAGAATTTTTCTTTTTATTTACATACAAAAAAATTTGAATTTGTATGCTTTTTTCAAAAAGAAAAATACTACTTAAATCCACTTATAGCACAAATTCCTATAAGTCAATTTTGCAAATGAAATAAGCTATCATATAGGTCTGAGAGTTATTATTAAAAAAAATTACTAAGGGAATCCATACTTAATTAGCACTTATAAAACAAGCTCATCCTCCAGACTGAATATTTTAATTAACTGGAATATGTGGAGAGCATTAATTTATTATTTCAAATTTTCATAAAAACAAAAGCTCTTACCTTAAACTATTTGGGACAGGAATGTCCATTTGATCAATTTCTAAATGGGCCCTACTATTTTGCTTCTTGCAAGCTAGGTCCTAGCTTCCTAAAGCAGCTTTGTGTGGGGAAAAACTAAAGAATGGAAATAAGATACATAATTAATGTAAATTTCAAAAAATGTTAAATTATTTTTCTTTTTCACGTGGAACATGCTACATCTGTATGCTTATTCTGAAGGGCTAACCAGTAACAGCATGGTATAGTGGAAAAAGGCCTGTCCTTTGAAGTTAAGTTTTGCTCTCACAAATCTAGCTATGTGACCAAAGACAAATCACTTCACTTCCCAGGGCCTCAGGCAACTAAGGCTTTATAAATGACCTGATGAGTCACCAGTCTCTAACTCAGTAATTTCTACCAAGGTGATTCATGACATCAATGAAATCACAGGTCTGGACAAAAATGAAACCAAAACCAACATAAGACAGATGCCGGAAGAGAGTAACAAACACAAGAATAGCTCTAAGACTACAGCATAAATCCTATGGCCCACTAATCCTGAATGTGCTATAATATGAATTATGAAAACATTAAAAACTATTATAATTTTTCTTGGAGAAGAAAGGGTACACAGATTATTTAATTATGAGCTAGAGCTACAGAATGTTCTTCCTATCTGAATTTTATCATGTAAATATTTTAGAAAAACACAAAATGCAGGACTAAGAGTCCAACAAAATAGAGTTTGCAACCTAGACTAAGAAAATTTATATAAATGTATTTCAACCCCAGAGCAGAATGCTGAGTTTGCTGTTTAATATCTCTAGAATCGCTTTCTGGATCACTTATATATACTATTGAAATGATTCAGGTTTTATGCCAGCATTGTTAAATTAGACATTACAGAACATGAAATTATATGACTCAGCAGCACTGCTGCCTAACAAGATTCCAGTGTTACCAGACACATTGTTTTACTTCTGCTGACTCCTAACCCAAGCTATACAATTTACTGAGAGGAAGAGCTCTTCATGCGGTTTTTGACAGCTTCTATTTCTCCACATATGTGTAAATTTCTTGGTTACAGGACAGAGCCAAAATGGCAGACTCGCCTGAGCTCTACCAAATTCCCCTCTAAACAACTTTAAAATAACCTTTCAAAAGAATTCTAGAGCAGCAGAATCCACAAAAGGATGGGGTGAAACAATTTTGTAGCCCAAGACAATCTAGGAAAGGTCTATCACACTGGCATAGGGGGAGAGTGAAGCACTGTCTACCCCTGAAAGCCAACAGCAGGCCTTGGGGGGTGACAATCATCAGTAGCCGCGACTTTCAGAGCTCAGCCCAGAGGTGCTAAAGGGGCTCAGAAAGGGGTTCCCTCACTGGCACTGGGTAGAGGACTCTGTTGCACTGCCCACACTTGGATCTAGGATGAAATGCTGGGTGGCAGTCCCAGGATGAGGAGCAGCACTAGCACGTCAGAGCTTGCAGCCGCAGGGGAGCAGGGACTGTTGTCACTGTTCCAGGGTGGAAAGGAATGCTTGTGGTTGCTCCCAGATCAGAGCACCGACCAGGAGAGCAGTAACCACACTTCTCCTTAGATCTGACCACCTTGGAAGAACTACAAACTTGCAAACTCCCAGAACTAGCTCTGAAAACAGCTGCACAAAAAACCCTGAAGCTTGGGACAGTGCCCCCTCCACCCTCGGAGCAGAGTCCAAATCCAAAGTTAAAAATCAAGAAATGGGCAGGAAAAATAAGCAAACATCAACAAAAAAGAACCTGATAAAGAAAGTTACCATGGGGACAGGGAAGAGCAAAACACAAACGCAGAAGACAACTAAGTCAAAACTACTACATTACATCCAAAGCCTCAAAGAAAAAGTGAATTGGTCTCAGGCCCAAAAAGAATTCCTAGAAGAGCTCAAAAATGAATTTTAAAAATCAAATAAGAAAGATAAAGGAAAAAATGAGAAAAGAAATGAGAGTGATACAAGTCAACAGCTTGGTAAAGGAGGTACAAATACTAAAAAAAAAATAACACCCTAAAAAAACAGAATTGGCCAAATGGGAAAAGCTTTACAAAAATTCACTGAAGACAAAGAACTCCTTAAAAGTAGAATTAGCCAAATGGAAAAGGAGGTACAAAAGTTCACTGAAGAAAACAATTCCTTAAAAATTAAAATTAGGCAAGTGTAAGCTAATGATTCTATGAGACATCAAGAAAAAAATCCAAAGAACAAAAAAAAATAGAAGAAAATGTAAGCTATCTCACTGGAAAAAAGAAAACTGACCTGGAAAACAGATCGAGGAGAAAAAAATTTAGAATTGCTGGACTACCTGAAAGCCATGATCAAAAAAAGAGTAGAAACACCATCTTTAAAGAAATTATGAAGGAAAACTGCCCTGATGTCCCAGAATCAGAGGATAAAACAGAAATTGAAAGAATCCACCAATCACCTCTTGAAAGGGACCCCAAAATGAAAACTCCCAGGAATACTGTAGGAAATTCCAGAGCTCCCAGGCCAAGGAGAAAATACTTCAAACAGCCATAAAGAAACAATTCAAATACTGTGGAGCCACAGTCAGAATAACACAAGATTTAGCAGCTTTGACATTAAAGGATCAGAGGGCTTACAATGTGATATTCCAGAGGCTAAAGGAACTTGGATTACTACCCAGCAAAACACAAAAGTCTTTCAGGGGGAAAAATGGGCATTTAATGAAACAAAGGACTTTTGAGCATTCCTGATGATAAGATTAAAGCTGAATAGAAGATCTGACTTTCAAATACAAAAGACTCAGTAGAAGCACAAAAAGGTAAACAGGAAAGAAAAAGCCTAAGGGAATTTCTCTAATCAAAAGTGATTTAGAGCATTTCTTTTCACATGACTATAGATAGCTTTGATATCTTTTGTCTGAAAACTACCTGTTCATCTCTTTTGACCACTTATCAATTAGGGAACGATTCGTATTCTAATGAGGCTTTTATCAGAGAAACTTGCTGTAAAATTTTTTTTTCACAGTCCCGGTTACTGTGTTCCCCTCCATCCTATTTTTCTCATTTCTATTTCCCCCTCTTCAACCTGTCCCTCCTCAAATGCGTTTTGCTTCTGAGTACCACCTCCCTCAGTCCGCCCTCCCTTTTACCATCCCCACCCTCTTTCTCTTATTCCTGTCCCCTCCTACTTCCCTGTAGGATAAGACAGATTTCTATACCCAACTGAGTGCCTAAGTTATTATTCCCTCTTTGAGCCAATTCCAATGAGAGTAAGGTTCAAGCAACGTCAGCCACTCCCAGTCCCTATCTTTCCTCCACTGTAAAAGTTCTTCTTTTTGCACCTCTTTTATGTTAAATAATTTACCCCATGTCACCTCTGCCTTCTTATCATAGTCAATTTACAGTGAGTTTAGTTTCTCTGATAAAGACTTCATTTCTCAAACATACAGAAAACCAAGTAAAATTTACAGAAATAAGAGTCATTCCTCGATTTATAAATAGTTTTCAAAGTAATCAAAACTATCCATAGTCATAAAAAATGCTCTAAATCACTATTGATTAGAGAAATTCAATTAAAACAATTCTGAAGCACCACTACATACTTATTAGATTGGCTAATATGACAGAAAAGGAAAATGACAAATTTCAGAGGGAATGTGGGAAAACTGGATACTTATGAACTGTTAGTAGAATTGTGAATGGAAAGCAATTTGGTACTAAGCCCAAAGAGCTATAAAATTGTGCATACCCTTTGACCCAGACCACTACTAAGTCTATATCCTAAAAAGATTAAAAACAAAAAGGAAAAGAACCTATATACAAAAATGTTTATAGCAGCTCTTTTTGTGGTGGCAAAGAACTGGAAACTGAGTGGGATGCTCATCAATTGAAGAATGGCTAAACAAACTGTGATACATGATTGTGATGGAATGCTATTATGCTATAAGAAAGGATGAGCAGGCTACTCTCAGAAAAACCTGGACTTATATAAATTGAGGCAAAGTGAAGTGAGCAGAAACAGAACAGTGTACACAATAATGTAAGAGGAACTGTGAACGACTTAGCTATTCTCTCAGGAATACAATGATCCAAGACAGTTCTGAAGGACTTATAATGAAAATATGTCATCCACCTCTGAGAAAGAACTGATGGAGTCTGAATACAAATTTAAGCATACTTTTTTTTTACTTTATTTTTCTTGTTTGTCTTTTTTTTTGGTGTTTTCTTTCATAATGTGACTAATATGGAAATGTGTTCTGCATGACTGTACATGTATAACCGATGTAAGGAGAGAATTTGGAACTCAAGGTTTTAACAAACAAATATTAAGAATTGTTTTTACATGTAATTGGAAAAATATTTTTTCAAAAAAAAGCTCATCTTAAAAAATAAGAGATAACGTTACTTTTCTTTAGCATGAGCATTCAACAGTGGTCAGTGGAAAATAAAGAGTAATGGAGGAATTTTCTATTGAAGACCTAAAGTTCAGGTCTGACCATGTTTGCCTCCTCACAGCCCCTCAACTGACTCCAATAGCTCCCTATTAAAGGATCAAAATAGAGAATCCTCTGTTTGGTTTTAAAAGCCTTTCCTAGCCTGGCCCCTGCCGCGGCCGTCTTTCCAGTGTCCTACCTGTTATTCTTCTTCATACATTCAGCACCGTGGGGACGCACTGTACATTTTCATTGGCTGTGCCCCATGCCTGGAATGCTCTCCCTCTTCTTGAATGCCTCTAATTTCAGTGAAGTGTCAATTAAAATCTCACCACCTGCAAAAAGCCTTTCCCAGTCCCTTCAGTGCATCTAAGATTACCTCTCATTTATCCTTTATGCATTGTATATATGTCGATAGTTGTTTGCATGTTTCCTATCTGGTTAAAATGTGAAATCCTTGAAAGCAGGGAGTTTTTGCCTTTCTTTGTATCCCAGCACAGTGACTGGCACATAGTAACAGCTTAATCAACATCTGTTGACTTAATTTGAAAATTTAAATAAAAGCAAACAGGCTAACCAGCTGAAAGATTAAATTTAGAAACTTTCTGTTGAAAATTGAGATTACATCATCAATGACATATCACAACACAGTAAGATTAGCATCTAGCTCCAACATCAGATTCCTAGGAACATTAAAAAATGTTATTAATTGCTCTAAGTTTAGGAAAAAAGTATTTCTTTTTCAACAAACATTTAAGTGTATACTATCTGTGATGCATAGATGCCACCACACAGAAAGATAAAAGGGACACAGTGAACTTAAGCAACTTACATATTCTATTAGGGAGGTAACATCTACACAGATAAGTATAAATACAAGGAGGAAAGTTTTAAGGGCTAAGTATATAGGTCAAAGAAAGTGCCCCAGGAAAATCTGAGAGAAAAAACACCGATTTGGGGGGATTCAGGTGAAGAAATGGAGAGAGTGGAAGAGAGGAAAAGAGCAAGGATCTGCAAGATAAGTGCAATTTCCCCTCTACAGGATCCTCACTGATAACAGAGGAAAGATCCAGTTTCTATTAATTATATTCATACATGTAAAAAAAATTTATTAAAATAAGAATTATGTCTCAGATTACGTTCAGATGGCATCTTCTGGGGAACAGCCCTTTCATTGAGCTAGGCTGATCCTTGTATGATAGACACACTGTCCACTACAAGTACTTTGACTTTTGAGCTTAGAGTGTCCTGCATTATACCAGTGTTCAGCCTACTGCTAAACTCTTCCCCATCCCTTGGGATTTGCACATTCCCAGACTCTACCCCTACCTGAAACTTGTGCCTGCTAGCTAGGTGGCAAGAAAGTCATAATAGGAGTTCTATCTGAAGAGATATAAAGATACCTCCTCTCCTTAGAGTCTTGGGGAAATGAAGGAATAGAAAAGAGAAAGACAAGGCAGACAAATCCCAAGGTCTGGGTAAAAGGTACGAAGCCCTGACTGCCCAGGAACCCTTGTCATTGGTTTAAACATTTAGTGTTCCAACTTCTCATGGCAAAGAACACTGTTCTGTAAACAAAAAAACAAAACAAAACAAAAACCATAGCATGCCACTGGCTTGGCCCTACCAGAGTTCTTACTAAGCTGGCATGGCATTCCTGAACCTAGGGGTCACCTACATACCAAGATGAGGCATAACTATAACCAAGATGAGGCATAAGGTAACAAAAAAACCTTAAGACTGTCACATAACATGAAGTAACAGATGGGAAGAAAATATGCAATACCACCTTCAGTGTCACATCACAAAGTTCACCATCTTCATAAAACCGTAGGAGTGAACTGTGAAAATCTTTCCAAGCTTCGTTGGCTTCAAATGTATAAGATTCTTCTCCATAACCATCTCTATTTGAGGACCTGTCCTCCTGTTGGTGATGCTGCTGCTGCTGCTGCTGTTTTTTCCCCTTTATTAAATGAGTCTTAGCTGAATCCGGGCACAAAGATGGTGAAGCCATTGACAATATTCCTCTTTCAATGCTGATTTGTTCACACATTTCCCATTGATTTTTAAAAATTTTGAGGGGGAAGAGGAGAGATATAACCTATTAATCTTCATACATTTTTCACATTCAGTTCAATTTGCCATTTCCCTGTTAGTAGATAAGGGGGAAAAAACCATCATTAGTATTATATTTTGCTTGTTCTCTAGATCTGCTGTAACAATACCCTCCATCATCAAAATCAAATCCCACAAAATATCTCAAGTACCAGGGCAGATGATCTATATACTTCAGATAACAATTTTAAATTTATTTAAATTAATGAATTCTCATCAGATTTAGTCAAATTATCTTGAAGCACAGCAAATCAGATACTTGTCATATACTATCATTTGAAAGGAACTGCTCTTGGTAAAAGCTATGATTTTATATTTATTCTAGTTAAAGATTATACCTAGTGATTTAAAAAATTATTTTATTAGATTTAGTTCAAAATTCAATATTCTTCACAGCAGTATAGAAATACAGAAAATTTTCAATAATAAAAATACATTTTCTTTCAAAATAACCTTGCCTCTATTATCAGTTAATATCATCTAGACATAGAATTAATAATTACTTTGTTTGTCCCAGAAGGCAGAACTAACAAAGGAGGAAGTTGCAAAAGTTAGGTTTAAGTTCATAAGTAAAAATATCCTATCAATCAGGAGACAACAGACTTACTTAAGAAGGAGGTTCTGCCTAATACAAGTCTTCAGGCAACACTAAATGATGGCTGGTCAGGGACATCATATAGAGATTTTTCTTCAGGCAAACAGTTTTCTGCTCAGGCATGAGTCAGAAAAGTTCCTATCTATCCTTAACAGTCTGTAATGTCTACACAAGCAGCGGTGCAAAACGAAACAGAAATGGGGGCTACTAATGCATACACACGGACCCCCGTGAGCTGCACAGTGACTTCATTTTAAAATGCATGATCCATGTTTTCATGTCTAGTTAATACTTTCCAATTACAAATTAATTTGGTTCAGGCTGCACTCAGGAGCATTGTGGGCCACACGCGGATGGGCCTCATGTTTGACATTTCCGGTCCATGCTCTCAGAACTCTCACAAGCTGGCAGTGCCAAGATGAACCATGAGAGGAGTACAAAGTAACAGAAAAAGCTTAAGATTGTCACATGACACAAAGTAACAGATGGGAAGAAAATATACAATATAACCCTCAGTACCACATCACAGAGTTCATGATCTTCATAAAATCAGAGGAGGGAAACTGAAAATCTTTCCAAGCTTCACTGGCTTCAAAAGTATAAGACTCTTCCATCATCATCTCCATTAGAGATGGTCCACTTTATACAAGGAAAAGCCTTGGCTAATTTTACCATTTGGTAAACTTATTTACAAATAAAGAATCAAGAAAAACATCAAACTGGCTGTGAAATCCCCCCCCACCAGTTTCGTGTTTTTCTTGACTCATTTCTCAAATACATAGGGAACCAAGAACAACCTGGAACTATGCTCAAAGGGCTATAAAACTTCGCGTATCTTTAGACCCAGCAATACCACTCCTAGGTCTGTATCCCAAAGAGATTAAAAGCAAAAACAGAAAAAGACTTATATGTACAAAAATATCTATAGTAGCTTGTTTTGCAGTGGCAAAGAATTGGAAATTAAGGGGAGACCCATCAACAGGGGAATGGCTGAACAAGTTGTGATACAATATTATGGGCGTAAGAAATGAAAAAAGGGATGGTTTCAGAAAAACCTGGGAGACTTGTATGAAATAATGCAAAGTGAAGTCAAGAGAACCAGGAAAACACAATGTACAAAGTAACATCGATACTGTAATAATAATTAACAGTGAAAAACTTAACTCTTAAAAGTGCAATGATCCATGACAATTCCAAAGGAATATATAAACGTGAACTACTGACTAGACTGTTTTCCTTGTGCTTGTTTAAAAAAAAAAAAGGTACTTGTCTGATATGCACTCAACAGATACTACTTTTATTTTTTTTTTAATATGACCTAGAGTTAAAAGTAGCATGCTCTTTCTCGCTGGCAAGACTCACGTAACTGTATAACCCATAAAGATCCTCCCTCTGTTGCCAATACCATTTATACATCCTATAGTTATTCAGATCCAGAAACCACAGTAGTCTTTAAAAATTCTTGAGAGTGATCATTATTTTTTTTCTACAGTCAGTTTTTAAAAAGGTGGCAATTTAACTGAAAGGCTTTTTTTAGCAGCTTATAATTATAGAACACACTTTCATAAGCTTATTTAGTGAAGTCTGATATTACCAAGACAAAGAACAGATTTTTAAAATTCAATGAAATTCGTCTTAATATAGAAATTATAGTGATTTGTCTTTCATAAATAGAAGCAAATAAAAGAATTTCCCCCAAAAGTAATCTCTAATCAAGCTGCATATTTATTTCAAACTTACATCACTTATATAATTGTACTATTATGATCAAAATCTTTCTTTTCCTAAAGGGAGTTTTGTAATTTTGATATTTAGCTGAAGAGCCCAGAGACAAACTTTAGCTATAAAATCCTCTCAACATGGTATACCCATTCAATGCAACTTTTTCAAAGTTCTAAAATCTAATATTAGCATCCTACCTATGTCAACGATTAATTAATCAGTACAGATCAGTGAGCACTCAGTGTAGAGAAAAGGGATTTTAGGGAACTTTTGATTAATGGACCTATTACTTTATCCGTAAGAAATCTTGCTTTCAAATTTTTATTGACAACTAAGACAATCCTTTGCCTAGTTAAATGCTTTACATACATTTCATCTGACCTTCAATCTAGCTGACTAGGTCTTTGAAATTAGAGCACATAATTACTTCCCCAATCCAGGGAAACTGAGCTAGGAAGACAGGACAATTCAGCTTTCCTTAATCTGAAGAGCTGTTAATATAGATCTCCAAAGATGAAGAGAGTTGCAGAAAGAGTGAATTAGTTTCTGGGCTCTTTCTGTGCTAGGTCATCACGACATGAGTCTAATGTCTTGTTCAATATTTGATCAATTCCTAGAACGTAAGATACTCCTATATCTTCTATATCTGTTGCTTTTCAATTCTCAGTGGCACCACTTTTTGGGTTACAAGAATCTTGTAACTAGCCTATTTCCTTTAATCCATCCTACATACCGATGTTATGTTAAACCTCTGGTAGAGTATGTGCTGATGCCTTTTCACTCAATAGCCTTTCGATGGTTCCTCATTGTCAAATCATCTTAAATCAGGAATTCAATTAAAAACCCTCTATAATCTAACTCTAACCATCTTTTCAGGCTTAATTCATACTATTCCAATAACACAATGTACTATCTGTTGTTTTCTGCTTTTGTTTTTGAAAAAGGCTAAAAAACGACTCTGAAATTAATGACTTCATTGTTCTCTCAGCCTAAAATGTTCTCACCTCCACCTGATATACTTGTGAACATCAATCAATAATTATTTATTATGTGCCAGGGACTATACTGAGCCACTGTGATACAAAATCAAAAGACAGTCCCTGCTCTTAAGAAACTCCCAGTCTAATGGGGGGGAGACATTAGATAATTATATAATCAATAAAGGGAAGGCAATATCATTAAGAAAAATCAAGGAAGGCTTCTTATACTTGATGGGATTTTAAGTGGGACTTGAAGGAAGCCAGGAGGTGGAAATTAGGAGGGACAGTATTACAGGCATGGGGCACAGCTAGTGAAAATACCCAGAGCAGACAGTGAAGTGTCCTGTATAAGGAACAGCAAAGAAGGCCAGTGTTACTGGATCACAGAGTATGTGGGGGAAGGGGGTAAGGTGTAAGAAGACTAGAAAGGTCCAGGAGAGGGGGCCAGGCTGTAAAAGGCTTTGAATGACAAACAGAAGATTTTGTATTTGATCCTGGAGGAGACAGAGAGCCCTTGGAAGGTAATGGACAGGAGAGTGACATGAATGGATGCACCCATTTTCACATGCATCACATGCGTATTTTGGTTTACACTTGTGTACAGATCTTAGTTCTTCTAAAATTCTTTGACAGCACTGGCCTTGTCTTACTAATCTCTACATTTTCTTAATGCCTTACCTAGTATCTTGTATATAGTAGGTGCTCCTACTGGCATATAGTAAGATCTTAATAAATGCTTACTGAATGACTGAGCATTTCTTATGCAGATGAAATCACAGATCCGGACATGTTCTTCCCCCCTTCCCCCACCCCCCAAAAAGATTTCTTTATGGAATGGATTTGAAAATAGATTTAATATTTCTTCAACTAGAATACAGTCTTTTTTTGGTCCAGACGTATGTGCAGAACTCCCTCTTCACCCATGCAAGATGGGCAACTCATAATCTGAAGGTATCTAGGGCACTAAAAAGTCACCCATGTACACACAGGCCACTGTATAAGACGCAGGATTTGAACCCAAGTCTTCCTGACTCCAAGGACTGCCCTGAAGCCTCTAGATGATAATTACACCTAAAAATAATATCCTATAGTTGAGATAAGAAAGAACAAAAGGCAGTGAGGGGTTAAAGCAACAATGATTTGACCTCGGCTTTGGGAAATTTATTTCCATGAGTTAGGAGCATGACAGCAATACTACTTTAAAGTGACTTAATAACTGTAAACCGGCTAATTATATTAACATACTATTTTCAAGTTAGTATTGTTGATACCAAGACAAGGCAACCGCAAGCTCATTCTGCTACTCAAAGTAATCCCCCAAGTCCGAACCAACAAAATGCTGTTGGTTTTAATATACACTTACAGGCCTATGATTTTGCTGACATGGATGATATCTCCAATAATGCAGATTGCAATCCATCCATGCCTGTCCATCCTATGCAACTCCAATCAACAACTTCTTATAAATTCACCACACAGGGGCCCCCAACATCCCGAGGCCTTCCTCAAGGTCTCCTGATGTCGAGATTCCAATGGCATTCAGAAGATACATTTCTCACTTTTGCTATGTGCTCAGCATATCTTTTTATGGTTGTATATTTCTCTGAAGACTTCTTTCATATCACTTCTACTGAAAAAAAATCTCATGCGTAATGTGCTACAATCTGCTCCCGTCTACCATGTGCCTCTCCACTGCCAGTTAGAGGATCTTCAACATCTATTTTTCAGTCTACAGTACAGTATTCCATGACTTATAGCCACGCATCACACCAGAAGAAGGCTGTTTTAAAAAGTCGGGTTTTTTGAACAAGGACAATAAATCACAGTAGGAATACATCTGAAGAAATCTGACAGTAATAGAATAATATATCATTTTCAGTTTCAGGTTAACAACTGGTGAAGTAACAATGCCTGGCAGGTCTCAAACCAAGGCATTCCAATTTTAAGTCTGGTACACTTTCCATTACACCATGCTTCCTTTTAATGATGATCAACATTATCTGATCTGAATGAATTATAAAAACTTCACTGAAGAGAAAACAGGCAAAGTGAGTACAGATCTCCACTAATTTAGCCTATTCCAGGCTGTTTCCAGGAAGAGACATTATCAATTACCATAAATACACTTTCCTGTCAGTCAGCTGGGGGCCACAACAAAGTTTACCAAATATGCATTTCGTTTGAAATGTGGGGCCAGCTATAACAGAAGATGGTTAAGCTAGAATTCCAATGCTAGGATTAAAGGGGGAGAGTGAGAGACGAGATTTCATATCAGGAGATCCTACCACACTAATTTCCTTCGTAGCTTTTAAAATCTAGGAGATTCCCAGGAGAAGCTGTTCTAATCCTGACCTTTCTCCTGCCTTTGTTCGTGTCTTGCCCTGTGTTTTGTAAAGACTCCATGTCCCTTTGCCTCTCAACCCTCATTTCTATATTTTGAAGTCCCCTTTCCATTCTTCAAGGTCTAAACCGGGTACAAGCACCCACCCATTGAGACTAGCATGTATAACATTTGTCTGGCTTGCCAAATGTTTACTGAATTTGAGAAGTTAGTGGTCTGTGACTGAGAACAATTTATTTAAATCTTCCCTCAACTTGATACTATACATATTATCATTATACACTCCTCACTCCAACGAACCCAACACATCCAGTCTGTTGCCAAATCTCGTCATCTCCAGGCTCATAACATCTCTGACATTTATGTCCCCTTCCTTCATGTACCCAGCCTAAACTCTATTCCAAGGCACTACCTTCTGCACCTGGACTATTTCAATAGCCTTCTAACTTGTTGCCTTACCTCGTTTCTCCTCATTCCAGTTCATTCTCTAAACTGCTACCAAGGTGATTTTTTAAAATGACAAGTCTGACCCCATGCCAACTTCCCCACTCCTTCCACTCAATGAATCCCAATGGTTCTCTGTTACCTCCAAGGATCAAATATAAACTGCTCTAACTTGGCCCCTTTCTTCTTTTTTTAGTCTATGACTTAATTACACTGGCCTACTTGTAGTTCCTTGAACACAACACTCCACCTCCTATATCTTTATACTGGCTGGCCTCAATGCCTGGAATGTTCTGCCCTTCACCTCCGTGTTTCTCTGGCCTCTTTCAAGACTCAGCTCGAAGCCCACCTTCTGCAAAGACTTTCCTGGTCCCACCAGCTACTAGTGCCTTCACTTCTCATATTACCTTCAATCTACTCTGCATATTATTTACATGTTATTTCCTCCATTAGAATTTAGCTTCTTGAGGGCAGGGTCTGTTTTCTGCCTCTCTATATCCTTAGGGATTGGCATAGTGACTGGCACACAGTAAGCACTTAACTGTGAGTAAGCCTGACTGTCCTGATGGCACTAAAGGCTGGTTCCCAGTGACTCTCAAGGGATTGGGAACGGCAAGGGGAATTGGAGGGGCATACCAATCTTCAGAGAAATTCTTTCACATACTGGCATCTAGGAGAGACCCTTCACCCTCCTCTGAAATGTACCTATCCAAAATGACTCGCTAAGGGGCAGTGAATAGAGCACCAGCCTTGGAGTCAAGGAGGATTAAAGTTCAAATCTGGCCTCAGACCCTTGACACTTACTAGCTGTGTGACCCTGGGCAAGTCACTTAACCCCGACTGCCTCACCAAAAAGCAAAAACAAAATAAAATAAAACAACAAAATGACTCCCTGCCTTGAGTCTCTCTATATATTGCATATAAGGGCCAAAAGCCCAATAGCTACAGTTATCAATGCAGGACAACCCATTGTGTTCTCTCTGTTCCCACAGCCTTTAGAAAGGTGGGGAGTGAGCCCAAAGGTCTGAGTAAACCTGGAAGGACCTCTAGAAAAAGAAGGCATGACAGAGATGTTCAAACTTGTCTAAACAACTTTTAAAAGGGACATAGGCTATTTAAATAATCTTTTAAAGGTCCATATGAGGCAAGAAGTTAAAGTAATATTAATTAGCAATAGCTATCATATATAAAACACATTGAGTTTCACAAAGATTAACTCATTTGATCCTCACAATCACTCTGTTACGTAGGACTGGTAAAACTCCCATCTGATTAATGAGAAAACTGAGGCATAGAGAAACACAGTTACTATCAAGTTTTTTCTGCCTCTAAGTCCTTTATTCTTTCCATTCTAACATACTACCTCCAGTTATCAGTGGAGAGGTATAGTAAATAAAAGACAACCTTAAAGCCAGAAGACCTGAGTTCAATTCTAGTTTCTGACAAATACCAATTGTGTGACACTGGTCACTTAACCACTCAGAGCTCTACACAACTCTCTTAAGAATGTTAAGTTACATAAAAGGTGTCAACTTGCATGGTGGTAAAGGCAGTTCCCTCAATGAAGAGTTCTCTACGTTAATGCAAACACAGGTTCAGTCCCTTTTTCTATCCTCATTACTAGTCAATACTTTCAGAGAGAAAAGTTTCCATTTGCTTGTGTTTGTACTGCTAGCATTTAACAGTGCCTGGTACATAGTAAGC